>NC_080417.1:106231832-106870313 GCF_029873635.1 Malania oleifera | reverse complement strand
GGACGGGGCATACGACAACCTGTAGGTGGAACACCAAGGTTACTTATCATGCCCAGGAATGATAATAGAGAGAACAAGGTGTGGTACCCAATATACACATTAAGGAAGAGGCATGGACGCAAAATTTTATGATTAATTTGTGTCTTACAAAGTGACCATTTAAAATCTGGACGGGGAACACAAGTTGGGATAAAGGAGTGAACCCCCCTCCATCCTGTGGGGAGGTGCTCGGTGCGTGTAGAGAACTTCAATGAAGGGGAGCCTAAGAACAGAGAAATCATTGGCCAAAGGAGTTGGGGGGTATGGGGAAGAGTAGGGTGAAAGCAATCTATGGAACTGTGTATTAAAACAGCTTAAGGTTGATCAGAGTGTTAAAATTTGGGAAGGGAAAGGAAACAACCAGCCAGTAAAAGGGGAAACGCGCTGAGTGGGAGTTGAAAATTTGGACAGGAAGAGAAGAAGGCATGCTGGTATTTGGAGGTGGTTGCCATAGCTGAAGGAGATCGGATTACTGGACAGGCACACTTGGAGTGTCCTGCATATACCAGAAAAGAACATTGTGTGATAAGGTCCTATTTTACAGTTGCTTGGATGGGGTCAAAAATGAATCAAGACAGAGATGAACGGCGGGGGCCCCAAATGCGGTCCCCGGAGTGGGTGGGAATAAAACCTAAGCTGCACCTATTTCGTGATGGGGACAAAATTCTCATGCCATCAGGTTGTTACACATTTTTGAAGGATGAGAATAATAAATTCTTTGAATGGTTGAAATCAGTGAAGTTCCCTAATGGATATGCATCGAACATATCTCGATGCATAAACACAAAGGAAGGGAAGATGCGAACAATGAAAATTCATGACTATCACATCCTTCTACAACGGGTTCTACCCGTTTTCATTCATGGACACATGACTGAAGATGTTCGCTCGGTGCTGATTGAGTAGGGATTCTTTTTTCGGCAGTTGTGCTAAAAAAAATTGAGCGTAAACGTTCTTGAATGGTTAGAGGATGACATCGTGATCATACTATGCAAGCTGGAGAAAATTTTTTCGCCAACATTCTTCGATGTGATGGTCCACCTAGCTGTCCATTTACCAATGGAGGCCATAATTGGAGGACTGGTTCAATATCGTTGGATGTATCCTATTGAGAGATAAAGTATAAAGCCCTTGTATAATGGTCACGTGATTTCCTTGTTTTTATTTTTTTTCTATATTGTGTCTACAAGTCTATAATGCTACATAAAATACACAGGTTCTTGTCCACTTTGAAGGCGTACATGCGCAATAAGGCATGGCTGGAAGGTTCAATCATTGAGGCATACATTGATAGTGAATGTCTTGCATTTTGCTCAATGTATCTACATGATATTGACACAATGTTCACTTGTGATGAGCGAAATGCAGATGTTCATGCTATTAATGTCGAAGATGAAAAACCTAAGAGCTCTATATTTCGAGAAAATGTTCGGCCTCTCGGTGCACGAGTTTACGATTTCATTGATATGAACGACCTAGAAAAGGCTCATTTTTACGTCCTCAACAATTGTGATGAAATTGTTCCGTATATCGAGTACGTGGTTCTAAACTCCTTACTTTGCATTGTATTTACATATGCATAATTATATACTTACTTGAAATTAACATGTACTACTATTGCATATAGCGAACATACACCTGAACTCTTGGCCCAAAATGAATGGAATGTTGACTAAAGACATAAGAAGGAATTTATCAATTGGTTTGGGGGTCGTGTAAGTAACAAAAACTGCTTGAGTGAGAAGCAATGTATGTTTTCACTATTGACAGTTTATTCTTCTAAACTCATGTTTATTTAATATATGAAATTCATGTATTACAATAAGGAACCGATGGTAAGTAAAGATTTGTATGTGTTGGCATGTGGCCCCGATCAACGAGTTAACCACTACAGCGGTTGCATTGTCAACGGGTTATGATTTCATACAAAGTCCCTCGAACTACATAGAAGAACCCAAAATTGTGGGGTTGCGGTGCTAGGCATAGAATGAGATGAAGAAATTGACTACTTTGGTGTGCTGGATGACATTATAGAGCTTAGCTATAGAGCAAACAGAGTCGTCGACCTATTCAAGTGCACCTGGTGGGACATTGGCAATAAAAAAATTGGGATAAACACCGATGCCTACTTCATTAGTGTCAAATTTAGCAACTTGGTACCAAAATGAGCCTTTCGTGTTTGCGACGTAGGTAGAACAAGTGTTTTATCTTAAAGACAAACAATTGAAGGGAGAATAGCATGTGGCCCAAAAGATTCCTCCCCAAAGTTTGTACGCTATTGCAGAAGTTGAAGATAGTGAGATAAGTGCCAGTGAGACTGCATTCCAAGAAGATGAGCCATCTATCCCTGCAGCAGCGCAATCTGCTGCATATGTTGTCAAAGAAGGCGCCGATCCTATACCATTGCATAGGGACGGTGCCAGGGTAGAACACGTAGGGACTGCTGACATTACAATTGAACCTTCTGTAGACGTTCACTTCATCGACAATGAGGAAACTGATGGGGAAGATGAAACAGGGGTCGAGTATTGTAGTGAAAAGGAAAAAAACTTTAGAAAGTGAGGATGATACCGATATTGAGGATGTATAAGGGGGGGGTAAGCATGTTATTTTTGTTACCATGTATCTGAAATGTGTAAATAACTTAAAAATTAATAGATGCATACTGCATCCATCTAATATTCGTACTTCTTATATTTACTTGTCTATTTTTGTCACTATGTATCTGACATGTGTAAATAACTTAAAAATAGATGTATGCTACATCCATCTAATATTCGTACTTCTTTTATTTACTTGTCTATTAATTTGTAGATATGGCACTAGGAGGCCGACGTTGGAGAAATCCTTTCAGGCACAGGAGTACATCGCATGAGGATGATCCGACATCCTCCAAACTGGCGGACCCCGTCGGTCCTGATGTGGCGGCACCATTGTCTGAGCCATCGGCACCTCGGTCACACATGGATACCACTTATGCGACAAACACGCAGGGTGAATTGCCGACCGTCATGAGCAGTGTTGGTATGGATACGATTAATTTATTTACATGTCAACTATTGATGATAATTATTCACGTGTATGATTATAATGTTGTTCTTAAATTAACTCTACTTTCAGCATCTACGTCCACGGTCAGTTCAGGTCGTGGTGCATCGAAGAACATGTCGCTGAACAAGCACCTGGATAGGACTAAATAGTCGATTCAGATCGACATTCCTCTAGGATACACCACCTCGCTGAACGATTGGTGCACCGTGTGGACAAGGGAGCTCGACATTATATGCCGATAGTATGCTCCAGTCACTGCTTTCAGCTGGTCGCAGGTGACTCAGGAGCAGCGCATGGTTCTTTACATGTGCATTTTTGTGAGTTACCAAATCCTATAAAGCTGTTTTAAATTTAAATGTTTGTTTACTTTTAATATACTAGCCAATTAACAACTATCTAACGTTGTAATTGTATTACCTATATATGCAGGAGGAGTTTGATATGGACATCCTCGAGGATGACCATGTGAGAAGGGCGGTCGACATCCAATTGTGTAATAAATTTAAGAGCTATCGCTTGAAAACGCACGAGCATTTTTTAGCGATGGGAGAGGAAGCAGAAGTGCAACCATATGATAAGATATCCCAAGAGGATTGGGATGTGGTGTGTCGCCATTTCCGCGACCCGCACTATCAGGTGATGTGTTTGTATTATAATCACTAATTTTTCACAACGATGTCGTTAATAATAGGCCATATGCGAAACAAATGCTGTGAACCGCAGTAAACTCCCTACAACGCATTGCGATGGATCAAGGCTTTCGTAAATCATCGCCAAGTAATTATTATATATAAAATTATCTGACCATTACATGAAATAATACTAATGATGTCTTATATGATAATGTAGCGTGATCCCGAGACTAGTGCAGAGGAACTGCTACTAGATCTATATCAGAGAACACACCAAAGACAATCGGGGGAGTGGTGCGAGGGTGCGCAGGACAAACATGTAAGTGAAGCAAAAGATTTAGTTTATTACTTTATTCAAAACATCAAAGTTGTAGTCTTACTTATTTCTTCTTATCGTTTTCATGATTGAAATTAGGCACGGATGGTCGAGTTGAGGGATGCACCTGTTTCAGAGGGGAGTCAGCACATTAGAGATTTCGAGATCACTTCCCAGGTGCTTAGGCAACGAGCGGGGGGCTGGGCGAAAGGTCTTGGAAGTGGTTACATCGCCCTAACAACATCATCATCCATGGGTACGGCGGCTCGTGCAGAGATGGAACGATAGCGTCGAGAGGCCGAGTATGATAAGTTAGAGATGGCTCAACGGATGTAGATGATGGAAATGGAGAACACAAAATTAAGATCGGAGGTCTCTGTCTTTCGAGCCCAAATGCGAGCCATGATGGATAGGAAAACGCGGTTAGAGAAAAGGATGCACCAATCTGGACCATATGATGCGGGTGGCTCCACTGATTAATTATAAGGTATTATGATCACAAATTGAGTTTCATGTTAAATTATGTTTTTATACTTATATGGGTATAGATCTTACATGATACGAAAGGAGTGAATCAGATGATTCAATGGCATGTTATTTTGTATATAGTACGATAGTGGCAAAGCAAATTCATGTCTTATGTGGGTGAGATTGACATGAGATGTGTTCTTGTCATGCTCTATTTGGGTCTCACATCGATTTTTCAGGATATGTTTAAGTCATTTAAAAGCTTTTCAACGAGTATATTATCGAATGACTCGAGATAACAATTTTTATTTAAATTTTGAATTTAAGATATGGTTACATGTATTACTGTTGTGAATATGCTACATGATAGCATGCTAGTCTAGAATGCCTCCTGCATGGCGGATGCAGTTAATGTGTATTGCATGCTGGTAGTGGTTATAGGTTCTTGTGTGCCTTCAACTTCTTATAAATGATCTATTTAAACCTATAAGGTGTAGGTTTTATTGGAAAACTCCCAATTTATAGACGGTATGCTGTCGAAATTGCGTTAAATTTTTCCAAAGTCCTAAACAAAAGATAGGCTTAGTTTAATGTTAAAATATTTTTGAAAGGATGAGTGAAACTTAGGAATCATAATAAATGAGACAATGTAGACTTAGTTAATTTAGAACAGAAATTCGTTGATATGTTTTTGGTTCGGTAACCTTAAAGCATTCATTGTCATGCCGAAATCATTGAAAATATTATATACACTTGGCTGAGGATTTGAAAGTTTGAAAAACGCATAAGTTGAATATATACATAACTCACAAGGAGCATCACTTTCATAATTATTTAGATTACATGCTCTCATCATCTCATAACGTTCATGTCCAAATGCTTGGATGAATAAAAATACTACAATGAACTCAATACTATCCACTGTTCTCTGCTATTCGTATTCTGAATTTAATATATGGTTACATGGATTACTATCGTGAATATGCTACATGATTTCATGCTAGTCTAGAATGCCTCAGGCATAGAGGATGCAATTGATGTGTATTGCATGCTGGTATTGGATATAGGTTTTCGTGTGCCTTCAACTTCTTATAAATGATCTATTTGAACCTATCTGGTGCAGGTTTTATGGGAAAACATCCAATTTACAGACGACATTCTACCGAAATTGGTTAAAATTTTCCAAAGTCCTAAACAAAAGATAGACTTAGTTTAATGTTAAAATATTTTTGAAAGGATGAGTGAAACTTAGGAATCATAATAAATGAGGAAATGTAGACTTAGTTCATTTGAAATGGACATTCATTGATATGTTTTTGGTCTGGTAAGCTTAAAGCATTCATTGCTGTGCCGAAATCAATGAAAATATTATATACACTTGGCTGAGGATTTGAAAATTTGAAAAACACATAAGTTGAATATATACATAACTCACAGGGAGCATCATTTTCATAATTCTTTGAAAAAAACATTATTAGGGATTCGTCTGTACATATGAGTTGCAATGTCACTATAGAAAAGAACAAAAAATAGTGGAAAAAAATGGTCCATGCACGAGATCACTGATGAAGCTTAGGGCATATTTTATTTTCCATAATTTTCTCAGCTACTAAACAAATGACCAATTTCATGTCCATTTGACTGACATATTTTAGTTAGTTCTAATATTTTCTCATTAAGGTTGAAAAGATACACACTTGTTCATGCCAGTTCATGACATTTTTCTCCATGAATCTTCCCATTTCGCTTCTCTACAAACCTCACAATCACTGTTTAGAGTTTTATTTCAAGTAGAGTAATAATGCTTGTCTACGAAACAGTAAAGCATGCTAATTGGACACGTGTCCCCAGCTGGATTTATTCGCTGCGTCCCCTTCCCCACGCAATGCTAATACCTCAGTGAGATTGTGCAAATCCCCCATAAACTAATCTCATGCTGCGTTCTAGAGCAGGCATTTTACATCTTAATTTTAGATTTAAATAGACTTTAATAAATTTCAATATAATTTTATGCTCCTCGTGTTTTGAGACACTTTGGACTTGAATTTACATTGAATTTAAATAAAATGTAATATTAAATTGTATTAAAATTTATCCAAATCCATTCAAATGTTCGAAATCTATGCTCTCGAACGCAACGTTACATTTTTTAATATTGATATTACTATCGTACAAATTATGTATTATGCATGATTATGAAATCTTTACTAATTTGTTATATCATATAATTATTTTTTCTGATTATACTTAGCGTCACCTCTCCTCGATTTGTAACACTAAATTTTTTTTAATGACTCTTAATTTGTAGGATTCGTGGCAGTCATAACATTAGAATGATGCCATGCATGCATGCACTATAGTCGTCAGATGCAACTTTTGATTATTTCTTTATAATTTTTATTGTTATTTGAACAAATGAAGTTTTTGTATTTTAATTTGAATTTGTATTAGTATTTGTATTTAAATTTTGAATATTTTTAAATAATTTTTGTTATCTGAACATATGTTATTTATTCATTTTAATTGAATTTGTATTTAAATTCGAAATTTTAAATGATTTACGAATTTTGTAATAATTATGGTTTCAGTTTATATATTTGAAAATGTAATTATAGATTTTTATGTAAGAATTCATGATTAAATAAAATTAGTATAAAATGTTGTTTAATTTTTCTAATTATTAGTGAAGGATTCAAATTCGTTACTAATGCTCTACTATTAGTGACGAATTTCTAATTTGTCACTAATACCGCTCCTATTAGTGACGAATATCTGATTTGTCAATAATACCACACTAGTAGTGACGAATTTCTAATCTGTCACTAATACCATGCTAGTAGTCACGAATTTCTAATTCGTCAATAATACAATACTAGTAGTGACGAATTTCTAATTCGTCACTAATACCTACTAGTAGTCACGAATTTCTAATTCATCAATAACACCATACTAGTAGTGACGAATATCTAAGTCATCACTAATACCCTACTAGTAGTGATGAATTTATAATTCGTCACTAATACCCGTACTATTAGTGACGAATTTCTCTTTCGTCACTAATACCCGTACTATTAGTGACGAATTTCTCTTTCGTCACTAATACCCCTACTATTAGTGATGAATTTGAGTTGAACCGTTATATACTATATAGTGACAGTGTTAGGGTTTTAGTGACAGATTTAATTCATCACAAGTACTCCATTATTAGTGACGAAAGTTAAATTCGTCACTAAAAGTTAGTAGTAACGGCACATATAGCAACTATTTTAAAACCGTCACTAATACTCATAAATTTGTCACTTGAGTATTAGTGATGAATTTATGAGTATTAGTGATGGAATTTATCCGTCACTAATACCCTGATTTTTTGTAGTGGAATCTGGATGAGTTGAAGATAAAATACAACGAGAAGAGCTTGTACTTAATTAAGTAGAATGCTTGAAGAGAAAGGCCGCCACTAATAGCTAGTCTTAAATTATCTAGTGACGGTTCTTATAAACTGTCACTAATAATGCACCTGTTGATGGGGAAAAGGTCAAAGCTATTAGTGATGGTTTTTCTAATTACTTGGGTAGCGTTCTTCAAATGCAGTGGCTAAAAACCATTTGCAAAGACTTATTCACAACGACTTCTAATGGAGCAACGAAAATGGTCATCAAGTGCAATGAGCAAATGCAAACATAAAAATGACCTTACCTTGGAAAAATACCTAGAAACTGACCTAACTAATGAGTCAGATCGAACACCTTGCCCTATTGAACCAGCACCCATCTCTCAAACTCCAGAGTGGAATGATCTATATATCTGGCCATGGACTGTGATTGTTCTTAACATAGTGGATGAAAATTATGGAAGATCTGTCATTGATAGAGAATATTGGTTGAAAGGATTCTTTAAATTTAAACCTCTTCAAGTTCATACATTTTGGAATAACTGTGTACAAGCCAAGAAAGTTGTGGTCAAGATTTGCAATGATTGGACTAGTTTTTTAAATGTAATAGAGTTTCAAAGATATTTTGAAGTTGCTCATCATAGTACAAAGGAATAGGATGCACAAAAGAAAAAGCTTGGTTCAATATCTACGCATGAGTGGGTTGCTCGTGAAGATGATTATAATTCAGCAGGGCTAATAGGAGACTATCTTCGTAGTAGTGGAAAGAGAAAAATAGCTGCTGATATTATCTAGGAAGCAAAATAGGATAGAAATAATGTTGTGGCTAACCAAACCAGGGTGCTTGACATCATAATTAAGAATTTGGATGAGATGAAGATAAAATACAACGAGAAGATCATGTCCTTAGTTAAGTAGAATACATGAAGAGAAAAACCGTCACTAATATATAGTCTTTATATTAGTGATGGTTTTTCTTAACCATCACTAATAATGCATTTGTTGACGAGGAAAAAGGTCAAGAGGTTACCAAGTTCAAATGACTCGTCTCTATGCAGTATCACCAAGAAGAAATTATCCTCCTGACCTCTATAAGTCGATTCAAGACCCCCAAAGGGGTGTCATTCATGCTGGTATTATTCGGTAAGAATATAAAAAGTTTATTAATTCAATTGCTTAGTATTGTTCTTACCACCCCTCCCTGGCCCTTTGTCTCAATTGTACTTCAATTTCTTCTTAGGGAATTATTGATAGCATTTAAGAGATCAATTGGGCACAAACTTCATAGAATAATATTCCATAGGTAAATTTACTTGTGGCATGTTTGTTGATATCTGTTTAGAAGTTCAATGATGTTTTACCATTTGTTGCATGCTTATTTGACTAATAGTATTTTTTTTGATTAAAAAATATATTAATAATTTAACTATTAGTGATGATTTTCATAAACCATCACTAATAGTCCATTATTAGTGACATTTTATGAACCGTCACTAATAGTATTTTTTAATTAAAAAAAATATAAACTATGTACTTAACTATTAATGACAGTTTTTTAGAATATTAGTGACAGTTTTAAAACCATCACTAATACTCTAAAATGTAAAACCCTAACCCCTCGTGGAAAACTATCACTAATACTCTAAAATGTTAAAACCCTAACCCCTCGCGGATTTTTCACATTTTTCCCCAAACTTCTTTCCTCCTTTCCTCCTCCCTCCTCCTCTTCCCTGCACGCATTCTTTCATCCTCTCGCTACCGCCACCGCCGCCGCTGCCAACATTCCCTCCTCCCTGATTCTTCTTTCTTATTCTTCTTCTTCTTCTTCTTCTTCTTCTTTTTCTTTTACAAATATTGTGTGTATGTGTGTTTGTGCACACACATGCGTGTGTGCGTGAGTTTTACTTGATTGCTGTTGTTTTGTTGCTGCTGTTCTTGTTGCTTTTCCCTTCTTTAATTGTTGTTCTAGCTCTATATGTACTTGGATATGTGCAAATTTGTTGTTTATATGATAAGAGTGTGTGTATGCCCAAACTCGTTAGGGGCTTTATTTTTTATTTTTTATTTTTGTAAAGGTGTAAAGAGATGATAGCTGATTTTGGTTCAGGGTATCTTTGAGATGTTTTGAGGACTACTGTTGGAGAGACATGCTCTCATTTTTAGATATCATCCTATGACTTCTCATCTATAGATAATATATATATAGGTGTGTGTACGTGTATGTATTTTCGTATGCATGTTACTTCACGCAATAAAATATTAATAAGTTTATTGTGATTTGCAATTGTGAGTTGCTGCCTAAAGTTAGGTAATTAAAATATATATTTTATCTAAGTTATAAAATGCAAATGTATATATATAACCAAATAAGTTGATTACACCCCTAATGGTTGATAAAGGTAGTCCCTGGATTGTCCTTGATTGAATAATGTGAATCAATTTTATATTACGTATTGTTTATTTTCTCAATGGTGCATAACACCATTGAGAAAGAGCATTATATATGGCAAAAAAGGAGGAGGTTTAGGAGCTACAATATGTACGTGGAAAACAAATGAGGTTATCTAGTTAAAGGTGCTTTGTTCGATGTTCATAATTTGGATTATTAAATAGACAAATGTTTTAAAAGACAAAGGCATAAGGCGAGGCGTTTTAACCCTTAAAAGGCGAGGCATAAACCTTAAGGCATTGGGGCGTAAGCCTTTTGAGAATTTATTTCTTAAGACAAAAATTTGTTAAATAAATTGTATACATTTAAAGTAAAGTAAAAATTAAGAAAATCACAAATATAATGTAAAAAATAAAAATTAGATGTACTTCGCAAAATACTCGTTGGCCATTCAAAAATTGCTAACTTAAATACATTACATAAATCATGACAAAAGATAGTTGTACCATTACGAAGTTCAAACTATTTTCATGATGTAAGATACAAGTTCAGTTATTTTGTAAAGGTTGAGGTTCAAGAGTTTTAGAAATAAACTCATATTATGACATTCCTTTTGTACAAATATGTAGTTAAAACTTTCTAACCAATTCTAACTTGAGAATCACACACCCAAAATGCGTAAGCCTCGGCATGTAATACATTAGCCTTTTTGGAATTTGGTATTTTAGATTGAGCCTCAAGGCATTTTAATCATGCCTTGCCTCGCCTCAATACAAGCCTTGATTGAGCCTTTTAAAACACCGAAGTAGATAGTTACTCAGTCACACTTAATTAAAAATAGATGATCCATTCATACTAGTCCATTTATTACAATAGGCATTCTATGTTGAAGATTCAACGATCCAAATAGGATTGTGGTGATGAAAACATAGTTTAGAGATAAGTAGTATGTATATAATATATTATATGGTTATGATGCATATGAAACAAATGAAATGGATGATGATACATCATTCCAAGAAGATGACTAAGACCATGTGCCCATGCACATAGACACACACATGATATATAGAGTCGTCGTGCAAACAAAATATCTTAATCATCACAATATTTTAAAGTTTATGTACTGTCATGACAACTCAACAAACAAAATGTCTCTTTAGCTTGAAAACTAAATTATATCTATTGTAACAATTGTACTAATCTACACCGTATTGTTCTACACTTTTACTAGTAGTAGTAATACATAGTACTAATTAACCATATGCATGCAATGCATGCATCTGCACTAAATTACATATTTATACATATAGTACTACTCATCCAAAAATAAATTAATCTTGCATGTGCATATAGGCTACCAATACCTCGATCCCAAGCACCCTCACTGCCTAACCCAAAATTATGCCCTGCCAAATTTCATTGTAGCATTGTCATGATGAGAGAGAGAGAGAGAGAGAGAGAGAGAGAGTACAGTTGTATATTGAAGCTTAGAATCGTTAAAGAATGGTTACTATACATTCATGCCATATTGTACATGTGAGACAAATTAATTAATATTTAGTTGATTATTAGTCATAGTATATAGATTAATAATCCATTGAACATGTTAATTATTCATTTCATTTGTGATTAGTGATGTTTGTATTTCAACCATTCTTGAATTTTCCAATGTGGATAGTTTAGGAAGTTGTATTTATATTGTTGTCATCGTTCACGCTTTGTTCATTGTCATTACATATTTTGAGAGCGTATCCACTTGTATTCTTTGGGTACATAGTGAGGCGTCGTGACAATTTGTTAGTGATAAAAAACTAGTAACATGTTCACTTCCCCCACGGTAGGGTAGGGTCCTAGGGAAATAGGATGTCTCTAGGCCATGGTCCAAAAGTTGGGACTTTTTCAACTACTAGTATTGCAAACATTTGCATACTCCAATCTTCAGAACAAATTCATCCAACATTAAACTCTATCCTAGATATAACAATGGAGAAGATTAAAACAACCCTACTTACTTGTGGTTTAGATTCAAACCACCATGTTATTTTGAATATGAACCACAAGTAAGTTGGGTGGTTTTAATCTTCTCCATTGTCATATTTAGGAAATAATTTAATGTTGGATGAATTTGTGCAGAAGATTGGAGTGTGCAAATGTTTGCAATACTAATAGTTGTCAAAGTCCCAACTTTTGGGCCATGGCCTGAAAACCCTATTTCCCTAGGACCCTACCATTATTTTATACAATGTCATTACCATTGACATGCATTCTTAATTTTCTTAACAATCACTAGAGCAGATTAAGTATGTGCTCTATGATTCTAACTTGAGTCGTTTTCTAAATTCTTTCATTATGATTTATTTGAGAATTTTATTCTTATGAACAAACAACATGAATGGTATTTTACAATTTTTCTAGACAAGGCCTTCCTCTCACTCTTTTTTGGCCCAACAAAGAAACTTAGATAGGTAAAACATATATTAGGAAAGGAAAACCATCTTTACACAAGAATGTACACTCCACAACTTACATCATAAATACTAAACTATCTAAGAGAAGAGACTCAAAACTTATGGTTTAGTACCTTCTAAATGCAAAATCAGTATGATTGAAAAAAAAAAAAAAAAAAAAAAACCGAACTCTAATTCCATTCATAGATATGGACTACCACACAAGAAAAGGCTTCTCTATGACTTAACTCAAAAACATAGTTTCATTATTAGAAATGGAAAAGATATTTTTACTTAATTTATATGATTGAATCTAAAATGAAAATCAATCAAATAAGGTTTCATTTATGGTTTTAGGCGCACATTCAAACTAAATTAGGAAACGAGAAGAATCCATTACTGCTCTAACTCCATAATTCGTCACTGGAAAATCAATAAATCCAATGAGCTCTTGCTCTCTTGATTCAATTCTTGTATAGTTGGATTAACGTTGAGGGTTTGTTTGCCAAAGTTCTTCAATGCACCAAAATAAAATGAAATTTTGGGCAATCAGAACGGACAATGTAGACTGATGATGATGACGATAACAATAAAATATATCAAAAAAATCTGAAATTCATATTTTAATCGATTCTAGAAATAAAATTCCAACCAAAATTCTTAATTTGGCCAATAATTCAATCACAATAAATCCAAACATCATTGTAGAACCTCCCAAATTTAAACCCTACCAATTCAACATTTAGCTCAAAGACCACAATTCAAGTATGTGCTCTATGATTCTAACTTGAGTCGTTTTCTAAATGCTTTCTTTATGATTTATTTGAGAATTGTATTCTCATGAAAAAATGACATGAATTGAAGCTAATTATATTATATGATTTCAATTTCTCAAATTGACTTTGAATTAAGGAATCCCATACTGATTATTCACTAATTTGTTTACTCAACTATTTTGCAAACACTGCATGAGGCAAGGAAGCTAAGTACACACACCCTTTAACTCATTCTAACAAGAGATGGAGGATTAAAAAAATGGAAAAAAAAAATGAAAAAGAAAGAAGGGATTGTGCATATCTATACTAATTAACCCATTCTTCTCAAAAGGATGGGAGAGAGAAGAACAAATAAACCCAAAATTCACAGTCAAACTTCTCACTGATTGAAAATTATGCACTTATAAGCGAAATTAGTAAATTTAGTTCATTTTAAGCACTCAAGTGTCTAATTTGGGAAAATGAGGTCCAAACTGAGTGCAGTTAGTCCCAAGATGTCTGTTACATTGACCTAGAAGTGTTGGAGCTTACAGTGTCTAAAAACTCCTCCCTGTGAGCTTTTTGCGCACTTAGAAGCAAAGTTAGAATACAAATAAACTTTGCTAATCTAGTGGATTTTAACACTCAGATGTCGAAGTCAGGCATACAAGGTCCAAATCGAGTGGGATTAGTCCAGACATGTCCATGACATTATGCTCAATGTGTCGGAGCTGACGGTGCTAAAAAATTCCTCTTTGACTGAAAATTATGTGCTTATAGACGAACTTAGTAAACTTAGTTCATTTTACGCACTTAGGTTTCCAATTTAGGCATACGAGGTCCAAAACAAGTGGTGTCAGTCCCAACAAGTCAATCACATTTAGCTGGACATGCCAGAGCTGACGGCACATGAAAACTCCTCCCTAGGCGCTTTTTGCGCACTTAGAATTAAAGTGAAAATACAAGCAAACTTAGCAAACTTAGTGGACTTTTGCAGTCACGTGTCCAAGTCGGGCATATGACATCCAAGTTAAGTGGGGTTAGTCTTGACATGCCTATGACATTGAGCTCCACGTGCCGGAGCTAATAGTGCCAAAAAATTCTTCCCTTATTGATATTATGTGCTTAAAGACAAACTTAGTTCATTTTAAGAACTCAAGTGTCCAATTTGGGGATACGAGGTCCAAAATAAGTGAGGTCAATCTTGATATGTCTTTCAAATTGATATGAACATGCCATTGCTGATGGTGTTCGAAAACTCCTTCCCAGTAGCTTTTTACGCACATAGAAGCAAAGTAACAATACAAGCAAACTTAGAAAACTTAGTGGATTTTAGCACTTAGGTGTCCAAGTTGGGCATACAAGATCCAAACCAAGTGGGGTTAGTTTTGAAATGTCCATCACATTGAGATTGATGTACCAAAGCTAACAATGCCTAAAAACTCATCCTCGATTGAAAATTATAAACTTAGAGGCGAACTTAGTAAACTTAGTTCATTTTAAGCACTCAGGTGTCCAATTCAGACATACGAGGTCCAAACTAAGTGGGGTCAATCCTGACAAGTCTATCACATTGATTTGAACATGAAGAAGCTAACGGTGCCTAAAAACGCCTCCCCAAGAACTTTTTATGCACTTAAAAGCAAAGTAAGAATACAAACAAACTTAGCAAATTTAGTGGATTTTAGCACTCACGTGCCCAAGTCAAGCATACAAGGTCCAAACCAAGTGGGATTAGTTCCAACACGTTTATAACATTAATATTGAAGTGCTAGAGCTTACGGTGCCTAAAAATTCCTCCCTAATTGAAAATTATGCACTTATAGGCGAACTTAGTAAACTTAGTTCATTTTAAGCATTCACGTGTTCAATTCGAGCATATGAGGTCCAAACTGAGTGCGGTGAGTCCCAAGATATCCATCACATTGATTTCAACTTGCCGGAGCTGACGCTGCCTAAAAACTCCTCCCCAAAAGCTTTTTGCGAACTTAAAAGCAAAGTTAGAATACATACAAACTTAGCAAACTTAGTGGATTTTAGTACTCATGTGTCCAAGTTGGGAACACGATGTCCAAATTGAGTGGTGTCAGTCCCAACACATCTATGACATTGAGATCAATCTGGCAGAGCTGACGGTGCCCATAAATTCCTCCCCGATTGAAAATTATGCGCTTATAGGCGAATTTAGTAAACTTAGTTCATTTTAAGCACTCAGGTGTCCAATTAGAGCATACGAAGTCCAAACTGAGTGGGGTCAGTTCCAACACATCCATGACATTAAGCTAGATGTTTTGAATCATATGGTGCCAAAAAAATCTTCTCTGGGAATTTTTTGTGTACTTAGAAGAAAAGTAAGAATGCAAGCAAACTTAGCAAACTTAGTGGATTTTAGCACTTCGATGTCCAAGTCAGGAACACAAGGTCCAAACCAAGTGGGCTCCAACACGTTTGTGACATTGAATTTCACGTGCCGGAGCTGACGATGCCCAAAAATTTCTCCATAATTGAAATTATAAACTTAGAGGCGAACTTAGTAAACTTAGTTCATTTTAACCACTCAGGTATCTAATTTAGGAATACGAGGTCCAAAATGAGTGGGGTTAATCCCAACATGTCCGTCACATTAAGCTAGATGTGCCGGAGTTAACAGTGCCCAAAAACTACTCCCCATGAGCTCTTTGCATGGCTAAAATCAAAGTAAGAATATAAGAAAACTTAGCAAACTTAGTGGATTTTAGCACTCAGGTGTCCAAGTTGGGCATACAACGTCCAAACCAAGTGGGGTTAGTCCCAACCCATCTGTGGCATTGATCTTGATGTACTAGAGCTGATGGTACCTAAAATCTTCTTCCCAATTAAAAATTATGCCCTTAGAGGTGAACTTAGTAAACTTAATTCATTTTAAGTGCTCAAGTGTCCAATTTGGGCATACGAGATTCAAATAGAGTGGGGTTAGTCCCGACAAGTAAGTCACATTGAGCTAGATGTGCCGGAGCTGATGATGCCCAAAAACTTCTCCCCGAGAGCTTTTTGCACACTTAGAAGTAAAGTATATATACAAAGAAACTTAACAAACTTAGTGGATTTTTGCACTGAAGTGTCCAAGTCAGGCATATGAGGTCCAAACCAAGTGGGGTTAGTCCCATGCCAAAGCTAACGGTGCCCAAAAAATTCTCCCCGATTTAAAATTATGCACTTAGAGATGAACTTGGTAAACTTAGTTGATTTTAAGCACTTAAGTATCTAATTCGGGTTTACAAGGTCCAAACTGAGTGGGGGTCAGTCTCGACAAGTCCTTCACATTGAGTTGGACATTTTGAAGCTGACAGTGCTTAAAACTTCCTCTTCGAGGGCTTTTTACTCACTTAGAAGTAAACCTCTTCGAGGGCTTTGTACTCACTTAGAAGCAAAGTTAGAATACAAACAAACTTAGCAAACTTAGAGGATTTTAGCACTTAGATGTCCATGTCGGGCATACGACGTCCAAACCAAGTGGGGTCAATCTCGACATGTCTGTGACTTTGAGCTTGATGTGTTGAAGCTGACGGTGCCAAAAAATTATTTCCTGATTTAAAATTTTATGCTTAGAGGTGAACTTTGTAAACTTAGTTTATTTTAAGCAATTAGGTGTCCAATTTGGGCATGTGAGATCCAAAGTGAATGGTCGAGGACAGCCCTGACGCATTCATCACATTGATCTGGATGTGCCAAACTTGACGGTGCCCAATAACACCTCCCTAGGAGCTTTTGTCCACTAAGAAGCAAAGTTAGAATACAAACAAACTTAACAAACTTAGTGTATTTTAGCACTTAGGTGTCAAAGTCGAGCATACGAGGTCCAAACCGAGTGGAGTGAATTCCGACTAATCAAACTTAGCTATTTAAAATTGTATCATTTTTTTTTTTTAACTATGTTTGAATGTTCGATCATTTTACTATTAAATCATTTATACTTATAGTATGTATGCATATATGATCAAAAATCGTATCCTAATTTTTTTTAAATTATTATTTTGTAGGATTTGTGGCTGTCACAACATCAAGACGATGCCAAGCACTACAGTCAGATGCAACTTTTGACTTTTCTATATTTTTTTTTATCTGAACAGAATGAATTTTTTTTAATTTAATTTGAATTTTTATTTGAATTTTAAATAATTTTTATTTTAATTTCGAAAAATTTATGAACTTTTTAGTAATTCTGGTTTAATATTATGTATGCTAAAATGTAATTACAAGTTTTTACAGGTATTAATTAATGAAATAAAAAAAACTATTTATTTTAAAGTATTAGTAACAATTTTCAAACCGTGAATAATAGTATCCCTACACAGTAGCGGCGATGGTTTCCAAACCATCACTAACAGCACCACCAGTAAGCATTAGTGATGATTTTCAAACTGTCGCTAATAATAACATTTTTAGTGATGGTTTTGAAACCATCACTAATACTTGGGTTTTAGTGACAATTTTGAGTCGAGAAAATGTAGAATTTATGGTGACGGTCTTATGCTTTTAGTGACGGAATAAAACCGACACTAATACGCCATTATTGGTGACAGTTTTAGAATTCGTCACTATTAAGTATTAGTCTCCATAGATTTGACGACTAATTTGAAACCGTCACTAATAACCTTATTTTTTGTAGTGGATATCAAGTGTTTTCCAAGATTTTCAAATGATTCTTCAAAATATTTTCTAAAAACTCATTTTTGAAAATGTTTTGAAGAATAGATGGTTTGATTCATCTTAGAGGATACATAGTTGTACCAACCAAATATCCAAAAGCTTTTCCATTTTCTTTTTTGTTCACTCTTTTCTCCTTTACTTTTAAGTTTGCATGAATGTATATTTTCTTTGAAATTTCATAAAATAGTGGGACCTCCATTGGTTTAATTCCTCTGAATAGATCTTTTGAAATCTATTGACTTTTGGAATCCGATCCCTGTTTTGATAGTGACAAAGCACACGTTCCTCTCATAATCTCTCCTAAATACTCTTCTGAACTTAACAGTGTTTTTAACTTTTAAGAGTATTTATTCTTACTCTCTTTATAAGATCTTATCCTTAAATTTGATCAATTAGAGCTTCATATCTATTGGCTTTACTTTAATCCCAAGAGAGGAGTGAATTGGTATTTAAAAATTTTATCCCCTAGGTCAATCCACTAACAGCAGTATTACATAAACCTAAGGTCAATCTAGTGCATATAAGACAAATCAATGTAAATATACAATGGAACTTAAACTACAATAGAAATTTAACCAATCATGCAAAATAATGCAGTAAAGGAGACGACACTAGAAACATTATCAAAGTTTGACAAATTGCCTACATCCCCGCCTTGGCACACTTGTACAAGGATTACACTATAAGCTCACTTAACGGGTGGAGCGGCACCATTTACAATCAGATCAATTAAAGGGGCTACCTTTAAAGAACACCTTACCAGGATGGTGCACCTTGCTTTCCAAACCATGTATAAGCCAATCCGGGACTATTCAACAAGGCTATTCTCCCGCTTCAGACCCACGCCTGGAATACAAAAAATGTAACCAATAATGTGCGTACATGTAAAATGCTTCTTATACTAAGCAGATATGTACCAATATAATCAACACACTACAAAATGATAAGATATGATAAGCTCAATGTAGTCTTAGTATCTACTCTCAAAGATTTATGCAAATATTGCAATCAGTACGTGAGAGTGTAGGTGATAGGATCTTTGTGTCAAAATAATAGTCTCAATCATAATGAAGCAACAAAGATCACAAGCACACTTTAAATATCTCAAAAAATAATTTTCTCAAAATAAACCATATGAGATATTTAAAAATGGTTTGTAAAAATTATTTGATCTTTATGTCAGGACGATAATATCAATCAAAAGATATAGCAACAAAGATCTTCACAACACAAACAAATATCCCAAAAGTATTTTTCTTAAAATAAGCACAAGGGATATTTGAAAACGGTTTGTAAAGAATTTATTTCACAAACAAAAAGCAATACGAACTCTTGAGTATTACAATGATAATGCAAAACTCACAAACTCTACGATGTTTTCCTACGGAAAACTTATTAATGAAGTCTCCTAGAAAAACTCAAGCTTACTCTGGGATAAAAATATATTTCAATCAACTAGAACTAACAAGAGTGTAAGCTTAACTAGAAACTCACAATAACACTCTTACTTAGCAAGGTTTTCAATGAAGATGAGTAAGAATGAAAGAATGAAGCTTGAATGTGAGAAATAGAGCTTTTGAAAATAAGAGAAAATTTACTAATTGTTTTTGCTAATCTTGCACTAATCTTTGCAAATGAGGGGGTATATATAGAATTCCTAGAATTATAACCATTCAGGACATATTGGCCATTTTAGAAAAAGTTTAAGTGAAGTTAGCAAAATTTTAACAGTGTTTTAACCTCGGTGAAATTCACCAACCTGAGAGCACCGGTCGATCGAACTTAGGGTTCGGTTGACCGAGTGTCTCTGTTTGGTCGACCAGGAGTATTTCAAACTAGAAAGATGGCAACCAGGTGGAAAGCAATTTTCCAAATCTGCGCGGTTCAGTTAACTAAACAATTTTGAATTAAGAGGTTCGGTCGACTAGGCGGTTTAGGCTTCTCACAAGGATGTTCGATTGACCAGAGCATTGGAGTTCATTTATTGTTTGGTTGACCGAATAACTTTTGACCCAGGGATGTTCGGTCGACCATGCTATATAAGCTTGGCTAGGTCTGGTCGACCGTACAGTTAGGAGAACCCCACATGTCGGTTCAGTCGACTATAACGTTGCTTAACATTTCTGGTCAGTCAACTGAAGAGTCAACTTGTTGACCCAGTGAGGGTTCGGTCGACCGAAGATCTCAGTGTAATTGAGTTCGGTCGACCGAACATGTCATCCTTGGGCATTTCGGTCTTTTCCTTTATTAAATTGTCCCTAATTATAAGATGTTTATTTTTAAGACTATGGGGAACATTTTTATGCAATATTTAGGGTCCTAAAGACAATCTATGGTCTTTGTGAGTTAACCCCAAAAATCTGGTGTCGATCAACCATCCCTAAGGTCATTCAATAATCCTTTAAGCTTAACTACCCTATTATGCATGTAATGCATTGATTATTACAGACCATTTCCTATTTACTAATACATACCTGAATAAAACTCAATTAAATTACAACAAATAAATGTTATGGGTCTTTATCTTCTTTGAGTCCATGTGCATGCACCATATGATACTTCTAATTGATTCTACACACAAACTCATCAACCATTAAATACAAAGAATATTTGTCATTATCAAAATCGGGTATGACCCATAGGGTTAACAATATCCTTTGAAAGGTGTTGAATAACTAAGATGGTTGCTATAGGTTTTAAGCTAGAGTACAAAGTTAAAAGACACCTATGCACGAACAGTAAAAATGGATAGCCATTCAAACTTTAGCCTCTCACGTGTTAAGATTCATTAAGAAAAGAGGCGAAATAAGCTTATTACCCTTAAGGGTATTGTTTGTGACCTCTTGGTCCTCTAAGCCTAAGCTTTCAAAGTCAAGTTTTCTTCTTGCATGTACATCACCTAGGATTCATCCTCAATTGCTTCACTCACATTCCTAGGTTTTTCTTGAGATAGAAAGGCAAAATGACTAATCATATTCCTAAGTAAGGATCGTGTGGCTACTCCACATAATGGTTCACCTATTATTTGATCAATGGGATGACTCTTTATGTACTTCCATTCTTTAGGTAGCTCATTAACCTCATTTTCAATTTGATTAGTTTCAATAGATGGTTCCTTAATTTCATTTCTCTTTTCTGAATCATTTTCAATAGATAATTTTTTCAAATTCCTTATTTATCTCAATTTCATCTTCATCAGTCCTTTTAGAGAAGGGATTTGACTCATTGAATACTACATGAATGGATTCTATAATGGTTAATGTTTATTTATTATATAATATGTAGGCTTTACTATCTAAGGCATACCATAAAAAGATACCTTTATCTGATTTCACCCAAATGTTCATTGTCTCTAAGCATAAAACATTTACAACCAAAGACATGAAAATATGATATGTTTGGTCTATGGCCATTCCATAATTTGTAAGGAACCTTATTTAGAGATGGTCTAATCAAAACTCTATTTAGAACATAGTAGGCGGTATTTACTATCTCAACCCAAAAGTACTTAGGTAGTTTATGTTCGTTAAGCATAGTTCTGGTCATTTCTTGTATAGACCTATTCTTTCTTTCAACTACACCATTCTGCTGTGGTGTTCTAGGGGCCAAGAAATTTTTAGCTATTCCTAATGAATTGCAGTAGTCTTCCATGCCTTGATTTTTAAATTCTCTACCCCTATCACTTCAGATTTTAGTGACAGTATAACCCTTTTTATTTTGAATTTTCTTACATAGTTTAATGAATTGTTCACATGCTTCATCTTTGTGATCTAAAAATAGTATCCATGTATATCTTGAATAATCATCAACTATGACGAATGTGTACGATTTTCCTCCTAAACTCTGAGTTGGGTTTGGACCAAATAAATCTAAATGTAGCATTTAAAGTGGCCTAGTAGTAGAGATTACTTTCTTCTTCTTAAAGCTAGCTCTTGCTTGTTTTCCTAGTTGGCATGCATCACAAATTTTATCTTTCATGAATTTAGTCTTAGGCAATCCCTTAACTAATTCTCCCTTAACAAGTTTAGATATTAAGTCCATGTTTGCATGTTCTAGTCTCCCATGCCAAATCCAACTAATCTCATTTATAGTAGAAAAACAAGTAACATGTTGAGAAGCAAGATTGTCAAGACTAGTGGTGTAGACATTTTCATGAAGACCAGCAGTAAACAATATTTTCTTTTTAGATTTTTTCTCTATAGTGCATTTGTCATGTTCAAATGAGACTTTATAACCTTTATCACATAGTTGACTCATACTCAACAAGTTATGTTTCAATTCATCAACTAATAACACGTTATCAATGACAAGTGAAGGTTCCTTACCAACCTTACCAACTCCAATGATTTTACCTTTAGAGTTATCCCCAAATGTAACGAATCCTTTATCTTTGGATATGATAGATGCGAATTTGGTTTTATCTCCTGTCATATGTCGTGACCATCCGTTATCCATATACCACTTGTCCTTCGAGGAGGACAATCTTAAGCACATCTGCAAGATATAATCAGATATCTACTTTTGGTACCCGAATTTTCTTGGGTCTATGGGGGTTAGTACTAGATTCTCCTTTGACTTTCCAGACTTTCTTAATTTTGACATCTTTATTTTTGAAAGGACAATAAAATTTTATGTGACCCAACCTCTTACATTTAAAACATGTAATATTTCTATGATAGTCTTTAATTAGAACGTACGATTTTGACTCTCTTACAAAATATCCCATGTAGAGATGTCTAAGTTTTAGATTCTCCTTCCCAATAAAACCAAGACCTTCCTTCTCTAGGGAATTTCTTTGACTTCCTAGGAGTTTTTCAAAATTATTTTAACCTTCTATAAATTTACAAATAATCTTAGATTTATCTTTCAAATTCTTTTTTAATTCCTCAATTTTCAAATCCTTATCTTTCATGAAAGATGCATGAGATTCATTTCGACTTTCAACTAACTTCGAAAATTTTTTCAATTTTAATTTCAAACCAGAATTTTTCTTATTCATTTTCTCAAGCATTTTAAGGGTATACAGATATTTCTGATGCAATTCATCCTAAGAAAGCATGTTATTTTCATTTTATGAATCACTTGATTAGTAAGATGAAGCAGAACAAAAAGATTGTACCTCGTGGCCATCGTGAGCCATCAGACATAGATTCGCAATCTCGTCATCACTGGATTCAGATTCTGAACTACTAGTACTGTGAGTGTCCCAACCCACCTTTAGAGCCTTCTTCTTCTTCTTCTTAGACACTTTCTTCAGCTAGCGACAATTTGACGTGATATGTACAAATTCTCTACAGTTATAACACATGGGAGGATCATCCTTTTGCTTCCTTTTGCTTGACTCGCCCTTTTCTGTTTTTGAGCCCTTGAATTTTTTGGTATATCTCATGAACTCTCCAAATTTCTTAGTGATAAGTGCCGTGTTTTCATCTAATTTTGAATCACTTCCCTCACTGAAGTAGTAAGATGATACCTTAAGTGTTGTAGTTTTCTTTGCATTAATTTGCTCATTCTTCCTCTCATTTATTGCAAGCTCATATATGATGAGCGATCCAATTAGTTCATCAACATGTATCTCCTTCATATTTCTCCCTTCTGCTATTGCAGTAACTCTAGCTTCCCAAACTGGAGGTAGTCCCCTAAGTATTTTCCTGATCAACTCATAGGTAGGGTAAGATTTACCAAGAGCATTTAAAGAATTCGTGATGTGTGTGAATCTAGTGTACATGGATTGAATAGATTCATCAGCAATCTTTTAGATGCCTCATATTCACTAGTAAGCATGTCTATCCTACTATCTTTTCCCTCCTTAGTACCTTCATATGTGACTTCGAATTTTTCCTAAATCTCTTTAGTAGAGTTACATGCCATCATCCTATTAAACTCATTTACATCTAGTGCACAGAATAGCAAGTTCATTGCAGTAGTATTTATTTGCAGAGATTTCCAATCTTCTTCAGTATACTCATCTTCAGTTTTGTGTACATTTACCTTATCAACTACTTTCATAGGGACATGGTTTCCCTTAGAAACAATTTTTCACACTTCCAATCGACATTTAAAAGATATATACTCATTTTTTTTTTCCAGTAGGTGTAATTTACACCGCAGAAAATTGGTGGTCTAGTGGATGAGTGTCCCTCACTGCATGGAGTTAGTCCCATGTGTGTCATGTGATCTTTTTACAAAATGAACAGTTAAGTCTATGTAAACTCGCTCAGATACCAAATATTAATTCAGGTGTAATCCCAAGAGGGGGTGCATTGGGTATTTTAAAAATATTTAAGTTTATTTTACCACTTTGTAGGTTTTACCATGATCCCATGAGGGGGGGGGGGGGTGAATTGGTATTTTTAGAATTTAACCCTTAGGTGTTCCTCCTAACAGCAGTATGTTCACAATCCTATGGTCAATCTAATGTGAATAATGTAAATATATCAGAAATTAAATGAAGCAGTTTAATTAATCGCACAAGCACCAGAAAGCAGTAAATAAAGGGTGACACGCAGATATGTTATCAAGGTTCGGCCAATTGCCTACATCCCTGCCTTGGCTAACCAGCACAAGGATTATCGCACTAACTTGCTCACTTGAACGGATGAAGCGGCACCTATACAAACCTGGTCAAATTATCACAGGGCTGACCTCAACCTTTACACCAATCCTTACCAGGCTGGATTACCGCCCCTTCAGGCCATGCCTGGAATCTCTTAGATATACAATCAAAAGGTACAATACAAGGGTGTTTTCCCGTAAAGCAAATTTGTACCAAAAATGCGCACAGTATCACATGCACCATAGATGATTTAATAATGTAAGCTCAGTGTGGTCTAAGTAGTTCAACTCTCAAACAATTTTTCTATCAGTGTAGTACGCACGTGAGAGTGTCAATAATAATCTGTGTATTTCAGAGTATTCAATCAAACGTGTTCACACAAAATATCAAACAAGCCTTAAGAATGTCAATCAGTAGAATATCTCAATCGCACAAATATGTATATGCTTGGACTTGCAAATTATATATAATCTTTGTTTTCAGCAAAAATATATGAGTGAGTAAATATTGCAACAAAGATGTTTCACCTCAAATACAAATATCTCCTCAAATGGTTTTCAAAATAAAAAGTAATAGATATTTGTAAATGGTTTTGAAAATATTTTGCAACCAAAAGCAAATATGAGCTTCTCAAGATATTGCAACAAATATGCAATCTCAGAAGGCTTAGTAAAGTTTTCTTAGGATGAACTTATTGGCTAAGTCCGCTAAGAATCCTTTTGGGTCAGCTCTCAACAAAAATAGATCAATCTCACAACCAAGAGAAAGCAAACCTTCCTATCTAAACACTCAATAATACTTACAGATGATTTAATGAGTTTTGAATGTAAGCTAGAGTGTATTTGGAAGAGTATGAGCCAATGGGAATCAAAAGAGAGTATTTTCGCTTTAGAGAAATTTTCTTAATCTTTTTGCTAATCAATTGCTTAATTCTTGCAAATGAAATAGTATATATAGACATACCAAAATTTTTTACCGTTGGGGACCTATTAGGGATTGTTGGAAAAGTTTAATGACACTTAAGGCATTTTAACCTTGTTTAAAATTTATTTATTCGCGGTAAAAATTATGACAACCCGAGAGGTCCGATCAACCAGAAATGTTTCGATCGATCAGGACTCAAATGGTTCAGTCGACCAGGAGGTTTTTGAACTGAAGGCTCGGTCGACCGGAAGTGGGCGATTTCCCAAATTTCTGAGGTTCGGTTGACTGGGCCATTTTGAACTACCTGGTTCGGTCGACCAAACCACTAGGAAATTTCCCGAGGACCCTCTAGTTGACCAGGTAGTTGGAGTACAAAAGTGGTCGATCGATTGGGAGGTCAAAATGTTGACTCCCAGGTGGTTCAGTTGATCGGGGTCAAATGAACTGTAAAGGCTCGGTCGACCGGACTGTGGTCAACATGTTGACCCGGACCGGTTTCGGTCGACCAGGAGAAAATGACCTTTGTGGGTCGGTCAACCGAAAGTACTAGACTTGTACATTTTTCCCTTTTTTCTAAGCATGCAATTGCCTAAGTCAAATATTCAAACATATGTATGCATGAGTGTGTGTCCTAGAGTCATTTGTGTCCAAAATTAAGACACCGAAAAAGTCCAGTGTTGGTCGACCTTAGGTCAACCGAAGGGTACACCCTAAGGTCTTTCTAAGGTCCTTTCTCATTTATGGTTTGTTTGAGCTTACAAAATAAACCATACATGTGATGTGTGTGCTTATTACAAACCGAATACCCTAATTACTATTACAGACAAATTTTACTACAAAAAATATTACAATCAAGAGTATGAATTTGTCTTCAAGCTTTGATCTTTCACGTGCCATTTATGATCTACTAATCTGGAACTGCACATGAACTAGATATTTATTAAATACAATTGTATTTGTCATTATCAAAACTAGGGCGTGACCTATAAGGTCAACACACTTAATCGTTATTTCAATATTTAACAAATTAATTGCAGGGGCTTGAAAGTAATTCAAATTATTATCTCAATAAATTCTATTTTACGCAATTAATTATCAAGTGTGTATAATATAAATCAACATACAAACATGCAAAAGTTGGTAATGAAATACACGCAGAAATTAAAAACATAGGGGAAGAGAGAAGGCAAATATGATTTTACAAGGTTCAGGCAACCCGACCTACGTCCTCGTCTTGAGCAACCCACTCAATGATTCCACTAAATCCCTACTCCTTTAATTGGAATGGAGCTTCCCTTACAATCCGCTACTCACCCGATTCACAACCCGAACCATGATTACAATATAAAAACTCAATATTGCTTCTAACAAAGCTAATGAGTATAATAGAAAACCTAACACATATTTATATGATGAAACTTGAAGCTCAATATGTATGTAACGATGATATCGTTATACGAATGATATACTTTACAATTCAATCCTTTAAATCAAGATCTCCTAAATATGATTTTATAAGTAAATGCTTTGGAGAAAAATAAGGTTTGATTTCAGAATACTTTAAGCAAGATTAGAAAACAAGATCCTTTCAAAAATAATCTTTGATAATGTGCAAATCTATATTCTTGCTATCAATAATCTGTAATGTTGGATCTTTGAATAAATGAACAACTTTGAATGTAGCAAAGATTTAAAAGCTATGTTTGAAAAATAATATCCCTTAATAATATATATTTAGAGATTCTTAGGATTTGGAATTAAACACTTCTTACACTAATCAAATAGAAACCCTTTGAATGAAGATATATTTAAAACTTTCTTCAAGATTTTAGTTTTAAACGAGAGCCTTTCTCAAGTAGTGATCTTCCACAAAAATATATATAGATAATAACTCAAGATCAACTTCTCAAGGTAAATATTCAATGATAAGTTTTTGAGATGAAAAACTCTTTGAGAACAAGCAAACACTTAGTTTGATCACCAAACCTCAATACCAAAATTGTTTGCACAATAGTTACTAGAAACCCTTTTGAAAATCAACATAGCCCAAGCTTTAATATGATGTAAACGCTTTAAAATCACAAACAATAGCTTAGCAAAAAGTTGAACAATGTTCAGAAATGTGTATATGTTCAAGGCCCCCAATTCTATTCCCAAAGTTGAGGCACTAGGGTTTAGAGGTTGATTATATAAGTAATCTCAGCCTTAGGATAAGTCCTGACCATTGGATCAATTTGATCAAGTGTATAACCCGCATGTTCTCTCGCTAAAAATCAGATTTTTAAACTGAACCTACCAGAAGTTTGATGTTCGGATGTCTGATGTTCTTTAAAGCACTGAAAATTATAGTCTGAACATAGGGTCAAGCGAATGAACAATGGGTTCAGTCTTCTGAAGTCTCAGCTAAGACGACTGAACTGAAGGTTCAAATGTCTAAAGGTATTCTGCTTGTTTTGTGTTTCAAAATTAATTCTTCAGATGATGGAATTAATTCTTCAGCTCTCTGAGGAAATTCTTCAGACGTATGAAGTTGCATCTTCAGACTTCTGAGGGTAATCCTTAGTCGTCTAGGCAGTCGAACTTCAGTTTTTTTATTTTGTTTTCAAAAACCATTTTCGCTTTCTTACTTTACTTTTTTATAAAACATTTTCTGGGATTTTAAATAGAGTATCTAAGTCAATGAATAACCCCTAAAAATTTTCATGAGATGCATGAGTCCTAAGATCAGTCTAGGATATATTTTGAGTTTCGAATTAAATCATATGAAATATGTAAATACATTCAATTCTAAATACCCATTCCCATGACGATCTTGAACTTGACACTTGCATCTTCATTCTTTTACTCTTTTATTTCCATAGATTGTGCCAAGTTATATATATATGCTTTAATCCTCGTAGCTTCCATGACTTCATCATCTTCTGTGCATGCTAAGTAATGTTCCTGCTCACATTCTCAACGCCCATATCAAATACTAAGTGATTTTTCATTATCAAAACAGGATTGAACTCATATAGTCAACAGTCTCCACTCCTTTTTCCTGTAGTTCTTTCAACTCATCAATAAATGGCCTCAGGTAAACACCAATATCATAACCTGGTACCCTCAGTCTAAGAATAAGCAGTGACATGTAAATGAAGGGTTCTTTCATACATCGCCATGATGACATATTGTATGACATCATTATAACCCGACACATGCTATATGGGTTGTTCAGGTTACTAAAAGGATTGAAACCATATGAAGCTAGGCCAAGTATGATTTTATGAGGATCACTAGAAAACCACAGGTAAGTTTTATCAAACTCAACCCAAGCTTTCGAGTCCACTAGATGGCTAAGGGTGTTTTCCTCTTGAAGACGTTTCTCTTTATGTCATCTCATATTTGTAGCTATCTTTATGCATATGTATAATCTTTGAAGCTTTAGTATTAATGGACAATATCGGAAAGTTTTTTGGGGGATCTTTTCACCCTTCCTCTGATTAGTTTTATACCTCTTGAAATGAGGAATAGCTTCCCAAGAGGGAGAGTGAATTGGGTTTTTTTAAATTTTAATGATTTTTAAGACTTTCTTATTTTAATGACCCAGAAAACACAATCATATAATAACAATAACCACACTTAAGAAAACTGAAATTTTAAATTATAATTTAATCAATGGAATTAATCAATCAAAAATTATTTAGGCTTTCGTTGCTTTCCCTGTAGCCTTTTATTATACACTTTACTTGATTAAGATTTCCGCAGATTAATCAACATACTCCCCTTTTAGGTTTTCGTAAACAATTAATCAAAACGTACTTTCTATTCATCAAGTACCTCTGTAACCTTCTCGATTTAGATCCTACAACCTGCACTTAAAAATCTTATAACAGTAGCAAGTAAAGTATGTAAAATAAAGTAAAGAGAAAGAGACAAGAATTTTTACGAGGTTTAGCTTCAACACAGCCTACGTCCTCGCCTTTGGCAAAAACACCAAAGGATTCCACTATATCAGTTCCGTTACCTGGTGGAACAATACCAATTTACAACACACTCCTTCGATTAGGCTAGAGCCCGCCTCTCCAAATAATAACCCCTTATTCGGCTCAACGATTTAACAACTCTGAATCACTTAGGAAAGATAATAAGGAAATTTGTGTACAAAAGAGAACTCTCACAATAGAGTAAATTAGTACAACGATCAGCTCACTTTATACCTCAAAGTAATTCAAATATAAGAAATTTCAAGCTCAATACTTAGTATGAATTACCAAATAATTTTTCAAAGAAAAAGAAAGATTCTGATTTGGAAAACTTAGCTTCAAAATGTAACTCAATTTCAGATCAGAGATTTATCCTTGAAAGAATTTTAGATCCTTTCGAAAATAAAATTTTGAATACTTGAAGATAGATCGATCTAAAACCTTTGAAAACTTACTTTGATCTAAAAGCCTTTGAATATTTCTGAATCAGAAAATTTGTTCAAAATCACTAGATCTGGATACTTTAGAAGATTAGTCAATTTCAAAACTCTTTTTGAATATCTCATCAATGTTCTCTCTATGCTTTCTTCTCATCATATAAAATTTTGAGATTAAAACTATTTATAGAGACTTTAGAAATCATCCATTACTCCCAAAGATTTCTAAAATTCATTTCCAAATATTTTGAAATAAATATATTCAAAAATGTGGTTCAAAAAATCTTCTTGTTGAGAAATTTATTGTCAACGTTCGAGTGGTAGACGCTTGTCACAAAGTAACTCTCAATACAGAATACAGGCAGTCGCCTGCCAGAACCAAGGCAGTCGCCTGGCATGTTCATGCAGGCGCTTGGCTAGTTAGGCAGTCGCCTGTCTAGCTACTGACTTTGTGAGAAATCATTTTCTTAATGTGGCAGTCACCTGCCTTATTTTAGCAGTCACCTGACCCTTCATTATAAAAAATATTTTCTTTTAATTTTCTATGAGCTTCAAACCTCTTTATATTTAAGTTTAGCTTTGAAGTACTTACATTTTTAGAATGTCCTTAATATAACTCTTTTAGTCTTCAAATGTGTTCTTCCATCAGCTTTGTGGTTGCAATCTTTCCTTCGAGCTTTTCACAGTATAACTTTTGTTCTTCATACTCTTTATAACCCATAAGCCTTTTTTTGTATTCTACAAGGATTCTGTGTAATTCATAAATCTCCTTTTACCCTTGAGTTGTACTGTTTTCCTGAAAAAAAAAACTTTTACTTGAAACATATTAAACACATCATTTTATTTGTTATCATCAAAATAAGAATTGTAAGCCTCATTAGGCCAACACCTCTATTCACCATATTCTAGACATTCGTTTGCATTTTCAAATTCATTATAAAAAAGAGTGCAATTATACCTACACATATGTATTCGAGTGTAACCGAGACCCAATTCACGCATGTATGTCTTCGTCTCATAAAAATACTTTGGAAGTGTTTCACCATCAAGTAGTGCCACCTTAATTAGGTATAAATGCATGTTAAATGCGTTATGAGATAACCCATGCATTGTCCTTGCATGAAGCAACTTTATTAGGAACTCTAATTTCGAGAACTTTTTACAGTTTGGATATAGGGGCACCCATGCATCCCTCACACGACTAGAAAATGGTTTACTGAGGTTATTTGACTAACTAGGATCACAAGGTATGGTACCAATCGAAATAGATTCAACACTAGTACGCAACACATTGACATCCTCCGCGTCCACTGCAATCCCCCTCTGCAAGTCACCTAACATTTTGATTAACCCTTCCGAACGTGTATCACCACCTACTATATTTGCCCCCTCATCTTCATCTTCATCATCATCACTCTGAAGTGTGTAATCTTCATAGTGAAACACCTATGTTGTGTAGATTTTGTCTATTCCATTGTCTAATAAATGTGTTTCAACCAAATCAATGTGTTCAAATGTTATGTTTTGGCATATCTTACAAGGACACCTTATTCTACTGAATTTATCTGCACGAGGACGCATGAACACTATGAAATCATGTACCTCTATAACTTATTCTGGCATAAACCTACCCTGAGCCTTCATTCAACTCTTATGCATGTTTATTAATTAGCATATAACATGTTCAAGCAAATGATGTTGACTATATTCTCATAATATTTATGAGGCATGCATCGTGAATCCTAAAATCAACCACCTTTTATCTAAAGGGTATGGATCATATCCCATTCAAGAATGTTGCATTTACATTGCAGTCAATCACTCAAATTCCTTGATCATAGTCATTCTAAATTTCGGTAGCATCTTGCCATGACTCTTCAAGTACACGAGATGGGGGAAGGGAACATGTTGCTAGTTTGTCATCACTAACAAATTGTCATGACACCCCACTATGCACCCAGAGAACACAAGTAGAGATGTTCTCAAAATATGTAATGACAATGAACAAAGTGTGAACGATGACAACAATGTAAATACAACTTCCTAAACTGTCCACATTGGACAATTCAAGAATGGTTGAAATACAAACATCACTGATCGTAAATGAAACAATTATTTAACATGTTCGTTTGATTATTAATCTACATAGTATGACTAATAATCAATTGAATATTAATTGATTTTTCTTACATGTACGATAAGGTATGAATGTATAGTGATGATTGTTGAACAGGTCTAAGCTTCAATAAACACATGCATATAATGAATAACTAAAGAGAACAATGAAATGACAGTATTTAATTAGGTGCTCGGATATCATTTAAGATAAAGTAGATTAGTGGCAACTTTGTGGATACACGTTTACCATTATCTCACCATCAACTCCTAAATCACTCTCATATTAAGCTTGCCCACTTGGTCAAGGCAATTTAGAGATTCACTCCCTCTCACTCTTTCCCATACTTCAGATATATAAAGTTATCGAGATCCCTATTTTCTTATTCTTCAATATTTGTATATATTTAGGATACTAGCTGAGTACTCGGGTGACAATCAAATGGTTGCAGTTGTGTGCACATCCTATGCTGCTACATGTGCTCTTGAGAAGTATGAATAAAATGGAAAAGTGGATCATTATCTTGCAGTTCATACAATTGCAAATGAATTAGGAAGAAACATATATGGTCGGTTTCTTGTTATATATCTTAAGGATATAGGGTAAATTGGAGAGTTTCTTCATTGTATTTATGAAATAGAATAAGTGATTATTGTAGGGGATTAACACGAAATTCCCAGATCTTATAAGAAACAATTCACGCCAAAGAAAAATAATCACATGCACAAGACAATATTTATGTGGTTCGGCAATTTTGCCTATGTCTATAGAGTTGCACGGATTTTACTATGATTAGGAAGAAAAAACAGAGAGTGTGGTTATACACTAATTTCTCTCTCGCTTTTAAAATGGTGGTCAAACCTAATCCCCAAAAAATAAAAGTTTTATATGTTGCGCACAAGGTTCTTAATGGGCTACAAAACGGGCCCAAAATTTTTTCCCAGGGACTTTGGCCCCTGACCCCCATGAGTAAAGCTTGGGCCGCTTAGTCCATCGACTAAGCCTTAGGATAGAAATCTCTCATTAAAAATACCATGCAGCATTAATTTGAGTCAGATCATCATCCGGATCAAACGCAACTAGGCTCCACAAAACCCAACAAATTTCCCACTTGGATACTAGTTCAATCACCAACATCAACCACAATCCCTCATCCCTACAACTCATCCTCATGTCCTCAAGCTAGAAGACCAACTAAAGTTGCGCACAACTTCAGCTTCTCAATAGTGACACCCTTAGTCAACATGTCTGCTAAGTTCTTAGATTCATAGATTTTCTCAAGTATTACCAGTTTATCTTTAACAAGGTAACGGATAAAGTGGTATTTTGTATGTATATACTTCAAATTGGAATGAAAAGCCAATTTTTTAGCAATTAAAATTGCACTATGACTGTTAATATGTAGAATGCCCATCTTCTGCTTCTTACCCAATTCTTCTGAGAAACCATGTAGCCAAATCATCTCCTTTCCAGTTTCAGTTGCTGCAACATACTCAAATTCTGTAGTAGACAAAGTAACAATCTTTTGTAGATTTAAAGCCCAAGATATAGTTGTACCACCCAAATTAAATACAAACCCCATAGTAGTCTTTCTACTAACATTATTACTAGCAAAATCAACGTCTACATAACCCTGCATTTTCAAACTTGCACCTATGAAGCAAAGACATGTATCTAATGAACCTCTCAGATATCTCAAAATCTACTTGACTGCTTCCTAATGTTGCTTTCCTGGCCTACTCATAAATCTGCTCACAACTCCCATTGCATGTGCAATGTCTAGCCTTGTAGACATCGTGGCATACATCAAGCTACCAATAGCTAAGGCATAGGGTACCTTGCTCATATGGTCCCTTTCTTCTTCTGTCTTCGGTGGCTGTTCTTTTCTTAGTTTGAAATGACTACCCTAGGGTGTGCTAACTAGTTTGACTTCATTCATGTTGATCCTATTGAGAATTTTCTTCACATACTCTAACTGTGAAAGCTTCAATGTATCATTAGCCTTGTCTTTAATGGTTCTCATACCAAAGATTTGCTTTGCAACTCCCAAATCCTTCATTTCAAACTGTTTTGACAATTGCTCTTCAGATTGTTAATATCCTCAATGTTAGACCTTGCAATGAGCATATCATCTATATACAACAATAGAATGATGCAAGAATTGCCAAAGAACTTAACATAGCAAAAATGATTAGGTTCACATCTCTTGGACCCAATTTTATGTATAAAACTATCAAATTTCTTGTACCAATGTCTTGGAGCTTATTTTAGGCCATACAAGCTTTTTCTTAGTTTGCAGACTAGATTCTATTGTCCCTGGAAAATGAACCATTCTGGCTAAATCATGTAAGTGTCTTCCTCCAAGTCACCATGAAGGAAAGTTGTCTTCACATCTAACTGCTCAAGATGTATGTTTTCTGTAACCACCATTCCCAGTACCAGTCTAATTGTTGAAATCTTCACAGCTGGAGAAAATATTCCTATGAAATCAATGCCCTCCTTTTACTAAAATCCTTTGACAACTAATCTGGCCTTGTACCGCTTGCTACCATCATGTTTATTCTTTGTTTTGTATACCCATTTGTTGTGCAAAGCCTTCTTCCCTGCTAGCAATTCATTCAATTCCCATGTCTGATTCCCCAATAAGGAATCCATCTCATCCTTCATGGCTAACTCCTACATGGTTGAATTTTCATCATACAAGACTTCATCGTAACACTCTAGCTCACCACCATCAGTCAATAGGAGATAATTTAGAGCGGGTGAATAATGTTATGGAGGTCTAGTGGTCCTGTAACATCTACGGAGCACGGTTACTGGTGTACTATGATCTACCTATGATTCTACATTCTCCTTATCCTCTTGACCCCTTTCCTGGATAATACTTTCAATCAACTCATCTAAGTTAACAAAGTTAGATTTCTTTTTATCTATCTATGTGACATCTAGTACTGCAGTTGACTTGTCCTTGTACATAACATGTTCATTAAATATTACATTTCTACTTCTGATGACTTTCCTATTTTGTTCATCCCAAAACTGATAGCCAAGTTTCTCATCACCATAACCAATGTAAAAACATATTTTGGACTTTGAATCAAGTTTACTATGAGCATCAAAATCAATATAAACATAAGAAACACAACCAAAAACTTTTAAATGAGAAAATTTTACCTCTTTATAGCTCCAACCCTCTTTAGGAAGTCTGAATTGCATGGGAACTGAAGGTCCTCAGTTTATCAGGTAAGCTGCAGTACTAACAACATTAGCCCAAAATATTTTTGGTAGTCCAGCGTGCAACCTCATACTTATCGCATGCTCATTGAGAGTTCTGTTTATGCGCTCAGCCACACCATTTTGCAGTGGTGTCTCAGGAATGGTCTTCTCCATCCTAATTCCATATGTAGCACAATACTCACGGAACCCTCCCTCTATGTACTCTCCTCCATTGTCTGACCCCAATTATTTTATTTTCAGACCTGTCTCCTCCTCAACCATAGCCTTCCACTTCTTAAAAGTTTCAAATACATTAGATTTATTTTTTTTTTAAATAAACCCATACCTTTCTAGTTGAGTCATCAATGAAAGTAATGTAACACCTTGAACCTCCAAGGGATGCAACCGAAGAAGCCCCCCATCAAATTAGTGTGCACTAACTCCAATTTTCTCGCCTTCGATGTCCAGTCAGTTTTCAAGAAACTCACCCTTTTCTGCCTTCCTAAGATGCAAATTTCACACAAGTAAAAATCAACAAACTTCAATTTTTGTAGTTTCCCTTTTGACAACAACATCTACATCCCTTTCTCACGCATGTGACCAAGTCTACGGTGACATAAGCTCATATCACTACTTGCTTCAGCAACTGCAATTGTCTCTCCTGGACTTGAGGTCATGTATAGAGTACCAGACTTCTTTCCATGAGCCAATACTCAGGCTCCCTTTGTAACCTTCCAAGTGCCACTAGCAAATAATATCACATGCCCTTCATCATCAAGTTGTTCGACAAAAATCAGATTCTTTCTCAAGTCAGGAATATGTCGTACCTTCACCAATAACCAAACAGACCCATTGGGCAACGACATCCGGACGTTTCTCGTATGCACAACATCCAAGGTTGTACCATCAGTCAAATACACCTTACCAAAATCACCTATTACATAGTTTTGTATGATTTCATGGTGTGAAGTGGTATGAAATGAAGCTCCCGAGCCCAAAACCCGATCATCAGGTGGACTGTCTACTGCAAGAAGTAATGCAACATGTACCTGTTATGCCACAACATTAGCAAAATCATCCTCATTCTTCTTCTTAAGACTTTTGCATTACCTCCTAATGTGACCCATTTTCCTACAGTTCCAGCATTGTCCTTTTTGGCTAGATCTAGATTTACTTTTGTTCCGATTATAATTTCTTGATTTTGATCTACCCCGATCTGAAGTTCATTCATTACCTCTGTCTCTTGTCTCAAGGTTTAGGGTAGAACTAGATCCTGAGGTTTCACTTGCATCTCTTCTGTGAATCTCCTTAATTAGAATTAAATCTCGTATGTCATTGTACTTCAGTTTTTCTTTTTCAGTAGAGTTGCTTACTATCATCCTTATTACCTCCTAACTGTTTGGTAATGAAGCCAAAACGATCAGTGCATGAATCTCATCATCAAAATCAATTTATACATATGAGAATCGATTCATGATAGTGTTAAACTCATTCAGATGTTGTGCTACTGATGCATTCTCTACCATCTTCAAATTAAATAGTTTTTTTCATCAAATGTACCTTATTATTTGCTGACAGCTTTTTATACATACCAGACAAAGCCTTCATTAGATCTGTTGTGGTCTTCTCCTTTACAATGTTGTGTGCAATAGACCTAGATATAGTTACTCTGATAGCTCTCAGGTGCTGTCTGTCAAGGACAGTCCACTCCTCGTCCTTCATAGTCGTAAGTTTTTCTCCTAGAAGCAGCATGAAAAGGAAAGTGTACTCCCAAGAGGGCGGGTGAATTTAGATTTTAAAATTTTATTTAATTAATTCTTTCTCAACTTATGTTGATTTCAAAAACCACTTATGCAAGACTATTTTTAATAACAAGTACAACCGAAAACTAATTAAGTTATAACCTCTATGAATGAGTATAAGTATACCAAATTGAATGCTTTGTGAATTTTAAAAAAATTCTTTCAGAAATTTAATTCAACCAACCAAGATAACCAAGAAAAGATTCACAATATAGAATAATTCTAGCAATGCTTCCAAGATTTAGCAATTGAGTAAGTCAATGTTGAGTTAGAGTATGTAGCTGATAAATGCCCTATATTAATAGACTTGATTTCTTAATATGAAGCACAATAGAAATTTCCAACCACTCTTCCAAAACTCAGAATTGAAATAAACCACTTTTAGTTATTTAATGAGTCTTGGGTGTTAATCAATCAACATACTCCCTTTTGGTTTCCGCAATAAGTATTGGTCAACCAAAGTACTCCATTTCGGTTTTCGCAATCCTAATATTAATTTTCAGCTTATTTAATATACAATCCACGTAGTTTATATGAGCAGAAAATTAAATATCCAACCACGTAGTTTATATGAGTAGAAAATTGAATGAGAGTAGGGAAGAGAGTGACACCATGAGTTTTACGAGGTTTGGCTATCCCCGCCTACATCCTCGCCTTAGGTAAAACACCCAAGGATTCACTATTCCACTCTTTTATAGGTAGGAGCAACCTTGCACATTTCTTTAAAGGGTAGGAGCAATCTTACAATCCCTCTTTCAATAGGATAAAGTCCTTCTTTCCAAGTGATACCCCATGCTCGGTCCAATCAACTATTCAAAAATCTGAGCCGTCTACAAAAACAAAAACAAATTCAGTGTACAAAGACACTCTCTACAATATCTGATTAGTACAACAATAATGCATAATTATATACTTCAATTCAAAATAACAATAAAAAGAACTTGAAGCTTTAGAAGTATATCACCGTAAGCTTCTTTCTTGATGGAAAGAATTCAGTATATGTTCAGAGATTTGTGAGGATTTCATAGTAAAACTCAGTAGAGAACTTCAGCAAGTATGTGAGAAAGAGAGATTTGAAAGTATTGCAAAAAATCTTTGATTGTTGTGTATTGCCTGGTATTTTCAAAAACTTTGTCTTGGGGGTATTTATAGATGTAAAAAGGTTAATTTCGTATTCCTCAAGTGACTTGGAATGTTTCCCAAGTTTTCATAACGAATACTTTTTAAAAACTCAATTTTGGAAACTTCCTTTTAACTTTAAAATTTTAGTCGATTGGATCACGAAGGGTCAGTCGCCTGGGTCATTAAAAACACTAAAAATTCAAAGACAATAAGGTGTCAGTCGACTGGGTTGTCAAGAGTTAGTCACCTGGGTTTTTCAAAATAAGGTCAATGATTTTCCTTATAAGCTTCAAATCCAACCATATTTGTTAGCCTAATAAGACTTATTAATCTTATTTTGATGATAGAAAATCAAGGGAATTTAACATGTTTTCGTTAAAGCGATGATGTTCCAAGAATTAAGCATTAGCGTTCAAGATCAAGAGTGCATTGATAGCCTACATTCCAAATAAGTGATCAAAAGAAAGCTCTATAGATTAAAGTTTGACAAATCTCATGAAAGCTTAAATAATGTTGAAGCTCAAAGTCAAGGTGAACTCAAATGAAGACATACATGAAGACTTCACATTTCGAATGTTTAATTCTTAAGAAAAGTCTTATGTAAGTACTTCAATTTAAAATCAATATGGATGCTTTGAAACTCTTAAGAATGATTTTTGACTTAGAGACCCATTTTTAAAATACTTGGAAAATATTTTTTAAGGTCAAAAGTTATTTCAAAATAAGGTTAAAATTATTTCAAAAAAGGTTACATCTACATTGATGAGCAATTTGCTCTATCCAAAACTTCTCATCTTAAAAGTGTCCAACATGAAAGTTGTGGGATTTTCTCTTAGCTTTCTTTTGATATCAAGAAAGTTCAAATCGAAGTTGTATAGTGAAATTTATTCCCAAAATACTGAAGGGTAGTTGAAGCTGACATCACCTCTTTTTGAAAGGCGAGTGACTTTCCAAATTTAAGATAAAGTAGCGTGGGAAACTTTCAAAATTGTTTGCTTGGGCTCCAAACTTGGTATAAATTTGGGAAATACTTCAAGTAAACTTGGGAAATACTCCAAGTAAACTTGGGCACCAAGAAATTACTTTTAGACTCTATAAATGCATGGAAAACCAAAGGATTTTTACACGCAACTACTTACAATCTAGTAATCAAAGTCTCTAATTCTCAAAGCTCTCTTTCTCACACATCCTTACTGAAGTTCTATTAAATTCCTGATTATACAATCACTCGGTTCTTGTGCTCTTACTAAGTTTCATTCAATCTAAATAAGAATCCGGTGATTAATTTCTTGAGCTTCAAATTCACTATTTATTGATATTTAATTTGAAGTATATTAGTGCCCTAACTTGTACTAGTCAACTCTATTATGAGAGTGTCTTTGTAAACAAAATTTTTTTCTTGTTTCTTGTTGTTTTGATGGTTCAGGTTTTTGATTCGTTGGTTTACCAAGCGTGGGGTATCTCTTGGAGAAGAGGGCTCTATCCTATTTGAAGGAGTGTGTAAAAGGTTTGCTCTGCCCAATAGTGAATCCTTGGGTGGTATAATTAAGGTGAGGACGTAGGTGGGTATAGGTGATCCTCATAAAAACTTGGTGTCACTCTCTCCCCTATTCTCTTTAAATTACAAGACATATAAACTACGTGGATTCTTATTTGAATTGCTGGATATTAATTTTCTTTTGGGAATTACGAAAACTGTAAAGGAGTACATTGATTAATCAATACAATTGTGGAAACCACAAGGTAGTACATTGATTGATTAATACCAAAGCTTATTAATATATTGGTTGGTTACATACTTGTTGGCCTAACTAGGCTTTTCAATCTTGTTTTGATGATAACAAATGAAGATGTTTTTAACATGTATTGTTGAGTGACTTTATTTCAGTATTACATAACTTTACACTCATCTTTATCATGGAAGCAAAATGGAAATCAAAACCAAATCAAGTGAAAGCTTTTCTGAGTATTAAAGCATTAAAAGATAAACGAAGAAGCTTAAAGGCTAAGAGGGACTCGAAGTCAAGATGAACATCAAGAGACTTGAAGAATTAGTACTTAAAAAGCCATATTTAGTAAAGTCGTTTGTAAGTACTTCAAATCAAATATAATTTAGAAATATGATGTTCATTAGGGTGCAAAGACTTAGAGACCATTTTTTGAAAACCCTACAAAATTATTTTTTAAAGTTACATTTGAGTCTTTTAAATAGAAGGGTTTACAAAATCAAAATTGGAAAAGAATGGACTGGTCAGCTGACTGACCAGAACACCTTAGAATGGCTCAACCGATTGACACAATCTATATGATGAAAACCTGCCCAGCCGACTGACCATTATGAATTAGGATCAGTCAACTGATTGACAAAGAATGCAACTGTAAACTAAGCTACCTAGCTGACTGACCAAATGAACTAAAATGAGCCAGCCGACTGACAATGTCCCGCCGACTAACAACTTTTGAGCGTGGTCGAGCCAGCCAACTAACAATTTACTGAATTTAATTTCTAGAAGACAGAAGGGACTCAGCAACTTGTGGCAATTTACTGAATTTAATTTCTAGCAAAAAGAAGGGTCTCAAGCACCTGTCCAACCGATTGACCCTGTGAAAATCATTACCTAGTCACTTGTCTAGTCGACTGACTCCACGAGATTTCAAAATTTTAAACTCCAATGGGAAAATTTTAAAATTAGTTTCTCATTTATGAACGTTATAAAAACTTGGTGGACACTCCAAGTAACTTGGGGAACAAGGAAACTAATCCTAAAATGCCTATGAATAGTTCTTTAATCCCAATAATTCAATCACCAAGTAATCACACAGCACTTTTGCATTCAAGCTTACAATCTTTCTCAAAGTTCTCTATTGCTCACACTCCATCTAGGAGATAACTTCTGAGACTGCTGCTAATTCATCAACCTAGGGTTCTTACACTATGTTTTCTCAATCACTTAACGAACCCTTGGTGATCTCTATACTTGAGCTTCATAATTTATTTATTATTGTTTGATTGAAGTATAATTTGTGCTCTAACTTGTACAAATATGCTCTGTTTTGAGAGTTTCATTGTACTCAGATTCTTGTGGCCTTCTCGTTGTATTATTGAATGTTCAAAGCTGATTTGGATCGTTGTACCAAGCGGGGGTTGATCGCTTGGAGAGGTTTCTCTTCTTGAAAAAGAGGGCATATTGTAAAAGGCTTGCTCCACCTGGAAAGAAGCATACTTAGTGGAATCCTTTGGTGGAATTGACCAAAGGCAAGGACATAGGCTGGGGATAAGACGAGCCTCACAAATCTTGGTGTTTTTCTCTTCCCTACTCCTTTTATTTTCTGCACTATATATTCTTGTATATGGTAAGTGTAGGTTGCAGGGCTTAAAAACAAAATTCATAAAAGACTCTTAATTTTAGAAAGTACATTTCAATTAAATATTTGTGGAAACCCACAAGGGAGTACGTTGGATAATTTTCGGAAATCTTAATTAAGAGAAATGCAATAAAATTCAATCCAAATCAGGGCTTGCAAATAAATACAGTGCTGCTACCAAAAAGCATCAAATTCTTGAATGATTGATTGATTTTCATATTGTGGTTGATTGGATTGTGTTTTAATTTTTAGTACTTTGTGGTGTGATTTGGTTGTGATCATAAGTTGATTGATTTACTTACATTCTTATTATTGCATTAAAACAAGTAAGAAGTTGAAAAGAATTTAAATTTTTAAATTAACCCAATTCACCCCCATCTTGGGAACACTATTCTTATTTCAATTGGTATCAGAGCCTAGTTATAGTAAATCTTAACAAGAAGCTATATAAAGATCAAAATGGCACACATAGGAATAGCTCCCTTATAGAGGATCAATCCTCAACCTGACTAACAATCTTTTATAGAATGAACTATAATTTTTGGAAATAGTGTATGAGAATATATCTTCAAACTATGGATTGGAAAGCTTGGGAGGTTGTCATGGATGGTGACCCACCACCCTTCAAACTAGTAGATGAAAAACAAGTTCCTAAGAAGAAAAAGGACATGACAAACTTAGATCACAAAATGTTGCAAGTTAATTCAAGTGCTATAAATGCTTTGTATTGTGCCTTAGATATTAATGAATTAAATAGAGTTATGGCTTGCAAAACAGCCAAAGAAATTTGGGATAAACTAAAAGTAACTTATGAAGGAACAGTTGATGTTAGAGACAATAGGATTGATATGTTAAGTAGTGAATATGAAGCCTTCAAAATGAATCCGGATGAAACCATCACTAGTATGCATACAAGGTTTACTCACTTAATCAATTCTCTTAATGCCTTAGAAAAGACCTACACCACCTATGAAATGATTCGAAGAATACTTAGAGGTCTTCCACCCATATGGGAACCAAAAGCCACTGCAATAATGGAAGGTAGGAACCTTAAAACCACTTCACTAGATGAACTTATAAGTTCACTACTCACCTATGAAATAGCCTTGAAAGAAAGGAATCTTGAACCTAAGCACAAGAAGTCTATTGCTTTAAAAGCGGCTAATGAAAGCTCAAGTGATGATAGTGAATCAAGTGATCTAGACCAAGATGATTTGGCATTTATTACTAAAAGACTTAGCAAGTTCCATAGAAGAAACAAAAAGTTCCCTAGAAAGTTTAGTAAAAAAAAATATGAAAAAGGGGAAACAAGTAGAAAGGAAAACAAAAATAAAAATGATCCACCTACATGTTAACATTGCAAAAAGCTAGGTCATATAAAACTAGACTGCCCTCAACTCAAGAAGGAAAAGAAGAAAAATAAGACAGCTATGAAAGCAACATGGGATGAGATGAGTTCAAGCGAAACGGAAAATGAGAAAAGTAGGCAAGAGATAGCTAACATGTGCTTCATGGTACATAATGAAGAGGAAAATTCGTACTACTCCTCATCAGAAGAATCCAGTAGTGAATCATGTGATGAATCTTGTGATAGCATGCCTTCATACAAAGAACTTCAAGATGAGTTATTTGCCTTACATAAAAGATTTATCAAAGTTTCTAAAAGAAATGTAACTCTAAAAGAACAAAATGAAAATCTAATGAAACAACTCGAAACCTCTAAATCTATTGAAAAAGAGAAAGAAACCCACATTGAAAATCTAAAAGAGAAAACAAATTTTATGACTCAAAATTTAGTCAAATTACAAGTAGATGATCAAAATAAGAAGGATTTAGAAATAAGTGATCTTAAAAAGACAATTGAGGATAAATATAAAATTATCTACAACTTCATAAAAGGAAAAGAAAACTTTGAGAAAATGGTTGGACAACAAAGGGATGGATGGAAATAAAGAAGGAATCGGTTATAATAGAATAACAAATAAAAAAAAGAAGAAGTTGTTCATGGGGTACTTTGTGAAAGAAGCTAAACACTATGCTAGAACTTCCTCAACCAATGTACATGAACATACTACTTGCTACATGTGCAAGAACAAAGGACATATTATGTTTAATTCCCCACTTAAAAAGAAATATGTTAAAATTAAAAAATGAATGGAAAGTAAACAATGGAACCAGACATGATTTAAAGAAAGTTAAGAAAATTTGGGTTCTAAAAGTAACACCTTAGATTCTTTATTATAGGTATAGTTGGAATTGGTGTGATCCCAAGAGGGGGGGGGTGAATTGGGTTTTAAAAACTTTTTGGCTAATTTAAACAATTCGCCGATTCATTACAGTATCATATCCCATTCAACATGTGTACGTGTATGTAAAGCGAGTTTAACAATAAAAGCAAACATACACATGTGCAGTATCTTATTTAAATCAAATGTGTGCATAAGAATAATTTCAACATTAAATAAACATTCATACACATGCTGACATTAAAGTGCAGGAATTTAAATAAAATAGAAAGAGCGACACCAGATTTGTTATCGAGGTTCGGCCAAATCAGCCTACATCCCCGCCTTGGGGTTACCCCCAAGGATTCCACTATATCTGCTCACTTAACCGGGCGGAGCAAAAGCGTTTTACATCCTCTCCTTACGGGACGAGGAAAACCCCAGCTCAATTATTAGACTGAGCCAAACTAGTCTCATTTGCGGGGCTAAGACTCCCCAATTCAATTCCAGGTTGAACCAAACTGGTCTCACTTGCGGGGCTGAGACTCCCCAGTTCAATTAATGGGTTGAACCGAACCGTTATAATAAAATCATTTTGTACATAAAATATGCTTCTGAAATACAAGCAGAGATGTACAACATTAAAATCTAATATGCATTCTCATATGATTTTGAAATGAAGCTCATCTAGAGTATGAGTTTTCTCTCAAACTATTTTTCAAGTAAAACTTGAGAGTTTGGAAAATGATTTTCTTTTCTAAAATTATTGACCTTTATAAAATAGAAGGAGAAGCCTCTCAAGCAAGTATATATTAAATTGATATATGCTCAAGGCTCCCTCTTGTATAACCCAAAGAAATTATCCAACAAATGTATTTCAAGATAAGAGTATGAGAATATTAGGGTTTTCTTCAAAATGATTGACCTTAGTAAAATTAATCCCAAGAAGGCATTCAAGCAAAATATATGAGAGAAAATATTAGCCCAAGCCTTCAAGACATTTTTCACAATAAATTTCCCCAAAAAAAATTTTTCCAATTAAAAGAATGTGGGAGAAATTTAATCTTTGAAAAACATGAAAAATAGAAAGGCCTTCAAGCAATATACATATGAAGAATGTTATATGCTCAAGCCTCTTCAAATATAACCCCAAAAATATTTTCCCCAAAAATAGTTTTCAAAAGAAGAGAATGGGAGACATTTTAATCTTTGAAAATATATCACAAATGAAAGAAGAAGGCCATCAAACAATATATATGTATATAATATATGCTCATGCCTCTTCACATAAAACCCCCAAAAATATTTTCTCCCAAAATGATTTTCAAATAAAAGAAGAGTAGGAGAAAAATAAGAATTTAAAGAAAAAATGGGGTATAGAAGTGTGGGAGAATCAAAGAATGATAAACTTATTTAACAAAGGGATTCTCCAACCATTTTCAAGTGTTTTGGGGTTGTATTTATAGGCAAAAACCCCTTGTGACCGTTATATAGCCGTTGGGACCTTAAAATATATTTTTACTTTGAAAACTAACCATTTCTCAGCTGTTGGGACACTTTCCCGAGAAGGTCGGTCGACCAGGCTCAAGGTACGGTCGATCGAGGCTTGAAATAAACGAGTTTTGGTCGACCGTAGTGAAGGTTCGGTCGACCGACCTCTACTTTTCTACGCAGACACTGTTCAGTGTTTTGGCCATAACTTTTCCTATACAACTCCAAATTAGATGTTCTTGATACCAATATAAAGGTAAGAGAAAAATCCACAACTTTCATGTTAAACACATTTTAAGATAATGACTTTTGGTTTTAGAAAAATGTCCATCAATGAGACAGAAGAAACATGAAGGGAGTTTTTCTCTTACGGACACGTTTCAGTGTTTTAGTCATAACTTTTTATGTGTAACTCCAATTTGGACGTTCTTGGTATCAAACGCAAGCTATGGGAAAATTTCACAATTTTCATGTTGAACATGGTTTGATATGAGATCGAATTGAGTGAGAAAATTTCTAATTTCTAACATTTAGTCGACTGGCCAGTTGACCGACCCCTTTGAAAAATTTAGTTTTTCCCTTCTTTTAACTTTAAAACCATTTAAAAACCTTTGTATAAGTTAAGAATTTTATGAAAAGAGTTTTTCATATTATTTGGAGGTCCTATGGTCAATCTAAGGTCAGGTAGAGTTTCAATTTTAAATCATGTAAGATGCATGCACATTCAACCCTAATTACTATTACAACCCAGAAAATAAATAAGTCTTCGTGTCTTCTGCTCCTCAATGCTCCATGGAGTATGCCGATTGGTGTTCTTCTCAGTGCTCTTTACGACTTCCATTTTGCATTCATCACTTGTTCTTACAGAAATATAAACCTGTTTACACTCAGTTACACAAGTGGGATACTATGGTTTGTCATTATGAAAACAGGGATTGGACTAAAAAAGTCAACAGCTATGCTTTAAGACAACACCATCAAGGGAAAAGTGGTACTTGGACAGTGGGTGTTCAAGACACATGACTGGATATAGAACCAAGTTCACCACATTAACTCAAAAAAATGGGGGATACGTAACCTTCGGTGATAATGCCAAAGGTAAAATTGTTGGAATTGACAAAGTAAGTAAGGAGCCCTCACTTATAATTGATGATGTGTTGTTAGTAGACGGTTTGAAGCATAATCTATTAAGTATTAGTCAACTTAGTGACAAAGGTTTTGAAATCATCTTTAAGAAAGACAAATGCATAATTCAAAATCCTAAGAATAATGAAATTCTATTCACAGCTCATAGAATGAACAATGTGTATTGCATAAATCTTGATAATTTAATATCTCAAGATGTAACTTGCTTGGCTACACTAAATGAAAATAGTTGGCTTTGGCATAGAAGATTAGGACATGCTAGCATGGATCTTCTATCTAAATTGTCTAAGAAGAATCTAGTAAAAGGCTTACCAAATACTAAATTTATAAAAGATAAAATTTGTGATGCTTGCCAATTAGGAAAACAACTCAAGAGAAGCTTTAAAAAGAATAAATACATATCAACTAATAGGCCCTTAGAACTCTTGCACTTAGACGTGTTTGGACCTACTAGAACTCAAAGCTTAGGTGGAAAACAATATGCTTTTGTGATTGTTGACGATTATTCTAGATACACATGGGTATTATTTTTAGCCAATAAAGATGAAGCTTGTGATATGTTAATAACATTATGCAAGAAGAGCTCAATCAATTTGAAAGAAGTTGAGTATGGAAATTAGTTCCCAAACCTAAAGATCATTCAATCATAGGAACTAAATGGGTCTTTAGAAATAAGAAAGATGAAAATGAGATAGTGGTTAGAAATAAGGCTAGGCTAGTAGCACAAGGATATAATCAAGAAGAAGGTATTGACTATGATGAAACCTTTGCCCCTGTAGCAAGAATGGAAGCAATTAGAATGCTCCTAACCTATGCAGCCCATAAGGAGTTCAAGCTATATCAAATGGATGTAAAAAATACTTTCTTAAATGGGTATATAAATGAAGAGGTTTATGTAAAACAACCTCAAGGTTTTGAAGATCTAAAACATCTCGATCACGTATTTAGATTAACTAAAGCCTTGTATGATTTAAAACAAGCTAACTCCTAGAGCTTAGGAGAGAGACTAAGTAAATTTTTAGTAAATTTTTACTCAAAAATGAATTTTCAAGAGGAATGGTAGACAACACTCTATTCATTAAGACTAAAAACAAAGAAATGCTAATAGTTGAAATATATGTGGATGATATCATATTTGGTGCTACAAATGAAGAACTATGTAAAGATTTTTCCACATGTATGCAAAAAGAGTTTGAAATGAGTATGATGGGGGAGTTGAATTATTTCCTAAGGTTACAAATCAAACAAGGAAAAAATGGAAATTTCATAAATCAAACTAAATATATTAAAGATATGCTTAAAAAGTTTGATATGGAAGAACGTAAACCCATAGAAACCCCTATGAGTACCTCAACAAGTCTTGATAAATATGAAAAGGGAAAATCAGTAGACACAAAACATTATCAAGGAATTATAGGTAGTTTACTATATTTAATAGCTAGTAGACCCGATATCATGTTTAGTATATGCATGTACGCTAGATTTCAATCAGAACTTAAGGAATCTCATGAAGTTGCCGTCAAAAAAATTCTAAGATACTTCATAGGAACCCTTGATCTAGGCTTGTGGTATCCAAAGGACACGGATTTTGAAATGAAAAGCTATTCAGATGCGGATTATGCCAAATGCAAAATTTATAGAAAGAGTACAAGTGGCACATGTCACTTCTTAGGACAATCATTAGTATCGTGGTTCTCAAAGAAACAAAACTATATGGCCTTATCAACCACCGAGGCTGAATATGTAGCAATCGGGAGTTGTTGTGCGCAAATTCTATACATGAAACAATAGTTAAAGACTTCAATCTAGATTATCAAACAATACCAATTAAGTGTGACAACACAAGTGTGATAAACATATCTAAAAAAACTATTTCACACTCAAGAACCAAGCATATAGATATAAGACATCATTTTATAAGAAATCATGTTAAAAAAGAAGGCATAACTATTGAATTTATTAATAAAAATGATCAATGGGCTGATATCTTCACTAAACCTCTCTCAGAAGATAGATTCATAAACACTAGAAGAGAGCTTAGCCTATTGCACAGCAGAGAAATTGAGTAAAAATTCAAAATTCAAGAAAGATTAAACAGTCAACCGACTGATCACAGGCCCAGTTGACTGACTGAACAAATGAATGAGAAGAGCATTGCAGTCAGCCGCCTAACCCAAAACTTGGTCGACTGACTGAGCTATGGTTTCTGAAACAGAGAACAGTCAGCCAACTAACCCTGCAGTCAACCGATTGACTGATGGAAAAACCCTAAACTCGTTTATAAAATCACAAGTCATTCGAGTGGTCAGCCAACTAACCCAAGGTTTCTACTCTTCTGTGCTCTCGTTCTCTTCCTTTCCTACATTCCTCCTCCTCCAAAAATCACCAAAACCTTATCTTCCATTTCCAAAATCTACCACTACCACCTTCGTTTTTCCATAAAAAAAAGCTCCACAATGTCGAGGATAAAATCTATAGGAAGTAAGAAACCTTCCACCTCATCTTAACCCACTGAAGATCCGTCCATTGAGCAATGACTTGTAGCCACACACGCCAAAATCTTTTATCATAATCATCTACGTATGATAGACCCAATCTTAGGTAAAGTCCTTGATGCTTCCTTTTTCACATCTAATTTCCCACAAATAATTTCTTTATTTGAAGCCCTAAGATGGAAAATTTCCCTCTTTATCAAGCTAAAGGACACTTCCCGAACCTTGTAGAAATTTTCTACGCCAATCTTGTTGAGGAAAAATATAGATTTTAGGCCAAAGTGATAGGAAAATCTATCTCTCTCACTCCTGAATCCCTTGCCAAAATTTTTTAAATCACCAATGAAGATTTTGAATATCCTACATCTAGTACTTCTTGGATTCTAGAACAGGACTTCACTCCGAAAGAATTTCTTCCGTTGATATTAGATTTCGAGCCCATTTCTTTTGATAATCCTCCACTATATAAACATTTGACTCTTCAAGCTCAAATTTTTCAAAAAATCATTACATATAATATACTCCCTCAAGCTAGATCCCATGCCTATATCTCCTATGCCAATTGCTTTGTACTCTGGTGCTTGCTCAAGGGCAAATAACTAGACTTACCGAGTCTTATGCTTAAATGGATGCTATCACATGTAGAGGCACAACGAGTTACCCTTCCTTATGGACGCATCCTAAATATTCTTTTTTCAAAACTCCAAATATTCTCCTCTTCCGATTTCTTTGTAAAACGTACCCATTATGACATTTTCAATTCCACAACTCTTAAATTAATGGGGTATGAAAAGTATGAGGATGGATGGATTCTTAAGGGAAGTGGTGGTCAAGTACGTCGACCTCCTGTTATCGTTCCTCCGGCATGGTTTAATCCATTCTACCAGAAATTCAACAACTTCAACCAAAACATGCAAACAGGGCTTCAATCCTTTCAAACAAACTTTTCATATCTTCAAGCTAATTATTCCTCACTTGGTGAAAGTTTGAGTCGCATCAAGAAACACATAGCCAGTTCCTCTCATACCACTGATCCTATGGATATCAGTTCCGCTCCTATATGTGATGATGGAAGTGATGATGAGGACTCCAAAAATGGAGATGATGATGATAAGGAAGACACGAATGAAGAGCATGGTTCTGAAGAGGAAGAAGAAGAAGAAGAAGAAGAAGAAGAACATCATTCTGATGATGAAAACTGATGTTGTTTCTTAAAAATCTGAAATTTGTAACTTTTTTATTGTATTTTGGCACATTGTATGACAAAACACTTAGCTTAGTTGCTTTGCTTGTTTCTTTCCCCTTTTTTTTTTGAATTATGTCCAAAGGGGGAGAGGTTGTGAAAAGCAAAGATGGAATATGATGTGTATGGAATATTTATGATGTATGATGTGTATGGAATATTTATGATGTATGAAGATGTTATATTTATGACGTATTTATGATGTATGATGTGTATGGAATATTTATGATGTAAAAAGATGTTATATTTATGATGTGTATGGAATATTTATGATGAACATGTTGAACAATGATGGGCTTTATTTGACTTTGAGCATATTGTCATCTTTGACTTTGAGCATATTAAACATTTCCACATGCTATACATATTCGATGTCACGTGTTAAAGAATGCATATAGTAAGGGGGAGTTAGTTTTATCCTTATCTTTGCTCCTCGTTTGTCATCATCAAAAAGGGGGAGATTGTTGGCCTAACTAAACTTTTCAATCTTGTTTTGATGATAACAAATGAAGATGTTTTTAACATATGTTGTTGAGTGACTTTATTTCCAGATTACATAACTTTACACTCATGTTTGTCATGGAAGCAAGATGGAAATCAAAGCCAAATCAAGTGAAAGCTTCTCCGAGTATTAAAGCATTAAAAGACAAATAAAGAAGCTTAAAGGCTAAGAGGGACTCAAAGTTGAGATGAGCATCAAGAGACTTGAAGACTTAGTACTTAAAAAGTCATATTCAATATAGTCGTTTGTAAGTACTTCAAATCAAATATAATTTAGAAACATAAAGCTCATTAGGGTGCAAAGACTTAGAGACCAATTTTTGAAAACCCTGGAAAACGATTTTTTAAAGTTACATTTGAGTCTTTTAAATAGCAAGGGTTTACAAAATCAAAATTGGAAAAGAATGGACTGGTCAGCCAACTGACCAAAACACCCTGGAATGGCTCAGCCGACTGACACAAACTATATGTTGAAAACCTGCCCAGACGACTGACCATTATGAATTAGGATCAGTCAACCAACTGACAAAGAATGCAACTGTAAAATGAGTTGCCTAGCCGACTTACCAAATGAACTAAAATGAGCCAGCCAATTGAGAATGTCCAGCTGACTAACAACTTTTGAACATGGTCGAGCTAGCCGACTAAAAATTTACTGAATTGAATTTCTGACAGACAAAAGGGTCTCGACCACCTCTCCAGCCAACTGACCTTGTGAAAATCATTACCTAGTTGCATGTCCAGCCGAATGACTCCACGGGATTTCAAATTTTTAAACTCAAATGAGAAAATTTTAAAAATTAGTTTTTCAATTATGGACGTTATAAAAACTTGGTGGACACTCCAAGTAACTTGGGGATCAAGGAAGCTAATCCTAAAATGCCTATAAATACTTCTTTAATCCCAAGAATTCAATCACTAACTAATGACATAGCACTTTTGCATTCAAGCTTACTATCTCTCCCAAAGTTCTCTATTGCTCACACTCCATCTGGGAAATAAATTTTGAACCTGCTGCTGAATCATCAACCTAGTATTCTTACACTGATTTTTCTCAATCACTTAATGAACCCTTGGTGATCTCTATACTTGAGCTTCATACTTTATTTATTATTGTTTGATTGAAGTATAATATGTGCTCTAACTTGTAAAAAGGGAATGTTTTAAAAGGCTTGCTCTGCCCGAAAAGGCAAGGACGTAGGCAAGCGATAAGCTGAACCTCGTAAATCTTGGTGTTCTTCTCATCCCTACTATTTTTTTTTTTTTTTTTTTTTTGCACTATATATTCTTGTGTATGCTAAGTGCAGGTTGTGGGGCTTAAAAACAAAATTCACAAAAGTCTCTTCATTTTAGAAAGTACGTTTCAATTAATTGTTTGCGAAAACCCACAAGGGAGTACGTTAGTTAATTTGCGAAAATCTTAATTAAGAGAAATGCAATAAAATTCAATCCAAAGTAGGGCTTGCAAATAAATACAAGGCTTCTACCAAAAAGCATCAAATTCTTGAATGATTGATTAATTTTCATATTGTGGTTGATTGGATTGTATTTTAATTTTTAGTACTTTGTCGTGTGATTTGGTTGTGATCATAAGTTGATTGATTTACTTACATTCTTATTGTTGCATTAAAACAAGTAAGAAGTTGAAAGGTGTTGGCCTTACAAGGCTTAATATCCTATTTTGATGCTAACAAACAAGTTAATAATTGGTTAAAGAAAAAAAAGAGGTTAAGAAGTCTTAAAAGCAATTAAGAAAAAAATTTTAAAATCCAATTCACCCCCCTCTTGGGAGTACATCTTAGTTTTCAATTGATATCAGAGAGGGGTTATAGAAAATCTTAATTAGTAGCTATAAAAAGATCTTAATGGCTCATATAGGCGTAGCTCCCTTTGGAGAGGGTGTTAGCTTTACCGTGATCCCAAGAGGGGGGTGAATTGGTATTTTTAAAATTTAATCCCTAGGTAAATATCCTAGCAACAGTGTATTCACAACCCTTTGGTCAATCTAGTGCAAGTAATGTAAATATATACCAGAAATCAAATAAAGCAATTTAATTAAAGTAACATGCACCAGAAAGTAGTAAAATAAGAGTGACATGCAGAAATGTTATCGAGGTTCGGCCAACTGCCTACTTCCCCGCCTTAGCTAACAAGCATAAGGATTACCACTATAATTGCTCACTTAAATGGGTGGAGCGGCACCTAAAAAAACCAGGTCAATTAGCACAGGGTTGACCTCAACCTTTGCAACCAATCCTTATCAGGTTGGATTACCACCCCCTCAGGCCACGCCTGGAAACACTCAGATTTTACAATAAAAAAATATTGGTACAGTGATTGTGCTTTCGTGTAAAGTATATATGTTCCCATATACGCTCATTCACATAAACCACAAAATTATTTAATATGTAAGCTTAATGTGGTTTAATATATCAACTCTCAAGTATATTTACTATCAATGTAATCAGTGCGTAAGAGTGCAAACAAGTATAATCTTTGTATCACAAGATATTCAATCAATGTGCTTAAACAAAGATGTCAATCAAGTCTCAAATATTCAAATCCGAAGAATATCTCAATCGCGTAAATATCAAATAATGTATATGCTTGGTTTGCAAAAGATATATAATCTTTGTATTCAGCAAATGATATGTAAGTCAATGAATATTGCAACAAAGATTAATATCACATAGACAAATATCTTTTCAAAAGTATGTCAAGATAAATCACCCAAAATATTTGAAAATGTTTTTGAAAAAGTTTTTGCAATCTAAAAACAAATACAAACTTTCCAAGATAATGCAACGAATATGCAATACTCAGAAATTTAATGCAAGTCTTCTTAGGAGAGACTTATTAACAAAGTCCCCTAAGAACACTTAGGTTGGGCTCTCAAGAAAATCGTATCAACCAACAAAGCAAGGAAAGCAAACCTTCCTAATAATCACCCAAGGCAACTTATGAAGAGTTTAGACAATAGTAGAAGGTAAGTATGAGTGAATGGAGTGTGAAAATGAGTAGTAGGAATTTTGAGCTTGAGAGAGAATTTTTAATCAAGTTTGCTAATCAAGTTGATAATCATTCCAAATGAAGGGGTATATATAGACTTGCCCTGAATTATAATCGTTAGGGACATGGTTGGAATAATTAGAAAATATTTAATGATTTTTAATTATTTTAACCATGTTTTAGTGAGTTAACCACGGTAAAAAAAAACAGGTCTAACCTGAGAGCACCGGTCGACCAAGATAAGTTTGGTCGACAAGAGTTCTTGGAGTTCGGTTGATCGGGCTAAAAATGAACTTCCCATTCGGTCGACCGGACATGTATGTCTGAGGCGATTTTTTAATATTTTTGAGGTTCGGTCGACCAGGGTAAATTTGAACTAGACTGATCGGTCGACCAAATCGTTGGGTTCGGTTGATGTAATACAAAAATCACTCGGTCGACCAGGAGGTCAATAAAGTTGACTTCATGAAGGTTCGGTCAACTAGGGTAAATTGAACTAATGAAGTTCGATCGACCGAGTTGTGGTCAACTTGTTGACCCGGACCAGGTTTGGTCGACTAGGGCCAGAATGAGCTACATAGGTCGACCGAAGGTGCACTTTTTGTGCATTTCGGTCTTGTTTCATCTAACAATCACCCTATTCTAACATATATATATATATGTGAGTGTGTGAGTGTCATAGGGTTATTTCAAAGTCCAGTTTTATTTATGATTCAATCTGAGCTTACCTATTAGACTATGCATGTGATGTGTGTGTGATTATTACAGACCGAAAGCCCTAATTACTATTACAGACCCTTTACATGAATGAAATATATTACAACATAAAAATAGGTCTTCATTCTTCACTTTCTTCCATGTGCATTAAGATCTTTCAATTTAAGTTCTTGCACATAACCTCAAAAGCCCATTAGATATAATGAGTATTTGTCATAATCAAAACCAGGCATGACCTATAAGGTCAACATTCTCCCCCTATTTGATGATGACAAATACAACCAGCAAAAATATGGGTATAAGCCTAAGAAGGCTCCCCCTATCAATATGCATCCAATTATTTTAACCAAATTACTTTTACCCAATTATTTTTGCCTCTTTATCTCCCCCTTTTGGAAACAAAAAAAGGGCTATAAGAGTTAAGTACTCTAGGCAATGGGTAAGTATTACATTTATACATTATAAGTTTTGGAAAGCTTTTGAAAAAAAATTCAGCAAAGTGCTGTTTAAAAATTGGACTTTCCAAAACAAATCCTGTATAAATAATAACTTGTTTGAGTTTATATATCCTAGTAGTTTATCCACAACTACTCAAACAGTTCAGTATGATCCAACAGTCAAACATAAATTCCAATATCATCATGAAGTGGAGAAAAGAGTTGTGCATCACAAGCAATAATCGATATGCATAAAGTTCAATATGATCATGCTGTAGATATTTATGAGTATGGATTACAAACAACAAGTAATGATCAATTATTACTAAGTCTAATCCAACAAGAAATATTGACCATTATAGTACACTTAGACTTGTAAATTTTACTTGAAGGCTCCCCATAAATTTATGCAAACTATGAAACATCTAAGAAGCCTCTCTGCTGTGCATTAGACCTAACTCACATCAAATTTGTATGAACCTATCCTCGGGAAGTGGTTTAGTGAATATATTCTCCACTGTTTATTAGTGCATACAAACTCAAGAGCCACAACTCCTTTTTGCATATGATCACGAAGAAAATGATGTCTAATCTCAGTGTGTTTAGTTCGTGAATGTGAGATAGGATTTTTAGAGATGTTGATTGTACTAGTATTATCACATTTAATCAGAATTGTATCATAGTGCAATCCATAATCCATAAGTTGTTGTTTCATATAGAGAGTTTTGGCATAACAACTTCCAGCCGCAATATATTCTGCTTCGGCTGTGGATAAGGCAACTGAGTTTTGTTTCTTCAAGAACCAAGAAAAAAAAGATTGTCCTAAATAGTGACAAGTGCCACTGGTACTTTTTCTATCAACCTTACTACCGAAAAAGTCGGCATCGGTATAACTCACAATATCAAAGGTAGTATGCTTAGGGTACCATAAGCCTAACTCTATAGTCCCAACTAGATACCTAAGGTATCGTTTAACTACTTTTAGATGGGATTCCTTAGGGGCATCCTGAAACCTAGCACACATACACACACTAAACATAATATCAGGCCTACTAGCAGTGAGATATGGGAGACTTCTAATCATGCCACGATACAATTTCACATCAACAAGGATTCCTTGCTCATCTTTATTAATCTTAATGGAAGAGTTCATAGGTGTGTCAATAATTTTACAATCTTCCATATTAAATTTCTTTAGCAAGTCCCTAATATATTTAGATTGGCATATGAAAGTTCCATGATTGGCTTGTTGAATTTGTAGCCCTAAGAAGAAACTAAGTTCACCCATCATGCTCATTTCGAATTCACTTTGCATGGACTTAGCAAACTCATTAAACAACTCATCATTAGTTGCTCCAAAAATGATATCGTCCACATAAATTTGAACAAGGAGCATATCATCACTTTTGGATTTGATGAAGAGTGTAGTGTCAATTTTGCCACGGGTAAACCCATTTTCTAGTAGAAAACCACTGAGCCTCTCATACCAAGCTCTAGGAGCTTGTTTCAATCCATACAAGGCCTTAGAAAACCGGTAAACATGATCTGGATATTTATGATTTTCAAAATCGGGTGATTGTTCTACATTTACTTCTTCATTAATATAGCCATTTAGAAAAGCGCTTTTAATACCCATTTGAAACAATTTAAAATTTTTAAAAGCGACATAAGCAAGTAGCATGCGAATGACTTCTAATCTAGCAACAGGAGCATATGTTTCATCAAAGTTAATCCCTTCCTCCCTATTATATCCTTGGGCAACTAGTTTAGCCTTATTCCTAGTTACTACCCCATTCTCATATTTCTTGTTTCTATATACCCATTTAGTTCCAATAAGTGTGTGATCATTAGGCCTAGGAACTAGTCCACACTTTGCTTCTTTCAAATTGGTTAAGTTCTTCTTGCATGGACATTACCCAAGACTCATCCTCTATGGCTTCTTTGAAATTTTTAGGTTCTTCTTGGGATAAGAAAGTGGAATGACGCATTAGATTTCTCAGGGAGGATCTTGTGGCTACACCACAAGATGGTTCACCTATGATTTGATCTAGAGGATGATTTCTAACAAATTTCCATTCTCTAGGCAACTCCTAATTTTCATTTTCATTATCTTCAGATGATTTTTCATTACTTCTTGGTTTTCACTTGCATTGTTTTCAATGGATTAATTTTCTACGCATTTTCTAATATCAATATCATCTTTATCATCTTTATTATAAAATGGATGGATTCATCAAACACAACATGAATAGATTCAATGACAGTCAATGTTCTTTTATTGAAAACCTTATATGCTTTACTATTAAGTGCATAACCTAGGAAAATGCCTTCATCAAATTTAGAGTCAAATTTTCTTAAGTATTCATTATCCCTAAGCACGAAACATTTACAACCAAACACATGAAAATAGGAAATATTAGGTTTATGGTTGTTCCACAATTCATAAGGTGTTTTATTTATTGACAGTCTAATCAACACCCTATTCATAACATAGCATGAAGTATTTATGGCCTTAGCCCAAAAATATTTAGGTAATTTATGTTCATTTAACATAGTTCTACCCATCTCTTGCAGTGACCTTTTCTTTCATTCTACCACACCGTTTTGTTGATGTGTCCTAGGTGCAGAGAAGTTGTGTGATATGTCCTCTAAGTCACAATATTTTTCTATGTTCTCATTTTTGAATTCCATGTGTCTATCACTTCTTATATGAGTTATCTTATATCCTTTTTCATTCTGAAATCTCCTACAAAGTTTGGTAAATTGTTCACATGATTCATTTTTGTGTGTAAGAAATAACACCCATGTGAATCTAGAAAAATCATCCACAATTACAAAAGAATATGATTTTCCACCAAGACTTTGCACAGAATTAGGACCAAACAAGTCTAAATGAAGCATCTCAAGTGGTCTAGAAGTATATATGAATATCTTTTTCTCAAAGCTAGATTTTGTTTGCTTACCCATTTGACATGCATAACAAATTTTATCTATTACAAATGACATTTTAGGCAAGCCTTTTACTAGTTCTTTTCTAACAAGTTTTGATAATAAATCCATGCTTGCGTGTCCTAAGCACCTATGCCATAACCAACTAGCTTCATTTACAGCAGAAAGGCATGTTACTTGTTGTGAAGCTGAATTATCGAGAGAAGTAGTATAAACATTTTCATAGCGATCGATAGTAAAAAGCACTTTGTGATCTGATTTGTTTTCTACTATGCATTTATCATTTTCAAAAGACACTTTATATCCTATGTCACACAGCTAACTTATGCTTAGTAGATTATGTTTCAGCCCATCAACCAGTAAAACATTATCAATAGTAAGAGAGGAATCCTTACCAACCTTACCTACCCCGATGATGCATCCTTTTGCATTGTCGCCAAATGTTACATGGCCTCCATCCTTGGGAACAATTGAAGTGAATATTCCTTTATTACCGGTGATATGCTGTGAGCACCCGCTATCCAAGTACCACCGGTCCTCGGAGGAGGACAATCTTAGGCATACCTGCAAAATAAGCTAAGTAACTGATGCTGGTCCCTAGATTTTGTTAGGTCCACGGGGGTTAGTAGTCGGATCTCCCTTGACTACCCATACTTTCCTAATTCTAGCATGCTTATTCCTAAGTGGAAAATCAAATTGAATGTGACCAATTTGTTTACATTTAAAACATCTTATTCTACACTTAGGATCTTTAAGAGGAATATGAGACTTTGACTTACATGTAAAATTTCCTAAGTAAAGATTAGGTTGTCTGACATTTTCAATACCATTAAAACCAATACCCTCTTTACTTAAGGAGTTTCTTTGGGCACCAAGTAATTTTTCAAAATTGCGTTTGCCCTCGGTGAATTTAAAAATGATTTTGGAGCTATCCTCCAATTTCTTCTCAAACTCAACAAGTGTAGCATCTTTTTCTTTTAAAATGGAAGCATGAGAGGTTTTTGCAATATCAAACAATTTTGATGAATTTTCACTTTTTTTTTTCAAATCAATATTTTTGGTAATTTTTCCTAACAAGTTAGATACACGAATATATTCAAACTGCAACTCTCTAAATGTAGCCATACAATCAGAATGACAATCATCATATGAATGATATGAAGACAATGAACTAGAAGATGATACCTCATCATCGTGCGCCATTAGGCACAGATTAGCGACCTTTGAGTCGCTATGGTCTAATTCTGAGTCACTACTGCTAAGTTTGTCCCATGGTGTCCCAGCCTTCGTGGCTTTCTTCTTTTTCTTAGCCTCCTTCTTCAGCAATGGGCAATCTGGTTTGATGTGTCCGACCTTGCTGCAGTCATAGCACGTAGGAGCATTTGATTTTTATTTTCTTTTTCTGGACTCTTCCTTCTCAATAGTAGACTCCCTATATTTTTTATACGACTTCGTGTTCTTCCTTAAGAATCTGCTAAATTTTTTGGTTAGCATGGCCATTTCATCATCAGTGTCAAACTCACTGCACTCACTAGATATGTTAGTGGAAGCTTTCAATGCAGTCACTTTCTTAGCCCTATTATGCTCATTAAGTCTCTCATTTATGCTTAATTCATAAGTGATCAAAGAACCTATCAATTCATCTAGAGTCATGGCCTTAAGGTCTCTACCCTCAGCAATGGTCGTAGCCTTGGCTTCCCAAACAGGAGGTAAGCCTCTAAGGATCTTCCTAATCATCTCATATGTGGGATAGGTCTTTCCTAATGCATGCAGTGAGTTTATGATGTGTGTGAATCTAGTGTACATGCCATGAATAGACTCACCTACATTCATCCTAAATGCCTTATACTCCCTGGTCAACATATCCATCCTACTGTCCTTCATGTCTCTAGTACCCTCATGTGTGACCTCTAACTTATCCCATATTTCTTTTGCAGTAGAACATGCCATAATTCTGTTAAATTCATTTACATCAAGACTACAGTACAAAATATTCATAGCAGTGGCATTTAGGCTAACGGCTTCATATCATCATCATCATCATACTCATCCCCAGTCTTAGGAACCCTAGTTGCACCTTCAGTTTTCATAGGAACATAATTTCCTTTAGAGACAATCCTCCACACCTTACAATAAGTATTCTGAAGGTAGATGTGCATCCTTTGTTTCTAGAAGGTGTAATTAACACCACTAAAAATAGGAGATCATGTGGAAGATGGTCCCTCAAGGAAAGAGGACACGAAGCTATGAGCCATATGTGATCTTTTGCAAAATAATAGCTAGTCTATGCTACATGGCTTTGATACCAATTGTTAGCTTTATTGTGATCCCAAGAGGGGGTGAATTGGTATTTTTAAATTTAATCCCTAGGTAAATATCCTAACAACAGTATGTCACGACGTCCCGGAGCTCGAGTGCCCCGGGAGGTGAAATTAAAATCAATTTTAATTTTTAAGGAAAAATATGGAATGTTGGAGTCGCCACTAACCTTTAGTGTGGTTAGAACACATGATTACTACCCCGTTAGGGGTAGAATGGGTCTACATTACCAGAGTTGGGGTCGGGAGTTCGGTTACGCAAGGGGAAGGTATGAGCACCCTCTACGCGCCCGTTCTTACAAACGGTACCTAATTAATTTGAAATTATCCCTAAGTTAATTTAAAAAGTCTTTAAATTACTCCTTTTATGAATTTATAAATACACATGAAAAATAAATAAATAAATATAATATATACATATATATTCCCTCAGAGCTTAAAGGTACGTGAAACTCGAAGGCTAATACCCTAGCATTAAAATCATAGGGATAAACACACGAAAATACTTAACAAAAATACTATGAATACTAAATACTATAAAAAGATATAAACACAGAAAATAGTAAAAAAAAAGTATATGATGATAATAATAATGCTAATAAATGGTAAAAAATAAAAAAAATAATAATAATATTTAAGAATAATAAAAATATTAATAATAATCGCAATAATAAAATAATAATAATATGTAAAAATAACAATAGTATTAATAATAATAGGAATGATAGTAAAAATAATAATGACAATATTGGGCCCTAGGTAAAAATGGGGTGTCTACACAGTATATTCACAACCCTTTGGTCAATCTAGTGCAAGTAATGTAAATATATACCATAAATCAAATAAAGCAATTTAATTAAACTAACATGCACCAAAAAGCAGTAAGTAAGAGTGACAAGCAGAAATGTTATCGAGGTTCGACCAACTACCTACGTCCCCGCCGCGGCTAAAGAGCACAAGGATTACCACTATAATTGCTCACTTAAACGGGTGAAACGGCACCTAAACAAACCAGGTCAATTAGCACAAGGCTGACCTCAACCTTTACAAACAATCCTTACCGGGCTGGATTACCGCCCCCTTAGGCCACGCCTGGAAACACTCAGACAATTTTTCAATATTTCGAGGTTCGGTCGACTAGGGTCAATTTGAACTAGACTGGTTGGTCAAACAGACCGTTAGGTTCCCACACATAGGAACTCGGTCGACCAGGTTGGTGTAATACAAAAATCACTCCGTTGACTATGAGGTCAATAAAGTTGACTTCATGGAGGTTCAGTCGACCAGGGTCAATTGAACTAATGAAGTTCGGTTAACCGAGCTGTGGTCAACGTGCTGACCCGGACCGGGTTCGGTCGACCGGGGCCAAAATGAGCTACATAGGTCAGTCGACCAAAGGTGCACGTTTTGTGCATTTCGGTCCTGTTTCATCCATCAATCACCCCATTCAAGTGCCTAACACATACATGTGAGTGTGTGAATGTCCTAAGGTCATTTCTGTGTCCAATTTTATTTATGATTCAATATGAGCTTACCTATTAGACCATGCATGTGATGTGTGTGAAATTGCTACAGACGAAAAGCTCTAATTACTATTACATACCCTTTACATGAATGAAATATACTACAACATAAAAATTGGGTCTTCCTTCTTCACAGTCTTCCAAGTGCATTAAGATCTTTCAATTTAAGTTCCTACACATAACCTCAAACACCCATTAGATATAATGAGTATTTTTTATAATCAAAATCGGGCGTGGCCTATAAGGTCAAGAGAGGGATAATCTTCAACTAGGCCTCCTATCTTTTGTGGACAGGAACAAACCAATGCAAATCTATCTTCAACATATGGATTGGAAAGCATGGGAAGTTGTTATGGATGGAGATCGAATTCCTACAAGAATAGTAGATGGAAAACAAATTCCTAAAGAGACAAAGGACTTGACCGATGTAGATTACAAAATGCTTCAAATAAACTCAAGTGCCATAAATGTCTTGTATTGTTCTCTAGATGCTAATGAATTTAATAGAGTAAGGGCTTGCAAATCGGCTAAAGAAATATGGGACAAGCTAGAAGTCACTTACGAAGGCACTATAGATGTTAGGGATAATAGGATTGATATGCTCACAAGCGAATATGAGGCTTTTAAGATGAACCCAGATGAATCTATAACTAGCATGTACACTAGGTTCACTTACATAATAAATTCTTTAAATGCCTTAGGAAAAACCTACACTACCTATGAGATGATTAGAAAAATTCTTAGAGGGCAGCCACCTATATGGGAACCAAAAGTCACTGCCATAATGGAAGGAAAAAATTTGAAAAACGCCTCCTTAGATGAGCAAATAGGTTCTTTACTCACATACGAAAAGGCAAAAAATGAAAGGAGTGGAAAAACCAAAGCCCAAGAATCAATAGCCTTCAAAGTCTCAAAAGAAAACTCTAGTAGTGAAGAAGAAATGGATGAAGATGAAATAGACTTCATATCTAAGAAACTTGCAAAAATCCTTAGGAAAAACAAATTCAAAAGAAGAAATCAAGACTCCGAATCAAAAGAAGAAGAAATTAGCAAAAAATAAATCTAAAAAAAAAACTCCTACATGTTATAATTGCAACAAAGTTGGACATATAAAACCAAAATGTCCATTACTTAAGAAAGATTCTAAAAAGGAAAGGAAAAGGACCATGAAAGCTACTACTTGGGATAGTACAAGTAGTTCGGAATATGAATCAAGTGACCAAGAGGCTACTTATACCTGCTTTATGGCTTGGGACGATGAGGAAAGCTCCTCATCTAAATCCTTAAATAATTCTTGTAGTGATTCATTAAATGAATCCAATGATGAGTGTATGCCATCTTATAATGAATTACAAAATGATTTATTCAAAGTATATGATGCTAATCAAAGTAACTAAACAAAACACATCATTGAAAAACAAGAATGATGGAATGATGAAAGAGCTAGAATCAATTAAGATTGCTAAAAATGATAAAGATTCAAAACTCAAGAAAATAGAAAATAAGTATGAAGCTGCAATAAAAGAATTAGAAGCTAAAAATCTTGCTGAAAAAAAAAATACTTGAAAATCAAGAAATTAGAAAGAAAGAATGAAAAGATGATAGAAGACCTTCGATCCATATCCTTTATAAAAGATGAGAAAGACATATATATTTCTGAATTAGAGGATGAAATCAGAAAATTATCTCAAGAATTAGAAAAATTACAAAAGAAGGTTGATGACAAGAAAGATATTGAGATAAATGATCTCAAAAGTCAAATTGAAGATAAAGAAAATATCATTTACAACTTCACAAAAGGAAAGGAAAACTTTGAAAAAATGATAAACTCACAAATGATGACTTTAAACAAAGAAGGCATTGGATTTAATGGGGTTAAAAATAAAAAGAAAAAGAATCTCTATATGGGTTATTTTTCAAAATCATCCAAAGATTATGCTAGCACATCTTCTAATGCCTACACTAACACCATTATGCTATCAATGTAAGTAGAAGTTTAAATGTCTAAAATAATGTGCACAATTAAATTCCTAAGGCCAAACTGTCGCACTCTCCCAAGGGTATTAGTCACCTTAATCATTGTGAAACTGAGACATTATACTCTACTATAGACCAACTTGGAACGGACAAACCCAATTGAGTACAATTGAGATAGTGACTTTATGTTGTGGGCCTTAAAGGGGTGAACTTGGCATTTCACAAATAATAAGCTGGTATTTCGAGTTGAGTTGGGATGAGCTGGAGTTTGACTCAGCTTTAAAGCTTTTTATTCGAGCTCGACTCTTTAGTATATATATATATATATAACTCGAATTGGACTCGATTAAAGCTTAAATGAGCCAAGCTTAAGCACAAACTTGAGCTTGAAGGAAGCTCATTTCAAACTAATAAATGAACCAAATCACTAAACTCTATAAATTGATTGATAATTAACAAATATAACTTCTAAAATATATATTTTAAAGTAAAAAATTTAAAATCATATATTTAATGATATTAATATCAAGTTTGTTCATGAGCCTAATACTGAACTATTTCACAAGCCAAATATTGAGTTAGTTCTTAAGTTACTAACAAACTAGTAACTTAGAGAGCGCAGTACAACGGAGAGTTGTATATGTTGCATGTGGGAAGTTTGAATCACTTCTGAAAAGGAATCTATTGATTCTCTCCCAATTTGTTGGACCGTAGCTTTGATGATTTACTTCATAGGCAAGGTCTTTGATTCAAGTCCAGGATGGTCCATATACGCCAATGAAAAGAATAGAAGAAGCATTTGAATCCTTCATGCATGCTCCACTTGGCTCGAGTGGTAGAGCTCCGCTCTTGCAATTGGGTTGTTGCAATTATGGGTTCGATGTCTAATTTTTCTGGCGGTAATGATAGTATCTTGTACCTAAACCAGTGGCTCACTTTTTCTAAGTAATGGGAAGTCGAGTATGAACTAACTCAAACTCGGCTTATTTAATTGATGACCTTGAAATTTGACTTCAAGTTTCACTCGTTTCATTTGATAAAACAAGCTTAAGCGAGTCATTATAAAATTGAGAAGCTCATGAGCAGCTTAAGTCATTTGCAGCCCTACTAATTGGTCATGGCTCGTCCAAAGGCCAAACTTATGTTCACTTGTAGAGATGCGTTGGGATTGATTAGGCTGGGTTCATTATTGTTTGATTTTGAATAGGTCTCTCTAGGCCAACACCCAAAAGTTCTTAATAGAAATGTGCCCACTTAGGTTTCGATAGAAACATGGCTTGCAAGTCAGCCATGTTCTATCAACAAATACTTCCAAGCCCACAAATTGGTCTCTCCCAAGAGGCCCATCTTCCACACATGTTTGCATAATTTAAATTTAAATAAATTAGGTAGTCCTTGTTAATATGAATTTTGAAATTTAATTTAAATTTATGTAATTTTAAATATAATATTAAATTAAATTTAATAAGGATAAATTATTATACATAAAAAACAGAAAACGTATATCATAAAGTGGTTAGATTCATGAGAAAAATAAATTTTGAAAATTATAAAACACACACACACACACACACACACACACACACAAAGGTGACACATTTCAAAACATAATTAAGAAATAAGCTACTAGAATAATTTTTGTAATACTAGTGATGTGTTTGTAATATATATTTTAGTAGACTATTAGTGACGATTTATATTAAGCATCACTACTAATCCACTAACATTGACGGTTTTTATAAACTGTCACTAATAACTAATAGTCTCTATTAGTGACGGTACTTAGTCATCACTATTAGTGGATTAGTAGTGACGTTTCTTATAAACCGTCACTAATAGTCTACTATTAGTCTACTAAAAACTATATTACAAAAACATCACTAGTATTACAAAAATTATTCTAGTAGCTAATTTCTTAATTATGTTATGAAATGTGTCACCTTTGTGTGTGTGTGTGTGTGTGTGTTTTCAAAATTTATTTTTCTCATGAATTTGACCACTTTATGTTGTACGTTTTCCATTTTTTTTTTATGTGTAATAATTTTTCCTTCTTAAATTTAATTTAATTTAATATTATATTTAAAAATACCTAGATTTAAATTAAATTTTGAAATTCATATTAACAAGCACTACCTAACTTATTTAAATTTAAATTGTGCAAACATGTGTGAAATATATGGGCCTCTTGCGAGAGACCAATTTGTGGGCTTGGAAGTATTTGTTGATAGAACATGGTTGACCCTCAAGCTATGTTTCTATCGAAATCTAAGTGGGCCACATTTCAATTAAAAACTTTTGGGTGTCGGCCTAGAGAGACCTGTTCAAAATAAAACAATAATGAACCCAACACAATCAATGCTAAGGCATCTCTACAAGCGAACGTAAGTTTGGCCTTTAAATGAGCCAGTACCATTTAGTAGGACTGCAAATGACTTAAGCTACTCGTGAGCTTCTCAATTTGATAATGACTCGCTTAAACTTATTTATCAAATGAAACAAGTGAAACTTGAAGTCAAATTTCAAGGTCTTCAATTAAATAAGCCGAGTTTGAGTAAGTTTATACTTGACTTATTAGGCTCACAAGCCGGCTCGTTTATCAGTTTGTTTACAGACTCATTTTCCCATTACTTAGAAAAAGTGAGCCACCAGTTCAGGTACAAGATACTATTATTACATCCTGGACACTTAGACATCCAATGTTAACCCGTAATTACAATGACCTAATTGCAAGAGTGGAGATCTACCAACTGAGCTATAACCCCCCAAGCCAAATGGAGCATGCATGAAGGACTCAAATGTTTTTTCTATTCTTTTCCGTAGCACGAATGGGCCATCTTGGACTTGAACCAAAGACCTCGCCCGTGAAGTAAATCATCATACCTATGGTCCAACCAATTGGGAAATAATCAATAGATTCCTTTTCGGAAGCGATTCATCCTTCCCGCACGCAGCATATACAACTCCCCATTATACTGTGCTCTCCAAGTTACTAGTTTGTTAGTAACTTGTGAACTAACTCAATATTAGGCTTGTGAACTAGTTCGGTATTAGGCTCATGAACAAACTCGATATTAATATCATTAAATATATGGTTTTAAATTTTTTACTTTAACATATATATTTTACAAAGTATATTTGTTAATTATCAATAAATTTAATTCGCTTAATGATTTGGTTCATTTATTAGTTTGAAACGAGCTTCCTTCAAGCTCAAGTTTGAGCTTACCTCGGCTCATTTAAGCTTCAGTTGAGTCGAATTCGAGTTTTATATATATATATACTAAAGAGACCAACTCAAATAAAAAGCTTTAAGGCTGAGTCGAACTCAAGCTCGCCCCAACTCAACTCGAAATACCAGCTTATTCTTTGTGAAATGCCAAGTTCACCCCTTTAAGACCCATAGCTTAAAGTCACTATCTCAATTGTACTAAATCGGCTTTGTCTATTCTAGGTCGAACTACAGCAAAGTATGATGTCTCATCTGCACAATGATTAGGGTCAATAATACCTTTGGGAGAGTCCGATAGTTTGGCCCTAGGAATTTAATTGTGCACATTATTTTAGACATTTAAACTTCTAATTTTGAAATACAACAAAGGTATCCAATTCGGTTTTGGAAATTAAACTATTGGTGATATTTAGGGATGTCTACTATCACTATAAAAAATTATAAAAAAGTTAAAAATAAAAAATAAAAATAAAAAATCAACAATCTGTTTGGTTAAAATTTATAAAATTAAAATAAATTAAAAGCTTAAGTAAAAAAATACTTACTTTTGTCTTTAAATCAACTAAAATATAAAAAAATATGAATAAAATAATAAAATGCATAACAATATCAATTAAAAATATTATGGTAAAAATTATTATTTTTATTTTGCTTAATCATTTTTATTTTAAAAATCACTTTACAATAACAATCTTATTATTATAAAAGACAATTGAAAAATAGTAAAATTATTTTTTAATTGGCATTTATCATTTTGTAAATATTTTTTTAAAAAAAATTATGAATATTTTTATTTAAATTGTATTTAGGTTAATATGATTTTTTTTTATTTTAATTAAAAAAATATAAAACAAATTATTTAACTATACTGACGGTTTTGAGATCGAAACTGTCACTAATACTCTAAAACTCAAAACCCTGTATACTAATTGACATAGCAATATGATTGCTATGATTTTATTCCACTTCGAAAAGCTTTAGTCTTCCGAAATCACATTCTTTAATGACTTAATAGACATCTTGCCATTTAACCTTGTAGCTATGAGTGTTCCAACTATTACTTTTCCAAGAAAAGCCTTACCTCTTCTCCAAACTTTTGACAACAAATTGAGAAAGAAAAAGAACAGAGTTCTAGTATCCTAAATACTAGATAAAACTAATTTGATCAATTGAATTGAAATCTTCCTAGAATATGTCAAAAATTTATAAGTTCATCTATAAATTCTTCTTGAGATCAATTTCACTAATATCAATTCACAATGATACCCATTCTCCAAGAGGAAACCTAAGATATTTAATAGACACTTGCTTATGTGGATTCCTAAAGTTTGGCTAAATTCTTGCATGGACCCTTAGTGGTACTAGAGTATAATATTTCAGACTTATATCTAAGTTTATTTTCAATGATAGGAAAAATAGAAGAGGTTTGGAATATGCTTAATGTTGGATGTTAATTTTTTTCATTCCCATTATTAGTCAATAGAAAATCGTAAGTTGACCAACCTCAATTTACAACATTGTATGGTGCGAAATTCCTAATGTATTGCTCCATAGTGAAGAAGTCTTGTGATAAAACCATTAATATTAACATAGAAATAACTAGGAGTAGTTGAGACATATTCCTCCTGCTAGAGTGCAAATACTTCTAAACCCAACTTATTGAATCAAAATACTACAGTTTTAAGATCTACCTTCAAAATGAACTTTGGGGAATAAATATTGTTTAAATGGTAATAATGGAGAAGTTCTTGAACCAAGAAAATATTGTCATGGATGCTCTTTTCATTGATAAAAAAATGTATGATTGGGTTGATAAAGTGCAATATGTTACCTACTAGAAAGAATCTTAGTGATACATTTGTATCTTCCATTATGGTAATAGAATGTAGTTTTTGTTATTTATTTTCTATATTATGATTATATTAATTATTATTATTATTATTATTATTATTATTATTATTACTATTACGTATATATGTATGTAGATTACAAGAAAGTACCTAAAAGCATTTATCACTTGAAGTTAGGGGCATCTTGATCACTATAATAACATTAGAATACATATGTTGACAAACACTATAATCTTATAATCTCAAGAATCTTTATGAGTGAAGCAAAAAAAACAAAAATCCTCATGGAAAAATCGTACTCTTGAGCATAAGGTACTATTGGAAATTGAGGGCACGAGATAGGTGGAGAGAAGTGGAGGACTAATAGAGCACTTTGAAATTTTGATTCCATTTGATACAAACGGCTTGAATACATGATTATTTATAGGTTTTACATGGAGCCTTATACACGTGTCAATATTAATTACAATTAATGCATTTAATATGGCTTATTTGTCTCGATACATAAATTCCCATAGAAACATCACTCAAAAAAAAAAAATTAAAACTATTTGAACCAAACACAATAAACATCAAGTTTAATTTAATTTCCAAAGGTTGTTCTTAAACTTGATTTTGACTTTGTCCCAAGAAGACCCTTTAATTCGTAGAAATCATCAAATTGGAGAGACTTTGTAACAATATTTGCAACCTGATGATAAATCCTTACAAACTTGAGTTGTACTTCCTTATTTCCAATGCATTCTTTGATGAAGTGAAACTTTGTATCTTATACTTACTTTGATCACGAGACATTGGATTTTTGACGAACGCAATCCCTACTTTTTTATCCACATAAATTTCTAAGCCAAATTACATGGCATGTGCATGATGTAGTGGCAACATACTCTACTTTACAAAATGAAAGAGTAACTATATACTATTTCTTCAAGATCCATATGAATATTATAAGGATAACACCTTCTTAAACTTTATTTTGGCTGCATCCCAAGAAGTCTCCTTAACTTAAGAGGCTTTGAAATCTTGAGTCCTCCCAAACTTGTACATCCTTTATTTCCAATAGATATTCTAGTTAGAAAAGAGATTCCTAGGGGACATTTGGGATAAACACAGCCAAATGCCCTGTTAAAAGTTTACTAGAATGATAACTCCAATTAAAGTGTATCTATATGTGAGAGAATAATTGATATTATTGATTATACAACTTTTTAAAAGTGAAGTAGATTCTTTTTTACCAACCTAAAAAATAAAAATAAAAAAAGCTTGAAGGTTTTAGTTTGTAAGATCAACTAAAGGCCTGGTCTTGTAAAAGTTTTCACTTGACATTTAGAATTTAGATTTTGAATTGGCTTTGTACCAATTTTTATGAAATGTAATTAAAATTTTTATTGAGTTCCATTGATATTTATACAAACCAATTCAAGTTTGAACTACGAATGCACATAGTATATGCCAAATGCAACCTTAGTTGAACTCCATCTTTTAGAGGGTTACAAAAATGAATCAAAGTCATTAGGAAAGGCTAGCTATGAGCTTATTCACAAACATAAGTGAATGATTTTTAGGGCAATCTTAGCTTAGTCTTTATTTAATAAATGAGTCAAACTTGAACAAAATCTAGTTTAGCTCATTTGAACAAAGTTATGGGTCCATTTGTAAGGTTATTTATATTTTGCATAGCATTTAATTTATTTCTCTCTTTTTTCTCATTTTAAAGATTTTTTAAATACGGATGAAGCCAAATTGTTATTTATTTGACAACACTTGTTTAAATAAATTATGGGCTGATTTGAATAGGACAATATTAATTCATTTAACAAATGAACCAACTTTAGAATTAATTTTGAAACTCATTTATCAAATGATAAATCTGAATTAACCTTGGCTTAATATAGTCGTATAAGTTTTATTTTTTTTGGAGCTAATGTCGACCCATTGATGATATAATAATTAACCTAAGGACAAAAGATACATTGTAGCAACTCAAAAAATAATAAAAATAAAAATAAATAAGAAAAGAGGAAATTTGGTTTAGAGTTGACCAAATCGTCAACGATTTTGGGTGAGTTCAGAAATTCGTCGATGGTTTTGAGTTACTGAGGCTCAGTAAGGGTAAAACAGTAGAATTAAGGTTTGGTTAAAACCAAACTGTCGACGATTTCAAGAAATCGTTGATAGTTTAGCTCTGGGTCCAAAACCTATAAAAAGGTTTCAACTCATTTTTTTAAGGAAAATTTCTCTTCTCTCCCTCTCTCTCCTAGGGCTACGGTATCTTCTCCCTCTCTTTTCGATTTTTTGCTCAATTTAAGCCTAAAACGAAGGAGAAATGTCATTTCAAGATCCTAGCGACATTTCTCTACAATTTAATTGGAGTAGATTAGCTATTTGGGGATCCTAAACACCACTCCAAGGTTGAGGTATGGAAACGAATTGTGTTTGTTGTTTTTGGAATTTAATCGGTTAATGGGAGTATGAGGGCCTAGGAATGTTAAATAGTTATTATTTTGGGGTTGAACTGATTAAATTAAGGTATATGAATATAGGAGTTTGTGCTCCGAATGCCACAGGCATTGGTTTAGGATCCTTGCTGGCACTTTCTCAGTAAATAGGTAAAGGGAATAAATTATGTCAAGCATTTTGGAAATTATTGATTAATTTAAAGCATGAGAAAAATTATAATTTTGTATATGGTTTTCTAACGTGTCCGACATTTGAAAATATTGGTTTTGGATTATCATATGTGTATCTAAGCAATTATTATTTTATGAAATATTACTTAAAATTTGTGTGGCATGAAAAATGTGATTTATACAAGTTTTTGGGAATAATGAAAATACAGACATGATATTTTGATACAGAGAAATGTGATTTACACAGACATGATATTTTTGATATTGAGAAATGAAATGACAATTTTTACACTGAGATTACAGTGGAATTGTGGAAATGAGTACCCTAATGGACGAGTGATGTATTTGTGAGCACAATATTGTTGCTAGTATATGAATTAGTGCAACCACACTACTTGGGGAGAGTGTTGGTATAGGAAGTCGATTGGGCCTGCACAAATATATGATGTTGACCGCCCTTGGGTGCGGACCAGGCTGCGGTGGGCCAATCGTATTACATACAAGAATTGTTTTGACTTAGCCTAATAGGCCAACCATGGATAAGTCCTACCTTCGTGCTGCACAACCCGGTCATGTGGGGTGATTACACGCTTAAATTACGTAATTATGTGTTTTAATTCATGCATTGAGGCATAAATTTTTAATTAATTATTTAATTACTCTCAATAATTTAACATCGTGTCCTATTTGATAATATTTGGTTTTATTGAGTAGTTCATAAATTTTTGGTTTTTTTTATCGCTGGACAATTATTGGAAGCTAAAAACAACACTATTTCGTATTATGGGCATAACTTTCTTGTCAGAACCTCGATCGAGACGACTCAAAATTCTGGGGAAAGCTGAGGAAGAGCTCTACGATTTTCATGTTTCGAGCTTTGAGAGATATGGGCTCTAGAATGGTCAAATTTGGGTTTGTTCACTAGGAAACCAAAAAAGGAAAAAAAAAAAAAAGAAACATGAAAAGAGAAGAAAAGAAAAATAATAATAAAAAAAACAATTGTGATTTGACCCGGCCATGTTGCCGGGTCCTTTTGCTTAAAGCACTGGGCATAGGGCTGGGGCCTCTCTCTCTCTCTCTCTCTCTATATATATATATATATATATATATATATATATTCTCTTGGGAACCTGTCACCCTCTCCCTTTCTTCCCTTCTCTCCTTCTTCTCTTCCTTTCTCTTCTTCGTCTACTCTCCTCTCTGCCCTACCTACTGTAACTTCATCAACCCAAGTCTTCCTTGGCTATTGCTACTCGTGAAATGTCCCAGCCGGCCCCCTCTCCTCTTCTCACTCTCCTTTCCCTTCTTCTCCCGTTCGTCTCCTTCTCGTCTCTCTTCACTCTCATTCACTCGGCCCCTCTCTCAACTCTCCCTATCTTCCCTTATCTCCCTCTCTTCTTCCTCTCCCTTATTCCATTATCTTCTTCCCCACTGCTGCCTTCTACTACTGCTCTGAGCCCTACCATCTCCTACACTTTATTGTTGCTGAAGGACCCCAAAACCCCTTCAAACTCTTGATGTTCCTACTGCCGTGGAAACACCCCAGCCGTGTGCCACTGCTGCTGCTATGTCAAGACCCCTCCTCCTTGTTGTTGCTGCCAACCCACACCCCAGCCGTGTGCCACGGCTGCTGCTGCTCCTCCTCCTTCAACCCGCTACAAGCCGAAGCCACCACGATCGCTGCTACTTGCTATGGCCAACCAGGTTCTTTCTCTTTTCCTCTTTCTTTCTTTTTTTCTTTAGTTTTTGTTCTTGCTGCTAAATAATTAGATAATTTTTATATTTCTTTTAGCAGAATTCAAATTAAAGTTTTAATTTTTAATTCAGGTTATTATTATTTAAATCAAGTTATTTTCGTTCTTGTCTTATTTTACATTGTCATTAGGATTAACATTGCTAGGGTTATGTTTTATTGATAGAGTTAGGTTTGGTTTCTTGAGGAAAGAAAAGAGTAAAATACAAAAAGAAGAAAAATATATCTTCTTTAGGACTTAAATTAGTTTTCTTTAAATTTAAATTTTGTTGAGTTCTATTTAGTTTAAGTTTAGTTTTATTAAAGTCTGAATTTTTTTTATAGTGTTTCCGTTTATTGTTTAGTCGTTAAAGTTTTAATTTTTTTTAAGTTCTTGATTGCGAAAAAAATAATTGGTTCTTGTTGAAGTTAAGATTGATTGAGTTGTTTTAATCGCACGCTTAAGCTACATAGGAAAGTTATCATCTTTAGGTTTTCTTTGTCCAAAGTTCAACGTAGAATTTAATTCTTACCTGGTTAATTAAATATAGGGTCGTTTCTCGTTGTAATTTAATTTAGTGCATGTTAGGATTTAGAATTTAAATTGCGTGTTCTTTTAATTCGTAAAAAAAGAAGCTCAAACATCCTAGAAAACTCGAACCTGAACTGTGTTCAGTAACCCTTTTATTTCTTATTTTCGGTAATAAACTCCTATACTTGAGATAGCTTCCGAATTGCTCATTTTTTGAGTGAGCCAAGTTTTTGGTGCCATTCTCGGGGAGTGCTAGCTTTAATTTCAAATTTTAATTTTTCCAATTAATTTTTATTTTTAATTGAAAAAATAAGAAATAAAATAAATAAAAAATAAATAAATAATAATTTAAAAATTAAAAATTTTGAAAAATTTTGATCATGCTTGTTTGCTACTGTGTTGGTGAATTTTTGCTGTTAGCATTGATGTTTTATGCCTTGGGTCCGAGAAATTTCGAATAGACTGTCAAAAATTCATTTAGCACTAGTAGTGACACACAGAATACAGAATCTGATTGTTCTCCTGTCACCTTTATGAGTGATTCTGAAATTGATTTTAGTAATTTGTTTGAAGAATTCTTTGAGGAAGTTATGACTGCACCTGCACCACGTACACTTCATAATTTTCTACAGTCTACACGCATATCTACACCTTCCTGCATTGTGTTACCACAAGATGTACCGAACTTCACAATTAAGCAAGGTATGTTATCTGTGATACCCCAATTTCACAGGATGGATTCTAAGAGTCCATACCAGCATTTGATAGATTTTGAGTTGGTTTACACCACTTTCATTAATAAGTTCAGAACCAATGAGTATATCAAACTTCGCATGTTTCCTTTTTCTTTGAAAGATAAAGCAAAATTCTAGTTTAATTCTCTGCAACCTAACTCTATTACTAGCTGGGCTGAAATGCAGCGTGAGTTCTTACATAAGTTCTTTCCTTTTCAGATAACTTAGTACCTTCAGGATCAGATCAGTCAGTTCATGCACAGAGGTGACGAGATGTTCCAAGCTTGCTGGGAGATATTCAAGGACCATATGAATATATGTCAACATCACAGATTTGAATCTTGGAGGTTAGTGAATTACTTTTATACTGCTTTTACCCCAGAATGTAAACAGTTTGTCCAGACTATATGCAACAAGGAGTTCTTCAACAAGGAACCAGATAAGGCTCTATCATTCTTTGATTATTTAGCTAAAAGTGCCCAACAATGGAACACACGATATGACCGGGCACCAATGGCAGCACAATCTCTCAGAGTGATCAGTGGTAGAGGTAGATATGAGGTCAAAAAGGAAACTAATTTATAGGATTTTGTTGTTGCTTCATCTAAAAAAAATAGAGGTTATGGAGTTAGAGAAAGTGAAAGTTGTGAAATCGATGGAGGATTGTCCGCTTTTACTAGTATTGCAGGAGAATGGATTTGATCTGATGCAGTCAATAAATTGGATCAACAAATCTCAAAATTAGTAATTCTCGAACACTTATAATCCAGGATGGAGGAATCACCCGAACTTATCATGGAAGAACAATCAATCTAGTCCATCTTCCTCACAGTTTCAACAATTTCCGTAATCTTATGCACCACCTTCGCAGCCGCTATATCACTCAATTGCAGCTCCTCAACAGTAATATCAGCTGCAACAGGTCTCTCAGAGCTACACACCTCCAATATTTCAACCAAATTTAGCTCCTATTCCATCAAAGAAATCTTCTAATGATATCATGACGCAGATGGGGAATATGTTTCAGCAATTCATGCAGATTCACATCACGACCAACGGTCAGAATACTCAAGCCTTTAGTGAACTAAGAGACACCATAAATAAGATAAGTACACAGCCGAATACCTTAGAAAAAGGGAAATTTCCTTCACAACCTTAGGCTAATCCCTTGGTATATCAACAACAATAGCAACCAGTGTATACTGTTTCAAGGGATTCTATTGAAACGAAGAAGGTTGTTATTACCTTGAGGAGCAGAAAATAAGTTTCCCGTACTAAAATGCCCACTAATCAACAAACAGTTGCTCCAACACCTGAAGTGGCAACTGAGACAACTGAGGGAAACGAAAAATCAAATGAAGCGGGCTTAGATTTAAAGAAGAGGATGAGACTATTAAGGAGTATCAACTTGTGGTACCCTATCCTCAGAGGTTGACATCTGGTCAAAAGAATAAGTATCACACTGAGATTCAAGAAATCTTCAAACAAGTGAAGATCAAAATTTCACTTTTAGATGTCATACAGCAAGTTCCTGCGTACGCAAAATTTTTAAAGGACCTATGCATAGTAAAAAGGAAATTGAATGTGAAGAAGAAATCTTTCTTGACCGAGCAAGTTAATGCGTTAATATTGAGTCAAACACTTCAGGAGCTCAGAGATCCTGGTTCCCCCACTATTTCTATCATGATTGGTAAATCTCATATTGGGATAGCCTTACTTGATTTGGGGAGTAGTGTGAACTTGCTTCCATTTTCAATATACGAGCAGTTGGGTTTAGGTGAGCTAAAGAAAACACCTATGATGCTACAATTGGAAGATAGATCACTAAAAGCTCCATAAGGTGTTATTGAAGATGTGTTAGTAAAAGTTGACAAATTTTATTACCTAGTGAACTTTGTGGTTTTGGATATACAGCAACCTGTCTCCAACATCTACCAGACACCTATTATCCTTGGGAAACCATTCCTTGCTACTTTTAATGCCTTGATTAATTGTTGAAGCGGAGTACTTAAACTCACATTCAGAAATATGACATTGGATATGAACATGTTTAATAAGACGCTGACTGGGTATGATGATTAAGAGGGACACGCAGTAGATGTGGTAGATGACTTGGATATGTTAGAACTATTGTCGGCATTTGGTTTTGATGGTGCATTTGAGAATGAAGCTCCCCAGCAACCAGAAGTATTTGATGAAAAAGTTCCCTTGATTAGAGAGTTACTTGAATTAGAGGGGCATTCCATGGAGATAGATGCGTGATGGAGACTGAACCCAACCATGACGAAGGTGGTAAAGAAAGAAGTGTTGAAGATGTTAGATTCTGACATCATCTATCTTATCACCAACATGTCATGCGCTCCTTGGTTTGATGATATTGTGAACTACATTGTCACCGATCGAACACCAGAACATGGGGTAATGCAAGATAAACGTCAGTTCTTTGTAGAGATCAAGATCATACTTAAGAAGACGGGTTGTCCTAATCGAAATTCTTGGTTTGAGAAACTGGTTGATGCACACTGGGCCTACCAAACTACATTTAATAAGAACTTAGGGGCGTCTCCCAACAGGTTGGTTTACGGTAAGGCATGCTATGTACCTATTGAGATTTAGCATTCTGCATTATGGGTTATAAAACAAATTAAATTTTCACTTGATGATGTCATAGGCTTGAGAAAGTTGTAAGTGCATAAGCTTAAAGAATCCAAGAGGAAAGTTTATGACAAGGCCCGCTTAGCAAAGAAGCAAATGAAGTTGTTACATAAACTAAAGAATAAACAACTTTTCTCGAATCAGCAAGATCTTCTCTGCAACTCTAGATACGATTTGTTTCCCGAGAAACTGAGGTCCCAATGGGGTGGCTCGTACATTGTTGAACACGTCCATTCCCATGGCGTAGTAAAACTTATGGATCCAACGAATGATAACATCTTCATAGCCAATGGATAGTAGCTCAAGCCTCTCATGACTCCCTTCAATCCAAATGAAGAGGTCTTGCTTCTACAAGACCCTAGGGGAGTTTTCTTTTCTCTCCCTCATTACTTTTCTTTTTCTTTTATTTTATTTGTTTTCTTTATTTGCATTTCTCTTTTCTTTTTCTATTGCATTAGTTGGTAGTATTTTTTTGTATTTTTTATTCTATTAGTTTGTTCACTCGTGCACAGTTTTTCTATTTCCCCTATACTTTCACACTGAGGACAATATTCCACTTTAGTTAAGGGGTGAGAATTTGCATGTGGCACTGTGCGCGTCTACTTGCTGAGTTTTGTATTAATAAAAAAAAAGAAAAAAAAAGAAGAAAGAAAGGGTATTGAGGATAAATGATTATGTCATGATTAACACTAACGTATACCCTTCACATACTTGCATATAACCTAAGAATTACACACTCGAGTCATTTATGTGTAGTTTCTCTTTTTATGACTTTGTAACTCCATAAAGGTTGATTAGTGGTTCATTTGTGTTAATTTGGCTATGTAAACTCTTGTATTTACATGGTATCTCATGAAACTGAATAGACACATTCACATGATTTATTGCACTTAGGGTTCCTTGTGAGTACTGAGAGAACACCCGTGGCGACTATGATACCTTGTGAGGTATCCTTGAGCTATTTATTGTCTTTTTGAGCGTTCACATCAAATCAGAATTCATGAAACTCAATTCTCTTTTCTTCTGAAAAATTCTTTGAACACTAGTCTCTATGTTTGACTTGCTAGCCTAAAGGTGACATCTAGTGGAGAGATAGAAACCTAACTCTTGTAGTCTACTCAAGATGTGAAGGCTAAGCCACCCCTAGAAATAGACTTAGTTCATGAACTACTATTCGAGCTTAATTCACATGGGTGGTATGAAGACAAAAAAAGAAGTGTAATGATTGTCCTAATTGACCATGAAAAGACAGAAATTGAAGAATGAGCAAAAGAATGAATAAGAAAAATAGAAATGCACATGAAATGAAAGGTTAATACTTACTCCAAATAAATACCACAAAAAGTCAGGGACACGACACATGTTCTCCATATATGAAGACTCTTCAACTGCTTGATGTCTCAGATGTATTCATGCTTGGTTTGTGAATAAGTTGATCTAGGGTGGTTTTGGTTGGATATGGCGAGTAAGTGAGAAGATGCTAGGGTGAAGGACCTGACACCTCAAAAATAGGCTGGATCCTTTTCAGACTAGTCGACTCCATATATTTAGCGTTTGCTCCTTACAATATGTAAGATGTTTGATCGCGACACTCCTTCTCATATACGACAAGTGAATCCATCTTATTTGAGTGTTTTTTAGGATATACCAGTTAGGTCGAATCAAACGATTGTTCAGTAGGTGTCCATTGGTATCCTAGGTGTAACAAGTCATACCCATTACACATACCTTGAGATTTCACTTGTTTATACTCCTATTTATACTCATTCTTCAATTTTTGTCTTTTCTTGGTTAATTAGGACAATCATTACACTTCTTTCATTATCTTCATACCACCAATGGGAATTAAACTCAAACAGTAGTCCATGAACTAAGTCTATTTCTAGGGGTGGTTCAGCCTTCACATATTGAGAAAATTACAATACCTAGGTTTCTATCTCCCCACTAGATGCTACCTCTAGGATAGCAAGTCAAAAATAGAGACTAGTATACAGAGAGTATCAAAAAAAAAAAAAAGGAAAGTTGAGTTCATGAACTCGAAGCTGACATAAAAAACTCAAAAGAATGATAAATGGCTCAACAATACCTCACAAGGTGTCATAATCGTCACGGACACTCTCAGTGCTTACAAGGAACCCTAAGTGCTACAAGTCACGTGAATGTGTCTATTCAGTCTCATGAGTTACCGTATAGATACAAGAGTTTATATAACCAAATTAACACGAACCAATCAATTCTTCATGGAGTCACAAAGTCATTTAAAAAAGAAACTACACATAAATGACTTGAGTGTGTAATTCTTAGGTTATTTGCAAGTATGTGAAGGGTATACGTCAGTGTTAATCATGGCATAATCATTTATCCTCAATACTCATTTTTTTTTTCTTTTTTTCTATTTTAATTAATAATAAATTCAGCAAGTGGACGTGCACAGTGTCATATGCAAATTATCACCCCCTCCCCCCCAAACTAAAGTAGAACATTGTCCTCAATGTGAAAGCATAAGGGAGATAGAAAAGATGTGCATGAGAGAAGTAGGGCATACCTGGGTAGAGAAGTAATGGAAAAGAAAAACTGAACTACAGAAATATGTATTTGAAAATTAACTAAAAATAAAATAAGGTAAAAAAAAAAGTGAAAATAAAGGAAAGAAAAACATCACAGTCTATCTGGCGGAGGCTCTGGAGGAATTTTGTCTGGTGGGTGCATGTCTATAAATTGAACTAGCAGGTCTTCAAATTTGAGCCGCCACAATGAATCAGTCTTCATACCTACACGAAAGTCAGTCTCAAATGAATTAAAGCTCTTCAAAATACCAGAAAATACATGTGCAAATTGACTTTCTTGTTTTAATAAGAAAGGATCTTTATTCAGCATATTTTCCAGGAATTTTACTTCTTTACGAATTGGCTTTTGAGGAAAAGTTGTTGGAATAATTACCTTTATTTCTTCAGAAGCATTAGCATTAAAAGTTTCACTGAACTCCTTGAAAGTTAAACATTCACCATTTTGCTCACCCTCTTTATTGGGTGTACTAATCATCTTACCACTACAGGGATTTCCTTCAGCATTGGACTCCTTGACATTTATTCCAATCGGGAGTGACGGTTCCACGGCTGCCAAGCTCTGAGGATAAGGTACCACAAGTTGGTACTCCTTACTAGTATTAGCTCCTCATTAACTGACTATTTCACTTCTAGGCCCGCTTCCTCTGGTTTTTCTTTGACTTCATCTGTCCTAGTCATAACTTCATGTGCAAGGACAACTGGTTATTTGTCGATGAGCATCTCAGGTTGGGAAACTTCTTTCCCACTTCTTGAAGTAATCACGACCTCCTCTATCTTAAGAGAAACATTATGTATTTTTTGTTGTTGCTACTACTATTCTTGAGGACTAGGCAAAGGTTCTACTAAAAATTTCCCTTTTTCTAAGATATCCAATTGCATACTTATCGCATTAGCGGTGTCTCGCAATTCATTTATGGTCTGAGAATACTAATTGATTTGAATCTACATGTACTGCTTGAAAGCATCTTCAAGAGACATCCTCGATGGAGTAGGTGCTGCATTAGATTGAAATTCTGATGGCACACAACTCTGAGGGATCTATTGTCGCTAATACTGAGGCGGAAGAGTGTCTGGATAATATGTTGGCTCATATTTATCTCCACCACTGATTGTGCTGATAGGTTGTACTATCATGGGTGCCTGATTGTATCGTGTATTCCATTAATGGACACTTTCAGCTAGGTAATCAAAGAATGATAGTGCCTGATCTGGTTCTTTGCTGAAGAGTTCTCCATTGCACATGGTTTAGACAAAGTGTTTGCAATCAGGAGTAAGAGTTGTATAGAAACAATTAACTAATCTCCATGATTCAAACCCGTGATGTGGATAAGCAATTAGCAGATCCTTGAACCTCTCCTAGGAAGCCCGAAAAGTTTTGTCACCCTTCTGCATAAACTGAATGATATGTTCCTACAAAAATTGAATTCTCTATAAGGGACAAAACCTATGCAGAAATTCGCACTCCATATTAGCCCAATTAGAGATAGAGTGAGGTCTCAAAGAATCAAACCACACATTCGCCCTATCCTTCAAAGAGGCAAGAAATAAACGAAGCCTAGTGAATTCATCAATTTTAGCACGAGAGAAAAAAATATTTCAAGTAAACTCGAACTCCATCAAGTTCCGATAAGGACACTCAGATTCCGTCCCATAGAGCTAGGGTATCAATGACGTCCTCCCGCGCTGCATCATGAAGTCAAGTTTCTCATTAGGTAAAACAGTGTAAGCTAGTGCAGTGGTGTATGTAAGCTGCAAAAAATCAATAAGCGTCCTTGGTGCAGGTGCAACCATATATATATATATATATTTATTTATTTATTTATTTATTTTCAAAACTCAATTTTTTTTCTTTTTTTTTTTCTCTTTTTTTTTTTTTACATGAGAATAATTAAGATGACGAGAAAAACACTAATTTGAGACTAAGACCGACATTCCTCGGCAACGGCGCCAAAAGTTTAACTCACTTGACAAATGAGCAGTTCGGAAACCATCCCAAGTATAAGAGTTCTGACATGTAATATTCAGCCCAAAGGTCAGTTTACGTAATTCCAATTAGAAAATAAGAAACAAAAGGGCACTAAACTTAGTTCAGATTCGGGTTTTCTCGATTGTTTGATATTTCTTTTGATAAATTAAACAATCATGCAATTTAAATTCTAATTCCTAACACGCACTGAATTAAATAACGAGAAAAAAAATTCTATGTTTAATCAGGCAAGAATTGAAACACACGTCGAACTTCGGAAAGAAATTGGAAACAATAGTTTAAACACAACTCTAGCATGTAATAAAAAAACTCAATCGGACACAAACTCACACAAAAGCTAAGTTTTTAATGCAATCAAGAAATTAAGCAAATTTGAAACTTTGACGATTAAACAATAAACTAAACACGATAAAAGAAATCGGACTTTGATTAACTGATACCTAACTTAAAGAAACCCAACACAATTTAATTTCTAAATAAAGACAACTAATGTAAATCATAAAGAAGATATTTTTTTTTCTTTGGTATTTTATTCCCTATTTTTTTTTTCTTTCAAGAAACCAAAGCAAACTTAAAGCAAGCAGAAATTAATTCAAGAAGAAAAATTAAATCTGATGATAATACTAAATAAAAAAAGAAAGAAATTAAATTGACTTAAATAATAAAATCTCAATATAGAATTAAAAGTTGAACTTTAATTGAAATTTAAATAAACAATTAAATTAACAATATTCAAAAGAAAGAATAAAAGAGAGAGAGAGAAAGAAGTTAGACCGTGGGTGAACGTGGCTAGCAGCAACAACGTAGCATGGTAGTGGTGGATCAAGGGGGTCCTCGACCGTTTTGTTGTAGCAATTGCAGCTAGGAGCAATAGTAGATGGGTGGCTGGTCGTGACAACAGGGGCTCGGGTGTTTAGCACATAGTAACAGCAGCTGGTTCACTGGTTTGGAAGTATAGTAGTAGGGTGGTTCTTAACTGGAGTGCTTCCTGGGGCAGTAGCTATGAGGGTGCTCGAGTGGCTGTGGTTGCAGCAGCTGGGGAAGGGAGAGAGCAAGGAGGAGCTTTGGGTGTTTGGGATAGCAGTAGGGGTTTCAGGGAAAATAGCAAGAAGATGAGGGAGAGGAAGGAAAAAGAGGAAGAGAAAAGAGGGAGAAAGAGAGAACAAGGAAGAGAATGAGTTAGAGATGAGAGGAAGAAAGGCGAGGCTTCGGTTGTTGGAGAGAGAGGAAGAAGAGAAGAAGAGAAGAGGAGAGGAAGGAGAGGAAGGAGAGGAGGGAAGAAGGTGAAGGGGGTGTGCGGCATGCTGGGTGAAGGAAAAAGAAGGGATATAAAGGAAATGGGGGAGCTACCCTACACCCTCAATGCCAACCTAAGAAGACCCGAACCCGGCTGCATGGCTGGGTCACATCAGGTAGGTGATATATTATTATTATTTTTTTTTTTCTATTCCTTATTTCTTCTTTTTATCTTCTTTTTATCCCTCAGCGAACCATAGCAATGTTGACCATCCTGGAGCTTATATCGCTCAAAGCTTAAAACACAAAAGTTGTAGATAATCTTCTCATCTTTCTTCAAAATTTTAAATCATTGCGATCGGAGCTCAGAAAAAACAATTATGCGCAAATTACGAAATGGTGCTGATTTTGCTTCCAATAATTTCCCTGTGATAAAAAATGTCAAAAATTCATAAATTACTCATTAAACCCAAAGATTATAAATAAGACACAACGTTAAAATATTGAGAGTAATTAGGTATTTAATTAAAAATATAAGCCCTAATGCATGAATTAAACCACCTAATTATGCAATTTAAGCGCATAATTAGTATGTTTGATAAATTAACAAGAAGTTAAGAATTCATAAAAAGAACTAAAATTTTTAATAACACAATTCACCCCCCTCTTGGTACAACTCCTTAACTTTCACGATGGACAAACCGAGAGAACTATATAAATATTGGAAGATATGCTGCGGACCTGCGTGTTGGATTTTGGTGGTAGTTGGATCCAGTAAATGCCACTGGTTGAGTTTGCTTATAACAAAAGCTACCAGGCCAGTATTGGGATGACACCATATGAGGTGTTGTATGGTCGGAGGAGATGATCCCTGTTATATAGGGATGAAATTGGTGAAAAGCATATTTTGGGGCCAGAAATAGTACAACAGACTTCTGATTAAATCAGACTCATCTGAAACAGAATTAAGACCACTCAGAGTCGACAGAAAAGCTATGTAGACACACGTCAGCAAGAGCTAGAGTTTGGTATAGGAGATCACGTGTTATTGAGAGTTTCATCGATGAAAGGAATTATGAGATTTGAGAAAAATGGTAAGTTAAGCCCTAGGTATGTTGGACTATTTGAGATATTGGAAAGGGTTGGTCCTGTTGCCTATAGGTTAACGTTACTTCCGGCACTATCTAGGATCCATGACATATTCCATGTATCTATGTTAAGGAAGTACATCCCAGATCCTTCACATATGATCAATTATGAATCACTGGAACTCAAAGATATACTATCATATAAAGAGTTGCCCATTCAGATTCTGAATCGAAAGGAACAAGAATTACGCACAAAAAGGATCCCGTTGGTAAAGGTACTCTGGCGCAATCACGAAATTAAGGAAGCTTTATGGGAGCTGGAGGAGAAAATGAATCAGAGATAATCACACCTGTTCAACGGGACCCAGCATTGAACTAGTAAAGGTAATGACTTTTTGATTATTGAATTGTGTAGGGTAGGGTAGCTAGTTATAACTTAGTGTTTTTGGTTTTAGGTTATGAATGATTTTGGGAGAATTTTCCTTCTATGTAATTGATTGTAATCTCCCATGACCTCTATTGTAACCACGGTGTTCCTCCGCTATAAGTGAGGGTAATTAATAAAATTTTTAAACGATTTTCCCCAAATGATGGTACAAGATATAGATAGAAAATTTCGAGGACGAAATTTTTATAAGTAGGGGAGAATGTAGAGACCCGAAAAATAAAAAGAATAAAATAAATAAGAAAGGAGGAAATTTGGTTTGGAGTAAACCAAACCGTTGACGATTTTGGGTGAGCTCAGAAAAGCATTGACGGTTTTGAGTTACTCAAGCTCAGTAAGGGTAAAACAGCAGAATTAAGGTTTGGTTAAAAACCAAACCGTCAACGGTTTTGCTCCAGGTCCAAAACCTATAAATAGGCTTCAACTCATCTTTTTTAAGGAAAATTTCTCTCCTCTACATCTCTCTCCTAGGGTTGCGGTATCCTCTCCCTCTCTCTACTATTTTTCGTTCGGTTTAAGCTTGAATCAAAGGAGAAACGTAATTTCGGGATCTTGGTAATGTTTCTTTGCAATTTAATCGGAGTAGATTAGCTGTTTAGGGGTCCTACGCACCACTCCAAGGTTGAGGTAAGGAATGAATTGTGTTTTTTGTTTTTGGAATTTAATTGGTTAATGGGAGTGTGTGGACCTAGGAATGTTAAATAATTATTATTTTGGGGTGGAGTTAATTAAATTAAGGTATATGAATATAGGAGTTTGTGCTCCGAATGCCATAGGCGTTGGTTTAGGATCCTTGCTGGCACTTTCTCAGTAAATAAGTAAGGGGAATAAATTATGTCAGACATTTTGGAAATTACTGATTAATTTAAAGCACGAGAAAAATGATAATTTTGTATATGGTTTTCTAACGTGTCCGGCATTTGAAAATATTGGTTTTGGATTATTATATATGCATCTAAGCAATTATTATTTTATGAAATATTACTTAAAATTTGTGTGGCATGAGAAATATGATTTATACTGGTTTATGAGAATATTGAAAATACAGACATGATAGTTTTGATATTGAGAAATGAACTGATAGTTTTTAAACTGAGATTACTGTGGAATTGTGGAAATGAGAACCCTGATGGACCAGTGATGTATTTGTGAGCACAATACCATTGCTAGGATATGAGTTAGTGCAACCACACTACTCGTGGAGAGTGTTGGTATTGAAAGTCGATTAGGTTTGTGGAGAGATGTTGACCGCCCCTAGGTTTGGTCCAAGCTATAGTGGGCCAATCATACTATAGACAAGAATTTTTTTGACTTAGCCTAGTAGGCCAACCATTGATAAGTCCCGCCTTTGGGCCGCACAACCCGGTCATGTGGGGTGATTACATGACGGTGATATATGAATGTCCACTTATGTTGGTTCCTCATTATAGACACGATGAATCTATGTTTATGACATTTTGGGTTTCAAACCCAGGAAAACGTATTGAGCACTTGCATATTTTTGAGAAAAATTTATGATTGCAAATGTATATATATGTATATGGATATGAGTACAATGTTCATGATTACTTAGCTAAATTATTTATTAAATGAATGAGTTATGATACTTTAAAACTCATGTTGCCAGAGAGACGAACTTAGAGAGGTGTCTCACTCCTTTAATATTTAACATTTCAGGAAATCCAGAGAGACGAACTTAGAGAGCTCTGGGCAGGATAAGTGTTTTGGGGGTATTAAAGTTAGTGCCGGTGAGACTCTGATGTTTATCTATGCATGGTTATATTTTATGTACCTTAGGTTGTATGAGTTGTTTTGGGAGAGGTTCTATTATATTATAATGGTATTAGTACTCTGGTATTATATACGGGATGTATGTATATTATGTATCCGCTGTGTTGTAGTGTAGCTTATGGTCAATTGTACTTGTAACCCACTTGGGGGTCGGGTGGTTTATATATGGTATCAGAGTTTTATTAATATAAAATAAAAATAAATATGGTAGAATTTTTGGGTCGTCACATACATGCGTCCTTGAGATTTACTAAAAAGACATAGGTCTCTCTATTAAAAATTACAAAGATCTCTTTAAGTTTTACAAAAGATGTTGAACTTCTTGATTTACAAAATTCAAAGAACGTTTTTTACATTGATAATTGATTTTTGAGATACTTATATTTGCTCATACTTTCTGTAGTTGCTCTTTCTACAAACATTAAGAATGTTTGTGTCTTTTTTGCTGAATCCTTAAAAAGGTAGATAAGATTAATTGGGAGAGTTTTTTCCTTTTTTGGTTTTTTTATATAAAAATATTTAATAAATGTACGAGGAGAACTTTATTTCCCTATTTGATGCAAAGTAAAACTCGCTGGATAGTCCAACGTTTTTAATCAAAAGATGTTAGATGGTCTAGCATCTTTTGCTTGGGAAAGCCAGGCGCTGTTTGACGCATGGTAGCGAAAAACGCTGGACCATCCAAAGTCTTTTGCTATGGTTTTTCAAACCTTTCTCCTCCATTTTTCTTGTGAATTGCAAAGCAAAATAGGCCGAGGGAGAGCAGAGGAAAGGACGACTGACCGGCTAGACAATATGATGCTGCAGCAGGTGACCATTGCTTCCAATGGAAGAGGGAACCGTTGTGAGATAAAGGAGAACTCAAATGTTGGGAAGAAAGGTATTATATAAAGGGGAGATGTGGTATGTTTCCTCCATTTAAACATTGATCTTGTTTTGTTAAGATTCGTTATTTTGGTTCATAATTTGTGTTAGTTTGTGGTGTAAACTAGTATTTGATACATTCAATTTGGTGTATTGAACCAAATTTTGTGATGGGAAGCATCATTTGGAAACCCCCATTTTGAGGTTACGGTTTATTCAATTTTTCTATTTAATTTATTTGAATTTGCTCTTGTTTTCATGTGCAATTTGTTCTAGTTTATGTTTTGGTATGAATTAATGTAAACATGTTTTCATATGCTCTCTGAGAAATGAAAATAAGAAGCTACAGCATTATTATCAAAATTATTCAATTGCCTTCATCATGCATGTGTTAAGTAAGAAAATAGATCCTCTAGAGATACTTTAAGTGGAATTCTTTCTCTTTTTTTTTTTTTAAATTTAAACTATTAAACTATTCCAATAGTTTTGATTGTAATTTGATATAAGTGAAAATTGATTCAAAATGCCCCGACACATATCCATAATTTAAATATTTAAAATATTTTAAGAACTTTATGTCGAAGGCTAAAATTTTATTAGTCAAAATATAAAAGAAACTTGAAATTAGTATGTACCTTTTTATAAATACTAATATTTGGAGTTCATAATTTTAATATTTAGATTTAAAAAAATTAAATTTATTCTACATATTATTTTTTACTTAAATATTGTCATAAGATCATTCTAGGACCAAGAATAACTTATAAAAAATTATAATAGACTATTAATATAGATTGCTTTAAATACATTTCTTTTGCTCTATGTGTCAAATTTCATATCTAAAAGACTAAAATAATTAAAAATCAAGTTTAATGCCTAAGTCATCAATACAAATAAAGCAAAACCAAGTTTAATGCCAAAATCCAATTAATCGAAGTCTAAAGTATACAATTTTAAGTTTTTCGTAGGTCTTTACTATTTCCTGAGGTGCGGTGTAAATGATAGGAAATTCAAGCAGTGTTTCGGTGACTGTGTTCTTGTACATAGATGGGGGGGGGGGGAGGGGAGGAATTATCACAAGTGTAGAAAGGGTAAGTTATAGTACTAAGTATGTTCGAGCAATTCAAATAGGCAATAGGGCAAACTTAAACAAATTATATGCGAAGATATATAAATATATGCATATTGATCCTAATCAATATGCATCGCAGGTGACTGCAAGATACCCTATGCAGGGGTTAAATGATACAATATTCTATGAAGCTATTCCTATAACAGATGACTACGATTTACGCATTTTGTTAGATGCCCACTGCTCTAGCTCCCACGTTTTAACTGTGTAGTTATATGTGGAGACCATTCCTCAAATTGGTGTTGTTGAGGATAGGCAGACGAAGACGCTTGCCTAACATATGGCTGAAGTGGAAGAAGACACCCAACCAACATGTCATCATGCATGAAATGGCTGCTCCTAGTATGGATGAGTCGTATAGGAGTGTGGAGTTTGGTGGGGATGATTTTACTACTGTGGATTTGAATGAAGGTTTGGGATACTCGTTCGACTCACTAACATATGAAATGTATGTTTATCACAGAGATGAACAATTCAAGCATGCTGAAGTACCCACTAATTTGTTCGCCATTGTGAACATTGCGTTTGAAGAGGGGATGAACATTAAAAACGACGTTAATTTAGAAGAAAATGAAACCTACGAGCAGGAAATCATCGAAGGGTTAAATGAGTTAACTGATGCTCTGAGTCCACCCCTAGCCCCTGATGAAATGAATGATGCCATCTAAAACGCACAGTTTATGGATGAACCTCCAATGTACACTTAAACTGATGTAGATGTCGCAAATGCGTCACTCAAATAGGAGCTTCCTATACAAATGACTCAGTGAGAAGAGTCGTCCAAGTTGTGTAAAGGGATGCTTTTTGAGTCTAACAATCAGTTGATAGTTACGGTACAAATTTATCATGCTTGAACTCACCATGACTTCTACGTGGTGTAGTCTAACGCAGTGTTATGGGTGGCTAAGTGTAAGGAGGAGTTTGGGTGCATATGGAGATTGCGTGCAATGTTTTAGAAGAAACACAATTTATTCCAAATCACTAAATATGGTGGCCCGCACACGTATTTGAATGAACTGCTATCACAAGATCACAACTGAATCATATTGTCCCTAATTGCAAAGGAGATAGTGAATATGATTAGGGGAGATGCATCTACATCAATCGCCACATTGAAAGAATTCATAAATCGTTGCTCTAGCTATTCGATCTCGTATAAGAAGGTATGGTTGGGCAAACATAAGGTCATTGCTCAAGTCTTTGGAGATTGGGAGATGTCATATCAAACATTGCCGAAATGAATGGAAGCGATGTGTGCATACAATCCTGGTATTGTAGTCAAGTGGAGGTGGACTTCTAGTCCATAATATGAAGACTATGCAACATTGGTATTTGTATTTTGGTTGTTTCCAATAGCCATTGAGTGTTTTCGTTATTGTCCTACTGTTATATGTGTAAATGAGACACACCTCTACTATAAGTATAAAGGTAAACTCCTTATTGTGATGTCCCCGGATGCAAATAGGAAAATTTATCCCCTTGCATTTGCCATTGTCTAAGAGGAAAGCTTCGACACAAAGAATTGGTTTTTATGTTGTCTTCATTCCATTATCGATAAAGACAACATTTGCCTGATGTCAGATAGGCATCCTGGCTACCATGCAGCTAAATCGTGGTTGGCAACCACCATCTACCCACCACCGATTTTGCCTTCGGCACGTGGTAAACAACTTCAATATTAAAGTAGCTAATGTCAATCTAAAATGTATGACAGAGCAAGCGAGGAGGAAGCATCAAGTAAGAAAATTTGACAAATGAACCGAGTACCACTCGCATACCAGTTAGTAACAACATATGTTACAATGGAGTTGTATCTAAGTACTACGAAGTAGTACTTATTGATTCGTTATATTATAATATTTAAGTTTTCATTTTGTACAGGTAGAGGGACGACATGAGGGCTCCGTCAGTTGTGCGGCATATATTGCCCTAGTACAAGTTTGACAGGATCTGATATTGCAGAATTGTCTACTAGCACCCCGTATGCTGCAAATGTTCCTTCATCCTCCAGGCCTTCAAGTTTGAGTACCATATCTGACTCTCCTACCACCCCATCCATGTCATTCCTATTGGAGGGTAGTCTAGATGCTGAGGACATGGATGCACCAGTCACGCATGCCACTTCTTTCCCATCCAACATTATTATATGAGTCATCTCCCCATCCACTTCATATGGATGATGATGATGCAGTACCTTAGGGCGGAGATGATACACCTACAAGATGATGACAAAGCAGGAGACTGGATAGAGACAACCATCAAAAGAGGGCAGATGCAAACGGTCACCACCTCGACACTAGAGACCACCTGCGTGTGGCACTTGAGTAGCCATTTGTTGTATATGTACTTTACCACCTATATTGTGTTTTACAGTAATCTGATTATTTTGATTTCATTTGTATAGCCTCATTGAATTATTTATGTATAATTGGGGATGTTTATTTGTTGTTCCCTAATATGTATATGCAATTGGAAATTACTGCTTGCGTAGTCTTAATGTATGCAATTTTTTATGAAAGTTGTGAACTATTGTTATCGATTACCAAAAGTTTACAGTAATCCAACGTAGTGTGAATTTCAAAAGTGGTGTATGGAAGTTGTGAAAATACTATTATCAATTGGTGATGAAAATTATTTTCTTTGAGCAGGTGTAAGCATGGATGGATATACTCGATTTTAAGAGGTGACTCTACCGAAATTTTTACAGCAATTCATTGTACTGTGAATGTGTACTCTGCCAAAATTTTTAGATCTTGTTCCTTTTTACACCGTGAATGGGTAAAAACCACTAAAGGTATTAAAGAAATAAGAATAACAGGTACTAATTTTTTAGCTAATATATTCTCAAAAAGTTGAAAACTAATTATGTGACAAAGGTTTTTATTCAATATTTCTTTTATCATTCGTTTAATTCAATGAAATCAATTGAAATGGAAATCTATAGATCCAAATAATTCTAATTAAAAGAAATTACAAGTTTCATGTTGCATGGGTAGTGCAAAAAACGCTGGATGGTCCAGTGTTTTTTAAGTAAAACTCGCTGGACGGTCCACCGTTTTTTAAGTAAAAGACGCTGGACAATCTAGCATTTTTTGGCTACCACACATCAACTAACAGACATCTCTCATTGTTTAAAAGACGTTGGACGGTCCAACGTCTTTTGCTTAAAAAATACTAGACCATCCAGTGAGTTTTACTTCGAACCAAAGTGAGAAATAAAGTTCTCTAGTACCTTTATTAAATATTTTTATATAAAAAAAATCAGAAAAAAAAAAAAAAATTCTTAATTTGGACTCACACTCTTTTGTCAAAACCTTGGGAAGGTCTACGTCTTTTCGTAATCTTGGAAGTTTTATGTTTTTACACTTAATTTACGAGATCAATAAAATGTGAAAAATAGCATTTTATTTTATAAGCTCATCCCATGTTAGCCATGAAGTAATTGAAAGAATTATTTCATTCATTGCCAGAACCAGTATTTAATCATGTAATGAATTGCAATATTGAAGGTTGATGGAAGCAATTAATTAAAGACCCTTTGAGGCAGTCTATTGGCGTGGGCATTGATTGAACTGGTGTATATATATATATAATCTCTGAAGTTTCAAGTTCCTGATCCCATGAATCACCTCAGCCATATCGCAAACATGCGTGATCCATGGCGTAAATCAATAAACATATATTAACTATAGAGCATGCATAGATCTCTTAACCTGATTAACAAATCTATTATAAATTGTTGTTCTGATTAATATTTATATACATACACACACAAGAACACATGCATATATGTCACCACCAATATCATCTTTAATACTAATTTGGGGTGAAACACTAAAACATACATATTAAATTCGAGTCCATGATAAATCACAAATCACGAAGCTAGCTGGCGGGGGGAGGCATCAATGTAAATTCTCAGAAAGCAACTCCATTGAGAAGTGCAGGAATTAAATATGCAACATGGGTTTGTTTTCTAACCAGAGTTGGCTCGTATTCGCAGCAGGAGGGTTTTAGAGATGTGAACCAGATTCGGTTTTTTTACCATTCCCAGCACGGTGACGAGTGCAGCGGCCACATTGAATGCCACGCGGTTTTACTTCGCAAGGCAGAAGATCGAAGAAGAAGAAGTAGAAGAACCTCATACATACCTCCATACATAAACGCAAAGCTGACTTTAGGCTAGCTAACTAAGCTAAGCTAAGCTAAGCTAAGCTAAGCGTATTAACCCCATCAGTAACCACAGTATTGAATGCTGGTGCTGTCATCTTTTGACTCCCTGGTTGCCCTTTTCCTTCTTTTTGGTCAGAGCGTCTTCTTCACCTCCCCCCTCCCTCCTGCCCTCCTACGGGTCCTTTTTCTATATATGCACATAGGCAAACCTTCTTTCCTTCGAAGCTCATTTGTCTCAGGTCAATATTTGTGTCTTAAAATTAGGGAAAGAGAGAAAGAAAAGTGGCGAATAGCTTTAGGTATAGCTGCGAGGGAGAAGAGATCCATCGAAGACGAACATAAAAATCTCACACAAGAAGAGAGAGAGAGAGAGAGCAATTTGGTGGATATGGGAAGACCACCTTGCTGTGACAAAATAGGGGTGAAGAAAGGGCCATGGACACCTGAAGAAGATATCATGTTGGTTTCTTATATTCAAGAGCACGGTCCTGGGAATTGGAGGGCTGTTCCTACTAACACAGGTTCTATATTTTTCTACGGACTAGTTATTTGTTTATTTTTCTTTGATTCTGCTTTTGTCTACGTGGTTTGGATCTTAAGATCTCAGTAATGAACTGTAGCTAAACAATGCAAAATGACCCATCTGGGTTTTGGAGATAACTTCAACGGGCGATCTGGGTGAAAAACAGTGGAGTTGGATCTGATGGAATGAGCTAATTGTGGTTAATTTGTGACTTGTTGTGCTCAGGGTTGCTGAGATGCAGCAAGAGTTGCAGGCTTAGATGGACTAATTACCTTAGGCCGGGCATCAAAAGAGGCAACTTCACAGACCATGAGGAGAAGATGATAATTCATCTCCAAGCTCTCTTGGGCAATAGGTGCCACACCCTCTCTCTCTCTCTCTCTCTCTCTCTCTCTCTCTCTTCTATTCGTGAAAGTTTTCAATTTAATTAGTTCTAAATACGGAGGAAAAAAAAGTGCTCCTTTGGATTACTTGTCAACTTGTATTGAGAAATATGCTTCTTGTTTATATCTTTTTTGGTTATTTCCTTCTTATTTCCTTATGGACACAAAGATCCGATCTCTGAGTATTATACCGTCTAAAATAAGTACACAAAGCAAACAGGAAAAGAAAAATAAAAAGAAAAAGTGAAAGAAAACACAAAAAAGTGTACCAGCTAGACACTAGCTACGCAGATATCAAGACTTTTGCTTGTTAGTTAGTACGGTAGGATGAGAATTAGGTTTTTCTTTTTGTCTCTCTCTCTCTCTCTCTCTTATTTGATACCCCTCAACACAAAGGAAAAAAAGGGTTTAACAAAAAAATCAAGTAGAGGAGGTCGGTAGCAAAATTGGTTTCCCTATTTAATGCAAGCTTAAGAAATCATGACCTGAAAATGTTACTTGTGTTTGGCAACTTGAAACTTTAATGGCTTTGAATTTGGTTTGTGCAGAGTTAGAGAAGACACAATACTTGAATTATGTTTATATTCACACAAATTCAAATATAAAACTAAAAAAATTCATATTGGCAAACACAACTTAAGAAAATTCTGCGGAAAATTTTCCCTCCATGCATTGTGTCAACGCTCAGTATTAGTCGCAATAATCTTTTCCATATTGTTATTTTTGCTGCTTTTAGCCTTTTCTGAGTGATGCCATCTCTCTTTTCTTTTGTTTTTGTTTTCTTTTTATGCATTGATTGGATTTACTAATTTGGTGAATATTTTTTTATTTTTTAAGTATATTTTTTCTATAATTATATACTGAACGTTTCATAATTGTAATTGTTTCTTTGGCGTTCATCATTTAACATGGTTAAATATTTCTATATAAAAAAATTGAGTATTCATTAAAAAAAATTACTCTTATTTCCTCATATTTTTTTATAGTGATTAATTATGGATTAAAAAAATGTTGGATAAAAACTTAATTAAATTACTTAGGTAAATAAAAAATGAAAAAGTAACCAAAAAACTAATTTTATGCTGAAAATAGAGTATAGAAGGACTTCATCTAATAATGGGAAAAGATGCCTGCCAAAGGCTAGTGCCATTGTTAAAAAAACAGAGAGTCCGTTCTGCCGGAGACAGAAGAAAGCTCCAGCCCAATATTATTAGAATTTTTTTTTTTATATATTTCTAAGAACAATGGTGGTTGTGATGCAGATGGGCAGCCATAGCCTCGTACCTCCCTCAGAGAACAGACAACGACATTAAGAACTACTGGAACACCCACTTGAAGAAGAAGCTCAAAAAGCTTCAATCAGACAATAGTGATGGCCATAGTGCTACAGGAGATGGTTCCTCGGCAGCTTCACAGCCAATTTCAAGAGGCCAGTGGGAGAAAAGGCTCCAAACTGACATTCACACGGCCAGACAAGCCCTTTGTGAGGCCTTGTCCTTGGAGAAACCCAGCGCTTTGACAGAATTCAAGCCTCTCAGCACTGGCCACAATGCATACACCAAACCAATCCAAGCTTCGGCTTATGCGTCGAGCACCGAGAACATAGCCCGGTTGCTCCAGGGATGGATGAAAACATCCCCCAAAACGAGCTCCACTTGCACTGAGAATTCGATCTACAACGCGACGGGAAATGATTCAACTTCTAGCACTGAAGGGTCTGCTCAGGAAAAGCCAGAGAATTGCTACGCTGTTACTGGGAGTCATGGATTGTCTAGGCCATTCGAGTCGCTGTTTGGGTTTGAGTCTTTCGACTCTTCGAACTCTGATTTGTCCCAGCCCATGTCGCCCGACGCTAGCCTCCTCCAAGACGAGAGCAAGCCTATGGTTCCCGGCGGCAATGTCCCGCTGTCATTGCTTGAGAAGTGGTTGTTCGATGAAGGCTGTGCTCAGGGGAAAGAGGACTTTCTTGGCATGTCATTAGATGAAAACGCAGATTTGTTCTGAAGGGGCTCTGGTTTTGGTTGCTACTCAATATTGTTGATTAGTTTTTCTTGTTACTCTCTTAAGTCTTTAATTAATGAATTCATTGATGATGAGATATCACGGAGGAGAAATTATTAGGTTAGGTTACGTAGTTATGTCATACTTTAGACAACGGATCAAATTCTTAGATTTGGGGTGATTTTTAACAGATGAATATTTATTTACTCTGAAAATCACTTAAAATCAAGGAATTGATTGGATGTCTAAAATGTTGTTAGGTTATGCTAACCTAATAATTTCTCATCTAAAAGTGATTAATGGTCACTCCTTTTGTGCTACTGAAGTGTAAATCACACATTGTACGTTATTATGCATTAATGCATGGGAATAATTTCTAATCAGTTTATAATTTATGCATGTTTTTTTCTTGAAGACTTGTTAATTCATGCTCTTCAATTTAAGGTGTTGATCGATTGAATGATGGATTAAGATACTTGAAATACATAAATGATGAAACTCGCATACAATTGGTAATATATATATATAACACCCAATACACAAAGCTCTCAAAGTTATCGAGAGGGCAAGATTTACACATCGAGTCTTGCCTTCCATACCCAGGGACATTACCTTCTTGATTTAGACTTACTTCTAAGTTTGAATGTCTATGTGTTGATTATTATGGGACAACACAATTTCAAGGTTAGGAGAATCACCTTTACCTTAAATTCTGATATCTATATATATATATATATATATATATATATATGATGATGATGATGATGAAATCATGAATCATATGACAACAAGACCACACTGAGTCCTATCTAGCCGCGTTCATCAAAATAATTTGAAATGTTATGAATTTATTCTGTAATCAAGTAATGTTGACAAGAATTGATATGATTGTTGAGGAATTATTACAAAGCATACTTGCCATTGAACCTAACGGCTAACAATTTCATGGTAATCTAATTGGCATAAGAACTAGTTCTAAACTAAACTTAGGACCAACACAGGTGCACACCCAACATAGACAATGTTGCATAATACATTTCTAAAGGGTCCTTTATATAGCATTCAATTCCACTCGAAAGACCAAGACATGTTGAGGATGTCAATAACCTGTACTCAAGCATTTCTCACGCTCGCCTTAATGATGATAAAAAATCTATTTATGATACCCCTATAAATCTATGTTTACAGTAGTTACTTCGAACACACTCACAATATGCTCATTATTTCTTCTCAAGATTGCTTATACTGCCTCCGACACTCTATGCACACTAGTTGTATACATTAAAAAAAAGGTTTAGCATTAATTCTAATTGCAGCTTTTAAACCCATTGAATGGGAACTGGGAAGGTTTTATTTTTTGACTAACTTCTTGCTCGAAACTTGTGCCAATGCAAGAAGGCGGAAAGTCAACCAACCCAGAGCCAGCTTTTTGAAAGTTGACCTATGTTACATAAATAGAAAATTTAATTTTATAAAGGCATGCATGAATTCCTTCACCGTTCCAAAGCAATGCAACTTAATTATCCTACGAGCTTTTTGTTATTTTGTATGACTTTTTAAAAGGCTAGCTCCACGGCTAGGTCGGTAGGACTTTGAATCGTATCTAAAAGCTAGTGATCGATGAGAGAAATAAAGTTCTCACGATGACATGCATTGTGTATGCATGTATAAATTTCAATACAGCCAGCTTTCACTCAATTTCTATTGGAGAAAGGGAAAATGAAAAGTAATGGAAACCTCAGCAAATAAAAGAAAACTTCAATCAACTGTAACTTAGATCACAGGATACTGTTGGCTTCCCTAGGGATTCCTCTTTCTGCATGAAACTGTTTATGAGCAGTTGGGAGAAAAAATGAAAAATCCATGGGCAGGCATTACCCGGGATTTCTGTAGATCGATTGCTCAGTCTTAAATGCACATGTGAATAGTTTAGCTCATTTTCAAATTTTCCTTTTTATATTTTTGGAGTTTAAGCTCCCATCTAGTGGAACTAAAAGACTTGATTTTGTTATTATTGTTATGTTTTTGAGGTTTAAATTAACTTGGACCAGTTTGATCCTGACAATATATGCAAGGAATCCAAACTGTAAAGGTATGGTAGAGGGCAGTAAGCCGCCCATGAATCCCATCTCAAAAATGCATAAAGAAAGTTCTTTGTGTGGACAATACTACCAAACCGCAAGAGAATTAGAAAAGAAAAGAAAAGAAAAGAAAATGAAGAGGAAAAAGTCAGTTCCTTCTGTCATTGGAACACTGCTAGCTATGCCACATATGGAATTAAATGCTGTCTCCGCTGCTTCCATCAGGTGTTAGCGAGATGGAGGGTATAGGAGCTGAACAAGATGAGTTGCCATGGATATAATTAACCTGGAAAGTCAATATGACCCTTTCGTTAGAAGAACTATTCTCCACTTACTCCTACGATATATAAGAGTGGTGAGGTGAGGTGAGGTGTGAAGATGCTGACTTTGAACAGAGGAGAAGGGGCTTCGTTTGATGAGATTACAATGCATATATCTTCACCAGTTTTGTTTTCTAGTTTAGTTTTTCCTACTGTCCAAACAGGATGAATCCAATGGGGACAAAATACAGACAGGTGCTGAACAAGTGTTTGACAAATGTAGCGTCCTAATTAAGATGAACTTATTTTTAACCATTGATCAGAGACGGCACCAATTAAAACAGGAAGGTTTCATTGAATGTGCCTGCCGGCCCCCAGCTCATGCTTGGCTAACCCACTCTGCTGACTGCTGTCTTAATTTGCTAATGGACTCTGCGGAGTACTTGCGTGCCGGCTATGTAATATTAAAAGCAACCCCATATTAATAACTACGTTTTCAACACACAATCAAAATGGCGGCAAATTGGTTGCCAGTACCGCACCGTTTTTATTCACTCCTAGCGCTGGAGGAAGGTTAAAATGGTCCGTCTAAACATTTTTACTATGTAAACTTAGGCTATATACATCTTCTTACTTCTCCCATCTCAAATTTAACTCAAACTCGATTTATCTCAAGATTGGTGTTAAATTTAAATTCGACTCAATTACAAATTTTGAATATTTGAGCTTACATGTATATATTACATATAATGCATGTTTAATATTACATATACATATGTATAAACTATATATTATCTAACTTATCTAATATAAAAATAATAAAATAAACAATCTAGATTAGCCTCGATTAGGTTTGTTACTAATATTTTAAAACTCAAACTTAACTCATACTTGAACATAATAGAATCAAATTTGAGTAATTCATAACGAGATTTAACTCACTTATAGTCCTACCTCCAAGATGAAGGTTCCATGCTTTAAGTAAGATGTCCTTGGGAGGACGATTTGAGAATATAGTTATGGGTGGAGAACGTATTATACATATATTCACAAGTGAATAATATCATTTTTATTTTTATTTTTTCAATATTCTACAAAATATTTTATAATTGAGAATAATAAATTACCCCTTTATAATTCTTTAAAAAACTGGAAAAAGAAAAAAAAACAAAATTTTCTTGCACAAATAAATAGGCCCTTAGCTTTCTTGCACAAATAATAACAATTTATATTATTAATGTATATATACAATATTATGGGACCACTAATGTGTAAAACCAGTTTAAACTTAACAATGGAAATCACTATCAAAGCGAATTCAATCTAATTTGTTTGTTTTTATTTGATTGCGTTACATTTATGGCAGAGCCTCCAAGTCCAAACCTGAAATGGTCAGAGGGAGTCTGATGAAAATGTTATAGTGGTCCAAGAGGCGACTTTGAAGTTTGAAATTTCTAAATATTTTTATCACATCGGTGTCACTCTTCTTAACACTTGCTAGATGGATGGATGTTTATTCTTAATGTCATGTTTGGTTTGCTTAGTAAAGTGGGATGTTGAAAATAAATTATTTTTATTTATACGAGTTTTTTATATTTAATTTTATGTTTTATAAAAATTATAAGATATTAATTTTATATTTAATTTTATTGATACAACGACCTTTTATTAGGCGAATCATTAAGTTAAAAAAAAGAATTTTTTTAACTTTTCATAAAATAAAATTTTTATCCTTTTGTTCAATCGTCATAAGTTGAATAAGGAGGATGATATCAATTTAATAAATCAAATTGGGAAAGTTTATAGGCATGATGTTTTGAAAACTGAACTCATAAGCGGACTAAACACCAAACTAATTAGTGAGTTGAGTGGCCCAATTGGTTTAATTCATTTGAATCAATTTTTTGATATTAGTATGACAATATAGTTCTTTAAAAAATATTTTAAAATGTATAAAAAAATAAAAAATAACAATACCAATAAATCAAAATATATATATATATATATATATATATATATATATATATATCTAGACAGTTATACCGCTACAAAATTTTTTAAATAAAATTTCAAACATATTGCAAACAAAACATAAATTAAAATTTAAAATTCATACTTCATGAATTAAATTTATGAAGTTAAATGTTATTTCTTTTGTGTCTTAAATATGAATGTTAAATAGATAAAAAAAGAAATAACTTAAATTTGTATTAATTGGTTGAACTTAGTTCGAGCTAGTTCACTGAGTTTTCCTTATTTTATCTAGATTATGTCATAAATATGATATTTAACCTAACTCGAAAAGCAACTGATTTTTTATTCAACATCGAATGGTTTGAGTTGGATTTCAAAAAACTACTCAAGTCTAGATATTTATTTTACATTCTAAATTTTTAGAACATCCTAATAAAGTAACGGTGAATTCGATGCCACAATCATATATATATATATATATATATATATATATATATTATGAGACTTTGATTATTATTTTTAATTTAGACAATTTATATATGCTACTCTTATTTATTGATAACACTAAATATTACCTAGTTCATTAATTTATACTCTATAATGATATTAATGATATAGTACATGGATTTATTCATACTCTAATTGGAGTTTATTAGAAAAAAAAATATAAACCATAAAATACATGGTATTATAAGATTTAGGATGTGGTAATTCACCTTGAACTCTTATAAAGTGAATGTCAAATGGGCAACACATGTCAATATTATATTATAAACTGCTTCATGGATTCCTTTGTTCGGAAATTTTAATTTCCTATTGTAGGCTCACATATTTAAATCAATTATGTTATTGGGTTATTTTAACATATATTAGGTATGAGTTTTGCAATGTATAGAACCCCAATATTAAATTAATTTAGGACTGATGGGCTTTTAAAAGAACTTAGTATATAAGGAAAACCTAATAGGGTTATGGTTCTCAAGTCAAATCAGAACCAATTTCACGTTCTTTTTCTTTTTCCCATTTAAATAGAAGAACACATGTGAGACATTTAGGAATTTGACTGTGGAAGATCAAAACACTCCATTGAAGGTTGTTGGACGATCAAATAAGACACATTTATGGATCCAGTACTTATTTCACGTTTAGTTTTCTTAATTAAATAACATGATGATCTTGGGTTATTAAGTTTTATGAATTAAAGTTATTTATAGCAAGTGGTATTAGAGCCTAATAATGTTGTTGATTAAGAAACTGTGTATGATCTGATTTGGGAATGATAAAATTTAAAGAAAACCTAGATTTGATGTGTTGTTGCATGATTTTATGGATTCAGCCCTAATTTGGGATTTTTAAGGTTTGGGATCGTTTTGGAATAATTCCAATTGAAACAAAAAATAAATAAATTTTGGTACAAACGATGAGTTGTGCAAGTTCATGTGGCTTTTCAAGGAGCAAAGAATCACTGCTCCTCATTGGCAAAATTTGAAGGGACTTGCGGAATAACCATAAGATCCGGTTTTAGTGCATACGGATAACAAAAAAACTTATTAGATCATGCAAAAATTAGGATTATACCTGCGAGATCTGTCAGGTTTGATCTCGAATCTGCAAGTACAAAAACGAACTCTTGAAGATGACCAGGAATCTTCTACTGTATTCCTTGAACACGCCTTGCCCTTAAGAGAATGGGCTTGTAAGCGGCTGCTAGGGTTTTCTTCTCTCACGAAAACGTCTACCTCTATGAGAGTTTTTTCGTCTCTCCTAGTTTATGAATGGAGCGCATGTATATAGGCTACAACAGGGACCTTTGGGCAAATATGACTAGGGCTTTCCACATAATTAATAATTCCTAATTCAACCTGAATTTATCCTTAATTACGTTAATTGTAATTCATACCACTAAAAAATTATAATTGTACTCCCCGTCATATTTGAAATTAAATTTCGAGATCCTATTATTAAATGTTTATTTATCTCCTCACGTAAAGATTACAGATACCCGTCTATTAAATTAAATTACTAACAATTTAATTAATTGACATATTAATTTCCTGAGACTTTCCATTTAACTTATTTGATGTGTCAGATTTAAAATCCACTTGCAGGGTTTGACATAATCAAAACTTACAAGCTTTCTCAAAGGGTTATCATCAATCCCAATACCGCAACGTGGATTCCATCAATAATTAATGTTCACCATACATATAATGTCATTACCCAACTCACTGAGTATTTTAACTCATAAAGAATCTCACTCTTCTATGAATCAAAGTAATAAACATTATATGCATGTGTTCAATAATCATATTAGGATTAAGAGCATAAGCACTCATAATAACCATGAGGTACTAATTGTTTTATATAGTCAATATAAAAATAATTACCTCAAGATGGTCCTCTTCAATGCACACAAAGTGTACTAGTACAAGGAGTTAGAACTGTACCATTCCCAATAGTCTAAACAAACTTATTAAAACCTTGTGCCATAGTCCTATAATGGTGTGTCCAATTTCATTTAAGACTATGAATAATAAACTTATATTCTATAAGAACTGATGATCTAGTCTTCTGTATATAAGTCGTACTATACACACTAAATCACCTACTATATAGAATAAAAGACACACATACATAATTATTAAATAAATAATGTCAGGCAAACATTGTTCACAAAGATTCTCATTAAAATGGAATAATTGATGTTATTAATAAATACTAAAATCGATTACGTAAAGCATGTATTTTAGTATAAATCCCTAACAATCTCCCATTTAAACTCAAACCCATACTGCCATACATCTCACTCTCATTCCCTCTACATGACTATCAAAAGTCCTAGTTTGTAAATGGGTCTGCCAGGTTGCCTACTAATGCAATCTTGATCACCATTACATCACCTCTTTGCATGATATCTCGTATCAAGTGATACTTGCGCTCGATGTGTTTTGCCCTCTTGTGGCTCCTAGGTTCCTTTAAGTTAGCAACTGCCCTGCTATTATCATAGTAAAGTGTAATAAACGATTGTACCAAATGCACCACTCCTTGATTCAATAGAAAGTTCTTGAGTCAAACAACCTCCTTGGTTGCCTTAGAGGCTGCCACATATTTGGTCTCCATAGTAGAATCAGCAACACATGATTGCTTGATACTTCTCCAACTAATGGTTCCACCTCCTAAGGTAAACACATTTTCTGAGGTTGATTTTCTAGAATCCTTTTCTGACTAGAAATCTGAGTCCGTGTACCCAATGGGTACTAGACTATCTGCCTGATAAACCAATATATAATCCCTAGTCCTTTTTGGGTACCTGATTATATGTTTTACTGCAATCCAGTGTTCCTGCCCTGGGTTAGACTGATATCTGCTAACCATGCCTACGAAAAAACAGATGTCAGGTCTAGTACAAAGCATAGCATATATGAGGCTTCCTATTGCTGATTCATAAGGAACTGCCTTCATGTTCTCTACCTCAATCGATGTTTAAGGACACTGATCCTTGGATAGAGAGATTCCATGTCTGAAAGGGAGTAACCTTTTCTTGGAATCTTGCATGCTAAAATGGGCAAGAATCATATTAACATAAGTATCTTGTGATAAGCCCAATATCCTTTGCTTGCGATCTCACAAAAGCTTGATCCCAAGGATGTGATCAGCTTCTCCTAAGTCCTTCATGTCGAACTGTCCAGATAGCCATACCTTAACCGAAGATAATACCCCCACATCATTTCTGATGAGTAAGATATCATCCACATATAGCACCAAGAATACCACCACGTTTCCATCATGCTTTTTGTATATGCATGACTCATCAGGGCATTGATTAAAACCATAAGATTTAATGGTTTGATCAAAATGGATGGTCCAAGACCTAGATGCCTGCTCAAGTCCATAAATGGACTTCTTAATCTTGCACAACATGTGTTGTTGGCTTATTGCCGCAAAATCATCTAGTTGCACTATATAGATGCACTCATTAAGACTTCCATTAAGGGGAGTTGTCTTGACATCCATTTCCCAAATTTCATAATCAAAATGAGCTACAATGGATAAGAGAATTCGGATAGACTTTAGCATGGCTACTGGCGAAAAATTTTCCTCACAATCGATTCCCTCTTTCTAAGTAAACCCTTTTGCAACGAGCCTAGCCTTGAAGGTTTCCACGCTCTCATCTGCTCCTCTCTTCTTCTTATAGATCCACTTGCATCCAATGAGTTTTATCCCTTCAGGTCACTCTACAAGATCCCATACTTGATTAGAGTACATAGACTCCATCTCTGATTTCGTAGCCTTCTGCCAGAGTTTTGCATCTTTATCTTGAAATGTTTCATAGTAGTTGCTGGGTTCAGTATCCAATTCATCAGGGATCCTATCATAAGACTCTCCCAAGAACATATACTGATCAGGCTGGTGTACAACCCTTCCAATATGACGAGGCACATTTTGTTGTGTTGATCCTGATCCTCATGCACCATCATTCTGCCCTGGTTGTATAATAGGCGTATTGATGGTAGTTGCACATAATGGGTCAGACTGAGCTAGACTTACAACATTCCTCCTACTACGACGAGGCAATGAGATGTCAATAACTCTATCTTGTGGTGGTTCTTCTTGCACTATTGGTATAGCTGTTATATCTCCTCTCAACTTTTCTAGAACAAACCCACTTCTGGGTGTGTGGTTTTATTACATAGTCCTCTTCTAAGAATCAAGCATTGGTGCTAACAATGACCTTCTGACCCTTCAAACAATAAAATAAACCACCTTTCATTTCTCTAGGGTAGCCAACAAATAAACAAACATTTTTCCTTGATTCCAACTTATCTGTTTATTCTTTTAGAACGTGTGCTAGACTACTCCATATTCGAACATGTTGTAGACTAGGTTTGCGCCCAGTCCACAATTTTGTGGGTGTAGTAGTTACTGACTTATATGGGACAAAGTTCGGAATATAGGCTGTTGTTTCTAGTGCGTGCCCTCAAAATGAATTAGGCAAATACGAATAACTCATCATAGATCTGACCATGTCCATAAGAGTCCCATTCCTTCTTTTTGCTACACCATTTTGTTGTGGCATACGAGGTGCAGACAATTGGGATTCAATTCCATCCTCCGATAAGTAATCCACAAATTATCCTAAGAGGTACTCGCCACCATGATCATCTTGTAGTGTCATGATACATTTACCCTAACACTTCTCTGTTTCTACCTTAAATACATTGAATTTCTCAAAGCATTCAAACTTACGGCGCATAAAGTAAATGTACCCATACCTTGAGTAATCATCAATGAAAATAACAAAATACTAAAAGCCACCTCTAGCTTGGATATTCATGGGGCCACACAAATTTTTATTGAACCAGTTCTAATGCCTCTTGTTCTCTATAGCCCTTGGCCTAAAAGGGCCGCTTGGTCATCTTATCTTCTAAGCAGGATTGACAGACTGGTAGTGCCTCCACTTCTAATGAACCTAATGGTCCATTCTGAACCAGCCTTGACATCTGTCTCAAATTAATATGACCTAGGCGTAAGGGTCAAAGATAAGTTTGGTTCAATTCTGAAGGTTTCTTTCTCTTACATGGTAGTTTATCAGTGTTATTCAATTCATTTAGTTGCATTGTAGGAGAAACATGATTAATAATATAAAGACCATCCACCAATGTACCAAAACAAATAAAACATTTATTTAACTTAATAACAAGTGATTTATTAAAATAAATGAAATATCTGTGATCAACCAACTTGGAAACTGAGATCAAACTCCTCCTAATGGAAGGTACATAAAAAGATTCTTTCAATATTAAAATTCTACTTCTACCAAGATAAATGCGAATATCTCCTACTGCAACTATTGACACTCTCGTGCCATCTCCCAAAAATACATAAATCTTCCCATCACTTAGTTGGCAAGTTTTCTGGAACCCCTCCAAAGAATGGCAAATATGATTAGTGACTCTCGTATCTACATACCAACTACCGGTAGGTATCGCCGCCAAACACGTTTCAACTACTAGTGAATGAGATATACCTTTGTTGTTCTATTTGGTAAGATAAACTCGACATTTTGATTTCCAATGCCCTGGCTACTTGCAATGAAAACACTTGCCCTTAGGTTTTTTCACTCCATCCTACGAGCCACACACTACTGTAGGAGCTCCATGTAGTTTTTGAACCTTTTTTTGCTTCTTTTGGCCTTTCAGCCTAGAAGAATAACCTTTCTCAGTCACAAGAGCAATAGTTGGCTTCTTTGTAATGACCCAAAGAATAATGGTATTTAAATAATAAAGAGGAAGAGAAATGGAAACATTAACAGAAGGAGGCAGTTGACGACATCGTATTTTGGAAAAATACCCCAATAAATTTATCAGGGTCTCGTTGACGAATACAGGGGATTCGTTGATGAGGGTACAACAGGACCTTGTTGACGAGGGTGAGCTTCATCGACGAGAAAATACCGAGAGGGGTTTTAGTCCATCTGAAATTCGTCGACGAGGAAGTAAGGTTCATCGACGAAATTACTTAAGGACTCGTCGACGAGATGACGTGGCTCGTTGACGAGAGTCACAGTATAAATAGTGTTTAACTCAAATTTTTACACAGAAATTTTAGCCAAAACCTCTCTCTCTCTCTCTCTCTCTCTCTCTCTCTCTCTCTCTCTCTCTCTCTCTCTCTCTCTCTCTCTCTCTCTCTCTCCTCTACGGCTCCTCCTCCTTCTTTCTTCGATTTTGGCCCCGTCAGTCGCCAGATCGACGATCTGAGGCTACCATGATGTTTCTGGAAAAGTTCTCTACAAGTCTGCCAGAGTGGATCGTTGGTGAAACGAAGTTGGAATTCATCCCAAATCCAGTGTAAGATCTTTTATTCAGTTTTTGGCCTTCTAAAAGTTGTAGGAAATGATGTAGGCTGAGAAATATTGATATTTTGTTCTGGAAAATGTGATTTTCAGGGTGTTGAGTGGAGAACCCTAGGGGTATAGGTCCCGTTACAGAAAGGGGATTGTAGCAAAAACCAGGTAAGAGAAATATGCTATGCTAGGGTTTTAAGAATATTAATAGAGTTTTCATAGATACATATATATACCAGTTGTTATGCAATTTTTACAGAATGAATGTTTAAATGTTGTGTGGCCTGAGTAGATATTTACCTAATGTAAAATTTATACAGTACTTCAGCATATCATGTTATATAGCATGTACATATAGTTATTCACAGATGACTAATAGACAAATTTATATAGATTTTATTTAGTTCAGCATATCATAGTTTTTACAGAATGTTATGTTTTCCTGAATACCATAATACACAATTTATAAAGACAGATTATACAGTTATAACATCGAGATGCTACAGTTACTCATATTTTACAGTATTTACAGTATATAATTTTAGCGTTATGGTTATTTTGGAAACATAATGAAAATAGCAAAGGTATATATATATATATATATAGATGTCCTTATATAATATTAGATCCCTGTGGAGATATTAAAGACAGATACAGTTTACAAAGCACGGTACCATTGCTATATACAGATAGTGTGCAACCACATATCTCAGATAGTGTGTGGGTACCGTCTAACCGTGTTCGGAGAGGATGCAGCTCCCCAGTACACTGGGTAGAGGGGGCCGGTTAGACGAGGTAACAGCCAGTCCCGTGCTTAGGAGTGGATGCAGTTTGGCCAGGCTGCGGTAGTATAGAGTATGATGACTTACTTGGAGGGCCGACCAAGTTAAGTCCCGCCTACGGACCGCACAACCGTGTTGAGGGGTTAAATCATGACATACAAAGTCCCAGGAAAAGAACACAGTTATATATATGTATACAGATTTATTGTTTTTATTGTATGTAGTAAGTTATAGCAGTATAAATGATAGACAACTCAAATGATACAAATGTTTTAAGCTTTTATACATATGTTTTATAGATTTTCCAGATCATGCAGTTTTAAATATCACTATTATAATTTTATGACTCGGTCGCCACACACTAGTAATAGCATATTTCCACTCATTGAGCGTCAACTCACCCCATTACTTTACCATTTTTTTAGGTGAGCCAATTAGGCGAGTAGATCAAGCTCGCGGATAGAGATCACTTGGTCACCCTAGTTATAGGGTAAGTTTTGTGTAGGGTGTTGTAATTTTTGAGTATTTGACATTGGAGAGAGAAATAAATTATATAGCTATGGTTGAAAATACTGAATTCTGGTATTGTATATACATGTATATGTGGTTATGTGTTTTATGTTTTTTCGCTGCATAGGGGTGCCCATTACATACAGGTATTGGAGTAATTTATTATCATATAAAAAAAAATTGTGAAAATTTTGAGGATGTTACATATTTGGTATCAGAGCCTAAGTTTCTAGGTTCTGTAGACTCTAGAGTGTAGTAAAAAACAATACCAGAATATAGGAAAAAGATTTGAGGTTTTATTCTGTGATCTGGATACAGAATTTCGTGGTAGTTCCTATGTTTTTCTTAGGGTGACGATTTCAGGAAAACTATAGTAAACTGTCTAAGAGTCATGTGTTTGAGGTTGCAGGAGTGGAAATTTTGGGGTTAGGATTAGGAGGAATGATTAATAAAGAATTTGGAGTTTTAGTTGAATAAGTTGGGTCTGTAAAGAAATAGAATTCTGAAACGGTGTTCTATGTGTTTGCAGGATGGACCCAAGAGGCAATAGCGCTCACGCTAATGGGAATGATGGTGTTGATCCTTGTCGCACAGTAGGTGGGGATTCAGATGTTATGCTACGTAGTGTGGCTCAGCAAGTTATGGTTGAGATAGCGCGGAGTTCTAGAGAGCAGGGAGGTCCATATCCAGCTTAGGGATGTACCATAGAGAAATTCATAAAGATGAACCCGCCAGCTTTTTCTGGAGCGACTGTCCCTGCAGTTGTTGAGAATTGGGTGCAGGAGGTAGAGAAGATTCTGACAGTACTTCACTGCACTAACGAGCAGAGAGTTATGTACGCTACGTACAAACTAGCAAGGGAGGTTGAGAGATGGTGGACGGCCACTAGACTGTTGGAGGAGCAGAGGACGACTCTAGTGCCGATGACTTGGGCCCATCTCAGGGATATATTATTTGATAGATACTATCCTGCTTCAGCCAAAGAGGGCCAAATTTAGGAGTTCCTGAGCCTGTCCAAGGGGTCGATGACAGTCCAACAGTACACGACGAGATTTATTGAGCTTTCGTGTTTCTGCCCATATTATCGTCCCCGATAAAGTAAAGAAGGCCAGAATGTTTGAGAGGAATTTGAGGCAAGATACCTACAAGCAGGTGGCAGTATTGAGGATCCAGGATTTTACAGAGTTGGTTGACGGGGCCATTATAGCAGAGGAAAGTTTACCCAAAGAGATTGAGACATAAAGTTAGAAGAAGAGAACCACACCCTCAAGCTTTCAGGTGGGTCCCAACCGAGGCCCTTGGAGGGGAGGTAGATCTAGAGGAGGTCAGAGATAAATAGTAGAGTAGGGTGGATTTCAAGGCAGTCAGCCTCCCGCCACTTGTACCAGATGTGGACGGAGACACCCGGGTGAATTTTGTTTAAGGGAGAATGTTTGCTACCACTGCAGGAGACCCGGTCATATGGCTCGATCCTATTATATGACACCAGGTTATGTACCGACTTCTAGGCCATTTTGGGGAGGATACTAGGCGCCCCGTGGAGGTCAGCAAAGAAATATCGCGTTGGCAAGGGTTTACGCATTGACACTGGGAGATGCTGAGACGGCTGGAAACATGGTCACAAGTACCCTTACTGTTTTACAATATACAATTGTTGTTTTGTTTGATTCGGGTGTCACCCATTCTTTTATATTGGCGGGATATGTCAGAATAACTGGGGTAGAGACTAAGCTACTAGATGTAGAATTTTATGTGGGTACGCTGATGGGATCTATGGTTAGATGCAGGAGGGTACTTCGAAATTTTTCAGTAAGTATTCAAGAGAGAGTGCTATTAGCCGATCTTGTGGTCTTAGATATGCAAGGGTTTGATGCGATACTGGGCATGGATTGGTTAGCAACTTATCACGCAAGTATTGATTGTCATCTGAAGGAAGTAATTTTTAGACCCCCGGGCGAGTCAGAATTTAGATTCGCGAGTTCACATGTACGTGCCTCACCACAGCTAGTGTCGAATATTCAAAAGAGGAGATTGTTACAGGGTGGTTGCCAAGGGTATGTCGCATACATAAAAGAATTTCCAAAAGAAGAATTGTGACAAGCTGACATACCAATAGTGAGGGAATTCCCAGATGTATTTCCAGAAGAATTGCCTGGTTTGCCACTAGATCATGAGATTGAGTTCACTATAGACTTGTTGTCGGGATTTGCACCAATATCGAAAGCACCATACCGTATGGCCCCGGTAGAGTTAAAAGAATTGAAAGAACAATTATAGGAATTGCTGGATAAAGGTTTTATCAGGCCTAGTGTGTCGCCTTAGGGTGCGCCAGTTCTGCTCATGAAAAAGAAAGATGGAACTAAAAGATTATGCATTGATTATACGGAGATAAACAAACTGACAGTCAAGAATAAATATCATCTTCCTAGGATCGATGATTTATTTGATCAGCTCCAGGGGACCCAGGTTTACTCAAAAATTGATCTGTGGTCAGGCTACCATTAGGTGAAAATTAAAGCAGAAGATATTTTGAAGACCACATTTCGTACCAGGTATGGGCATTATGAGTTCTTAGTGATGTCATTCGAGTTGACTAATGCACCAGCAGTATTTATGGATCTAATGAATCGGGTGTTTCATCAGTATTTAGACCAGTTTGTGGTTGTGTTCACTGATGATATACTGGTCTACTCGAAGAGTTTTGAGGAGCACAAGCATCATTTGAGGCTGGTGTTGTGGATATTGAAAGAAAGGAAATTATATGCAAAATTTAGGAAAAACGAGTTTTGGTTAAAACAAGTCACATTTCTTGGCCACGTGATCTTAGAAGCAGGTGTATTAGTTAATCCAAGCAAAATAGAGGTAGTTGTGAGTTGGAAAAGGCCGGGAAATGTTCAGGAAGTCAGGAGTTTTCTAGGATTAGCAGGTTATTACCGGTGTTTTGTGGATGGTTTCTCCAGGCTATTAGGTCCATTAACACAACTTACAAGGAAAAATATAAAATTTGAATAGACTGATGACTGTGAGCAGAGTTTTCAAGAGTTAAAGCAGTGGTTAGTTTCAGCTTTAGTACTGGTTATTCCTTCAGGGGAGGATGGGTTCGTAATATACAGCGATGCCTCTTTGAAGGGTCTTGGATGCGTGTTGATGCAGTACGGCAGGGTCATTGCATATGCGTTCAGACAGCTTAAAGAATATGACAAGAATTATCTTGTCCATGATTTAGAGCTTACTACAATGGTGTACGCTCTCAAGATCTGGACGCATTATTTATATGGTGGCAAGTGTTAGATTTTCATAGATCATAAGAGTTTGAAATATTTTTTACCCAGAATGAGTTGAATATGAGGCAAAGAAGGTGGCTAGAGCTTATTAAAGACTATGATTGCACAATTAGTTACCACCCAGGAAAAGCAAATGTAGTGGCAGATGCTTTGAGCAGGAAATCAAGGGGACCCGTACTGGCAGCTATAGAGATTCAACACTCAATTCTAATGGATTTGGAGAGGCTCAGTATAGAATTGGTAAAGAAGAGTCCTTAGGCAGTTATTTCCAGTCTAGTGGTTCAGCGTACACTATACGAGAAGATTAAAGTAGCTTAAGGCGATGATGCAGAGTTGGCAGAGGTGATGGCTAGAGTGCGGGATGGTCGGGGAGAGGAGTTTAGCATATCAGATGACGGAGCTCTAGGATTTCGTACTAGGCTATATGTTCCTACAGATACTGAGATCAAGAGAACTATATTGGAGGAGGCTCACAAATCCCTATACACGGTTCATCCTGGCAATGCCAAAATGTACAGGGACCTACGAAAGTATTTCTGGTGGAGTGGAATGAAGAAGGAGATAGCCGAGTTTGTTTAGTAATACTTGATGTGTCAGCAGGTTAAAGCTGAGCACTAGAGACCAGTAGGACAATTACAACCACTGTTAATTCCAAAATGGAAATGGGACCACGTTTCGATGGACTTTGTTACAGGGTTACCACTAGTACGACAGGGACTGAATGCGATTTGGGTGGTTGTAGATCGTCTGACAAAAACCACTCCTTTCATCCCTATTAAAATTGGTTATTCCATGGACAGACTTGCAGAGATATATATTCAGGAGATAGTTCGTGTTCATGGAGTACCAGTATCCATAGTCTCTGACCGAGATCCTCAATTTACTTCATGATTCTGGAAAAGTTTTCAAAAGGCTATGGGTACGCAATTACCTTTTAGTCCTTCTTTTCATCCCCAGACAGATGGTCAGACGGAGAGGACGATTCAGACATTAGAGGATATGCTTCGTGCTTGTGCGCTTGATTTTGGAGGCAGTTGGATTCAATTTATGTCATTAGTTCAATTTATTTATAATAATAGCTACCAGGCTAGTATCGGCATGGCTCCATACGAGGTATTGTATGGTAGGAGATGTCATTCTCCTCTCTTCTGGGACAAAGTAGGTGAAATGCGAGTTTTGGGTCCTGAGATAATACAATAGGCATCCGACAAAGTCCGATTAATTAGAGAAAGAATCAGTACAACACAGAGTCGGCAGAAAAGTTATGCAGACACTCGCCATCGGAAGTTAGAGTTTGATGTGGGAGATCGAGTATTTTTGAAGATAGCTCCTCCGAAAAGAGTTACGAGGTTTGGAAAGAAGGGCAAGTTGAGCCGTAGGTATATTGGTCCTTTTGAGATACTTGAACAAATAGGGTCAGTTGCCTATAGGCTAACTTTGCCGCCAGCTTTGGCTCGAAATTATGACGTGTTCCATGTTGCCATGTTAAGAAAATACGTCCCAGACCCATCCCACATCATTAGCTATGCAGAGATAGAGCTTAAATATTCATTAGCATATGAAGAAGTACCAGTACAAATTTTGGACAGAAAGGTTCAGACTTTACGCACTAAAGAAATACAATTAGTTAAAGTTTTGTGGAGGAATCACGCCATAAAGGAAGCTTCTTGGGAGCTCGAGAAGCAGATAAGACAGAAATATCCCCATTTGTTCGATGAATTATAGCATTGATGTATATGCTAGGACGGTAATTTTACTTGGTTGAGTCTAGTGTAACTGTAATATAGAGAATATGATAAGTAGTGTTTTGGTTTTGGGAGAATTTTCTTTTATAGTTGTAATCTCCTAAAACTATCCATGTAACCACGGTACTCCTCCGCCATAAGTGAGGGCAGGTAATAAAATAAGTAGAACCTTTTTCTTTACTAAATGATGGAGTGTATAGATGGAGATATGAATAGTAAATTTTGAGGATGAAATTTTATAAGGAGGGGAGAATGTAACGACCCAAAGAATAATGGTATTTAAATAATAAAAAGGGAGAGAAATGGAAATAGTAACAGAAGGAGGCAGTCGACGACATTGTATTTTGGGAAAATACCCTAATAAATTTATCAGGGCCTCGTCGACGAATACAGAGGATTCGTCGACAAGGGTACAAAAGGATCTCATCGATGAGGGCGAGCTTCGTCAATGAGAAAATACCGAGAGGGGTTTTAGGCCATCTAAAATTCGTCAACGAGGAAGTAAGGTTCGTCGACAAAATTACTTAAGGACTCGTCGACGAGATGACATGGCTCGTCGATGAAATGACGTGGCTTGTCGACGAGGGTCATAGTATAAATAGTGTTTAACTCAGATTTTTATGCAAATATCGAAACCCTCCCTCTCTCTCTTCTCTATGGCTCCTCCTCCTTCTTTCTTCGATTTCAGCCCCGTCAATCACCGAATCGACGATCTGAGGCCACCACGACGCTCTTGGCAAAGTTCTCTGCAAGTCTGCCGGAGTGGATCGTTGGTGAAACGAAGTTGGAATTCATCCCAAATCAAGAGTAAGGTCTTTTCTTCATTTTTTGGCCTTCTCACAGTTGCAGTAAATGATGTAGGCCAAGAAATATTGATATTGTTAGCTTTACCGTGATCCCAAGAGGGGGGGGTGAATTGGTATTTTTAAAATTTAACCCCTAGGTATTCCTCCTAACAGCAGTATGTTCACAATCCTATGGTCAATCTAGTGCAAGTAATATAAATATATCAGAAATTAAATAAAGTAGTTTAATCAATCTCACAAGCACCAGAAAGCAATAAAGAGAGGATGACACACAAATATGTTATCGAGGTTTGGCCAACTACCTACATCCCCACCTTGGCCAACTAGCACAAGGATTACCACAATAACTTGCTCACTTAAACGGGTGGAGCGGCACCTATACAAATCAGATTAATTAGCACAGGGTTGACCTCTACCTTTACACCAATCCTTACCGAGCTAGATTACCGCCCCCTCAGGTCACACCTAGAATCACTCAGATATTACAATCAAATGGTACAATATGAAAGTGCTTTCACGTAAAGCAAATTTGTACCCAAATGCATTCAATCACATACACCACAGATGTAATCTTTGTATTCAGCAAATGATATAAACTTGAATAAGTATTGCCACAAAGATTAATATAACAAACACAAATATCTTCTCACAAATACGTCAATATGAATACCACAAGATATTTGAGTAGGTTTTGAAAACGATTTTGCAACCCAAAAAAAAATACAAAACTTCCTAAGACATTGCAACGAAAATGCAACACTCGGAAGTTTAATATAAGTCTTCTTAGGATAGGCTTATTAGTAAAGCCCTTTAAGAGAACTTAGGTATTTCTCTCGTAAAAACCGATTCAAACACTCACGAATGAGGGAGCAAACCTCTAAACAATAACACTTAATACACTTACAAATGATACAGAGAGATGAAGAAAGTAAGTTTGAGTGGATTTAGAAAGAGTATGAGCAATGGGAAGTAAGTTTGAGTGGATTTAGAAAGAGTATGAGCAATGGGAAATATTTTGCTTGAGAGAGAAATTTGGAATTTTTGTTTTGTTAATCAGCAACCTAATTTTCCCAAATGAAGGGGTATATATAAACACCCTATGATTTTTTACCATTGGGGACCTATTAGGAATTGTTAGAAAAGTTTAATGACATTTTCAAAATTTTAACCTTGTTTAAAAATATTAACTACGATAAAAAATGAGGTGCGACCCGAGAGGTCCGGTCGACTAGAAAGGTTTCGATCGACCAGATCTCATATGGTTCGGTCGACCAGGGCATTTTTGAACTAAGTGGTCGGTCGACCGAAAGTGGGCGATTTCTCATTTTTCTGAGGTTCGGTCGATCGGGTCATTTTGAACTGGCTAGTTCGGTCGACTAGACTGTTGGGATTTTTCCCGAGGACCCTTGGTCGACAAGGTAGATGGAGTACGAAAGTGGCTCGGTTGACCAGATGGTCAAAATGTTGACCTAGGGGGTTTCGGTCGACCGGAGCTTTTTGAACTACCTGGTTCGGTCGATCAGGGCCTTGGTCAACTGTTGACCCAGGCCTGTTTCGATCGACCCGGGAAAAATGAACTACCTTGATCGATCGACCGAAGGTGCACAAAGTGTGCATTTTAGTCTCATTTCAATATACATTCACCCCATTCAAGTGCCTAATACATGCAAGTGCAAAGGTGAGTGTCCTAGGGTCATTTATGTCCAAAATAGAGACACCGAAAAAGTCCGGTGTTAAACCCTAAGGTCCATTCTACGGTAACTTTTAGTTTGTATTTTGTTTGAGCTTACATAATAAATCCTGCATGTGTTGTGTGTGCTTATTACAAACCAAATATCCTAATTACTATTAAAGACCCTTGAATAAATATAAAGTACAATACAATTAGAAAAAAAGGTCTTCAACTTCACTCTCTCTTTGTGCATTTTGATTTCCAATATGAGTTTCTGCACAAAACCTCAAACACCTATTAGTTGCAATGAGTATTTGTCATAATCAAAATTGGGCGTGACCTATAAGGTCAACATTCTCCCCCTTTTTGATGATGACAAATGCACTTAACAAAAATATTGGGTTAAGCCTAAGAAGGCTCTCCCTCACAATATGCATCCAATTTAGTTTTAAAACAATTTCATTTTACCCATTATTTTTGCCCCTTTCCATCTCCCCCTTTTGGCAACCGCAAAAAGGGTCATTTGAATTTAAAATTCTAGGCAACGAGTACAGATTACAATTATACAGGAAGAATTTTTGAAAATCTCGGCAGAGTGTCATTTGTAAATCGGACTTTCCAAAAGAAAACCTGTATAATTGTAACCTGTTTAAGTTTATATTTCCTAGCAATTTATCCACAACTACTCAAACTGTTCAGTATGGTCCAATAAAGCAAATAGAATATCAATATGAACATGAGTTGGAAAAATTGTGCAAGACAGACGATAAGCAATATAAGCATGTGACAGAAATATGAACTGTGCATACAATCAACTTTTCATAAAGTCTCAAGCAAGAAGATGAGTCAACAATAAAATTAGTTGCTAAGATTTGAACAATTCCCAAGAGAGAACTCCCCTTAAATTTGTGCAAATTATGAAACATTTAAGTTTAGGAAGCTTCTTTACTATGCATTAAGCCTAACTCACGTCTAATTTGTATGAACCTATCCTCAGGTAGTGGTTTAGTGAATATGTCAGCCCATTGTTCATTAGTGCATACAAACTCAAGAGCCACATCTCCTTTTTGCACATGATCACGAAGAAAATGATGTCTAATCTCAATATGTTTAGTTCATGAATGTGAGTTAGGATTTTTAGAGATGTTGATTGCACTAGTATTGTCGCATTTAATCAGTATTGTTTCATAGTGCAATCCAAAATCCACAACTTGTTGTTTCATGTAAAGAGTTTGGGCACAACAACTTCCAGCCGCAATGTATTCAGCTTCGGCTATGGATAAGGCAACTGAGTTCTCCAAGAAACAAGAGATTGTCCTAAGTAATGACAAGTGCCGCTAGTGCTTTTTCTATCAACCTTACTACCGGCAAAGTCAGCATCAGTGTGACTAACAATCTCAAAGGTAGTATGCTTACGGTTCCACAATCCTAATTCAATAGTCCTAACTAGATACCTAAGGATTCGTTTAACAACTTTTAAGTGAGATTCCTTAAGCACTACTTGAAACAAAGTCAATCCCTTCCTGTTGGTTATACCCTTGGGCAACTAGTTTAGCTTTATTCCTGGTTACTACCCCATTCCCATCTTCCTGTTTCTATATACCCATTTAGTTCCCATGATGGTGTGCTCATTTGGCCTAGGAACTAAGTTCCACACTATTAGAATTGGTGTATTCCCAAGAGGGGGAGGGGGTGAATTGGAATTTAAAACTTTTTCACCAAGGTTAATTTATCCAACAATGGTAAATACACAACCTAGGGTCAGTCTATACAATTTCCAAATGCGTAGATAAGTATAACGTGGAAATTAAGTCATACACATTATTCAACTAGAACATACATGTGCGGTAAATATAAACTGCATGAATATAAACAAACACACGATATGTTATCGGGGTTCGGCCAACTGTGCCTACATCCCCGCCTCAAGCTCGCAAGCTCGAGGATTCCACTAAAGGCTCACTTAAGGGTGGAGTGTCACCGTTTACAACCAGGTCAAATTAACATAGGGCTGACCTCAACCTTAACCAGGTCAATTAGCGAGGCTGACCTTAACCTACACGCCTTAACAGGACGACGCACCTAGCTTTCCTAACCGGGTCTAAGCCAATCCGGGACTATTCCCGGGCTAGTCTCCCTCTTCAAGCCCATGCCTGGAAATACAACAGTGTTTAAAATACAATCAAATGGTACAAAGAATAAGCTTTCAAGTAAAGCAGATGTGTACCCAGATATGCGCAATCACAAACACCACAGTATGATTCAATATGTAAGCTCAATGTGGTCTAAGATGTTAACTCTCAAATAGATTTACTATCGTTGTAATAAGTGCATGAGAGTGCAAACCTAGATGATCTTTGTATCATAGCATATTCAATCTAAGTGCTCAAACAAAGATATTATCCAAACTTTATATATTTCAATCAACAAGTTTTCTCAATACATATATGTATATGAAGCTCTAGCAATGTATAAGTTTGGTTTGCAAAAGGAATTTAATCTTTGTATTAAACTATAGATATAAATCAATGAATATTGCAACAAAGATTTTTCTCACACAGACAAATATCTCTTTAAGGATTTATCAAGGCAAAACACACTAGATATTTGAAAGTATTTTGAAATGGTTTTTGCAATCCATATCAAATACAAAACTTCACAAGGTATTGCAATGAATGTGCAATACTTGGAGGTTTAATATAAGTCTTCTTAGGAGAGACTTATTAACAAAGTCCCCTAAGAGTACTTGAGTTGGCTCTCAATTAAAATCGTCAAAAACAATTACCGCACTTGGGAGAGCTACCCTAGAAAGCAACAACACCTAAATCACACTTGCAAAAATGTTTGAGTGGAAGATCTGGTAAGAATAAGTGTTGGAGGATCAGTAAATGAGTATTATAAACTTTAAGATTTTTAGAAAATTTCTCCTAATCAAAGATTGCTAATGTTATGCTGATTTTCTCAAATGATCTCATATATATAGGCATGGGAGAAAATATGACCATTGAGGACCTATTGGGTATTATTAGAATAATTTAATGATGTTTAAAGCATTTTAACCTTGTTTAAAAAATATTAATTATGGTAAAAAATCAGGACAACCCAAGAGGTCCGGTTGACCAAAAATAGGTTCGGTCGACCAAGTCTCATATGGTTTGGTCGACTAGGGAAATATTGAACTAAGGGCTCGATCGACCAAGAGAGGGCAATTTCCCAATTTTCCAAGTTTCGATCGACTAGGCCATTTTGAACTTTCTAGTTCGTTCGACCAGACTGCTGGAAATTCTCCCGAGGACCCTCCGGTCGACCAGTAGTTGTAGTACAAAAATGGTCGATCGACCAGATGGTCAAACTTTTGACCCAAGGAGGTTTTGGTCGACTAGGGCCTTTTGAACTACTTGGTTCGGTCGACCAGGTGGTCAAACTTTTGACCCAAGGTGTTTCGGTCGACTAGGCCAAAATGAACTGGCTTGGCTAGTCGACCAAAAGTGCATCATGTGTGCATTTCAGTCTCATATAAAAACAAAAAAGCCCTATTCAAGTGCCTAACAAATATATGTGAAAGTGTGTGTGTCCTAGGGTCACTTGGGGACAAATTTGAAGACACCGAAAAAGTTCGGTGTCGGTCAACCAAAGGGAATACCCTAAGGTCTTTCTATTGTCATTTTTTGTTTGTATCTACTTTGAGCTTACAAAATAAACCATGCATGTGATGTGTGTGCTTATTACAAACCAAATGTCCTAATTACTATTACAGACCAATTAAATATATTACAATATGGAATAAAATTTGGTCTTCGGACTTTACTTGCTTTGTGCACATCTTGATCTTATCATTTTTAGTTCCTGCACAAAACCTCAAACACTCATTAGATACAATGAGTTTTTGTCATAATCAAAACCGGGTGTGACCAGTGAGGTCAACACACACTTTGCTTCTTTCAAATTGGTTAAGTTCTTCTTGCATGGACATCACCCAAGACTCATCCTCTATGGCTTCTTTAATATTTTTAGATTCTTCTTGGGATAAGAAAGCGGAATGATTCACTATATTTCTCAAGGAGGATCTTGTGGCTACACCACGGGATGGTTTGCCTATGATTTGATTTATAGGATGACTTCTAATGTATTTCCAATCTCTAGGCAACTCCTGATTTCCATTTTTATTATCTTCAAGTGATTTTTCATTTGCTTCTTGATTTTCACTTGCATTGTTTTCAATAGACATTTTCTTTAAGCATTTTCTAATATCAATATCATCTTCATTATCTTTATTAGAAAATGGATTAGAATCATCAAACACAACATGAAGAGATTCAATCACAGTTCAAGTTCTTTTGTTAAAAATTCTATATGCTTTACTATTAAGTGCATAGCCTAGGAAGATGCCTTCATCAGATTTAGAGTCAAATTTTCCTAGATGCTCATTATCTCTAAGCACAAAGCATTTACAACCAAACATATGAAAATAGGAAATATTAGGCTTATGGCTGTTCAATTATTCATAAGGGGTTTTATTAATTGATGGTCTAATCAACGCCCTATTCATAACATAGCATGCAGTATTAATGGCCTCGACCCAAAAATATTTAGGTAAGTTATGCTCATTCAACATGATTCTACCCATTTCTTGCAATGACCTATTCTTTCTTTCTACTACACCATTTTGTTGAGGTGTCCTAGGTGCAGGGAAGTTATGTGATATGCCCTTTAAGTCACAATATTTTTCTATGCTTTCATTTTTGAATTCCGTGCCTCTATCACTTCTTAAGTGAGTGATTTTATATCCTTTTTCATTTTGAATTCTCTTGCAAAGTTTGGTAAATTGTTCATATGATTCATTTTTATGTGCAAGAAACAACACCTAGTGAATCTAGAAAAATCATCCACAATTACAAAAGCATAAGATTTACCACCAAGACTTTGCACAGAATTAGGTCCAAATAGATCTTGGTGAAGCATCTCCAAAGGTCTAGTAGTAGATATGAATTTTTTTTTCTTGAAACTAGATTTTGTTTGCTTACCCATTTTACATGCATCACATATTTTATCCTTTACGAAAGACATCTTAGGCAAGCCTTTAACCAATTCCTTTCTAACAAGTTTTGACAATAAATCCATACTAGCATGTCCTAAACGCTTATGCCACAACCAACTAGCTTTATTTATAGTAGAAAAACATGTTACTTGTTGTGAAGCTAAATTATCAAGAGAGGTAGTATAGACATTTTCATGTCTATCAGTAGTAAAAAGCACCTTGTGATCTGTTTTATTTTCTACCATGCATTTGTCATTTTCAAAAGATACTTTATATCCTATGTTACATAGCTAACTTATGCTGAGTAGATTATGTTTCAGTCCATCAACCAGCAAGACATTATCAATGGTAAGAGAGGAATCCTTACCAACCTTACCTACCCCGATGATGCATCCTTTGGCATTGTCGCCAAATGTTACATAGCCTCCATCCTTGGGAACAATTAAAGTGAATTTTCCCTTGTCTCCGGTCATGTACCGTGAGCACCCACTATCCAAGTACCACCGGTCCTTGAAGGAGGATGATCTTAGGCATACCTGCAAAATAAGCTAAGTGACTGATGCTGGTCACCAAATTTTGTTGGGTCCACGGGGGTTAGTAGCAGGATCTCACTTAATTACCCATACCTTCCTAATTCTAGCATACTTATTCCTAAGTGGACAATCAAATTGAATGTGACCAATCTGTTTACATTTAAAACATTTCAATCTACACTTAGGTTCTTTAGGAGGAATATAAGATTTTGACTCACGTGTAAAATGTCCAAAGTAAAGATTAGATCGTCTAACATTTTCAATACCATTAAAACCAAGACCCTCTTTACTTAAGGAGTTTCTTTGGGCACCAAGTAATTTTTTAAAATTTTCTTTGCCCTTGGTGAATTTAAAAATAATTTTGGAGCTATGCTCCAATTTCCTCTCAAGCGCAACAATAATAGTATCCTTTTCTTTTAAAATAGACGCATAAGAGGTTTTTGCCATATTAAATAATTTTGACCAATTTTCACATTTCTTTTTCAAATCATTATTCTCTTTGGTCAATTTGCCTAGCAATTTTGAAACATGAATATATTCAAATTGTAATTCTCTAAATGTAGGCATGCTGTCATAATCACAATCATCAGATGAATAATAAGAAGATGATGAACTAGAAGACAATACCTCATCCTCGTGTGCCATCAAGCACAGATTAGCGACCTCCATGTCACTATGATCTGAATCAGAGTCGCTGCTGCTGAATTGGTCCCATGAAGTCCCAGCCTTCATGGCTTTCTTCTTTTTCTTAGCCTCCTTTTTCAGCAGTGGGCAGTCAGGTTTGATGTGCCCCACCTTGTTGCAGTTGTAGCACGTAGGAGCAAATTTTTCCTTTCTTTTGCTGGACTCTCCCTTATCATTAGTGGAGTCTCTATATTTTTTAAATGGCTTACTGTTCTTCCTGAAAAGTCTGCTAAACTTTTTGGTTAGCATGACCATTTCATCATCAGTGTCAGACTCACTATACTCACTAGATGTGTTATTAGATGCTTTTAGTGCAGTCACTTTCTTAGCCCTGTTATGCTCATTAAGTCTTTTATTTATGGACAATTCATAAGTGATCAAGGAACCTATCAGTTCATCTAAACTCGTGGCCTGAAGGTCTCTACCCTCAGCAATGGTCATAGCCTTGGATTCCCAAATAGGAGGTAAGCCTCTAAGGATCTTCCTGATTATCTCATATGTGGGATAGGTCTTTCCTAATGCATGCAGTGAGTTTATGATGTTTGTGAATCTAGTACATGCTCTGAATGGACTCACCTACATTCATCTTAAAGGCCTCATACTCATTGGTCAACATATCTATCCTACCGTCTTTCATATCTCTAGTACCTTCATATGTGACCTCTAACTTATCCCATATTTCTTTTGCAGTAGAACATGTCATAATCTTGTTAAATGCATTTGCATCAAGACTACATTATAAAATATTCATGGTAGTGGCATTAAGACTAATAGCTTTCATATCATCATCATCATATTCATCCTCAGTCTTAGGGACCCTAGTTGCTCCCTCAGATTTCATAGGAACATAGTTTCCCTTAGAGACAATCCTCCACACCTTCCAATCAGTATTCTAAAGGTAGATGCGCATCCTCCTTTTCCAAAAGGTGTAATTAACACCATTGAAAATAGGAGGTCGTATGGAAGATGATCCCTCAGGGAAAGGGGTCACGGAGTTATGAGCCATATGTGATATTTTTACAAAATAACAATTAGTCTATTCTACGTCGCTCGGATACCAATTGTTAGCTTTACCGTGATCCCAAGAGTGGGGGGTGAATTGGTATTTTTAAAATTTAACCCCTAGGTATTCCTCCTAACAGCAGTATGTTCACAATCCTATGGTCAATCTAGTGCAAGTAATATAAATATATCAGAAATTAAATAAAGCAGTTTAATCAATCTTTCAAGCACTAGAAAGCAATAAAAAGAGGATGACACGCAGATATGTTATCGAGGTTCAGCCAACTGCCTACGTCCCCGCATTGGCTAACTAGCACAAGGATTACCACAATAACTTGCTCACTTAAACGGGTGGAGCGGCACCTATACAAACCAGGTCAATTAGTACAAGGCTGACTTTAACCTTTACACCAATCCGTCCAGGATTACCGCCTCCTCAGGCCACGCCTGAAATCACTCAAATATTACAATTAAATGGTACAATATGAAAGTGCTTTCACATAAAGCAGATTTGTACCCAAATGCGTTCAATCACAAACACCACAGATGATTTAAAATGTAAGCTCAGTGTGGTCTAAAAAGTTCAACTCTCATATATATTTTCTACTAGTGTAGTGAGTACGTGAGAGTGTCAATAACAATCTGTGTATCACAAAATATTCAATCAAACGTGTTCACACAGGATATCAAGCAAGTTTCAAGTACGTCAATCAATAGTATGTCTCAATCACGAATATAATGTATATGCTTGGTTTGCAAAAGCTATGCAATCTTTGTATTCAGCAAATGATATAGACTTAAATAAGTATTGTCATAAAGATTAATATAATAAATACAAATATCTTTTCACAAATACGTCAATATGAATACCACAAGATATTTGAGTAGGTTTTGAAAACGATTTTGCAACCCAAAAACAAATACAAAACTTCCTAAGATATTGCAACGAAAATGCAACACTCGGAAGTTTAATATAAGCCTTCTTAGGATAGGCTTATTAGCAAAGCTCCCTAAGAGACCTTAGGTATTGCTCTCGTAAAAATCGATTCAAACACTCACAAAATGAGAGAGCAAACCTCTAAACAATAAAACTCAATACACTTACAAATGATATAGAGAGATGAAGAAAGTAAGTTTGAGTGGATTTAGAAAGAGTATGAGCAATGGGAAATATTTTTCTTAAGAGAGAAATTTGGAAATTTTGTTTTGCTAATCAACAACCTAATTTTTCCAAATGAAGGGGTATATATAGACACCCTATGATTTTTGACCGTTGGGGACCTATTAGGAATTGTTAGAAAAGTTTAATGACATTTTAAACATTTTAACCCTATTTAAAAATATTAACTGCGATAAAAAATGAGGTGCAACACCAGAGGTCCGGTCGACCAGAAAGGTTTCGGTTGACCAGATCTCATATGGTTCGGTCGACCAGGGCATTTTTGAACTGAGTGGTCAGTCGACCGAAAGTGGGGCGATTTCTCATTTTTTCGAGGTTCGATCGATCGGGCCATTTTGAACTGGCTGGTTCGGTCAACCAGACCATTAGGATTTTTTTCGAGGACCCTCGGTCGACCAGGTAGTTGGAGTACAAAAGTCGCTCGGTTGACCAGATGGTCAAAATGTTGACCCCAGGAATTTCGATTGACCGGGGCTTTTTGAACTACCTGGTTCGGTCAACCAGGGCCTTGGTCAACTGTTGACCCAGGCCTGTTTCGGTCGACCAGGGCAAAATGAACTGCCCTGGCCAGTCGACCGAAAGTGCACAAAGTGTGCATTTCGGTCCCGTTTCAATATACATTCATCCTGTTCACATGCCTAATACATGCAAGTGCAAAGGCGAGTGTCCTAGGGTCATTTATGTCCAAAATAAAGACACCAAAAAAATTCGATGTTAAATCCTAAGGTCATTCTATGGTCACTTCTAGTTTTTATTTGGTTTGAGTTTACATAATAAATCATGCATGTGTTGTGTGTGCTTATTAAAAACGAAATATCCTAATTACTATTACAGACCCTTGAATAAATAATAAAGTACAATACAATTAGAAGAAGGTCTTCAACTTCACTCTCTCTTTGAGCATTGTGATTTCCAATATGAGTTCCTGCACAAAACCTTAAACACCCATTAGTTGCAATGAGTATTTGTCATAATCAAAACAGGCGTGACCTATAAGGTCAATAGATATTTTGTTATGAAAAATGTGGTTTTCAGGGTGTTGAGTGGAGAACCCTAGGGGTGTAGGACCCGTTACAAAAAGGGGTTGTAGCAGAAACCAGGTAAGGGAAATATGCTATGCTAGGGTTTTAAGAATATAAACAATGTTTTCATAGATACATATATATACCAATTGTTATGCAATTTTTATAGAATGAATGTTTAAATGTTGTGTGGCCTGAGTAGATATTTACCTGATGTAAAATTTATACAGTACTTCAGCATATCATGTTATATTGCATGTACATATAGTTATTCACAGATGACTAATAGACATATTTATATACATTTCATTCAGTTCAGTATATCATAGTTTTTATAAAATGCTATGTTTTCCTGAATACCATAACACAGTTTATAAAGATAGATTATGCAGTTATAGCAACGAGATGCTATAGTTACTTAGATTTTACAGTATTTACAGTACAGAATTTTAGCGTTATGGTTATTTTGGAAACATAATGAAAACAGCAAAGGTATATATATATATAGATGTACTTATATAGTATCAGATCCTTGTGGAGATATTACAAACAGATACATCTTACGAAGCACGGTATTGTTTCTATATACAGATAGAGTGCAACCACATATCTCAGATAGTGTGTGGGTACCATCTAATCGTGCTCGGAGAGGATGCAGCTCCCCAGTACATTGGGTAGAAGGGGCCGGTTAGACAAGGTAGCAGCCAGTCCCGTGCTTAGAAGTGGATGCAGTTTGCCCAGGCTGAGGTAGTGTAGAGTATGATGACTTACCTGGAGGGCTGATCAGGTTAAGTTCCGCCTACGGGCCGCACAACCCTGTCATGAGGTGTTAAATCATGACATATAGAGTCCCAGGGAAAGAACACAGTTATATATATGTATACAAATTTATAGTTTTTATTGTATGTAGTAAGTTATAGCAGTATGAATGATAGAAAGCTCAGATGATACAAATGTTTTAAGCTTTTATACATATGTTTTATAGATTTTCCAGATCATGCAATTTTAAATATCATTATTATAATTTTATAACTCGGTCGCCACACATTATTAATAGCATATTTCCACTTATTGAGCATCGACTCACCCCATTACTTTACCATTTTTCAGGTGAGCCAGCTAGGCGAGCAGATCAAACTCGCAGATAGAGATCACTTGGTCACCCTAGTTATAGGGTAAGTTTTGTGTAGGGTGTTGTAATTTTTGAGTAGTTGACATTGGAGAGAGAGATGTATTATGTAGCTATGGTTGAAAATACTAAATTCTGGTATTGTATATATACATATATATATATATATATATGGTTATGTGTTTTATGTTTTTCCACTGCATAGGGGTGCCCATTACATACAAGTATTGGAGTAATTTATTATCATATAAAAAAAATGGTGAAAATTTTGAGGATGTTACATTCTTGATGAGGCCCTCAGCTGCTTGAAGCTCTTTAAGTAGTTCTGCCAATGAGTAAGAAAGCTTATTCTTATTGTAGTTTAGGCAAAACTACTTGAAAGAGTCAGGTAGCAACTGGAGAATGATATCAACTAGGGTTTCCCCATCAATTTCAGCTCCAAGGATCTCTAGCTCATTGAGAAGACCAATCATCTTTAGAACATGATCCCTTAATGGGGTCCCTTCTGCCATAGTAGTATTCATAAGTTCCTTTATAGCAGTTTGCCTAGCAGAATGATTTTGATCTCCAAACATTTCTTTGATGTTCAGTATTATATCATAGGTCGAAGGCATAGACTGATGCTAATGTTGCAGAACATTTGACATAGATGCCAAAATGTAAAATCGCGCCATCTCATCAGCCTTAATCCACTTCCGGTAAGCTTGGGTTTCCTTATTGGTTGCCCCTTCACTGGGTTTATGTGGACATACCTCTACGAGCACATACTTGTACTCCTCAGCAGTCAGTACAATATCCAAGTTCCTTTTTCCAGTCAATATAATTAGGTCTAACCAGTTTGTTTTCTTTGAGAATAATAGCCAAGGGATTGAAAGTCATTTTAATCCTGAGAATCACATATTATAACAAAATACGATGAGCAATAATAAACTTTTAATTCAATTAAAAGAATATGGTTCCCTCTACCAATATTTTCTTTTAAAGAATCTGTTAGCAACCTAGCACACCGTGAGTAGTATACCTCGATGGGAGGTCGTCTACTATCCAACATTTGTGTAAACAGGTGAGGACATATTAATTTTACTATCTATGTAGTAACCGGGAAAAATAAAATTTAAAATAATAATAATAATAATAAAATAATAAAATAAAATAAATTAATTAAATTAATAAGTAAAATGAAAACTATGATAAGGACAATATATATATATATATAAAAGTAATTATGATATTTTATATATATATATATATATATATAATAATACAAGCTTCTTCAAAAAAAAAAAAAGAAGCTTTGAAAAGTCAAATAAATTCAAACCACAAGCTTAAGCTTTGAAAAGTCAAATAAATTCAAACCACAAGCTTAAGCTTTGAAAAGTCAAAAAAATAAAAAATCCAATTTGAATTGGATTCATTTGGTATGCGTGAGTGCTCTCTCTCTCTCTCTCTCTCTCTCTCTCTCTCTCTCTCCCTCTCCTATGACTCTCTCTCTTCGATTCCGGGCTAGTTTTACGCCGGATCGACAAACCGAAGCCACCACGACGCTCCTGGCGAAGTTCTCTACAAGTCTGCCGGAGCGGATCGTCAGGGAAACGAAGTTGGATTTCATCCCAAATCCAAGGTAAGACTTTATATTCAATATTTGGATTTTTGATAGTTGAAGAAAATGATATACGCGTAAAAATACTGAACTTTAATACTGAAAATTTTCAGTTCCAGGGTATTGATTGGGAACGTTGAGAATCATCCCTAAGTTGGGTAAGACTTTTTAAGTCGAATTTGACTTAGTGGTAGTTATAGAAAATGTTGTACGTACGAAAATACTAAACTTTAATTCTGCGAGTTTTCATTTTCAGGGTGTTGAGTTGAGAACCTTGTGGGTACAGGGAAGATTTTCTTAGGGGCTTTTCAATTATCAGGTAAGGGGATAAACTAAGCTAGTTTTGTTTTGAGAAAATGTATGTATATATATATAGCATCTGGTTTCAGGAAAAATAAATATATTTATATATATGATTTATATTTGGAAAATACTGTTTAAATGATGATATGTTGAATACGTAGAAAATTTGTTTAGTGTGGCATGAGTATAAAAATGTTGTGAAATACTGTTTTTTTTTTTTTGGAATGGGGACGATATGGATTTCTATGATGGAAAACCGGTGTACGGGCCGAGATATTTTTATATGTATATGTGATTTGCCGGCGTATGGGCCGTGCTATGTGGATGAGATTTGCCGGCGTATGGGCCGTGCTATGTGATTTGCCAGCATAGGGGCTGTGCTATGTGATTTGCTGGCGTACGGGCCGTGCTATGTGGTTTGCCAGCGTACGGGCTGTGCTATGTGATTTGCCGGCATACGGGCCGTGCTATGTTAAAATGTGTAATACCGGCGTACGGGCCGATGATTTTCATGATACACGTATATATGTGAAATGATATGATTGATGTGAAAATAAATGATATAAGATATTTATGTATCACGGTTTTAGTGTATATATATGATATCAGAACCTGGTTGGCTTGGTCTAGGCTAGCACTTGCACGGTACCGTTGCTATGTGTCCATGGTCCTCGTGATCATGATATCTGTGTTAACGCCGCTGTACAGAGTGGTGTGAGATTGGATGGTCGATGTGGTTATTTTCAAGAAGTGTGCTGTTATCGCCCCTGGTGTACGGACCAGTCTGGGTAGACCCATCGGACCTACAGACTACTGTTTGACTTGGCAATGGTCGGCCAACCATTGTCAGGTCCCGCCTTCGGGCCACACAACCCAGTCATGTGGGGGTAATACATGACAACAGTCAGCTAACCTACCAGGATTGTTTTATGTTATTATTAGTGTATGAGATGAGACATGTATATTTTCCCAGATTTGATAAACAGTATTGAATATGTTATGTATGGTATATGTAGAACACATAATACTCATGTTGCCACACACTGGTATTAGTTTATTTCCCTTACTGAGAGGTGTCTCACCCCTAAATCTTATACATTTTTCAGGAGCCCCTGATAGGAGAGCGGGAAAAGCCCCGCTGATCTAGATCAGTTGTTTGCCCTCTTTGGAAGGGTAAGTTTTTGGTAGGGACAGTTAGGTTTTGTGGGGATTGTCCCTAGATTTCATTTTTGAGATGTATATACTGTGAGATAGTAATTGTAGTGACTCTGGTATGTGTTATGCACTTTATGATGAGATGTATATGATTTTATACTTTCTGCTGCATAGGCTTCTGCTCGATGTTTTGTTATATCCCTGGTGCCCACGGGCCCAGGTGGATTGTGACCTGCTGAGCTGGGATGTATGATGTGATGATAATTTATATATATATATATATATATATATATATATATAAATATATGTGAAAAAGGAGCAGGTCGTTACAGTTGGTATCAGAGCGTAGGTTGCTAGGTTCTGTAGACTTTAGAGTGCAGCAGGAATAATACCAGAGTTTAGGAAATGATTTGAGGTTTTATTCTACAGTCTAGAAGCAGGACTTCCGTGGTAGTTTCTGTGTTCTTCCTAGGGTGACAATTTCAGGAAAACCATAGTAAGCTATTGTCGGGTTGTGTTCCTAGAATGTTGGATTGGGGATTAACAATGAGTTAGAAATGTTGAGATGAGTGGTGAGGATAGGTGGGTAAATTATGAGGATAGGATTACTGAATTGCAACTGCTATTTTCCAAGATGGATCCAGAAGGAAATAGTGCCCATGCGAGTGGCAGTGATGGAGCAGGACCATCAGGTGCAGCTAGGACCGACTCTAATGCGGTATTACGTAGCGTGGCTCAGCAGGTTATGGCTGAGATTGCTAGGAGCTCGAGGGAGCAGAGTGGTCCATCTACAGGCCATGGGTGCACTATAGAGAAATTTACAAAGATGAATCCTCCAGCGTTCTCAGGTGGAGTTGATCCTGTAGCCGCTGAGAACTGGATGCAGGAGATTGAGAAAATCTTGGCTATGCTGCAATGTACTGAGGAACAAAGGGTCCTCTTTGCCACCTATAAAGTGATAGGAGAGGCTGAGAGGTGGTGGACTGCGGTGAGACTATTAGAGCAGCAGAGGGTGACTCCAATAGCTATGACATGGGACCGGTTTAAAGATCTATTCTTTGACAGATATTTTCCAGCTACTGTGAGAGAGGCTAAGGTAGAAGAGTTCCTGAGTCTGAAGCAGGGACAGCTATCCGTCCAGCAGTATGCAGCATGTTTTATCAAGCTCTCTCGATTCGCCCTATACATTGTTCCTGATGAAGTGAAGAAGGCGAGGCAGTTCGAGAGAGGTCTGAGGCGGAGTATATTCAGGCAGGTGGTGGTGTTGCAGATCCAGGACTTCGCTGAGTTGGTCGACAGGGCGGCCTTGGCAGAGATTGGTGAGCGTCTTGATGCGAATGAGCAAGGACAAAGGAAGAGATCTGCATCTACGAGCTACCAGCAGGGTCACAGGCCGGGTCAGTGGAGGAGAGGTAATCATGGTAGAGGGCGGAGATAGGAGATAGGAGGACGCGAGGTGCAGACAGGGCAGGGTCCTCCAGTTTGTCAAACTTGTGGTAGGAGGCACTGGGGAGAGTGTCGAGCTGGTGGTGTAGTGTGCTACCGCTGCAGTAGATCGGGACATATAGTGCGAGATTGTCCTACCCCGCCAGATGCAGCTCCGGTGTGCTATCGCTGCGGTAGATCGAGGCACATGGTACGAGACTGCCCTACTCCACCAAATGCAGTTCCAGCTCCTAGACCATACCGGGGAGGTTATCAGGCACCACGGGGAGGCAAGCAGAGGAATACGGCTCCAGCTAGGGTGTTTACTCTGACGCCGGGTGAGGCTGAGGCATCAGGTGACGTGGTGACAGGTATGGTCATTATGCTTTCTTTTAAAGTTATTGCATTATTTGATTCAGGAGCTACACACTCGTTTGTGTCCTTGGGGTGTATTAAATTATGTGAGGCTGAAACACAATCATTAAATGTTGAACTGTTGGTATCTACACCAACTGGGTCGATAGTGAGGTGTGGTAGGGTACTCCGCAACTGTCCAGTAGAGATTCAAGGGAAAACATTGTCTGTTGATTTGATAGTGTTAGACATGCATGGGTTTGACGTTATATTTGGCATGGATTGGCTAGCGGCTAATTTTTCCAGCATAGATTGTCGTGCACGAGATGTGATATTTAGACCCCCGGGGGAAGCAGAATTCAAGTTTGTAGGGTCACATGTACAATCCCCGCCTCAGCTAGTTTCAGCTATTCAGGAAAGGAGACTACTGTTGAGTGGTTGTCAGGGGTTTGTGGCGGTTGTGAAAGAGATGTCAGAGAATGAGTCGAAACTTGCTAGCACGCTTGTAGTGAAGGAGTTTGTGGATGTTTTTCCAAATGAGTTACCAGGCTTGCCACCTGACCGTGAGGTGGATTTCTCTATCGATCTATCTCCCGGTACAGCGCCGATTTCTAAAGTACCTTATCGAATGGCGCCAGTGGAGTTAGCAGAATTGAAGAATCAGTTACAAGATCTGCTAGATAAAGGCTTCATACGGCCCAGTGTATCTCCGTGAGGAGCTCCAATTTTATTTGTGAAAAAGAAAGACGGGACTATGAGGATGTGTATAGACTATAGGGAGATAAATAAAGTGACAATCAAGAATAGGTATCCTCTACCCCGTATCGATGATTTGTTTGACCAGCTCCAGGGTACACGGGTGTATTCGAAGATTGACCTCAGATCTGGCTACCATCAGGTGAAGGTGAAAGCAGAAGACGTCTCAAAGACGGCCTTCAGGACTAGGTATGGGCATTACGAGTTTCTAGTGATGCTGTTTGGTTTGACGAATGCTCCTGCGGTATTTATGGACTTGATGAATAGAGTCTTCCACCAATACCTAGACCAGTTTGTTGTTGTTTTTATTGATGATGTACTGGTCTATTCTAGGAACTATGAGGAGCATGAGACGCACTTGAGGTAGGTTTTGCAGACACTTCGGGAAAAGAAGTTGTACGCCAAGTTCAGTAAATGTGAATTTTGGCTGGAGAAGGTCGTGTTCTTGGGGCATGTTGTATCTGGAGGCGGTATTTCTGTGGATCCTAGCAAGATTGAGGCTGTAGTGAATTGGGCTAGACCGAGAAATGTCCAGGAGATCAGGAGTTTCTTGGGGCTAGCAGGCTATTACCGTCGTTTTGTTGAGGGATTCTCAGCTTTGTCAGGGCCTTTGACACGACTGACGAGGAAGAATGTTAGATTTGAGTGGGATGATAGTTGTGAGCAGAGTTTTCAGGAGCTGAAGCAGAGACTAGTCACAGCACCAGTGTTGATCATCCCATGTGGGAGTGAAGGGTATACCATTTACAGTGATGCGTCCTTGAAGGGACTTGGCTGTGTATTAATGCAGCATGGCAGGGTAGTGGTGTATGCATCCAGGCAGTTGAAAGAATATGAGAAGAACTACCCTACCCATGATCTTGAGTTGGCTGCAGTGGTACACGCACTGAAGATTTGGAGGCATTACCTGTACGGTGAGCAGTGTGAGATCTTCTCCGACCATAAAAGTTTGAAGTATTTCTTTACGCAGAAAGAACTGAATATGAGGCAGAGAAGGTGGTTGGAGTTGATTAAGGATTTTGATTGTACCATCAGTTATCACCCAGGGAAAGCAAATGTGGTAGCTGATGCGTTGAGCAGGAAATCCAGGGAGCCGGTGTTGGCGGCTCTAGGGATCCAGCATCCGATCATAATGGATCTGGAGAGACTCGGCATAGAGTTGGTGGAGAGTGATCTCCCAGTATGTATTGCCAGCCTAGTGGTACAGCCTACCCTGTAGGAGAGAATTAAAACTGCCCAAAAGGAAGATCCAGAGCTAATGGAGGTGATAGATAGAGTACAAAGTGGGCAGGGGGAGGAGTTCAGTATCGCAGATGACGGAGCTTTGCGGTTCCATTCCAAATTATGTGTTCCTGCCGATATTGAGATCAGGAAGACTATTCTAGAGGAGGCTCACAGATCTTTGTATACAGTTCATCCCGGTAGTACGAAGATGTATAGAGATCTGCGAGAGTCATACTGGTGGAGTGGTATGAAGAGAGAGATTGCCGAGTATGTAGCGCAGTGTTTGACGTGCCAGCAGGTAAAGGCTGAGCACCAGAGACCGGCAGGGCAGTTGCAGCCATTATTCATCCCAGAGTGGAAGTGGGATCACATATCGATGGACTTCGTGTCAGGACTGCCGACGGTGTTACATGGTCATAATGCCATTTGGGTGATTGTTGATCGATTGACGAAGACCGCCCACTTTATTCCCATCAAGATCAGCTACTCCCTCAGCCGTTTAGCAGAGATTTACATTCAGGAGATAGTACGTTCTCATGGGGTGCCTGTATCTATTGTGTCGGATCGAGACCCGCGATTCACATCACGATTTTGGAGAAGTCTGCAGGAGGCTCTGGGGCCTCAGTTATCGTTTAGTACGGCATTCCATCCTCAGTCAGACGGGCAGACTGAGATGACCATACAGATATTAGAGGACATGCTTAGAGCGTGTGTACTAGACTTTGGGGGTAGTTGGACTCAGTTCATATCATTAGTAGAATTTGCGTATAATAATAGTTATTAATCTAGCATTGGCATGGCACCATTTGAGGCTCTGTACGGTAGGAGATGTCGTTCTCCTTTGTTTTGGGATGAAGTGGGTGAGCGGCAAATAGTGGGGCCAGAGCTGGTTCAGTAGGCATGTGATAAAGTTTGTCTTATCAGGGACAAGATCAGTGCAGCTCAGAGCCGACAGAAGAGTTATGCCGACCATCGCCGCAGGAATTTAGAGTTTGATGTAGGTGATCACGTATTTTTGAAGATAGCTCTGATAAAAGGGGTTATGCGATTTGGGAGGAAGGGTAAACTTAGTCCTAGGTTTATCAGTCCATTTGAGATTCTAGATAAAGTGGGACCCTTCTCATGTTGCTATGTATTGTCCAGGATTCACAACGTATTTCATGTTGCTATGTTGAGGAAATACATCCCAGACCCTTCTCATGTCATCAATTATAATGAGTTGGAGCTTAGTGATTCACTGGGATATGAGGAGGTACCAGTACAGATTTTGGATAGGAAAGTGCAAGAGCTACGTAACAGGACGATTCCTCAAGTAAAAGTCTTGTGGAGGAATCATGCAGTAGAAGAGGCTTCTTGGGAGTCTGAGGAGCAGATGAAGCGAAGGTATCCGCATTTATTTCAAGAAGTCTGAGTGAATAAATGTAAATAGTTAAGTAGTTTTCTGTTGCAGGTACATGTAATGGTTGAATAGTGTAGTACTTTAGTTTTGGGAGAATGGTTTTCTTTTGTATATGTAATCTTCCAAGACTCGAAATGTAACCACGGTATTCCTCCGCCGTAAGTGAGAGTAGATAATAAAATGAGTAGACCTTTTTTCCTGATTAAAGGATGGTGAGTTACGGAAACAGTAAATTTCGAGGACGAAATTCTTTTAAGGGGGGAGGAATGTAGTAACCGGGAAAAATAAAATTTAAAATAATAATAATAATAATAATAATAAAATAATAAAATAAAATAAATTAATTAAATTAACAAGTAAAATGAATAGTATGATAAGGACAATATATATATATATATAAGTAATTATGATATTTTATATATATATATATATATAATAATACAAGCTTCTTCAAAAAAAAAAAAAAAGAAGCTTTGAAAAGTCAAATAAATTCAAACCACAAGCTTAAGCTTTGAAAAGTCAAATAAATTCAAACCACAAGCTTAAGCTTTGAAAAGTCAAAAAAAGAAAAAATCTAATTTGAATTGGATTCATTTGGTGTGCGTGAGTGCTCTCTCTCTCTCTCTCTCTCTCTCTCTCTCTCTCCTACGACTCTCTCTCTTCGATTCCGGGCTAGTTTTACGCCGGATCAACAAACCGAAGCCACCACGATGCTCCTGGCGAAGTTTTCTACAAGTCTGCCGGAGCGGATCGTCAGGGAAACGAAGTTGGATTTCATCCCAAATCCAAGGTAAGGCTTTATATTCAATATTTGGATTTTTGACAGTTGAAGAAAATGATATACGCGTAAAAATACTGAACTTTAATACTGAAAAATTTTCAGTTACAGGGTATTGATTGGGAACGTTGAGAATCATCCCTAAGTTGGGTAAGACTTTTTAAGTCGAATTTGACTTAGTGGTAGTTATAGAAAATGTTGTACGTACGAAAATACTAAACTTTAATTCTGCGAGTTTTTATTTTCAGGGTGTTGAGTTGAGAACCTTGTGGGTACAGGGAAGATTTTCTTAGGGCTTTTCAATTATCAGGTAAGGGGATAAACTAAGCTAGTTTTGTTTTGAGAAAATGTATGTATATATATATAGCATCTGGTTTCAGGAAAAATAAATATATTTATATATATGATTTATATTTGGAAAATACTGTTTAAATGATGATATGTTGAATATGTAGAAAATTTGTTTAGTGTGGCATGAGTATAAAAATGTTGTGAAATACTGTTTTTTTTTTGGAATGGGGACGATATGGATTTCTATGATGGAAAACCGGCGTACGGGCCGAGATATTTTTATATGTATATGTGATTTGCCGGCGTATGGGCCGTGCTATGTGGATGAGATTTACCGGCGTATGGGCCGTGCTATGTGATTTGCCAGCATAGGGGCTGTGCTATGTGATTTGCCGGCGTACGGGCCGTGCTATGTGGTTTGCCAGCGTACGGGCTGTGCTATGTGATTTGCCGGCGTACGGGCCGATGATTTTCATGATACACGTATATATGTGAAATGATATGATTGATGTGAAAATAAATGATATGAGATATTTATGTATCACGGTTTTAGTATATATATATGATATCAGAACTTGGTTGGCTTGGTCTAGGCTAGCACTTGCACGGTATCGTTGCTATGTGTCCATGGTCCTCGTGATCATGATATTTGTGTTAACGCTGCTGTACGGAGTGGTGTGAGATTGGATGGTCGATGTGGTTATTTTCAAGAAGTGTGCTATTATTGCCCCTGGTGTACGGACCAGTCTGGGTAGACCCATCGGACCTACAGACTACTGTTTGACTTGGCAGTGGTCGGCCAACCATTGTCAGGTCCCGCCTTCGGGCCACACAACCCAGTCATGTGGGGGTAATACATGACAACAGTCAGCTAACCTACCAGGATTGTTTTATGTTATTATTAGTGTATGAGATGAGACATATATGTTTTCCCAGATTTGATAAACAGTATTGAATATGTTATGTATGGTATATGTAGAACACATAATACTCATGTTGCCATACACTGGTATTAGTTTATTTCCCTTACTGAGAGGTGTCTTACCCCTAAATGTTATACATTTTTCAGGAGCCCCTGATAGGAGAGCGGGAAAAGCCCCGCTGATCTAGATCAGTTGTTTGCCCTCTTTGGAAGGGTAAGTTTTTGGTAGGGACAGTTAGGTTTTGTGGGGATTGTCCCTAGATTTCATTTTTGAGATGTATATACTGTGAGATAGTAATTGTAGTGACTCTGGTATGTGTTATGCACTTTATGATGAGATGTATATGATTTTATACTTTCTACTGCGTAGGCTTCTGCTCTATGTTTTGTTATATCCCTGGTGCCCACGGGCCCAGGTGGATTGTGACCTGCTGAGCTGGGATGTATGATGTGATGATAATTTATATATATATATAAAATAAAAAAAAATATGTGAAAAAGGAGTAGGTCGTTACAGGCAAGTAACTATGTCAAAAAAAATTAAACTATTGATTTAACTTTGGTACTATAAACAATAGCAGTGACTCAGATGGTGAGGATACTATTATTCATAACCAAGTGTATACCATCACACACTACAAAAAATAAGGTTATTAGTGAAAGTTTTGAATTAGTCGCTAAATTTGCCGTTACTAATACTTATTAGTGACGAATTTTTCAAACTGTCACTAATAATAGAGTATTAGTGACGGATTAAAATTGTCACTAAAAAATCTAAGCCCGTCACTATAAATTCTACACCAGCTTGATCAAAAATCATCTCTAAAGCCATGGTATTAGTGACGATTTTAAATTCGTCACTAATGCTCTATAATTAGTGACGATTTGAAAATCGTCACTATTGTTCACAAGCAACTATTAGTGACGATTTTCAAACCGTCACTAATACTATATTATTAGTGACGGTTTGAAAACCTTTACTAAAATTTTAAAAAAAAAAGGCAATTATTAGTGACGATTTTGAAACTTTCACTAATACTTAAATTGGACAATTAGTAGTGATGATTTTAAAATTGTCACTAATAATTTTAAATTAATTTTTTTTTTCAATTATTAATTCCCGTAAAAATCTGTAATTACATTTTCATATACGTAACATTAAACCATAATTGCTAAAAAAATTCATAAATTATTCAAAATTATAATTCAAATTCAAATTCAAATTTAAATTCAAATTTAAATAAAAATACAAATATATTATACAAATTCAAATTCAAATACAAATATATTATACAAATTCAAATTTAAATACAAATACATTATACAAATTTAAATTCAATTACAGAAATTTCATCTGTTTAGATAACAAAAAAAGTCAAAAGCTGCATCTGTAGTGCATGGCATCGTGTTGACATTGTGACAGCTGCAAACCCTACAAATTAAGAAAGTAAAAAAAATTAGTATATGCTTTTTGAAAAATTTTGGCAACATTTTTCCTATAAATATGACATTTTCCATAGAGATATGCCCCAAGCCTAGGTGTTTACAATAAACAATTCACAATAATCCAACCAGTAATGAATTTTATGAGTGCACGATAGCTTCATATAATAAGCATTAAATAATGTAACATGCTCATGCATCCTATAAACAATACATATCAAAATATAGTTCTATGAAAAAATATATGTGATTTTTATGGTTTATATGGCTTCCATAGGACTCTAAAACAATTATAATAATCAAATAATGCAAATGAGTCCATGATTGATAGAATTTTCACTTAACATATGCAAAATTAAATTTAGAGATCAAGTTCAAAGTTCATTTGAAGTTCACTTATTCTTTCTAAAATGCTTTAACATTCAGCTAACTATAACCATATGAGCATATGGTATATGGCTATGATTATTTTGGGAAAAAGTCAACAAATTTTCGGTAGCATGCCGTCTATAAATAGAATATTTCTCAAACTTACAAGTCACAAAAGCATGCAATTCACAATGTTTTTGCATCATACAGATGTCATTTATATTAACATATGCAACAACCTAAAAGTATCTACCAACAGGCAATACACATTACTGCATCAGCCATGCAGGTGGCGTTCCAATCAAACATGCAGTCCTAATGTCCACTACCAGCATGCAGTTCACAAGATATATCAATCCAAGCATGCAGTCCAGAAGCTAAATCATCTATTAAACTGAAGTTAGATATATACCCATCTCTAGCTACAATAAGGTCATGGATGACAGAGAAGGACGATGAGGTCGTGGATGGTGGTGGCTGCATCAACAATTCTTTATCTAGTTTACCTGGAGTTTCTTTTCAAAATTGATTTGAAATGCGATAAGCATACCCATGTAGACAGAATGAATTTAACCTTTCATCTGATAGGTTAATATGCAATGACTGCAAGAAGGGCATCAAGATTCAAGAGAAATAAAATTAATATTTAAATCATACCTTAACTATAAGAGACAACCCATTAGATCAAAGGCTAAAATTCATTTTGTCTACATGGGCAGGCTTATCGCATTTCAAATCAATTTTGAAAAGAAACTCCGGGTAAACTAGATAAAGACCCTCCATTCATTGTATATACACTGCAAATGATATGTCCACTATCAAAAATAGAAGTTATCAAAAGTATACCTAAAATTATATAACAAACCCTTCTCAATGACGGCAAAATCTAAGCTGAGGATAGCTAAATTATATCTCCTTGACCCTTTTTACACTTTTAGGAAACATTTGATAATGTTGTTTGGTCCTAAAGTATTGTATACTATCAAACAAGATAATTGCTTGGGGATGAAATGATGTAAACAAAAACTAAAATTTCATGAGCTCAGCCATAAAGTTAGCTTCTAATGAAAACATTAATGATCCTTAAAAGAATAGAGCCTGAAAAAGCAATGGTCCTGCATACAAAATAAAGTAGAATTGACAGAAAAAAATATATTACCAATGCAATTTCCTTGATTTCCTTATTTCATTTTCCTTTCCTTCGTCTAGTTTATCTTCTAATTCATTTATACCTTGTGTTCAAACACTATTATATAAATTTAAAATACAATGTACCCATTATTATCGAATAGCAAAAATTTAAAAAATGCTTAAAAAATGTATATATTTTTATGCAAGATTTGAAATTCATTCATTTCAAATTATGATCTCAAAATTGCCTTAAGACAAACCCCAATGGTACAGAAAACAAAACAAATAAAAAAATTAAAAACAAAAACAGAACACACTAACCCCTTTAATTGTCAAAAATACAAAGTATCTTTCTTAAGACTTTGAGAAAATTTGCAGCAACTTCAAAAATGCAAATCAATGGCCTAGTTACAAGCTAAAATCTCACCTTTAACCAAGCTGCAATGAACCAATTCTTATTAACCATGGAAATGGTCGAGCACTAGAGGGCGGCGGCGATGGGCAGAGATTAATTAATTACTAGGTCATTGCTTATTAATTTTCCATATTTTTTTTTTGGGGTGTCATGTCATTTGAAAGGGTTTGTCATTTTAATGGATGCAAATGTCGATTTCTGAATTTTAAAACCTAGTTTACTAAATCAAGGTGGTTCATGTCTCTGTGCAATTGGTAACTCCAAGTGAATCCATCGTGACCTTTATGTTCATTCAATCCATATTGTCTATTTATGATATTTAAATGTGATAATATAGTATTTTTTTTTTCTTCTTACCATTAACTCATCTAGCACCGGACTATATGTAATTAATAAAGTTTTCCATACAAGTATAGGTTAGATGTTATAGAGGCTAAGGGTTCTTCCTACATTTGGAGTTTCTCTTTTTCTTTTGATTAGGCATATAGCATTGATCTTTTCATCACCTCCCTTTTTCTTTTGATTAGGCATATAGCATTGATCTTATTAAGTTTTGATTTTTCATTTAAGGTTAGGTTGAAGCTTCCCCTATACATTTCTTTGTTGAGAATGTTTTTTGTCATTTGTCTTCCCACCTTTCTAGTTTGCCCTAAATAGCTAGCATACATCTTGTTAGGCTTTGGTTGCCTCTAGGTTGAGGTCAATGTTCAAATGACAATTTCTAACTCTCAATTTTTTTTTATATTAACAGTTTTCCTACCAAAGTGGGTTGTGCTATTTTTGCATGAGAGGGTAGCATACAAGCATTCTACTTGAGATTTATGATTCCATTGAGATGTGGAAGGATAAGTCATTGTTTCTTTGTGGGAAGAAGGGTTAGGGTACAAATATGGACTAGGTGATCCTATGAAGCATTTTGTGACTCCATTATTTTCTTTAGAAGACAAGGAAATTATGAAGACTTTAATAATGGCTATGCTAAGGGCCTTTGCAGAACTAAGACCCACCACTAAGCTTATTAAATTAAGTAATATGGCAATCATCTTTTGGTTGGATGTTTTGTCCTTTGCATTATGTCATTCCCAAACTAAAAGAACCATTCCTTGCACTCCTTTTTGCCTAGTTAAGTCAATCATGTTTATGAATTTATCTCAAGCCTTGAGCTCATTCAGACCCCAAGCCAACATTTTGCCCCAAGTTGACATAGTTTTTGAGTCCATAGCTCATTCTAGCATAATTAAGCTAAATTTGCATTCAAGCAAATCCTAAGCCACTGCTCACGTGAGCTCACAACCTGGGCCAAAAGTACATTCACATTCACATGAAAATGCCCTCTTCTGCCAAAATTAACAATATTATTATTTCTAGTATTATTTGTACAAAGTGATAAGTACCTTTGTTGGAGAGAGAGAGAGAGAGAGAGAGAGAGAGAAAGAGTAAATCCAAGGTACCCTATTGTCACAAAGGAAGGGGACAATATAATTATTGTAAATAACAAAAGATATGTATTTTCTATATGCTAGACTTTAATGGTCACATATTATAGAAACATCCGAACAAAAAAGATAGTATTCATACAAAGTTTGTGTGAAACCATATTTTACCTGTTTGTCACAGTAACTTTTCTCAATAAAATTACTTATATGTTTTGATAAACTAATATTACACACTTTCTTTCTTTCTAATTAAAATAAAAATAATACAAATAAATAAACACATATTACATAGAAAATTAGTTTGTCATGTCTAATTGGACACATAAATTAATTACGTATATATAGACTAGTATAACTCATTTGTGCAGCTATTATAAGGTCTTATGTCAATAATTGTATCATATTTTTGTTGAGGTTACATAAAACTCATCCTCTGAATTTTATTTAAAAAAACAAAACACAGACACACATATTCTTACGCACAAAACATGCTGCTAGCTTTCATCATCAAAAAGATTAATTAAAAGCAGTCATCCAATCATCACTCTCTCTCTCTCTCTCTCTCTCTCTCTCTCTCTCTCTCTCTCTCTCTCTCTCTCTCTCTCTCTCTCAAGTTGGCTTAGCAGAAAATCTTAAGAGACAATTTTGGGAAGATATGGATAGTATTATGCAAGACATACCAGGGACTGAGAAAATATTTATAGGAGATCTGAATGGACACATTGGAAGAGATAATAAAAATTATGAAAGGATACATAGAGGATATGGATATGGAGACAAAAATGAGTCTGGGGAGATGATCTTAGACTTTGCTATGTCATATGATTTTTGTATAATGAATACTTGCTTTAAGAAGACAGAAGAACACTTAATAACTTTTAAAAGTGGACAAAATAGAAGTCAAATAGATTTTTTTTTTTTAACGAGGAGGGTAGATCGTGTATCATGCAAGGATTGTAAAGTTATTCCAGGTGAAAGTCTTACCACACAACATAGAGTCTTAGTGTTAGATATATGCATTAAAAAATGGAAGAAAAAGGATAAAATAAACTAGTGTAGGAGAACTAGATGGTGGAACCTGAAAGGAGAAAATATAATAAAATTTAAAGATAAAATGATCAAAGATGGGGATTGGACCTTAGAGGATGGGATAGATTCAAATACTCTTTGGAATAGATTAGCTAGCTCTATTAAAAAGATAGCAAAAGTGATTTTAGGCGAATCAAGGGGAAGATTCTCAAATAGCAAAGAAAGTTGGTGGTGGGATAAAGATGTGCAAAAAATCATAAAGACAAAAAGAATTTGGTATAAAACGTGGCAAAAATGTAGAAACAGCGATAACTTTGAAAAATATAAGGAGGCAAGAAAAGATGCAAAAAGGGCTGTTAGTGAAGCTAAATATAGATCATTTAATAGTTTGTATGATAGATTAGGTACAAAAAGAAGGGGAAAAAGATATATTTAAACTTGCTAAAGCTAAAGAAAGGAAGAACAAAGACTTAGGAAATGTAAAATGTACAAAAAGTGAGGATGATATTGTCTTGGTTAAGGACAAAGATATTAAAGAAAGATGGCGAAGTTACTTTAGTAAGTTGTTTAACGAAGACCAAATAGAACGCTTAAATTTAGAATTGTCAAATGAGGAAAAGACTAAAAATATAAGATTTATTCGAAAAATTAGAGTTAACGAAGTTAAGTTTGCACTAAAAAAGATGAAAAATGGGAAAGCTATGGGACCAGATAACATCCCAATTAAAGTTTGGAAATGCTTTGGTGATAACGGAATTATATGGTTAACTAATTTATTTAATACAATTGTAAAAACTAAGAAAATGCCAGATGAATAGAGGAAAAGCACTTTAATACCTATATACAAAAATAAAGGAGATATTCAAAATTGTAATAACTATCGTGGAATGAAACTTATGAGTCAATGATGAAACTATGGGAAAGAGTAGTTGAACAAAGATTAAGGTTAGAAACGAAGATCTCAGAAAATCAATTTGGTTTTATGCCTAGAAGATCTACCACAGAAGCTATTTATCTTTTAAGAAGATTAATGGAAAAGTTTAGGGAAGAGAAGAGGGACTTGCATATGATATTTATTGACCTTGAGAAAGCATATGATAGGATACCTAGGGAAGTTCTGTGGTGGGTTTTAGAAAAAAAGGGTGTATGTTGTAGGTATACCGATGTCATTAAGGATATGTACGATGGAGTAATGACTAGTGTAAAGACTATAGATGGAGAAACTAAAGAATTTCCAATTACCATAGGTGTACATCAAGGATCTGCTTTAAGTCCTTATCTTTTTGCTTTACTGATGGACCAATTGACTAAGAGTATTCAAAAGAAGGTTCCATGGTGTATGTTGTTTGCAGATGATATTGTATTAATTGAGGAAACTAGGGATGGAGTAGAGGCTGAGTTAGAATTATGGAGAGAAGCTTTGGAATCTAGAGGCTTTAAGATAAGTAGAAATAAAATAGAATATATGAAATGTAATTTTAGTAATGATAGGAGGAATATTGGAGACAAAGTTAAACTTGATGATGAAGAAATAAATAGCACTTGTAGATTTCGATACCTTGGATCTATTATGCAAGTTGAAGGAGAAATTGAAGATGATGTAATGCATAGAGTTAAAGCAGGTTGGGTCAAATGGAGAAGTTCTTCAAGTGTTCTATGTGATTGTAGAATACCCTTAAAATTGAAAAGGAAGTTTTATAGGACAGCTATAAGACCAGCTATGCTATATGGATCAGAATGTTGGGCGACGAAGAAACATAATATCCAAAAAGTAAAAGTTGCCGAGATGAGGATGCTTAGATGGATGAGTGGTATAACATTGAAAGATAAATTAAGGAATGAACATATTCGTGGTAAGTTAGGTGTAGCTCCTATAGAAGATAAGATAAGGGAAGGACGACTCAGATGGTATGGACACTTGCAACGTAGGCCTTATAGTGCACTTGTGAGGAAGAGTGACTTAGTTACTGTGGGGGGTAGTAGAAGGGGTAGGGGTAGACTTAAAATAACTTGGGAGGAGATAGTGAGTAAGGATTTAATATCTTTGAATCTATCAAAAGAAATGGTCCATGATCGCATAAATTGGCGGAAAAGGATTCATATAGCCAACCCCACTTAGTGGGACTAAGGCTTTGTTTATATATATATATATATATAATGCATTTATATTCTTTTTATTTTTTTCAAAAATTCAGATTAGTATTGTCCTTTGACCTTCTAAAAAAGTAATTTTATTTTCAACAATTCAAATTAAAACCCCATAATTTCTCCTAGATGTGTGTGGATGGTGCAGGTTTTCCACATATATCCCCTTCTTATTACATGTTAAACAAAATAATTATAATATATACATATATAATGTAAATACTTAGTCTTAATAAACAAAAAAAATTATAATGTATTATTAAGTAGGGGCAACTTATTTAAATATACATAATTAAGACTAAGTATTACTATTAAAAATTAAAAAATAAAGTGATAATATGTATTTTTGAAAGCAAAAATTTTGAGTTTAAATGTAGATTTCTATAGATTAAAATAACTCCATACAAAAACTAAATTCTGTCTAAATCTAAGCAAACCAATTAAAAATTTTCCATGCTTCCAAAAACATGGTTAGGGATTGACTGTTTTAAAAACAAGAAATAACCCTAGAAATTTAATATATTGTTGAGGTTCCAGCCAAAATAAAAATAAAAATAAAAATAAACAAAGAAGAAAGACAAGGGAACAAACCTAAGGTGTCCGGCAAGAAGCTAAGGTCGTCGGTTGTCTGGGAGCAGCGGGAATTAGACTGGGAAAGGGCCGAGTTTGACGGGGGTCTCAGCGGGAAACTAGGAGAGGGCGTACCAAGTCGTCAGTCTACTAGGGCTTCAGCGAAGCCTACGACGTCCGGCGAAGTCGAGCACACAAGGCCGAGAGAGAGCAGTGAGAGACTAGGAGAGACGATTGCATCGCGGGGAAGAGGAGGAGCCAGGAGAATAGGAGGGAAAATATCCCACGGATAGGGATAAGAGATTTTGGGCATTAGTGACGGTTTCAAAACCGTCACTACTATTCTCCATCCTTTTTTAAAAAAAAAATGATATAACATTAGTGACGGTCCACAATTCGTCACTAATAATGGCATAGTAATGACGAGTTTAGAAATTCGTCACTAATTAAGAACCAATGGTGATGAATTTATAAATTCGTCACTAATATTTTGAACTAATTTTTTTTTTAAAAAAGAAAATATTAGTGACGAATTTAAAAATTCATCACTATTGGTCCCTTATAAGTGACGAATTTACAACATTGTCACTAATACTTTGAACTGAAATTTTTTTTATTTGTTTTAAAAAAAAAATCATTATTAGTGACGTTTTCAAATCCATTACTAATAAGGGACCAATAGTGACGAATTCATGAATTCGCCACTAATACTCTGAACTTAAAATTTTTAATTTTTTTAAAATTAATCCGTCACTAATAATAGGCCAATAGTGATGAATTTACAAATTCGTCACTAATACTCTGAACTCAAATTTTTTAATTTTTTTTTTAAGAAGTGAAGTATTAGTGACGGTTGTCAAATCTGTCACTAATAATGACCAATAATGACGAATTTTGTAATTCGTCACTAATACTCTGACCTAATACCCTTAACTAAATTTTTTTATATATTCATAAATATTAGTAGTGACGGTTGGTTAATTGTCACTAATAAGTGACTTTTAGTGACGAATTTAATCCGTCACTAATACCATAAAATTGTCGCTAATATTTTTCCGAAAAAATTTCGCGCAAAAATTGTTTACCGCGCAATTTTTAGTGATGAAAGTATTAGTGATAAATTTAAAACCGTCACTAATACCTTCGTCACTAAAATCCTGTTTTTTTGTAGTGACATAATACTAGACCTATTGTCCCATAGTGAATCCCCAGATGGAGAGGTAACCCAATACTAAAATTTACTAGAGTTTATACTTGGTGAGTCTGATAGGGAGGAAGATACTAATATCATCACATAAAATTATGTACTTCACCTATAAACTAGTGATGGAGATAATGAAATTTATATGTAATAAATTCCCTCACCAACTTAGTTATTTAATTCATGAGGGATACAAACATGTGTTTAATATTCAAATAAATTTAATATTCCAATCTTGGTAACTAAATTACATGCAACAAATAAAATTCCAAATTCCCTTAATTTTTTATAAAAAAATTGTATTATAACTTGGGAATTAATTTTATTCTCTAGTTGTACATGCATAAACCAACATTGAAATTTTAAATTTTACATGTTAATGACATAACACAAGAACAACAAACACGCCAAGCAAGCATATTGAAATTGGAATAGTTTTCCCAAGAGGAGGGTGAATTAGGATTTTTAAAAATTTATTTCCCTTTTAAATACTTTTTTGTTATAACAATAATTAATGCTCAACCACAATCACAAAATTAAATTAGAGTAATCACAACCAAAACAAATTAATCAACCACTTAATAATAGCTCTGTGGTAATGTGCAAAGCTTGCTAAATTTGTATATGCCCTGTTGTTAAATTTCACAAACAACCTTCTTCCCAATGTTCAGCTTGTAAATAAACTTTCAATTTAATAAGTTAAAGATGATCAACCAACGTAGTCCCTCTTGGTTTCCGCAATCAATGCTGATCAAACCAAAATAAATTAACTTCCGGTCTATTTAATAACCAAACACTCAAAATTCAGAAATTTATAAAGCATCCACTCAGTTTGTAAATTTTGCTGAAAAGTAAAGAGTAAGGAAGAAAGAAGAACACAAGATTTTACGAGGTTCGGCTTCAACACACTCTACGTCCTCGCCCTTGGCAAAACTACCAAAGGATTCACTATCACCGTTCCTTTACCAGGCGAAACAATACTGATTACAACAGTCCTTGGTTAAGGCTAGAGCCAGCCTTCTCCAAATAATATCCCCTTATTTGGTCCAACAATTCAACACTCGAACCGTCAATCAATCTGTTACAAAGATTTAAAACAAGGCGTACAAGAATTGCTCCTCAAGAGCTAATTAGTACAGATAAAAATTATATACTTCAGTAAATTCACAATACGAAATTCAAATTGAAGCTCTAGAGTTTTATCACCGTAATAATATTTCAGTAGATGAAATAATTAACAATTAAAGCACAATATCAGTGAGACAATCATGAGACAATCAGCAGAGCTTTTGAGAATTTTGTGGATGTTGAGAGCAATAAAGAGCTTTCAGAAATTTAGAGTGCTTGAGAGAGAGTTTGATTGCTGATTTGAAATCTTGGTGTCTAAATCAATGTATTTTGAGGGTATTTATAGATGTAGAATGGTTTCTTACTTGTTCCCCATGTTTACTTCAGTAGGGTCCAAGTTTTAAAATAATTTGGGTTTCAAGTAATTGAAAATTTAAAAATATGCCCGTTGAGAAATTTAAATTTTCTCGCGAGCCAGACGACTGTGGAATCTTTGGCGATTGTCTATCCAAGTATTTCATACATATTTTTCACAAACAGAAATGTGGCAGTCAGCTGTCGTCGAGGTGGCAGTCGTCTCTTACTGAACAACTCAGTTTAAAAAATCAATCAAAATGGTGGCAGTCAACTGGCAGAACACACACATACGTCTTATTTGTCACTGGCAGTCGTCTGTCAATAACTTGACAGTCGTCTATCATGCTACTATCACTTGTTTAAGACCCTTAAAAAAATGCCAGTTGTCTGTCCAATAGGCTTTCCTTCATTTAAGAACAACTTTATCTCTCTTATCTTTGCTTAATTAGTCTTGGAATATTAAGTTGTTTAACTTTGAAAAACATGTTCCAAGACTTTAAAAACTTCAAGTTTCTAAGTGTGTCTTTGCCTAATGAGCTTTAAAATGAATATTCATACATGAATCAATTTGAAGTACTTGCAAAGCTTGTCCTATAAGCGAATTTGACACTTCTTTGCTTTGAGTTCTTTGTTGCTGATCTTTCAAACTTCCTTGAGCTTTTATTATGGATCACTTCTATTAATGTAAGGTTTTCCTTGTTCTTTGATCCTTGTGAGCTTTCATAAAGTATTTGAAGTTTGAGCAAATCATTTTTGCCTGAAATAATATCACTTGAAAACAATATTAGAAAACTGTACTTTGTTATCATCAAAATCAAGAGTTGTAAGCCTAGCTAGGCCAACAATCTCCCCCTTTTTTACGATGACAAAGAAAGAGTAAAGATGCAAAAATAATACTCCCCCTATTAATAAGCATAGTTTGAAAATAATTTCATTAAGACATAAATTCCTGAAGGTTCAAATTTCATATTTAACATTGAAACAAGACATAAGTTCAGAAGGTTCAAAGTTTCAAATTTAACATTGAAACAAATACATAGAACTTATAATACATAGAACTCATAGTACATCAAACTAGAAATAATACATACATAGGTTCATAGATTCAACTCATAGACTCATAGACTTTGCTCACACACATACTCCCCCTTTTGACATCAACAAAAAGGCCTAATACATCCAGTGACTGAGCATGTGTAGTATACAAAATAACAAAAAGTTCAAACATCATCAAGAGTCTGTAGTCAAGTATCAGAAGCTGTGTCACTATCTTCAGCAATCCTTTTTTCTTTAGATTTCTATGATCCTTCTTTTTCAGCTTCAGCAGTGTCTTCATCTGATTTTGCCTAAGAGTCTTCATTATCATTTTCATTACTCTCTTTATTTGAATCAGTTTCATTTTGTGTGACATGTTGCTCGATTTTGTCAAGACGCTTATCTAGTAAAGTATATTTATCATCAATATTTGCTATCTTGTCTTGAAGCGAAGCAAAACTATTTATCATTTCAGAACTGAAGCTGGTATAGTGCTGATAAAAAGGAAGAATCCAAAGAGGCACATCAGCTTCTTTAGGAGTTGGATTACATTCTTCTGGTGCTGGTCATTCAGGTCTATTACCCCTAAACATCCATCCCTAGGTATACTTCTTGTAACCCATCCTCTTTAAAGTAGTGAGGAGAATATGTTGTAATGGGTTCGCTTCACTAGTTTGGAAGATGGAGTTAGGACTTGAAAGTGAGCAAAAACTAAGGAAAGAATGCCACCATATGGAAGCCCAATTCTAGGAGATTTGAGCTTCATGACCATCCATTTTAGTACAAGGCTAGCTAAATCCAATTTCTTTCCTTTTAGTATGCACCACATGACAAAGCAATCAAAGAAGGAAATATATGATCAAAGGAGCCTGATCTAGGAATTATATTATAAGCAATGATCTTGTGAAGAATTTATGCGTATTAATTGAGCTATTTGTATTGTGGGAATAAACCCTGCTCCACTGTCCATTGTTTTTCTATTGGATTGCACTCAAAATCACCATGCTTAAGACAAAGTATTTTCCTTAGTGAGTGTGGAGTAAGTGTGATCTTTTGGCCAAATACTTTGGTGTCAAATCCAACATCTTTCTTTATCAAGTTTGACTAGAGAAGCTTAATCTGATCAGGGTAATATCTCTTAACTTGGTGAAGGACAAACTTATCCCATGCTATGTTTTTGAACAACTCAAGAATTTCAGGAAAAATTTCTTCAAAGAAAGAGATGTCTAGCACCTTAGAAAACATTGGATCGATAGTAGAGATGTGATTTTGGTACAAAGCTTTTGCGTGAGATGAAACTAACCATTTTTCAATTTCGTTGTTGCTAATAGACCTTGAAGAAGAAGCTTTGTCCTTTTTCCCAACTAATTTGGTTCTTGGCATGATGATGATGCAATAATTTGAGAAACCCTAGATGTGAAGGATTTAGGGTTTTGATGGAGTGACATTGTGAGGAGGTTTGGAGAGGAGAAACTTAGGGAAGAGAGGTTATTTTCGTGAAGGGTAGACAAGTGGACAGGCATCTAGGGATTTTAAAAAGAGTGTTTTTATGTTAAATGAACGTGAACTGCAGTGAGACAGTCGTCTATCATCAAGTTGAAAGTCAGTTGTCAACTTTCTTTCCAGATAGACAGTAGCCTGTCAGGCGCCTGCCTGGTGTCTGGCAGTCGTCTGCCCTGAAGAAATTCTTTTCTCTCTTTAGTTAACCTCTCGTACATATAACATTCCTAATTCTCATTGGATAAATACAAATTGATCTTTAGCTAGTGGTTTTGTGAATATATCAGCTAATTGATCATGAGTGTTAACAAATTCAAGAACTATTCTACATTATTTCTTAAGAACATAATTTTTTTTTAAACCAATTCACCCCCCCCCCCCCTCTTGGGAACAATATCCTATTTTCAATTGGTATCAAAGCCTAGTTATAGTAAATTTTAACAAGAAACTATAAAAAGATCGAACGTCACACATAGGAGTAGCTCCTTTCGGAGAGGGCCAATCCTCAACCCGACCACCAATCTTTTGTGGACATAACTATACTTTTTGGAAAAAAAACTAATGCAAATCTATCTTCAACATATGGATTGAAAAGCTTGGGAAGTTTTCAAGGATGGAGGTCTAATTCCTATCAAAATTGTGGATGGAAAACAAATTCCTAAAAAGAAAAAGGACATGACCGATATAGACTAAAAAATGCTACAAATAAATTCAAGTGCCATAAATGCCTTGTATTGTGCTCTAGGCGCTAATGAATTCAATAGAGTCATGGCTTGCAAAATGGCCAAAGAAATTTGGGACAAGTTAGAAGTAACTTATGAAGGAACGGTAGATGTTAAAGACAATATGATTGACATGCTAACCAGTGAGTATGAAGCTTTCAAAATGAATCTGGATGAAACAATCACTAGTATGTATACTAGATTTACTCACATAATAAATTCTTTGAGTGTCATAGGAAAAACCTACATCACCTATGAAATGATTCGGAAAATACAAAGAGGCCTTCCCTCCTTATGGGAACCAAAGACCACTGCAATAACAAAAGGTAGGAGCCTTATGACTCCCTCACTAGATGAACTTATAGGTTCACTACTCACTTATGAAATGGAATTATAAGAAAGAAACCCTGAACCTAAGAATAAGAAGTTCATTGCCTTAAAAGTAGCTAGTGAAAGCTCAAATGAAGATGAAAGTGAATCTAGTGATCTAGACCAAGATGAATTAGCATTCATCACTAAAAGACTTAGCAAGTTCTATAGGAGAAATAAAAAGTTCCCTAGAATGTTTAGTAAAAAGAAATATGAAAAATGGGAAACAGGAAGGTAAGAAAACAAAAGTAAAAATGACCCTCCAACATGTTATCATTGCAAGAAACCAGGACACATCAAGCCAGACTTCCCTTTGCTCAAGAAGGATAAAAAGAAGAAGAAGGAAGCCATGAAAGTTACATGGGATGATTCAAACTCAAGAGAAACAGAGAATGAGTCAAGCGGACAAGAGACAGCGAATATGCACTTCATGGCAAATGATGAAGAGGTAAATTCTTACTACTCATCATCAACAGAATCTAGTAACGAATCTTGTGATGAATCTTGCGATAGCATGCGCTCCTATAAAGAACTACAAGCTAAGTTATTTGCCTTACATAAAAGGTTCATTAAAGTTTCCAAAAGAAACATAACCTTGAAAGAACAAAATAAAAAAAACTAATAAAACAACTTGAATTTTCTAAATCCATTGAAAAGGAGAAAGAATCTCATATTGGAAAATTAGAAGAGAAAATAAAATATATGACTCAAGAAATAGTCAAAATACAAGCAGATGATCAAAATAAAAAGGATTTAGAAATAATTGAACTTAAGAAGTCAATAGAGGATAAAGAGAAAATCATTTATAACTTTACCAAAGGTAAAGAAAATTTTGAAAAGATGATTGACCAACAAAGATTGTTGGCATTGGTAAAATAGGTAAAGATTCCTCTCTTACAATTGATGATGTGTTGTTGGTAGAAGGTTTAAAATATAATCTTTTAAGTATTAGTCTATTAAGTGACAAAGGTTTTGAAATAATTTTTAAGAAAAACAAATGCATTATTCAAAATCTTAAGAATGATGAAACCTTATTCATAGCTCATAGGGTAAATAACGTATATTGTATAAATCTTGATAACCTAGTTAATTAAAATGTGACATGTTTGGCTGCCATGAATGAAATTAGTTGGTTTTGGCATAGAAAACTAGAACATGCAAGCATGAACCTATTATCTAAACTATCCAAGAAAAAATTAGTAAAAGGATTACCAAATACAAAATTTATAAAAGATAAGATTTGTGATGCATGCCAAAAAGGAAAACAATTCAAGACATGTTTCAAAAAGAAAAAGTACATATCAACTAGTAGACCTTTAGAACTCTTGCATCTAGACTTATTTGGTCCTACTAGAACACAAAGCTTAGGAGGCAAACAATATGTCTTTGTGATTGTAGATGATTATTCAAGATATACTTGGGTATTATTCTTAGCAAATAAAGATGAAGCTTGAAACATGTTAATAACTCTATGCAAGAAACTATAAAATGAAAAAGACTATAACATAACTAACTTTAGCAGTGATCAAGGTAGAGAGTTCAAAAACAAAGATATTAACAAATTTTGTGATGATCATGACATAAACCATAATTTCTCAGCACCTAGGACTCCACGACAAAATGGAGTTGTTGAGAGGAAAAATAGAATTCTTCAAGAAATGGCAAGAACCATGTTAAATGAAAATAATTTACCTAAGTACTTTTGAGCTGAAGCTATAAATATAGCTTGTTATGTTATAAATAGGGTGTCTATTAGATCAAGTCTAGATAAAACACCTTATGAACTATGAAAAGGTAGAAGACCCAACATAGCTTACTTCCATGTATTTGGATGTAAATGCTTTGTTCTCAATAATAAAGAAGATTTAGGTAAATTTGATGCAAAATAAGATGAAGGCATTTTCTTAGGATATTCTACAAATAGTACAGCCTATAGGGTTTATAATAAAAGAACACTTACTATCGTTGAATCCATGCATATAACTTTTAATGAATCAAATCACTCTGCAAAAGAAATTAAGAATGATGAAGGAGAAGATATCTCAAAAAAAGAAGAAAATCTTGAAATGAAAGAGGAAAACAATGATGAAACTTCAAATGAAAACCCCACAGAAAACCAAGAACTACCAATAGAGTGGAAATATGTTAAAAGTCATCCAAAAGATTAAATTCTTGGAGAACCATCAAAAGGAGTAACCACTAGAGCATCATTGAAAAATATATGTAACCATTATGCATTTTTATCTCAAGATGAACCCAAGAACATTGAAGAAGCCTTAAATGATGATTCTTGGATTATGGTTATGCAAGAAGAACTAAATCAGTTTGAAAGAAGTCAAGTATGACAACTAGTACCTAAACCCAAAGAACATTCAATCATAGGAACTAAAAGGGTCTTTAGAAATAAGAAGGATGAAAATGGGGTAGTTGTTAGAAACAAAGTTAGGCTAGTAGCACAAGATTATAATCAAGAAGAAGGTATTGACTATGATGAAACCTTTGCGCCCGCAGCAAGAATGGAATCAATAAGGATGCTCCTAGACTATGCAGCCTATAAGGATTTTAAACTATATCAAATGGATGTAAAAAGTGCATTCTTAAACATATATATAAATGAAGAAGTTTATGTTAAACAACCTCCAGGTTTTGAAGACACGAAAAATCTCAATCATGTATTCAAGTTAACAAAAGCTTTGTATGGTTTGAAACAAGCTCCTAGAGCTTGGTATGAAAGACTAAGCAATTTTTTACTCAAAAATGATTTTTCAGGAGGAAAGGTAGATAGCACTCTATTCATAAAAACTAAAAATAAAAATATGCTAATAGTACAAATCTATGTTGATGATATCATATTTGGTGCAACACATGAAGAATTATGTAAAGAATTTGCTACATGTATGCAAAGAGGATTTGAAATGAGTATGATGGGAGAGTTGAATTACTTTCTAGGGTCACAAATATAACAAGTTAAAAATGGAACATTCATAAATCAAACTAAATATATTAAAGATATGTTGAAAAAGTTTGATATGGAAGAAAGCAAACCCATAGGAACCCCCATGAGCACCTCAACAAGCCTTGACAAAGATGAAAAGGGAAAACAAGTAGACACAAAACATTATAGAGGAATGATAGGAAGCCTATTATATCTAACAGCAAGTAGACTTGACATCATATTTAGTGTATGCATGTATGCTAGGTTTCAATCAGCACCTAAGGAATCACATCAAATAACAGTTAAATGAATACTTAGGTACTTGCTAGGCACACTTGATCTAGGCTTGTGGTATCCAAAGGGAACTGATTTTGAAATGATAAGTTATTCATATGCAGATTATGCTGGCTGTAAAATAGATAGAAAGAGCACTAGTGGGACTTGTCACTTTCTAGGACACTCACTAGTCTCTTGGTTTTCAAAGAAACAAAATTCCATGAAATTATCCACAACTGAAGTAGAATACATGGCAGCTGGGAGTTGTTGTGCTCAAACATTATATATGAAACAATAATTAAGAGATTTCAAACTTCAATATCAAACAATTCCAATAAAGTACGACAACACAAGTGCCATAAATATTTCAAAAAATCGGGTATCTCACTCAAGAACAAAACATATTGACATAAGACATAACTTCTTGAGAGATCACATACAAAACGAGGAAATAATTCTAGAATTCGTTAATACAAATGATCAATTAGCAGACATATTCACAAAACCACTCTCTGAGGATTGATTTATATTCATTATACGAAAATTAGGAATGATGCATGTTTGAGATGTTGTTTGAAGAAGTTTTCTTTAGAAACATATGCTTGGTAAGTGATTTTCACCTAAGTGTTAGGCGATTGCCATGCTATTGACTTGGTGCCTTTTGGGTTGCCAGGAACTTGCCGCGCAGCAGGTAAGGGTTTAAGACCCTATCCTGTCTCATTTTAACAGCCCTCACGTGCCTACCACTTCTCCTCTCACTCTTAATCATTTCATTCCTACTCTTATTTAAGCTTATATCTCCTCCAAATCCGTCTAAAATCAGAATCCAAACTCAAAACCTACATCATCATCACAAAGTTCTAGGGTTTCTTGGATTTCAATCTCAAGCAAAAATGCCATGAACAAAGATGGTTGCAAACAAGGGTGCTTCCTCCTCCTCATGCATCAACAACGATGAAGTCAAAAAATGGTTAGTTACTCCTCAAGCCAAACATCTTCATTGAAATCAAATTCGCTTCCTCGGAACCAATTCTAGGCAAAGTGATTGATGTTGAATTCTTTAATTCTGACTTTCCTGGAATTTTAAAGCTTTTCAAAGAAATTGGTTGGGAAAGATTTATCACTTATTAGGCCAAAGGGCATTATCCAAACTTGGTAAAGATTTTTTATGCGAACATGGAAAAATAAGAAGATGGGGGATCAAAACGAACCTCTTAGGGTAGAGTATTCACCTCACTCCCTTATCTTTAGGAAAAATCCTTCGTGTTAAATAGTGAGGTTTTGAAGTTCAAATTATTGAAAAAAAATGGATAATGACACAAGGGTTTACCCCAGAGGCATTCTTAACTCTTGTGATAAATGATGAACCCACTTATTTTGGAAATCCACCTATCTATAAATAGCTAAACCTTCAAGCCATAATTCTACATAAACTCATTACTTATAATATCCTACCTCAATCCAGTTCACATGTTCATGTTTCCTATCTAGATTGTTTCATCATGCAGTGCATTTTGAAAGGGAAAAAGTTGGATCTTCCTAGTCTTATTATCAAATGGATTAATATGAAAGTTGATGCTCCTCACATTATTCTACCATATGCTGGGATATTGAATATGGTGTTTGCAAATTATAACATCCTCACACCATCTTTCAACTTCATTTGAAAAACCTATTATGACATATTTTCCAACACAATTCTTACTATTGATGTTAGTATAGTATTTGAGAAAAATAATACTATTGATCAACGGGTTGTTGGGTATGTGGATTCTAATTTTGCAGGTGATCTAGATAAACGTTGATCAACTATTGGATATATTTTTACATTTGCTAATGGTCCAGTGAGTTGGAGGTCTACCTTACAATCTACCATTGCCTTGTCTACAACATAAGCAGAGTACATGGCAGCTTCAAAGGTTGTTAAAGAAGTTATTTGGTTGTAGGGTTTACTTGAAAATTTGGGAGTTGTTTAGAAGCACATTGTTGTGTTCTGTGAAAGCCAGAGTGCTATTCATTTGGCAAATAACCAAGTCTAACATGCACGAACGAACCACATCAACGTTCGATTTCATTTTTTGTGAGATATTATTGATGGATGCAAGATACTTCTTCAGAAGATTGCTACATCTGAAAATCTCGCAGATATGTTGACCAAGATTGTGACAACAATCAAGTTCAAACATTGTTTGGACTTAATCAATATCTTGCAAGTCTGAATATTTTCAAAAGGCGCTGATGATGTGGAATTCTAGTGAATGTTGGTAATTGAAAATTTTGTTAAATTTATCATCAAGGTGGAGATTTGTTGTTTTTTGTCCCACATTGGTAGAAAAGTTGTTTTGAACTTTTTCTTGTTTGCCCCACATTGGTGAGAAGTGTTTTTTGAACTTGAGTTTGAAGCTATATAAAGAGCTCAATTCTCCATTTGTAAAACACACCTCAAAGTTATACTTTGTCAAGAAGTAGTGGATTGATCGTCGGTGTCCAAGGACGTAGGTAATTCTATACCCAACCTCGTTAAATTCTTGTCTTGTTTTCTTACTGTCTTTTATTATTACTTTTTGCATTACTTTAGTTTTTTTTTATATTCAATAACATTAGTTGTTGTATTGGTGTTTTACACAAGTGGGGTGCCCGTCACAACAATTGATCAATCAATCAATTTTTGATAAAGTTGCTCACACGGCAGTCCTAGAGAAGGTATGAGAATTTGAGAAATTAGGAATAATTTCTGATTTTTTATTTTAACAGACATTACCTATTGTCAAGCATATAAGAACTAATGGCTAGGAAGAAATGATGTTCTAATTGTCAAAAATATCCTTCAGACTCTTGCAATCGACCATTCTGTATGAATATATTTTGACCACAATTGAGGAGTTTAAAATATTTGACTATGATGCTGCTCGAAGAATTATTGGTGTCATGTAAACCCATAAATGGTTGAATGAAAAATTACAAGTTGAAGTAGAGGAATCTCTAGAAAGTCAATTAAATATAAAAGATAAGAAGGATAAGTCTCTAGAGCAATTGAAATCATTCTAAAGAAAACAAGTCAAGAATGGAGAAAGGAAAATTGCATATCAGGTCTTGGAAAAGAATGTAGTGGTAATACTACCCAAAGGTGGGATAAATCTGAAGTCCAGTATCATAATTGTAATAAATATGCATGCAACTACAAATTGAAGTGTTGGTATAACGAAAGTATTCATGGAAAACCTAATGAAGAAAAATTGAAAACTTTATTGTTGACATGCTATGGAGTAGAGAAGGAACGTTGGAACTAGTGCATTCTTGAAAGAGACTACAACAATCACATGCGTGAGAGCTAAACAAATTGTTCAAATCAGAAGTAAAATTAAGGAATAATGCAATAATGCTAGCTTTAGATAAGGGAAGAATATTCATACACTTGAAGTATGGGTTCTAAAAATTTATCTCCTGTTTTATGTCCCTACACTTTATCATAATTTATTGAGTATGGGACATTTGTCAAAACAAGGCTGTAACATGCACATCTAGAATGGAGTTTGTACTATTAGTCATGGCCTGCAAGGACTAAAAGCAAAGGTAAATACGGCTTCAAATCATTTGTTTTCCCCTTAATATTATTAATTATGAAAATTTACTTTGTTTTAGTTCACTTATTTATGACCATGACTGGTTGTGGAATATGCACTTTGGACACTTGATCGAGTTTTGGTAGCTTGAACTTTTTTGTTTGAAAAAAAAAATTATTTAAAAAATTTTTTTTTATCACTCTAGGACTCCAGTTATCATCGTACCACTTTGGACATTATGGTGCGGCACCAAACCCAGAGGTGTGAAAGCTGCCCGTTTATTGACACACTTCTAGTAATTCACCAGGGTAAATTATTTTGGATTTATTGCCTAAAAAATTTTATGAGCCTTGTGTTTTAGGAAAGAAACATAATGTTTTTTTTTTTTTTTTTTCGAAATACAATCCTTAGAAAGTCAAAAAAATAGAATTGATTCATTTCTTTTTAATGGTCATTGCAGATATTTTATTACTTTTATTGATGATTATTGTTAAAAAAATTATATATCCTTATGTTTTTGAAAAATAAATATGAAACTTATGTTGCATTTAAGAGATTCAAATTTTATGTTAAGAAATAAAGTGGGAACTCATTTAAAATTTTAAAAACCAATAGGAGAATAAAGTATATTTTTTATGGTGAGTTTTTAATGAAAAATGGTATTAGACCACGGATGCATTGTTCTGCTCATGTACCTTGCGCCATTCAAAAGAATTTGGATGATAATATTTTAAAAAATGTATTTTCATTGGCTGCATCTTTGACAGAAAAGAATACAATCTTCTCAATTCAATATTTTGTTGGGGATTTGATAGTTAGTTGGGATGTAACTTTTTGATGAATAAACTACTTGCGATTGATCTATCAAATAATTAGAATTGCCATAAAAGCTTTTGAAAATTTCATATGAAAATTTGGACAAGGTGGAAAGTATTCAGTAATCAACATCTTCTACAGTTTTTCCTCTTCCCACAAAGTCATCTAGTCATTTGCAATGCCAACTACACTTGTCATTGATTGCAAGATATTGATAATGATATGATTTAATCGATTAAAATATTGTGAATTTTGCTTTATTTGCGTATTGTGATCCATTATCTTCTAAAGAAATTGCTAGTGATGATTGTTGGTTCAAGTTATGTTGGAAGAAGTTTATGTAATTAAGAAAATATTACTTAGGGTTTAAAGAAATCAATTGATTTTAAATGGGTATATGAGACCAAGTATAGGACTAAAGGTAAGGTAGACTATGTTGAAATGCGTTTGATGGTAAAAGGCTACAAGAAAAAGGCATGAACTGATTATTTTGAGGTATTCACACCAATTTCTTAGTTTGATACTATGTGAATGACTCTTTTCCCTTGTTTATGATTCTTAAAAAGAAAAAAAAAAATCAAATGGATGTGAAATTTGCATTTTTGAATGTTGTTTTGAAGAGGAAATATATGATGAGCAACTTGCATATTATATGAAAAAGAAAAAGAAAAAAGTGAAGTGAATAAACTTTGCAAGCTTAAAAGGGCCTTAGATGGATTGAAACAAGCCCTAAGAGCATTGTATACAGACGTTGTATCTAATTTCGTATATCACGGAATTTAAAGATATTCACATAAGGATACTTTATATGGTACGTGTGATTTGTAGGGTGATATTTTTTATTGTCTGCATACATGTAGACAATTTTATTTTTACTAGTAAAAATTGAAGGACAATTGCAGATTTTAAGGGGGTCATGATTTATTACTTTGAAATAATTGATGAGTTTGATGCTTTATTTCCTTGATATTGAATTTCTTTAGATAGGCAATGTCATATTTATTTGTCTCTCTCTCTCTCTCTCTCTCTCTCTCTCTCTCTCTCTCTCTATATATATATATATATATATATGTTATTTTGAAAAAAAATAAAAATTGGATGGAATCCCTACAAACCAATTTTGATTCCTACTAAAAATAAATTAAAGCTTGTGGATGATGGTCTTGGTAATTTAATTAGTATTTCTAATTTCAAAAGGTTAGTGGATATTTTGCGGTTAACTTCCATTAAGCTTGATATCATTTATGAATTGATAATAAATTTATGAAGTTTTCACATCAATCACATTTGTAAACAACTAAATTTATTTTGATATAGTTTAAAGGTACAAAATCTCATGAAAAGTTTATTCATATGTTGATAATGAAAATCATGTTGGCTAAATGGATAGTGATTAGGGTGGAAACAATGAAACACAGAGGAGTACTTTCTAGGTTCCATAATTTTATGTTGGTCTTCTAAAAAATAGTAGGCTGTTGCCCTTTCTATGACTACATTGCAGTTGGAAGTTGTGCAACTCAACTGGTTTGGTTGTGTGAGATAATTGATGTATTATGACATTATCAGGATAATCTTACAAGGATATTTTATAATAACATATTTGCTATTACTTTGAGAATTAAGGAATCTAACATACTGTTCGACGTAGATCGATATCACTATATTTAGGATTTGGTACGTAACAAAGAAATTATAATTAAATTTTTTTTAATTCAAAGATCAGGTTACAAATATATTTACAAAACATTCATAGTGAATTCTTTTCTAAACTTGAAAAATTAATGGGCATGATCAATTTTGAAGAACTTGGTTAACAGAAATTAGGCTATGTGAAAATAAAACAACTTTCTTTTATTTAGTATCTAGATTTTGTATTTAGTCTTGTGTTTAGAAAAACCCATTTTTTATTGTTTATTATATGAATTTCCATATTTATTTTGGTATGCTTTGGAAATCTTTGGTAGTTGAGGAGTCTTATTTGACTCTTAAGTGGTTGTTCTTTGTAAAAGGTAGGAAGCAAACACAGACTTGTGATACTCCCAATTATTTCAATAAAATATTCATTCTTTATGATTTTTATTTATTTATTTTGAATCCCACTTAAACAAAAAAAAAAAAAAATGGAATGAAAATTTGAACAAAGGTTGAATGATAAAATCAAATAATAAATTTAATTTCATTTGCTTCTCATTGCATTCCTTTCTTATGTATTAAATGCGTTTAGAAGATGGTTTGCAGGAAAATAAAATGCTGTCATGTCACGTTGAATTTCTCCAAAAAATGTGATATTTAAAATAGCACAAAAGACAGTACTCACCTTTCCTGAAATTTAGTAAAAAAATAATGACATCTCCTAAAATTTCAAAAATGTCAGTTTCCTTTCATGAGATTTGCCATAAAGATAGAAATCTCCCCCTCAATGAAGGTTTTTGAAATTCTTGAAAATTTAAGAAAGGTCTTTGACATTTTTGAAATCTCACGGGTCATTATTTTTTTGTCAAATCTTAGAAGATGTTAGTGCCTTTTGCCCTTAATATATATATATATTTCTTTTAACATTTCCACGTTTACTTTAGAAACATCTAATTAAAAGATTTGACACGTATATGCCTAAGGTCATTTTTGTCATTTTATATACCAACCTTTCAAAATGGAAATAAAAATATTAGTACCCAATATTAATAAGAATTCTCTAGAATCCTTTCTTCCAATTCCAATTCCAATTCCAATTCGTGAACTGTCACATTGGTCATTAAAGTTTCAAATTTTGAAAATAATTTGAAAAAAAAAAAAAAAATGAGGCTTAATAATTCCCTTCCCCAGCCCAAAAAAGAAAATTCCATGGAAGCCCAACTATGTTTGTAGTCAGAACTTGGGCTTAGGAAAAGAAAAAATGAGGCTCCAATAATTCCCTCCCCCCAGCCCAAAAAGGAAAATTCCATGGAAGCCCAACTATGTTAGTAGTCAGAACTTGGGCTTAGGAAGTGGTTTCTCGGTAGACTTATGGGCCTCGGCACCTATTGCCGCGCGATGAGTTGGGCCTCATCCACCTTGGTATTGACTCTATCCATGCAAATCGGCAGTTCGCAGTGACGATGACGCCTGCCATCATATCTATGCCGGGTACTTCTATTAAAGTACACAAGAGTTTAAACGTCAATGTTTGATTGAACATAGAAATCTTAATTTCTATTTCAAGAAAATAACTATTATCTCATTGGTATGAGTGTAAAACAAATAAGAAGAGTAACAATCTTTCCTTTCCCAAAGCCTACTAAGAACATGTACTTAATTAAATTCAAGGCTTAAAATTTTTTACAATTAAAAATTAAGAAAATTCAACACTTAAATAGTCCAATTAACCAAAATAATTGATGATAATATAGTCTCTATATTATAAGAGCATTAATGCCCAATTCGTCAAAATAGTATTGCAATTTGGTCCCAAAAGTAGGATTTCCATTGGGGGGTGATTATCATAAAATTTAACCATGGAAGGGGGTAGGAATGAGATACTCATGGTTTGTTAGAATCTTTCATTCTCATATATGTTCAGACGTCTATCACATAAGATAATTGTTTTTGAACAAAAATAGGAATAAGATCTCATAAGCATCAGGGTTTTTGAAATGTTGAAATATATTGTGTGCAAGTGTCTCTCTTAAAAAAGACTTAATGTGACCCATTTATCACACATATAGAGAAAACAATATTTAATTGCGATGTTAATTAAGAGTATTATCACATCCCGGTGAGAATTAAGGTGGTAATTAAGAGTATTATCACATTAATTATTATCTCATGAAAATTGTTATCCTATCTTCATTATATATATGCTTCCTTGATGGTAGGAGGAGTGAGAGTCTAATAGGGTCTTGTTGGGGTTGTCCCACATCGATTGTGGAAGGGACTTGGGGATCAGTTATTAAGTGTGAGAGAAAGCCTGACACCATGAGCTCGCTTTTGGGGTTGAGAAGGGCCAAGATCGCCCACCACTAGTATCAGAGCCCATGGTTTCACCTTGGGATGCCAGACATGCGGTGCTGGCGAGTTAGAGTCCAATTTGTGAGGAGTTTGGAGCTCGATGTGCAAGGGGGAGATTGTTGGGGTTGTCCCACAACAGCTGTGGAAGGAGCTTAGTGGTAAGTTATTAAGTGTGAGGGAAAACCTTACCCCATAAGCTAGTTTTTTGGGGTTGAGAAGCTCCAAAATCGCCCAACACGTCCTTGGCCTAGTATATAAATAGCATGTGATTACCATCATCTGGGACATCTAGTTTTGATATAAATTAGAAGACAATGTTAAATTATTGTGAGATTAAAAGTGATATTGTGCTTTCGTTTGAGCAACTACGACTAGAGATATGTCCTTATAATTCATTATATATCTTACAGCTGGCATCAAAGCTTACTTTATGCCATGTTGTTTAGTATATTAAAAAAGCATGAAATTTTGTAGTATAGTTTTTATCATTATGTAGTGTTGTTGGAATTGGTGATTTCCCAAAAGGGGGTGTGAATTGGAATTTTAAAATTTCTTCATACGTTAGATTAGATATCAGTAGTATTCCGCAACCTACGGTCTTTCTAAATAAATTCCAATATCCACAAGAATTTAACTGAACAAATAATCAAAGCGAGTATAGCATGCTCAGTTTCTCAATCATTCACAATAATAAGACATAAAAATTCAAGTGCACAAATTTAAATTGGGAAAATTAAAATTAAGCACAAGAAATGTTATCGGGGTTCGGCCAATACTGTCTATGTCCCCACCTCAAGCTCACAAGTAAGAGGATTCCACTAAGGCTCACTTAACTGGTGGAGCGACACCGATTACAATACCTTACCAAGATGGAGCACCTAGTTCTCTTAACTAAGTTTGAACCAGTCCGGTGCTCTCCTAACCGAGCCAGAGCAATTCGGGATATTCACAGGGCTAGTCTCTCTCTTCCAACCATACGTTGGGAATACAACAATATTCAAATAAAATATTTTCCGTACAACCAAGGTGCTTCTGAAAAGCATATGTGTGCAACAATAAGCACAATGCCCTCGCGTGTGATATGAAATGAAGCTCAATGTGAGTATGAATAATTTCTTAAAATATATTTGCAATCTTTGAAAATGATGTATATGATACTTGCTTCAAAGATTCAATCCCTAATAAAAATTTTCTCCTAAAAATATTTTTCAAATAAAGTAAAGACAACTTAGGGTTTTCGGTTTCAAACAATTTTTCACAAACAAATATATATATATATATATATATATATATATATATATATGATAATTGATTTAACTGGAGTAAATAATAAGTACTTCAAAGATCTTAACCCAAAAGAATATCTCCAAATGAAAATTTATGTAAAAGATAAAACACAGGAGATCTTAGGGTTTAATGCTCAAGAAGTGTTTTTGCAATATAACACAAATGAGCTTTTGAATACTTGCAATAAATGTGCAAGAATCACAAGCAAATAATATTAACTCTCAAGAATATTTATCAAATAAAATATGTGGGAGAAACTAAAATAATACTCTCAAAATAAGATGTAAAAAATATATGCAAGATGAGAGTTAAAACGATTTTGATTTGTAAAATGAATGCCCAAAGCAAAGTTTAAAACTATACTCTCTTGAAAGATTTATCAAAGAAATAATGAAAGAGAATAAAAATGAAAGTATAGCTGAAAATAATTTTTTGAGAATTTTTCTCTTTAATCTTGTTCTTAATTTTGAGTAATGAAGGGATATATATAGAGTTGGGTAAAAAAATAACCGTTGGGGACACATAGGTCATTTTGGAAAAAGATTAATGATGTTTAATTAAAAATAACCTCATTTACTTGTAGTAAAATATTGACCAACCCGAGAGGTTCGGTCAACCAAGGACAAGGTTCGATCGACCACTTTTATAAGTTCAGTCAACCAAGGCAATTTTGAACCGCAGGTTTGGTCGACCAACTCAGGGCAATTCTAAACCTTTCGTGGGTTCAGTCAACCAAGACAAAGGTCGGTTGGCTACTCATCTAGGTTTGGTCAGCCTAGGCTAACTTGAACTACATATTTGGCCAACCAAGTTGTTGGGGTGTCAGTGGTTATGATTCGGTCGACCAAGGACGGTGCATTCAATTCAGTATGGTCGACCGAGCAAAGTCAACATGCGACTTCTAACCTATTCGGTCGACCGAAGCATTTATAACGCAAATCGGTCGGTCGACCGAGGCTTTTAATTAAGCTTAAAAAACCCAACATCGGTCGACCAAAGTCTTTGTAAAATTCATTTTGGTTCAGTTTTTCACCTTAAGTTATTTTGAAAACCTTTGTATGAGTATAGCTTTTAAGAGAAAGGTTTTTCTTGAAAATTTGTTGGTCTCTAAGGTCGATTTATAGCCCTTGTTCGGTTCCCTACAATCTATTTACGGTCATTTGAGCTTAGCAACTTATATCATGCATGTCATGCATATTATTACAAATCAAAATATAAAACTAAATGCTTTTACAAGAGAAAATATATGTCTTCTTTCTTGTTCTTCTGATCCATGGAATGCGCCAAGTGTGTGATATGAGCTTTCTATGCTTCATGGTTTCCAAGTCCCTTTAATCTTATGTGTGCTGAATTTTAAACCTATTTACATACTGAGTACACACATAAGATACTAGTACTTTGTCAACATCCAAACAGAGATCAGACTCAAAACAAGTGTCAATAAGATAAGCATATTCAATTTGTCTGAGGTCATTGTATGCAAAAGTTGCTAACTCTATGTTTAGAGGGATCTTCAATTTGAGTTTGTATTAGATTTCGATAAGATCTAATATAAAATTGTATTAAAATTTATCTAAATCCTTTTAAATTCAAATACAAGGTTCGGAATCTATGCTTCGAAATAGTACATAAGATTTTTGATATGCATGTATAATAATATTTATATCTAGATAGTTTGTAAGTGTTGTATATGATGTTTTTTGTATAATGATATGCATGCATGATTTTTTAATAGATAAAAGTTGTATGATACACATGTTTCCACAATAATAATGGTGGCACAAGTCAATCGTATAACTTTTGATTGGATGATTCAATATATGATGGCTTGATTGATGCAATATATATAATATAAGGGCATTCATGTTATATTATAAGATGGATTTGTTACATATTTGTTATGTTTACATATAATGATTTTAAGGAATGGTTTTATTGTGTTCATAAATGTTTATGTGAATTTCAATAAAGTTATGGCTTATCTTTTTCGTTACGTATGATTAATTAAATGCAAGATGACAATAACTATATTTAATGTAAGATGAAAGTGATAAAAATATTATTTTGATATGCTTTCATAATATTTTGCTTGCTATGGTAATTATGACTTTCGATAAACATATGGATATATGTTTTGATACCTATTGGTTAATGTGCTTTTCTAGAATACGTGATAGATTTATTTTTAGAAATTGTTACAGAAATTATGATATTGGTGGACATGATTATTTTGGACGTAACATTCAATTTTATGCTATAATGAGATTATAATTTCAAACGATTTAAGAGAGCCCGTAGCATCTTAAGGCATGTTGATAATTGTATAAAGTCTAAATAAATCTCATAAGGTACATAGCATTAATATGCATTTATTTTATAAAGGTAATAATTTGGCCGCACAAGGAAGTTATTATTTTTATAATATATTATTTTATGGAGTGTTCTATTATTTCTTTATACTATAGTTTTTGTGGTTTTACACGTATTATTTTACATTAAAAATTGATCTCTGGTTTTTACATCCATAGCTTGCTAGATATTAACTGTAACCAAGGAAAAGAAAGCTTGCTAGACTCCTAGTCGCCTTCAGGGTTTTCTCTGATGTTTAAGCCAGTGTAGAAAATAAAGGAGTAGGGTGATGAACGCTATGATAGATCTTGTTTACCTTACAAGCTTACTTTAAGGGGTTAAATTTGCAACACTAGTAAGAGAGTTATGTTTGCATTATAGGGGGCTACACCTTTGTAATGCATAATATTGATGAGGATGTTACTCCTCCATTATGCTTAGAGTGATGGGAAGGTATGTTAAGCTTCCAGTATGGGCTCTATTAATTTGTATTATTGGTTTAGGAATGCTTCTTGGGTCCCTTATGGAAGAAGAATTAGTCCAAGAATTAAGATTAAACAACTTGCCCATTATGCCAAATGGGCCTTTGTGACTTGTTGGACTTGATCATTCTACCAAGCAAGTTTACTTAGCCTCTTGAACCTTGTGTTTCAACACTAATGAAATACTAGTTAGGTGCAAGCGCTACGCACTTGAAGCAAATTTTAAACATTACAAAGAACTTCTTGTTATCACTTGCTATGCACTTAATATGTTTTGATAAAATTGATTAATTTTAAGGCACATCATTAGGAATGAATTATCCAAATTTTTACAGCGTACTACATATTTTGAACATTTCATATATATTAGCTCTTAAAATTTCATATATTTGTATTTATAATTATAAATAAATTCCGTAATGCATAAAAATGAAAAGAAAGTCCATAATTCAAATCGATCATAGTATTCAATTTCATATTTATTAAATCAATGACGGCAATTCAAAGTTAAAAATAATTTTTGAGCTTTCACAATATTTTATTACCTATAGCAAGATCACTGGCAAGAAAAAAATCCCTCTTATGTGACAAAATTAATTGAAAAAAATATCATGATATAAAGTTCAAACTAATTCATACAATTGTTTGTCAAAAAAAAAAAAAGATGCATAAGAAACAAACAATGAGCGTTGGACACAGTTGAAATTTACTAAATAAGGTTATATAAGCTTAGAAGATCTTCTAAGTAATCAATTATTGTTCTTACACAACTAAAGAATCCTTAAATCTGTATGGTGCTTTCCATTTGAAATTGACAACATATGGCTTAGCCTGCAATGACAAAGAAATCTTAACTGACAATTGACATTTCTTTTAAGGACATAAAACTAATTAAAAATAAATAAATTTAATGGAAACCAATACCTCTTATCAAAGTTATTAATCTAGATTAATGTTATATATATCTATATATTACCCATTAAGTCACTTATTTTTTTCTCAATTCCCACTACTACAAATCTAATTATGCCTTATTTACTTTGAGAATAATGTATGACCGACAATATCGATATAGAACAAAGAACAAAAAAAATGAGAACCTATCTTGAAAATTTAAAGTTATGACTACTTGTAGTAAAACCAAGAACTAAGAAAAAAGAGTGCAAAAAATGAAGTAATATAATTTAATGTCAGACTTTTTGCGAAAATTTGATTGGATTCACCTATAGATGTTGTTATTTGGAAAAAATTGGCGATCAAAAGGGGTGAAAATTTTCTCTTTGTCTCAATGTTCGGGAGAAGGGCCCGGAATGACTAGGGATAATAGATATTGAATTTTGAATGGAGTTACCACTAAGCTATTCTTTACCTTGGTGCGGTTAGAACACATAATCTTAGTATGCTTTACTAGAATCGAGATCGGTAGTTTGGTAATGCGAGGGAAAGGTACTAGCACCCCTTATACACCCGTTTTACGAACGGTACCTAATTAATTATTAATTATCCTCAAATTAAATTTGATGGTATTTAATTAACTCCTTTAAAATAAACAAAATGACTAAATAAATAAATAAAAGTAAACAAATAGATTAATTAATTAAAAAAAGTGAAAAATCATGATGCAATTAGGAATGTCTAATAAGACCTCCGAATGAGAGGATCTTGTTAGATAAATCCCCCTCTTAGAGCTGATACAGGTGAGGTTTAAAATACCTCTTTTCCCTCTTTATAATCATCAAGATGCACTCACACAAAAATAAAGAAAATTATAAAAAATTATCTTTGAAAATATTCCTAGATTTTTTAAAATTCTTGTCAAAATATTTTAGAAATTTTCAATTAATTTTCTAAAATTTTCTAGAATTTTGAAAATTTTCTTTATTTTTTTGGCTTTTTATTTATTTATTTATTTTCATTCATTTCATGTCAAAATGACTCAAAATAATTTTCTTGACTTCTATTGACCCTATAGGTCATACCTTATTTTGATTATGACAAATACTCCGGTATTTAATGGTTGCTGAGTGTGTGTGCAAGTTTTCATTAACAATGTCATATGATGGCACTCGGTGAACCGAAGAAAAATGAAGACCCTATATAGTGTTGTAATTTTTATTCATTTTGGTCTGTAATAAGCATTTATTCAAAGGTCTGTAATAATCTGCATATCATGCATGTAGAACTATAACCTCACAACCTTAGAAAAAACCTTAGGGATCACCCTTCGGTTGACCGACACTGAATTTTTCGACAAGCAAAACAACCTTAGAAAGACCCTAGGCCTTTGCACTTGTACTTAGGTAAGTTCTTACTTTCATATATGCAAATAAGGGAAAAATCTAGCATGAAATTGGAATCAAGATAAAAAGTATAAGGTGTTCGGTCGACCGAACCTAGCCAAGCTTATTCAGCTTGGTCAACCGAACTGGTAAGTGGTCAATAGTTTGACCACAATATGGTCGACTGAACCCAGTCAAGCTTATTTAGCTTAGTCGACCGAACCTCCCTTGGGTCAACAGTTTGACCCTTTGGTCGACCGACCAAAAATGTAAAGCAACATTCTGGTCGACCAAATCCCTATGTGGGAAACCCCAACGCTATGATCAACTGACCAAACTAGTTCATTTTCATTCTAGTCGATCGAAGTTGGGAATACGGTTGACTGAACAAGTTTCGGTCAACCGAACCATGGACACTTTGGAATCGCCCTAAGTCTGGTTGACCATATATTCAGTTAAAAAATGAGCTAGTCAATCAAACCACCCAAAGTGGTCGACCAACCCTTAAGTATGGTCAACCGAACCTCTCGAGTTGGTCCAAATTTTACTGCATTTAAACATAGTTAATTTTCTTAAGCATAATTAAAAAAAATTTGAAAATTACTAGCGTGTCCCCAATGGCTAATTTCCCCCTTTGTCTATATATACACATTCATTTCTCTGGATTAAAGGAGGATTAGCATTGTGATTAGGGCGAAAACTCTCTAAATTTTTCCAATCCTATTTTGCTCTTATTACTCCCAAATACTCTCCTACTTCATATTCCTTGATTATTTAAGCCTAGAGAGAGAGTTTAAATAAGTTGTGCCTCGTTCTAAATAGTCCTATACTCTTATTTGAAATTTGTATTGCTTAATTTTCGTTTTGAGAGTTTGGCTAGAGTTATTTCCACTGATTTGAATAAATAAATCTTAAACTCATTTTCTTTAGGGTCTTTGCATTGATAATTCAAGATTCTTTAAGCATTCTTTTTGTGTGCAAAATATTTTACAAAGCTTGATTTTTAACAACTTTTGTGCTTGATATATTTGAGAAAATATTTTTGAGTCCGTTTGAATATTATTGCTAGTATCTTTGAAACACTAATATGATATTGAGATTGATATACTTTGCTTTCAAATATTAGCTTGTTTGAACACTCTTGTGCATATTTGATATTATACATTATACTGAGTGTTGTTTGCACATATACACCACTGAGCTTATAGTTCCTACATTATTGGTGTGCATTGATTATACTATGCTGTATTGTAGTACATATGTAGCGACCTCAATTTCTAAATATAAAATGGAACATAATAAATAGAAAAGTCAACCCGAACCCGTGGGTAACGGGGACACCAGTCAATCATAGCAGAAACCTAAGCAGCAACAATCATAAAAATTGAAACCATCCATTTATCAAGCATAATACCAGAGTTTACTACAACATCATAATACTGTATTTTTATGCATCCTCAGAAACATCAAAATAACTCTAGGGTCAAACACAAAATAATTCTGACCCTCGTACAAAAATCTTACCCTCCTAACGGGGTAATATCCCTAACTCAATGGCGGCCACGACCCGCCGGTCACTCAGGGTCTTTTGAGAAATTAATTAATGTTGGGGGTGAGACACTTCTCAGTAAGGGAAAATACACTAAATATAGTTGTGTGGCAATATGAACATTTAATACAATTATACATATACAGTACATTTCATATTTTCGTAACGTTCATCATATTAGACTGAATAATCACATGCTTTCATATTTTCTAGTAAGTCGTATCATACATAAACATTTGTTATACTGATAATACTGAAAACATACCCAAGATGAATAGCTAGCTAATGTCATGTACAACCCCCCATGACGGGTTGTGCAGCCCGAAGGCGGGACCCAACAATGGCTGGCCGACCACTGTTGAATCAAATATGTCTGTAAGTACGATGAGCCTGCCACACTCTGGTCTAGATTGCCAAGTGGACGTACACACTCTACTGAAATCCACATCGACTATCCATCTCCCACCCCCTCGTGGGGTGGTTAGCACTAATATGAACATAGATATCTGATCTATATAGTTACGGTATCGAGCTCCTGAACTGAACTAAATTAACATCTGGGTTCTGATAACATATAGTACATGATTATATAACATCTTTCATAATTACGGCCTCGTGCCGAACATATCACAATTACAGCCTCATGCCGATCATATCATAATTACGGCCTCGAGCCGATATCATATATAAATACGTCATTCTAAAAATAATCATTTTATCATGCATTTATAAGAATCATCATGTATTGTATACCTTCATAACCTCTCAGATCATACTGCATTTACATCATTATCATATCAAAATATTTCTCCACGTAAAATAATATTCATGTCACACATTTGCTGTATTAAAACTATTCATTACATTTGAAAATCATAATTTCTGGCATCTCATACGTATATACTCGTTCCGACATAATAACAGTATTTTTCTCAAGAGTGCATTAATTCCATAATATGCTAATATCATACATATTTTTAGGAAATTAATTTACTCATAATAATAGTAATTTGCATGAAAAGTAACTGATTTAGTTTATTCCCTTACCTGACTACTGAGAAAAGCCCCTATAAACTCTAATCTCACACCTGTAGGGTTTCATGATCAATACCCTGAAACTGAAAACATCATGTATTAAACTTCAGTATTTCTATGTGTATATCATTTCCTATAACTGTCGTAAGACCAAATTTGGCTTAAAAAGCCTTACCTCAACTTAGGGATGATTTCCAACTTGCTTTCACCAATGATCCGCTTCGACAGATTTGGAGAGAACTTCTCCAGGAGCGTCGCGGTGACTTCAAAATGTTGAACTAGCATGAATCCAGCCCAAAATCGATGAGAGAGAGAGAGAGAGAACCGAAGAAGAGAGAGATAGGGCGAAGGTTGCTTAATAATGAAGTTAAAATCCCTAATTTTTCTATTTATAGAACTAGATTCATCGACGAGCCACGTCATTCATTGACGAATCCTTCAATAATTTCGTTGACGAAATTCAGTCCTCGTCGATGAAATTCAGTTGGCTAAACAATCTCTCGATATTTCTTTGTCGACGAAATTCAATCTTTGTCGACGAATTTTCTTAAGCCCTCGTCGACGAATCCCCTGTATTCGTCGATGAAGCCTTGATGATTCCTTTTTGGTTTTTCATTTCAAAATGCAATGTCGTCGACGAATGCGAGTCGACTTCCTTCCTCTGTTACCGTTTCCATTTCCCCTCCTCTTATTATTTAAATCCCATTATTATTTGGGTTGTTACATTATCCCCTTCTTATAAAATTTCGTTCTCGAAATTTACTATTCACATAGTTTATCATCCCTTAGGCAAAAGTGGTCTACTTATTTTATTACTTACCCTCACTTATGGTGGAGGAATACCGTGGTTACATCTCAAGTTCTGGGAGATTACACATATCAAAATAAATTTCCCCCAGACTAAAATACCTCGTACTACTAAAACATTACATATACCTGCAAAAGAAAAAATACATATTTACTCACATTTTCTAATTACATTTAAACTTTTTGGAATAGTTGCAGATATTTCTGTCGGATCTGATCCTTAAGCTCCCAAGAAGCCACTTCTATCGCATGATTCCTTTATAGAACTTTTACCAGAGGAATCTTCTTACTACGTAGTTCCTGTTCTCTCCTGACCAGAATCTGCACTAGTATCTCCTCATAGACTAGTGAGTCACTAAGCTCTAACTCACTATAGCTGATAATATGAGAAGGATCTGGGACGTATTTCCTTAACATAGATACGTGGAATACGTCATGAATTCTGGATGATGAAAGTGGTAAAGCTAGCCTGTAAGCCACCGGCCCCACTTTCTCTAAAATCTCAAATGGACTGATAAACCTAGGGCTAAGTTTACCCTTCCAACCAAACCTCATAACTCCCTTTAACGGATCTATCTTCAAAAATACGTGATCACCCACGTCAAACTCTAAATTCCTACAGCGATGGTCAGCATAACTCTTTTGTCGGCTTTGAGCTGCACTGATTCTTTCCCTAATAAGCCGAACCTTATCGTACGCCTGCTGTACCAGCTCTGGACCCACAACTCTCCGCTCACCTATCTCATCCCAATACAAAGGAGATCAACATCTCCTACCATACAAGGCCTCAAATGGTGCCATGCCAACACTGGACTAATAACTGTTATTATACGCGAACTCTACCAATAGCATGAACTAAGTCTAACTACCCCCAAGATGAAATGTCGTACTAAACGATAACTGAGAACCTAGAGCCTCCTACAAGCTCCTCCAAAATCATGACATGAATCGCGGGTCTCGATCTGACACAATAGATATAGGCACCTCATGAGAACGAACTATCTCCTGAACGTAAATCTCTGCCAATCGGCTGAGGGAATAACTAATCTTGATAGGGAGAAAATGGGCAGACTTAGTCAATTGATCTATCACCCAAATTACATTCTTACCATGCGATGTCGATGGTAGCCCTGAAACAAAGTCCATGGATATACGATCCCACTTCCACTCTGGGATAAATAGCGGCTGCAACTGACCCGCTGGTCTCTGGTGCTCAGCTTTTACCTACTGGCACATCAAGCACTGGGCTATATATTTAGCAATCTCCCTCTTCATTCCACTCCACCAGTAAAACTCTCACAGATCCCTGTACATTTTCATACTTCCGGGATGAATTGTATACAAGGATTTGTGAGCCTTATCTAAAATTGTCCTCTGAATGTCAGCATCAGTAGGAACACACAGTCTGGAATGGAACCGCAGAGCTCCGTCATCTGAAATGCAGAATTCCTCTCCCTAACCACTCTGCACTCTGTCCATTACTTCCACCAATTCTGGATCTTCTTTCTGGGTGGCTTTAATTCTTTCCTGCAGAGTAGGCTGTACCACTAAGCTAGCGATACATACTGGAGTATTACTCTCTATCATTTCAATGCCTAGCCTCTCTAGATCCATCATAATCAGATGCTGGATCTCCATAGCTGCCAATACTGATACTCTAGACTTCCTGCTCAATGCATCAGCTACCACGTTTGCTTTCCCTGGGTGGTAACTAATAGTATAGTCAAAATATTTAATCAACTCTAACCACCTTCTCTGCCTCATATTCAATTCCTTCTGGGTGAAGAAATACTTTAAGCTCTTGTGGTCATAGAAAATCTCACTCTGCTCGCCGTGTAGATAAGGCCTCTAAATTTTCAATGCATGTACCACTGCAGCCCATTCAATATCATGGGTAGGGTAGTTCTTTTCATACTCTTTCAACTGCCTAGACGCATATGCCACTACCCTGCCATGCTGCATCAATACACAGCCAAGTCCCTTTAAGGACGCATCACTGTAAATAGTGTACCCCTCACCCCCAGATGGGATGATCAGTACTAGTGCTGTGACTAGACTCTACTTCAGTTCTTGAAAACTCTACTCACAGATGTCGTCCCATTCAAATCTAGCATTTTTCTTCGTCAGTCGTGTCAAAGGCCCTGACAAAGCTGACAACCCCTCGATAAAATGACGATAATAACCAGCTAACCCCAAGAAACTCCTAATCTCCTAGACGTTTCTCGGTCTAGCCCAGTTCACCACTGCCTCAATTTTATTAGGATCTATAGAAATTTCATCTCCTGAGATAACATGCCCCAAAAATACAACTTTCTCGAGCCAGAAGTCATATTTGCTGAACTTAGCATACAACTTCTTCTCCCTAAGCATCTGTAAAACCTGCCTCAAATGTATCTTATACTCCTCATAGCTCCTCGAATAGACCAGTACATCATCAATAAAAATAACAACAAACTAGTCTAGGTATTGATGGAAGACTCCATTCATCAAGTCCATAAATACTGCAGGAGCATTCGTTAGACCAAATGGCATAACAAGAAACTCGTAATGCCCATACCTGGTTCTGAAAGCCGTCTTCGATACATCTTCTGCTCTCACCTTTACCTGATGGTAACCTGACCTGAGATCAATTTTAGAGTATACCCGTGTACCCTGGAGCTGATTGAATAAATCATCGATATGGGGTAGAGGATACTTGTTTTTGATAGTTACTTTATTAATCTCTCTGTAATCTATGCACATTCTTATAGACCCGTCCTTCTTCTTCATAAATAGTACTGAAGCTTCCCATGGCGATACACTAGGTCGTATGAAACCTTTATTAAGAAAATCCTGCAACTGATCTTTCAGTTTTGCTAACTCTGCCGGCGCCATTCTATACAGTGCTTTAGAAATCGGCATTGTACCTGGAAGTAGATCGATGGGAAAATCTACTTCTCGTGCAGGTGACAAACCTAGTAATTCATTACATTACTTAAACATTACATTTGTGATTGTTGAATATAAAAAGGTTGAGAAAGAATTTATAAAAAGATTCTTAAAGGAATTTTTATAAACCCAATTCACCCCCCCTCTTGGGCCTTAGTTTTCATTATATCAAAGTCTTTATCACTTAATTGACTAATGCTAAGAAAATTATGTTTCAACCCATCTACTAATAGAACATCATGAATAGTTAAAGAGGGTTCTTTACCTATTTTTTTATACCAATTATTCTACCTCTAAAATTGTCTCCAAAGGTGACATGTCTACCATCTTTTAGCATTATTGATGTAAACTTGGATTTGTCTCCGGTCATATGTCTTGAACATCCACTATCCAAGTACCATTTGTATTTTGATGGAGTGAACCTAAAGCATACCTACAAGAAGGGTTTCGAGGTGTCACTTTTGGTACCCAAACCTTTTTAGGTATTTTCGATTCAATTTTAGCTTCAGATTTGACTTTCCATACTTTCTTGATTTTAACATTTTTTTCTTTTAAATGGACATTCAAACTTTATATGTCCCTTTTTCTTGCACAAGAAGCAAGTAGTATGTTCATATGCATTTGTGAAAGATGTGCTAGCAAAGTGTTTTGATGCTTTTACGAAATACCCCATGTAGAGGTTCTTTTTCTTTTTGTTTTCAACTCCATTGAATCTAATTCCTTCTTTATCTAAGGACATTATTTGTGATCCAACTAGTTTATCATAATTTTCTTTTCCTCTAGTAAAGTTGTAGATAATTTTATTTTGATCCTCAATTTTACTTTCAGGGCAAAGTATTTCTGAATATGCTTTGCAGTTAGCTTGCAACCTTACTAGTTCTTTGGCCATCTGATTAATTTTTCTTTCAAGTTTATCAATGACTAGGCCCTTTTCTTTTTCATTTGACATTGAAGTCTCTAGTTGGTTCTTTAACTTTTCATTTTGTTCTTTCAATGCTATGCTTCTTTTGGTTAATTTTCTGAACTTATTGTGCAAGTAAAATAATTCAGCTTGCATTTCTCTATATGAGGGCATACTTTCACATGAGTCACTATATGATTCATCACTAGATTCTTCTTCTTGTGAATTAGAGTAGGAATCTACCTCATTATCTTTTGCCATGAAGTAGAGGTTTACCACATCTTGATCGCTTGATTCATTCTATGATTCACTTTAGCTTTAGTCGTCCCATGTTGTAGCTTTCATTGCCTTTTTTCTTCTTCTTGGCATCCTTCTTAAGCTGTGGACAGTTAGGTTTTATGTGTCCAACTTTCTTGCAATTATAGCATGTAGGATGTTCATTCTTAGTTTCCTTTTTGCTAGTTTCTCCTTTATCATATTTTCAGCCTCTAAATTTTCGAGTAAACTTCTTGTTCTTTTTGAAGAATTTTCCAAGTCTTCTAGTAATTAAGGCTATATCATCATCATCTAGTTTGTTGTCTTCTTCTTTACTAGAACTTTCTTTTGTAGCCTTAAGAGATATTGATTTATTGTGTTTGTTACCTTCAGAATTTATTTCATTTAACACCATCTCATATGTGAGGAGCGATCCTATTAATCCATCTAGGGAGGTATTTTTCAAATTTCTTTCTTCCGTTATTGCAATGGCCTTAGGTTTCCAAATTGGTGGAAGTCCTTTAAGAATTTTTCAGGGTAGTTTTTCACTAATGCACTGAGGGAATTTATTATGTGAGTGAACCTAGTATACATACTAGTAATGATCTCTTCAGGGTTCATCCTAAATGCCTCATAATCACTGGTGAGCATGTCAATTCTACTATCTCTTATGTCAACCATTCCTTCATAGGTTACTTCAAGCTTATACTAAATTTCTTTAGCTGTTTTACATCTCATGATCCTATTGAATTCATTGACATCTATAGCATAATATCGTGCCTTCATTGTACTCGAATTTATTTGCAACATCTTTAGATCTTTGTCAGTCATCTCTTTTTATTCCTTAGGTATTTCTTTGTTATCTACACTTTTAGTGGAGATGAGGTCACCATGTGTGACTACTTTCTAGACCTTCCAATCCATGGTTTGCAAAAAGATCCTCATTCGCTGTTTTCCAGAAGGTGTAGTTTACATAACAGAAAATGGTTGGTCTAGAAAAGGATTGGTCTTCACCAAAAGGAGATACACCCAGGTTTGCCATAGGGATCTTTATGTAGCTTTTAGGTTAAGATTTACTAAGACCTAGGGCTCTGATACCAAATGAGAAGTAAGGTGTACTCCCAAGAGAAGGGGTGAATTGCGTTTTAAAGTTTTCTTTATAAATTCTTTAGTTAATTATAGACCTTTTTAATTTTGATTTCAATTACACAATCTCTTTTCAAATTAACTTGATTATAATTACCCAATACAACCAATCAATATAAGTTTTACCAAACATTGTGCCAACTAACAATATAAAGATGTATTGAACTTACTTTAACAAATAATAATTCAGATCATATTTTCTTTTCAGAATATATCAAAGATAAAACTTCATAAGATTGATCTCAGATGTGTTTCCAAAAACTTAGAATTTAGAACACAATCAATTAGTTTCTTGATTTATATATTGATAAAAATTAGTATTTCAGTGAGCTTCAATATTCAATTATAATATGATTTTTCAATCAACAAATCAATGTAGTTACTTTCATAAGTGTTCCAACAATTCCCAATAACCATTCAATTCTCAGTAATTAATTAAACATAGACACAGTTAATATACTTGCAGTAAATTAAAGTGATTAAGAGAAGAAGAGCTGGAGACCAGATTTCTTACAAGGTTCGTCTAGCAGCCTACGTCCTTGCCTCAAGCAGCCACTATGAGGATTTTTCTTTCCAACTTCTTTACCAGGAAAAGTTACAACCTCTCTGTTCAAGTTGGAGATCCCTCGCTACCAAGAATACCTCTTCTCGTTAGGCAACGATCCAACAATCCTGAATCATCAAGAAAACAAACACAAAGGAACAACTTTTGGTCATACAATAAGTAATCTCAGTTAGAGCAAATTTGTACAAGTGAAAACTAATATACTTCAACTATAATCAATATAAAAGGGTGAAGCTTAGATGAATATCATCGGTGTTTTGATTTGGTTTGAAAATCTCAGTATAAAACAATCAGAAATTGTGAGTTATATCGACAAGAATACAACAATACTTTGAGAGAAGATTTCAGCAAGAAAGCTTGATACTTGTAATTCATGTATACTTGATTGATGTTAATCGTTGTTGTATATAATTTTTGAAAATAACAAGTATTTATAGAGTAATAAAGCATATTTACATTTACCCCAAGTTACTTGCAGTGTTTTCCAAGTTTTACCGAAGTTTGGAGCCCAAGAAATCAAATTTGGAAACTTTTAAAACACTGTTTCAAAAGTTAAAATACGAACATCAGTCGATTGTGCATGAGGTCAGTCACTTGATCTTTGTAAGTTCAGCATAATTTTAAAATACAGTGTTAGGTCAGTAGACTAGTCTTGAAGGGTCAGTCGCCTATCTCAGTTCTATTTGCTGTCATAGAAAAATACAGAAAATTCCAGTCGCCTGATGGTGTTTCATCAGTTGCCTATCCTTCATTCAGCTTATGTGTTTTTCAAATTTTGATTTCAAAACTTTACTTGGATCTTGGAAAAATATAAGTAAGACTTTAAAAACAATTTTCATGATTTTGAAATAAGGTCTCTAAGTCACGTGAACTTTCCTAAGAGCATCAAACATCTATATTGAAATTGTATAAAGTACTTATATGAGACTTCTTATAAATTATAACTTTCTAAGCATTAAGTCTTCGTGCATTTGTTTCTATTCTGAGCTTCTTTCTTCAATAATCTTTAACTTCATCAAATCTTCTAACTTTAAATATAAGCTTTATTCAAGAACTCTTCAAGCACTTGGTCTTGATCACATGAAAGTATTTGAATCCTGAAACTTTACTTAACCAAACATGTTAACTACCCTTGATTTTTTATCATTAAAACGAGATTCTAAGCCTTGTTAGGCCAACAAGATTCATAGAGAGAAGGGAGGAAGAGAGAAAAAATGAATGGGAGAAATGAGTAGAAAAAATGAAAAAAAAAAAAAAATTTATTTTAAGGGTTGAGTGGGACATGCGTCACCACACGAGTGGTGACACGTGGCACAACCTGGGCCAAGATTTGTTAGGTGACGTGGAGCGATCTTGGCCATCCAATTGTGTTTTCTCTGGATGGCCGGATTGCTACCGTGTCAGCAATCCTAATCAAACTTTCATGACCAACCAAATACTGACACGTGACAGGTCATACTAATGTCATCTGCTATAGTGAAATAAAAAAACATTGGATGGTGACACATGGCATAGTGACGTCATGCTGACCTCACCTTGTTACAGTAAAATAGTAATAAAAAATTGTAAAGACTATCACGTATCCACCATGCGTGGACACGTGGCCCACCCAAATTGAACTAGGTCAGGCCTGGCCCAGACTAGTTGAATCGGTGTGGTTTCCCTGAACCCTTTTTATTTTATTGATTTATTTAATTATTATTTTATTTTTTATTTAATTTAAATTTAAAAAGATTTTTAATTTTAAAAATAGGAAAAAATTAGAGAAAAATCGTGAAAAATCAAGAAAAATATTTTGAAAGCCAAAAATATAATAAAAATCATTTTAAAGCTGTTTTGAGTCAAAATAAATGAGAAAAAGCCTTAAAAAATCTTAGAAAATTCTTGAAAATTTTGAAAAAATCCAATACAATTTTTATAAATTTTGAAAAAATTATTGGATATTTCTAAAGATTATTTTGTTCAAAATTTCCTAACTTTTTTGATTTTTTTACCTGGATGTGTCCCTATGATTTTTTTTAAAAAGGCAATGAGTTATTTCAGACCTCACCTGTATTAGCTCTGATGAGGGTTAATCTAATAAGATCCCTTCATTTAGAGGTCTTATTAGACATTCCTAAATCACACATCAATTTCCATTCTCTCTTTAATTTTTTACGTATTTATTTATTTTATTTTTAAAGGAATGAATTAATGACCGTCAAATTCAATTTAGGAATAATTCATAATTAATTAGGTATCGTTCGTAGAACAAGTGCGCAATGGATGCTGATACCTTCATCTCGCATAACTGAACTTTCGATCTCAAAATCTGGTAAAAACATACGAGATTGATGATTCTTTGTCGTATGATTAGTTTAAAAACCAATCAAATGAGTAATAATTATATGTTCTAACCGCGTTTAGGTAAATAATAGGTTAGTGACAACTACATTTCAATTTCCAACATTTATTAACCCTCGCCAGTTCTAGAGCACATCGGCCCGTCGGGGGCACGTCGCGACACCACTAATTAGATAAAGGACCAATCATACCAACCACATATACACAATATATGTGCATTATGTATAAGTTTACAAATTGTTTCTCTTTAAATTTCAACTCAATATATTTTTTCCTTCACTTAATATACTTTGATTGATTTAATAATATATCACCTTGTCTTGATTTGTAGACCAAACATGTGCTGTAACTCCAAGACCTCAAGTATTTGTAGCCTATTGTGTTCATAAGACTAACCCCATATTTATTTTCAATATTAGAATTTGAAATTATAGACAATTTGATAGCATTCACTGTCATAACCCATTTAATTTAAACTGAAACAACTTAGAAAATTTAATGCTTTAAAGATCAGAGGTTGTTAATTAATGCTTCATTAGCATGATCTTTCCTGGAACCTCACAGTAGCCAATTTTAAGAAATTGTGTGATTTGTACTTGGAAAAACATTTTGAATTGGGCTTTGACCACTTACAAATAATAATTCAAATATGATATTGAATGTGCAAGGATCCACTGATTAAAGATGAGCTTAACCTAATGGATAGAATGTCATTATAACCAACTCCATCATTGGGATGGTTTCAGACTTAGAGGGTCCCTGTATTGCATATCTGTCAATATCTGTGAGGAGCAGGCTGTCCCCGGTCGAAGCAAGAGCTTTTCTGCACTACTGCAGACACCGTGAAAGTCTTCGACCCACAGCGTGTATCAACCATTGATTTCATCACCAGATGTGGAGTCAACTAGAGGGTCGGCCACACTTTAAAATTAAAACTGATGCTACTGTGGAGCTTAGAGCAGCAGATCATCAAGAGTTTTGGGCCAGTGGTCCCAATTTACAAGGGCATCTTGCCCCATCCCACCGCCAAAAAACAATCCCCACGACAACAGTTGTACAGCCTCTGCAATCTGATTTATTTAAACAAAGGGTGGGAGGTTCCTGCAGGTCAAGTTGCATCAACGAACCCCACCATTGCTTCTAAAAAAATTGACAATTTTTTCTAAATATAATCTGTAAGTTTGATGATTGGAATTAATGGGTTGGATTTTTTATGTCAAATCTGTATCTCAGTGATTTATTATAAGCATAAGATGCTTTTCAGCAAGGGCCATCATAATGCCGAAGTTATTATGGTTATGGATGATATTTGTGGGAGGGATGGGTAGGGTAGGGTAGGTGAGAAGCAGAGGGGACTCTGCTTTTCATTATCGTTCCCAAAACACAATCATGCTTTAGTCTTTAAGTCCCCATCAGCCCTCAAATCTACTTTAGCCACTGTCTTCATCTTATTTTAATCCATTTGTTGTTCCTCGATTCATATATTCTGTTCACCATTCGAGAGTTGCCAACTCACTGGCTGCTGAGCAGAACCAGCAAGTTGCAATTTTTTTAATAATTTCTTTTATGGAGAGAAATGATGTCCTTCCCTTGAAACCACAAATAAAGACAAAAGTTAGTGATGTCATGTTCTAAAGTGGATCTTGTGAGCATGTGTGTGCGCGCCCGTGTGAGAAAGAAAGAGAGACAGAGAGAAGTCATTGTTAAAAATATTGCAAGAAAGATTGCATTTATGTGGTTAAAAGGTTCGAGCAAATTTAACTATAACTAATTCATAATTTTTAGACTAGAAAGCTTATTTTCTCTTAGGAGTTGTGAATAATATTAAAGATGATAAAAGCAAACTATCCATATGGTATACATATGCATCTTTATTTTTTTTTAAATTGGAGTCCATTTGAATTACACATTTCTATATTTGGTTTGTGATTCCTCACCAAATTTTTAGCGTGATTTATAATATGTCTTTCACAAACAACTTACACACACATACACACACAACTTAATTGAGGGATGCTTCACTGAAAAAAGTACATATTGAATTACAAAAGATCACGAAAAAAAAAGGACTTGCACTGATTTGAGCAAATCTAACTAAAGCCAATTAGCTACTTGATTCAAGCATTTTGGATTAGTTAATTAATTAAAAAAAATTGCCTCAAAATATTTTGGGTACAAAATTTATTTTGTCTTGGAGTGTTAATTATAAATAGTATCAGAGATTAGAAAAGCCTATATATAGGGCCACATTTAAGTAGACTAACTCAATTTCTACTTATTCATTTGACTTACAAAAGATCTAACTAGCTTAAAACTTTGGATAAGTCTACTCACAATTTTTTTTTTTTTTGTTGTAAACATTTTAATGTAATATGCCAATTCAAAATAGTTATTTCGGGTATGTATCAGTAAAATCTTAAGCATATAAGGATGGATTAGATTTTAAACCTTGCAAGATGCCTTTTTGTGGGGCCAAATTATGAGGTCTAATAGGCTATACCTCTCTAAAATTGACTATTACATTATGCATGGACAATATTTTAAAACTATATATATATATATATATATATATTTGTAAATATTTGAAATTTTAAATTTTTTAGTAATGTTTTCTCATACTTAATTTAACTAACCCTAAAAGCAAAACAAATTTTTTTTTCTTTTGTGGTAGTCCTTATGCGATAAAATATTTGATATAATTGGTGTTATCCCAAGAGGGGGGTGAATTGGATATTTGAAAACTTTTAGGTCACTTCTATTCTAATTCAATTCACAATTAGTATAACTCAACCTAAGGTCTTTTCTTGATACTTCCAATTCAATAGATATAAGGATGATTAGATAAGCAATTCCAGTATTTCTTAAGCAATCATAAATACGTATCAAAATATTAGTGCTATGAATCCAACAAATACCAAAAAGCAAGTAAGCACAAGAATGTAAAGAGAAGTAAAAGAACAATGACACACGATATTTTATCGAGGTTCGGTAACTGTGCTTACGTCCCAACCTCTAGCTAACCAGCTTGAGAATTCCACTAATGCTGAGTTAACGGGTGCAGCGACACCGTTTACAGCACCCTCTCCTTACTGGGCGAGGGAAACCCCGACCCACATTCATAGGGTTGAGCCTAACCTATACAACTGATCCTTACAGGCTAGATCACCACCTCCTTAGGCCACGTCTGGAATCAACAAATATAAATTTTGTGTACAATACAAGTGCTTCTATACTAAGCAAATATGTACCACAATATAACCAATGCACTCTTGTATGATAAAGATTTATGCTCAATAGAGTCTATGTAAATATATCTCTCAAAAGCAATATGTAAGAGATAATGATCTTTGAGTTAAAAGAAATTTTATATTAAGAACTTTTCAAAGATCTAATGCTTGCAATAATATGTCCAAAAGTATTTTCAAGATAAAGTATAGGAGATATTGGACTTAGGTCACAAAAATATTTTTAGTAATAAACACGAAAAGAGCTCTTAAGTCTTGCAATGAAAATGCCAAAAGACTCACAAGCTTAAGAAGAGATTTTCCCAACAATATTTATCAATCAGAAATAATATAAGGAAAAATATCAAAGCTAACTCTCAAGAAATGATTTCAAATGTATACGAATATGTGAGAGTATATGCTAAAAGATGATATATGAATATGCCCACAACAATGAAAAACAAACTCCCTTCAAGTTACAATTGATTTGCAAATGGGGAGTATAAAATGATGTTCTCTACTTAAAAAGATTTTAGCAAGAATGAATCAAAGAGAAAGTGTATAATACGCTTGAAAAATAATGTATGTAAGCAATGAGAACACAAATAATTTCAGAGAGATTTTTTGCTAATGAAGTACCTAATCAGGAGTAATGATGGGGTATATATAGATTTTCCAAGAAATATAATCGTTGGGGACATGGAGGAAATTTAGAAAATGTTTATTTAAAAAAATAACCCTAATTAGCGCAATAAAAGTTTGGCAACCCGAGAGGGACGGTCAACTGACCGAAAGGTCGGTCGGCTGACCATTCGAAAAATAAATGCCAATACGCAGGTTGGGTTGACCGAGCATAAGGTCGGTTAAATGAGCCCTCTATGATTTTCAGAAATAAATGAGGCTCAGCCGGCCGAGATAAGGGCCAGTCGGCTGAGCTAAAGATGATTTCCAAACCTTTGTAGGTTCGATCGACTGAGGCTTAATTAGTTCATTTTGACCAGTCGTATGAGTACGCTGAAAAAGCAAACCCTAATCGTCGGCGACTCAAGGCAGTGTGTTCATTTTTTGGTCAGTTAGCTGAGGCAATATAATATTGCTCAGATAATGGTTGGTCGATTGAGGTATTTTGAACACCCAAGGTTCGGTCGACCAAGGCTTTTTAAAAATAAATATTATTGCCCCATCATATCCTTAATCCTTTTCAACCCTGTGTGAATAAGTTATATGATTTAAATTGAACGGTTGTGGATCCTATGGTCAGTATATGGCCTTTGAGCATTAATCCCTATCATGCATGCAATGCATTATTACAGATCATATAATTATTACAGACCCAAAAAATATAATGCAACCACAATTGATAGATATGGTCTCCTTTCCCTTTTACTCTTCAAGTGCCAAGTGTATAAGCTTTGATGTCCTTCAAGGCTTCCAATGTATTCTTACCATCCGTGCGTGCTAAGAGTAATCCTATTCAAATGCTTAGTGCACAGTTAAGATACACAATAATTTTTCATTATCAAAACGGGATAAGACTCATAGAGTCAAAAATCGCCCCTTTTTGATGATGACAAATACACAAGCAAAAGCATGGGTATAGCCTTAAAAGGCTCCCCCTAAGAATATGCATAGAAAAATTACAATGAAATTCACGCATCTGAGGAAGGAATGCACCAAATAATCTATCATGTTTGCAAATTTTGGAAGTATAGCTCAAGTACTATAGTTATTATCTTTCTGGTTTTGCTAAGTTATTTCTCCCTTTTTTGGCATCAGCAGAAAGGGTTAAGGTGAGAAATTTAGTTTTAAAAATAAAACCTTGGAAAAGAGAGACTCCCCATATCGACCAACTAGGTAGCATGATATTACAGATATGATCTTTCAAGTTCAATATGCATTAACCTAGTGAACAAATAATTCATCCATTGAGCAAAATCAAACAATTAATATATATAATGAATAGAAAGAGCATTCTTCACGGGATATGAATATATATATATATATATATGCAAGTCAAGATAAGATTGTGAAGGATGCTAAGTTTTCAAAGCCATAGTTTAAAAATGATCTTAAGGTAAATTGCTCCCCCTCAGTTATGCACTCCAACATATCTCTAGGCAACTTTTCTACTGTGCATTTGGCCTAATTCATGTCGAATTTGTATAAATCTGTCCTTCTAAAGAGGTTCTGTGAATATATCAGTCCATTGTTCATTAGTGCACATGAACTCAAGTGCCACATCCTCCTTTTGCATATGGTCACAAATGAAATGATGTCTAATTTATATCCGTTTAGTTTGTGAATGTGATATAGGGTTATTTGAGATATTAATTGCACTAGTATTATCACATCTTACGGGAATTGTGTCATAGTGCAATCTATAGTCCATAAGTTGTTACATCATATAAAGCATTTGAGAACAATAACTCCCAACCGCAATATATTCAGCCTCGGTTGTGGACAGTGCAACTGAGTTCTATTTCTTAGAGAACCAAGAAACCAGAGATTGTCCTAAATAATGACAAGTGCCGCTAGTGCTTTTCCTATCTACCTTACTACCGGCAAAGTTAGCATCAAAATAACTGACAATCGCAAAAGATGTGTACTTAGGATACCATAATCCAAGCTTAATAGTTCCAATAAGGTATATAAATATCCTCTTGACTACTAACAAGTGGGATTCCTTAGGTGCAGCCTAAAATCTAGCACATATACATACGCTAAACATAATGTTAGGCCAACTCATAGTCAGATACAATAGGCTGCCAATCATCCCATGGTAGAGCTTAACATCTACTAGCACTCCTTGCTCGTCTTTATCTAGTTTTGTGGAAGAGCTCATAGGTGCTCCTAAAATTTTATCATCTTCCATGTTAAATTTCTTAAGCAAGTCTCTAATGTATTTTGATTGGCATATGAATGTTCATGTTTGGCATGTTTTATTTGAAGACTTAGAAAGAAATTAAGCTCACCCATCATGCTCATTTCAAATTCATTACACAGTTCATCATTTGTGGCTCCAAAAATGATGTCATCTACATAGATTTGTACTAGGAGCATGTTATCATTTTTAGCTTTTATAAATAGAGTCATGTCAATTTTTTTCTTCTAGAAAATCCATTATTGAATAGAAAACTACTAAGCCTCTCATACCAAGCTCAAAGAGCTTGCTTCAATCCATACAAAGCCTTAGTCAATCGATAAACATGATTAGGAAATTTATGGTTCTCAAATCCTGGAGGTTGTTTCGCATACACCTCCTCATTGATGTAGCCATTTAAAAAGGCATTTTTGAAATCCATTTGATACAATTTGAAATTCTTAAAAGAACCATATGCTAATAACATACAAATGGCTTCCATCCTAGCCACTGGAGCATATATTTCCTCAAAGTATATACCTTCCTTTTGTTATATTCTTGGGCTACTAATCTAGCCTTATTTCTAACTACTATTCCATTTTCATCCTTTCTATTCTTGTAGACCCATTTGGTTCCAATAATAGTGTGATCATCAGATCTAGGAACCAAGGACCAGACTTTATTCCTATCAAATTGAGCTATTCCTGCACGAAAAATTGAGCTATTCCTGCACGAACAATACCCAGGATTCATCCTCTATGGCCTCATTTATATTTTTAGGTTCATCTTGAGATAAGAATGCAAAGTGGCTGACAATATTTCTAAAGGATGAATGGGTGGCAATCCCATATGAGGGTTCACCTAAGATTTGATCTATGGGATGATTTGTTACAAATTTCAACTCTTTAGGTAGCTCGTGTACCTTATTCTCTTCCTGATTATCTTGAGCATGTGTTTCATTAATTTTTATACTCTTTGTTGGCCTTTTGAGTCTGATCCCTAGTTTTGATAATGACAAATTGCAAGTTACTTATGTATGTATTTAGTGATTAAACATGTTATAATTCAACACACACATAAGGGGGATAAGAATGGAAGCCAGCAGGAACTTAAAGCTCACATCAACTACCGCATTCCATGGAGAAGGGAAGAGCAAAAGAAGAAGCCAACATTTAAATTTCATTATATTGCATTTAGTTTTATATTTGGTCTATAATAATTAATGCATCATATGCATGATATGGATGATAAACTTAGGATGGCCATAGACTGACCTTAGGGATCAACACTTTTCACAGAAACTCTTTCGTTAAATAACTAATTGGTTAGGGTCAAATATTAGGGATAAAACAAAGTTTACAAAAATTTCGGTCGACCAACGCCAATTTTTTTGGGCTTAGTTTAAAAGCCTAGGCCTTTGACTGACCGTAGGACCTCATGGACTTAATGAAAAATCCCTTCAAGCTAAAACATCACATTTATACAAAAAGGGATGAGACTTAGGGTCAAATTTAGGTTCTTGAATAGCCCCGGTCGACCGAACCATTTTGGTAATAACCACCTTAGACAACCATATACCTTGTTGGCTAAAAAGTTAGAGTGTTGATTAAGCCATGGTCGACTGAACCATTGGCATTATAAATGCTTTGGTTGATCGAATCGTTAGGAAGTCAACATGTTGACTTCGCTCGGTCGACCGTTCTGAATTGAACGTATCGTCCTTGGTCGACCGAACTAGAACGTGTTTGACCCCTAACTGTTTGGCGTGTAGTTCAAACTAGCCACGGTCGACCGAACCAAATGAGCGGTTAACCGAACCTTAGCCATGGTCGACAGAACCTATGAAGGGTTAAAAATCGCCCTCAGAAGGTCGACCAAATTCGTAGTTCAAAATTGACTCTGCCGACTGAACATAGTAATATGGTCGACTGAACCTTGAATATGATCGACCCTAACTCTTGTTTTGGTCAGATTTTTACTGTGGTTAACTGAGATTAAAATTAATTAAACTCTATTAATATTTTTCCAAAATGACCTCCATGTCCATAATGGTTATATTTTTTGTAATATCTATATATACCCCTTCATTTGTCTTAATGAAAAGTAGATTAGGAAAAATCATTAAGAAAAATTCTCTGAAATTTTTAATACTCATGGCCCTTTTATTGCTTAAATTCTTTCAATATTTTCAAAACACACTACTCATACTCTCTTTTGATTCTTCATTTGAAAAATCTATTTTGGAAAAGAGGTTTTATTTAGGGCATTTTTATTCAAAGCACTTACTTTCAATATTCATACTTCGAATATCATTCTTTTTGAGAGTATGCTTCTTGAATTACCTGTATATTTTATTGACAAATATTATTAGAAGAAAATTTATATTGGTTACTTTGAAAGACTTGAGCACATATATTTTGAGCTAAAAAAATCTTATTGCAATCGTGCTTACACACACAAGTATTATTTTTGTAAGTTCATTTGAAAGCAAAAACCCTTGCTTCCCTTAAGCTTTGTGTTTGAAAAATCATTTTTAACAAAATTTATGGGTTATTGAGGAGAGCCCTGAGCATATTTTAAACTATAATATATTTGCTTGGAAGGCATCTTACTCTTTGTTAGTAAGAAGATTATTTTTCATACTAGGTCTTTATTAAGAAATATTTTTGAGTGAAAAATACACATTCTCACATTGAACTTATTTGCATGTCATACGTGAGTGTATTTGTGCTTATTGTTGTACACATCTGCTTGGTGTAGAAGTATTCTTTGTTGTACAAAAAATATTTTATTCAATTATCTGTTGTATTTCCGATGGGTTGTCGGAAGAGGGAGACTAAACTTGTGAATGGTCCTGGACTTGCTCAGACCCGAGTAGGAGAGCACCGAATTGGTTCAGACCCAGTTAAGAGAACTAGGTGTACCATCTTGGTAAGGTATTATAAATGGTGTCGCTCCACCCGTGAAGTGAGCAACTAGTGAAATCCTTGAGCTATGGCTTAAGGTGGGGACATAGGCAGTATTGGCCGAATCCCGATAACATTTCTTGTGCCTGATTTTAATTCCCACAATTTAAGTTTCTGAACTTGAATGTTTATGTTTTTAGTATTGTGAATGATTAAGAAATAGAGCCCGCTATACTTGCTTTGATTATTTGCTTAGTAAATTTCTTGTGGGTATTTGAATCCCTTTAGAAAGACTCTGGGTTGTGAACTACTACTGATATATAGTTTAACCTAGGAAGAATTTTTAAAATTCCAATTCACCCCCCTCTTGAGAATACACCAATTCCAACATCCTTTCAGTGTTATTTTCAATGGACATTTTCTCTTATTCCTTAGTTATTTCAATATCATTCTCACTGTTCTTCCTAGAAAAGGGATTGGACTCATCAAACACTACATGGATGGACTATATTACAGTCAATGTTCTCTTATTGTATACCCTGTAGGCATTACTATCTAATGCATAACCTAAAAAATATACCCTCATCAGATTTCGAATCAAAATTTCCTAGATTCTCATTATCCCTTAGAACAAAACAATAGCAGCCAAAAACATGAAAGTAGGAAATATTAGGTCTATGGCCATTCCACAATTTGTAGGGGGGTTTTGTTGAGAGTGGGCCTAATCAAGACTCTGTTTATAACATAGCATGCGGTGCTAACAGGTTCAGCCTATAAGTATTTAGGTAATTTATGTTCACTGAGTATTGTTCTACCTATTTCTTGTAGAGGCCTATTCTTTCTCTCAATTACACCATTCTGTTGTGGAGTCCTAGGTGCAGAAAAAATATGAGATATACGATGAAGATCACAAACTTCCTCCATATCTTTATTTTTAAATTCTCCTCCTCTATCACTTTTGATATGTGAGATTTTATACCCTTTATTGTTCTGAATTTTTCTACATAATCTAGCAAGATTTTCACATGCTTCATCTTTATGCTCTAGGAATAATACCCACGTGAATCTAGAATAGTCATCAAAAATCACAAAAGCATATGGTTTTCCTCCTAGACTCTGAATTTGATTCGAACCAAATATATCTAGATGTAGCATTTGAGGTGGCCTAGTAGTGGAGATGACTTTCATTTTATTAAAGCTAGATTTACTTTGCTTACCTAATTGACATGCATCGCAAATTTTATTTTTCACAGACTGTGTCTTTGGTAAGCCTCTAACTAGCTCGTTTTTTACTAGCTTTGATAGAAAATATATACTAGCATGCCCTAGTCTCCTATGCCAAAGCCAACTAGCCTTATTTATAGTAGAAAAACATGTCACATGTTGGGAGGCTAAATTATCACAACTAGTTGTATATACATTTTCAAATTGTTCAGCAGTAAACAACACTTTATTTTCAGATGTGTTTTCAATAATGCATTTATCATGCTTATATGATACCCTATATTCCCTGTCACATAATTGACTTATGCTTAACATATTGTGTTTCAAACCATCAACAAGCAACACATTATATATCACAAGGGAAGGTTCCTTACCTATCTTACCTACGTTGATGATTTTGCCCTTTGTGTTATCCCTGAAGGTTACGAATCCTCCATATTTGGGTGTAATGGATGTGAACTTGGCCTTATCGCCCATCATGTGTTATAAGCAAAGCTATCCATGTACCATTTGTCCTTGGATGAGGACAATCTCAAGAAAACTTGAAAAAGACACTCAAGTAACTTATTTTGGTACCCAAATTTTATTGTGTCCATAGGGGTTAGTGCCTAATACTCCTTTGATTCTCCAGACTTTTATTTATTTATTTTTACATCTCTGTTTTTATATGGACAATCAAATTTAATTTGGCCTACCTTTTTGCATTTAAAACAAGTAGTATGCCTATAGGAGTCTTTAGATGGGATAACTGATTTTGATTCTTTTACCAAGTATCCCATGTAGAGATTTTTCTATCTCCTACTTTCTATCCCATTAAAACCAAGGCCTTCTTTATCAAGAGAATTTCTTTGGGCCCCAAGGAGTCTTTCAAAATTGTTTTGGCCCTCCATAATTTTATAAATGATTTTGGAGCAATCCTCCAATTATCTTTCAAGACACTCAATTTTCGAATCCTTTTCTCTTAGTGAAGCAGAATGAGAGTGTTTTCCTATTTCAAATAGTTTTGACTAATTTGTGCATTTATTTCCCAAATCATTTATTTTATTAGTCATTTTATCAAGATATTTACAAACATGAATATATTTAAGTTTCAATTATTTATATATAGGCATGCTATCATCATCAGAATTATCACTAGAATAATAAGACGATATGGTACAACATGATAATACCTCATGGTCACTGTGTGCAATTAAGCACAGATTTGTGACTTTAGTGTCATTGGACTCAGTGTTTGAACCACTGGTACTATGTTTATCCCAAGATATGCCAGCTTTCATCACCCCCCTTCTTCTGTTTCAATTTCTTTTTTAGTAGTGGGCAATCAGGTTTAATATGGCCAACTTTGTTATAGTTGAAGCAGATGAGAGGATCTAACTTTTCCTTTTTCCTGCTCAACTCACCCTTTTCTACTTTGAGTTCCTGAATTTTCTAGAGGGCCTCCCATTCTTTTTAAAAATCTTGCTGAATTTTTTGGTTAGCAAAGCCATGTCTTCATTTGGCTCCTCGTCACTATCTATACTAGAGCCACTAGTAGATGCTTTCAAAGCTATCACTTTTCTGGCTTTGTTATGCTCACTAACCCTTTCATTTATGGCCATTTCATATGTGATGAGTGATCCCATAAGTTCATCTAGTGTCATTGCCTTAAGATTTCTACCCTCGGCTATGACTGTAGCCTTTGCTTCCTAGATTGGTGGAAGACCCCAAAGTATTTTCCTAATCATTTCATAAGTAGGGTAAGTCTTGCCAAGTGCATTTAATGAGTTAGTGATGTGTGTGAATCGAGTGTACATGTTTTGTATGGATTCACCATAATTCATCCTAAATGCCTCATATTCACTAGCTAATATGTCAATTCTACTATCCTTTTCATCTCTAGTTCCCTCACATGTAACTTCTAATTTATCCCATATTTATTTAGGTAAGGTGCATGCCATGACCCTGTTAAATTCATTAACATCAAAAGCATAGTATAAAAGATTCATGGTAGTACGATTTACTTGAGTTACTTTCCTGTCATCATTTGTATATTCTTCTTCGATATTAGGTACAGTTACTCTTTCCACAGTTTTCATAGGGACAGAATCCCCTTTGGAGACAACTCTCCACACCCTCCAATCAGCATTTTGAAGAAAAATACGTATTATTTGTTTCCAGTAGGTGCAATCAACACCACAAAAAATAGGAGGTCGTGTGGAAGAGTGTCCTCCGTAAATGGGGTAACACCAACATAAGCCATTGCAATCTTTTGAAAAAAAGTTTAAGTCTAGTGTGATGAGGCTCTAATACCAATTGATGTAATTGGTGTTATTCTAAGAGGGGGGTGAATTGGATATTTAAAAAATTTTAGGTTACTTCTATTATAATTCAATTCACAATCAGTATAACTCTACCTAAGGTCTTTTTCAGACACTTCCAATTCAAAAAATACAAGGATGATTAGATAAGCTAGACAGATAAAACAGTTCCCGTATTTCTCAAGAAATCGTAAATACGTATCAAAATATTAGTGCAATGAATCTAGCAAACACCAAAAAGCAAGTAAGCACAGGAATGCAAAGAGAAATAAAAGAACAGTGACATACAATATGTTATTGAGGTTAGGCAACTGTGCGTATGTCCCCGCCTCTAGCTAACCAGCCCGAGGATTTCAATAATGCTCACTTAAAGGGTGGAGCGACACCATATAAAACACCCTCTCCTTATTGGGTGAGGAAAACCCCAGTTTGCATTCACAAGGTTGAGCCCAACCTATACAACTGATCCTTACAGGCTAAATCACCCCCTCGTTAAGCCTCAGTTGGAATACAACCAAAAAGTATAAATTTTGTGTATAATACAAGTGCTTCTATACAATGTAAATATGTACCACAATATAACCAATGAACTCTTGTATGATAAAGATTTATGCTCAATAGAGTCTATGTAACTATATCTCTCAAAAGCAATATGTAAGAGATAATGATCTTTGAGTTAAAAGAAATTTTATATTAAGAACTCTTCAAAGATCTAATGCTTGCAATAATATGTCCAAAAGAATTTTCAAGATAAACTATAGGAGATGTTGGACTTAGCTCACAAAAATATTTTTAGTATTAAGCACGAAAAGAACTCTTGAGTCTTGCAATGAAAATGCCAAAAGACTCAAAAGCTTGAGAAGAGATTTTCCCAACAATATTAATCAATCATAAATAATATAGGAAAAATCTCAAAGCTAACTCTCAAGAAATAATTTCAAATGTATACGAATATGTGAGAGTATAATCTAAAAGATGATATATGAATATGCCCACAACAATAAAAAACAAACTCCCTTCATGTTGCAATTAGTTTGCAAATGAGTAGTATAAAATGATGCTCTCTACTTAAAAAGTTTTTAGAAAGAATGAATTAAAGAGAGAGTGTATAATATGCTTGAAAAATAATGTATGTAAGCAATGGGAGCACAAATAATTTCAGAGTGATGAAGGAGTATATATATAGAATCCCCAAGAAATATAACCGTTGGGGTCACAGAGGAAATTTAGAAAATGTTTAATTAAAAAACACCCCGATTAGTGCAATAAAAGTTCGACAACCCGAGAGGAACAGTCGATTGGCCAAAAGGTTGGTCGACTGACCATTCAAAAAATAAATGCCAATATGCGAGGTTCGATTGACCGAGCATAAGGTCAGTCGGCTGAGCCCTCTATGATTTTCAGAAATAAACGAGGCTTGATTAGATGAGATAAGGGCTAGTTGGCTAAGCTAAAGGCGATTTACAAAGCTTTATAGGTTCGGTTGACTAAGGCTTAGCCAGTTCTTTTATTGGTCAACTGAGTACGCTAAAAAAGAAAACCCTAGTGGTCGGTCAACTGAGGGAGGTGTGTTCAATTTTTGGAAGGTCAGCTGAGGCAATATAATATTGCTCAGATAATGGTCAGTCGATTAAGGTGATTTGAACACCCAATGTTCGGTCGACTGAGGCTCTTTAAAAATAAATATTATAGCCCCATTATGTCCTTATTCTTTTTCAACCCTGTGTGAGTAAGTTATATCATTTAAATTGAAGGGTTGTGGATCCTATGGTCAGTCTATGGCCTTTGAGCATTAATCCCTATCATCCATGCAATGGATTATTATAGACCATATAATTATTACAGACCCAAAAAATATAAGGCAATTACAATTAACCGATATGGTCTTCATTCACTTTTTCTCTTCATATGGAAAATGTATAAGCTTTGATGTCCTTTAGGGCTTCCAATGTATCCTTACCATCCATGCATGCTAAGAGTAATCCTGTTCAAATGCTCAGTGCACAGGTAAGATACATAGTGATTTGTCAATATCAAAACAGGATAGGACGCATAGAGTGAACAATATTGATTCCCGAACATACCCTTGGTTATTATATACTATCTATTTTATCCCAGTTGTTGGCCTAACAAGACTTAATGCCGGTTTAACAATGACAAACCAAGGCATCTAATTGTGTCATTAAGTGTGTAGATGGGTATTATGGTATTAAAGCACAATGGAAGATGCAAAATGTAAAGCCATGAAGCATATATGACAATCATAGTCGACCGAAGCGCTCGCAATAAGTTTCACAACGGCAAAAAATATTTGAGAATTCCAAATAGTAAGTCATTAAAACATGCACAACAGCTATAATTCAAAAGATGATATAAATAGCTAACCCTAAACGTGTTTTAGACAAGCGATTACACATTATCAATTGAGATTAGCGTCGTCTTGCTGCAAAGCTTGTTTTGAGTTTGTTCTTTCAAGCACGCAACTTTTCAATACCAGAAAACTCCTGCTAAACTCCTTGAGCTTCGTTACCATCTTCTTTCGAGAGTGTATTAGAGATTTACTTGTGTACGAATCTACTCTTTTTAGAGAGTTAATCTTGTGCAAACTAGTTCTTGATTACTTTGTGTATATTGATGACTCTGAGATTGAGTTGTTGACAATTGAAAAAGGTGTTTTGGCTTGAGAGGCTTCTCTGCCTATTGAAGGAGAGATGTTTCTCCACCTATTGAAGGAGGGTATAGTGAATCCTCAAAGAGGGTTACTTGAGGCAAGGATGTAGGCACAGATCACCGAACCTTGTCAAAAATTTGGTGTCACTCTTTTCCCTAAGTTAAACATATTGATATTGATTTTTATTTGTTGAGAATTTTATTGTGTTGATTCATCACTTATTGAAGTTATAGCAAAAACTATCTTGTAGTTGAGCACATTTATATTGATATTGATATTGATCTACCGTAAATATCATTAATATTGTGTAGTTAAACATATTCATATAGATATTGATCTATTGTGAGTATTGTAAATATTGTGTAGTTTGGTCACATATTGAAATCATAGCATAAATTTTAGTATTTAAAGATATATATATATATATATATATATATATATATATATATATATTTATAAAATTATCTGCTGAGAATACTGCTATTATTAAGAAGTTAGAGTACTTGTGAAATGCTAATAATTAAAATTGATTAATCTTCTGCATAATTTTTACAATACCCAATTCACCACCCTCTTGGGATTACACCTCGACTTTCATCAGCTTCTTGCAATTTAGAAATCAATTGATAGCTCTCCAAAATAAATGCTCATTTTTCTCAAACTCCCTATATCTCTTTTTCTCATTCATCTCTTGATCTCTCTCCCACCACTTCTTTAAATTCTTTGATCAAACTGCATCAATTAGTTTGGGTTTTGAGAAATTGAAAATTTTTTTAGAGCAACCTAATGCACAAAAGTAGTTTCTGCAAAAAAGTTAGCATATTTTAATTTATTTATTTTATATAAATATTGCAATGTTCATAGGCCTCAGAGGATGTCCTTGTGCATTTTATTTACTAGACAAAAAATTAATGTTGTTGATATTGCCAATAGTTACAACGGCAGTTTCATTAAAAGGTGTATCCCAATCATCCAAAACTCTTCTCTAGTATTTGTAGACACCCTATTTTGTCTGACCATTATATAGTCAAACTTAGGGGGTTATTGTTCTTTATTTTAGTCTTCTTAGTCATCATGTTTAAGTGTCATCTAAAGTCTTCACCTAAATCAGGTCTCTCATTTTCTATTCTCGAAAACTCGCCAAGTAGAATTTGGTTTTCGTTATTTTGGATTTTGTACAAAATTTTTACATTCACTCATTTTTTTAGCATCACAAGTATAATATCTAAGGCAATATTAAAATGAAAAATTTTCCGTCTTCATTCTTGGGCTACTACTATTGAGCATTCTCCGTTCACTTGCACATGTAAGAGAGAAAGTGCCAATGTTAGTTCACATGACTAAATAAATGGGGCCCATTTTGGGTCAATTTTGTATTTAAATGATAATGTGGACCCAATTTTTGAAAATTCCAGCTTAAGTTTTTGAAAATTCCACCCCAATTTGGTCTTAGGGTGACAATGAGCCCAACCTCTAGTAGCCTTTCTCGCGGTTATTCCCCATAGTAAGCATGCATGCCTTCTCTCTTTCCCATGCAACCATTTTCAAGTTGGCTGGTTCCTATGGCCAGCCACCTTCACCCATTTCTCGTAAATTAGCTTGCTTATAAAAAGAAGAGGGGGTTGAAATTGAAGAAGGGGAGGCTAAGAATTTGAAACATAAGAGAGATTGAAATTGAAAGGAGAAGGGGCTATAAAATTGAAATTTGAAGGCTAAAGAAAGAAAATAGAGGGCTAAAAGATTGACATTAAAGATTTGGAAAGGACCAAAGAGTAGAGAAATTGAAAAAAACTCTAGGCAGAGGCATCAGTGCAAGGGGAGTTTTGGAAGTCCAAAAGACTACCCTTTACCTTAGACATCATTGATAAATTTATGAATTTTTAGTTCAAAATTTGGTTCAAAGAGTTTCCCAAAGGTAACCCCACACAGATCTATTGAAATCCTAATCTAAAATTCCCTAAAGCCCAAAATAATCCTAATATCAAGTCCCTAAAATCTCAACCGAAATATCCAAACAAAAGCCCCAAAATTTGATCAAAATCCCTACAAAATTCCTAGAATAGACTTAGGATTTTGACTTAGATTCGAAAAAAAAAGTGACCTAAAATCTTGAGTGAAAAGACATAGATCCAAAACCTAGACCCAACCCTGGGACCCAGTTAACTTGACCCATGTCCAAGTCAACTAACTCAAGAACTTTACTTGATCCAATGACCCGTATCCATTGGCTTGGGTTTAACTCAACCACCTGGCTCCAGATCAAGGTTGACCTGAGTCAATTGACCCAACCTCAATCCAATCCATTAACCTACCTAGACCTATACCCACTAGCCTACTCAGTGCAACACTCAATAAACCCCATTTAAACCTAGACCTAGACCCAGCAACCTTAAAAACCATGACCCAACTTACAATTTAATCTACCCATACCTAAAGCCCAAACCCAATTTAAAATGAAGTCCAATAGGGTATGTCCAAGCCCAAATCCCTAAGATCTAAATTTAGTACCCACCTAAACCATCCTAGCCCAATCCAAATCTAACCCAATTCCTAACTCAGCTAGCCAACTAAACCTACCCAACCTAGAATCTTAACCACACTCCCATCCTATTTGCACAATGGGAAAATTTTTAGGAAGGAAAAAACTAAGAAAATACAAGAGAGAACAAAAAAATTTGCATGCAAAATTGATAAAAAAATAAAAATAAGAAAGAGAAAATTGGAAAGGGAATGGTGGGTTTCACCTATGGAATTCGATTTGAGCTCTGGGGCTGCGGTCAAATGGTAGAGAGATCAAGGCTCTTTGCTCTTTGTCTTGATTCAAAACTTGCAAAAAGAGAGATAAAGAGGAAAATTAGAGAAATTATATGAGAATGAGAAAAATAATATAGAGAGACAGATAGGGAGGGTGGGGAGATCTAAGAGAAAAGAATGAGAACGATGAGATGAGAAAGAGTGAGAGAAGTGAGAGAGAGTGAGAGACTTACCTTTGGCTTCGCTATGGACAGTGGAGGCCGTTGTAGGAGTGGCAGTGGCCATTGGTGGTGGCTAAAGCTAGTGGTGGCTATTAGTGGAGAGGCGGCAATGAGTGAGAGAGGAAAGTAGCAGACAAAAAGGGGAGTGGTATAGAGAGTTCAGGGAAAGAAAAGGAAAAGAAAACAAAAGAGAAAAAGGAAATACATATATATTGTTAGTTTTGGTGTATTCCCAAGAGGGGGTTGAATTGGAATTTAAGACCTTTTCTCCTAGGTTAAACTAGTTCAGCAATAGTACATTCACAACCTAGGGCCAGTCTATGCAGTTCCAATATGCGTAGATAAATATAACGCGAAAATTAAATCATATGCGATATTTACACTATAACATACACGTGCGGAAATATAAATTGCAGAAATATAAACAATGCACACATGATATGTTATTAGGATTTGGCCAACTCTGCCTACGTCCCCACCTCTAGTTCGCAAGCCTAAGGATTCCACTAATGGCTCACTTAACGGGTGGAGCGGCACCCGATTACAGCCAGGTCAATTACCACAGGGCTGACCTCAACCTTAACTAGATCAATTAAGGGGCTGACCTCAACCAACACGCCTTACCAGGATGGCGCACCTAACTTTCCTAACCGAGTCAAAGCCAATTCGGGACTATTTCAAAGGGCTAGTCTCCCTCTTCAGGCCCGTGCTGGGAAATACAATAGTATTTTTCTCAATCAAGTTGGTACAGTGATTGTGCTTTCATGTAAAGCAGATATGTGCCCAAATACACGCAGTATACTTAATCAATCACATACACATAAACAATGTAGGTAAATGTAAGCTCAGTGATGTGAATTTTTGTGCAAGCTACACTCAATAAGATATGATTGCTAATATGCTCAAGAGTGTTCTTAAACAAGCAGTATCTTGGAATCTAAGCAATGCACAACTTAGTAGCAAATTAATATTCCAAAGATATGAATAAGATAATCAAACTAGTTAAATAAGATTTTCCTCAATGAAATACGCACAATACTAGTTTGAAAATGTTTTACTTGTTTGAAAAATATTTGCACAACAAAAATCAAGCTATTGGACACTTGCAATAATAATGCAAATATCCTAAGCTTACTAGGTTATGCCAACACAAGATTTATAGGATGAAAATCTGTGGGATAAACCTAAGCTAAACTCCCCAAAAATAATATCTCAATCACACAAGCACACTGGGAGTATTAACAATACTTAATATACACTAGCACAACAAATATACTCTCACAATACTAAAATGTATTAAGGGAATAGAAAATTTGAGAGTATTTGGACAAAAAGAGTATTTAAGATAGAGAGGATTTTTACTAATGATTTTTGCTAATCTATTACTAATCCTCACAAATGAACCCATATTTATCGGCAGGGGTAAAATTATAACCGTTGGGGACTTGTTGGGAATAATTAGAAAAGATTCAAAATGTTAAAAGCTCATTAACCCAACTTAACCCAATTTTACCGTGGTTAATTTAATTTTAACACGCCAAGGTTCGGGTGGCTAAACTGAGGTTCGGTCGCCCGAACAGACATAGGAATAAAAGTGATTTATATAGGTTCGGTCGCCCATGACATGTTTCGGTAGCCTGAATCAAAGTCAGAAAGTTTTCTTTGTAACTTTGGGTACCCAGTCTAGGGTTCGGTAGCCTGAACTCATATGTTCGGTTGCTCGGGGTCCTTTTGAACTGTATGGTTAGGTAGCCCAAGTTGGTGAGGAGTCCCTTTCAAGGGATTCGGGCGCCCGAGGATGATAAGGTCAAAATGGGTTCGGTCGCCTGAAGTCTAGTCAAACTGTTGACTCCTCAATAGTTCGGGCGCCCGGGGTGATTTGTTCACCTGGGGTTCGGTCGCCCGACCTCACACATTTTATGCCTTTTAAGTTTATTTTCACTTTGATTAATTCCTCTGATATTATAAGTGATATTGGGGACTTTGTGCACTAAGTGCAGGAACCTAAGGTCTTTTCAAGTACGCCAAAAAACCTGGCGTCGGTCGACTGAAGGGTGCCCTAAAGTCATTCAGTCCCTATGGTCAAACTACGGTCTTTTTGAGAGCTTACAAATACCTACATGCATGACATGCAGAGATTATTATAGATCGTTTCTCCTAATTACTATTACATACCTATATTACAATCAATGATTTGACAATACAAATTAAAGTCTTCATAGTCTTCATGCTTCGCTTTCATGTGCTATTAGTTTGATCTTTCTAATATGATCCTGCACACAAACTTGGAAAACGTTAAATACCAAGAGTATTTGTCATTATCAAAACTGGGTGTGACCCATGGGGCAACATATATAATCAAAGTGGGACATGTGTCACCTTCTGTAATGTGACATGTGGCATTACCATGTCCATGGAATCTGGGTGACGTCACCCAAGTATTGTGGCGCGATCTTGGCCGTTAAATGTGTGTTTTTTCTAAACAGCTAGGTTCATGCCACGTCAGAAATCCTTGCCTAAATACCCGTATTAGTCAGCTTCTACCATGTGGTAAGTGACGTCATGCTGACATCACCTGACCCTATCCGTCACTAATTTTGAAAAGAAGAAGAAGAAGAAAATCTAATCCATCCTTGTGCTGCCACATGTCACCACTTATGGCTGACATGTGGTAGCTCGCCTGTCTTTTTCTCGCCTATTTCCTCCCTTTAAACTGGGTCACCTATTGACCTGATTCAAATCAGTTGAATTAGTTGACCCAATTTTTAATAAAATCAATTTTAATTCAAAAAAATTGAGAAAAAATAATTTAAAAAATTAAGAAAAATCAAGGAAAATAAACAAATATTTCTTGAGCAATTTTTGACTTATTGGCCAAAAATACAAATTTTAAAATACAAAAAAAATAAATAAAAATGGGTAAAATTCTTTAAAAATTTTGAAAAATTGTAAGAAAATTCTTGGAAAAATTTTGGGACCATTCTTACTCAATTTTGATAAATTTCTAGTGATTTTTTCTTATGTCGTTTGTTTTTATGTTGCCCATTTGCTCCATGAATCCATGTTTTGCCCTTTCTTTTATGTGTGTGTGTGCTTGCATGCTTGTGTGCATGCGTGCATTTCCCTTATAAGGAAAATTAAAAAAATTTGGGATTTTAATCCTATATTAACTTTTGAGGTTCTTATCAAATCACTTTGTTTTTGAGCTGTAGTGTTGTACGCATCTGCTTGCTTTGAAGCATATCTTGCTGTACAAAATTGTTTTTATTTGTTGTATTCTCGAAGTGTGGTCAGAAGAGGGAGACTAGCCCTGTGAATAGTCCCAAATTGCTCAGACTCGGTTAGGAGAGCGCCACATAGACTTAGACCTAGTTAAGAAAGTCCCAAACTAGTTCATACACAGTTTGGATAACTAGGTGCACCTTCTTGTGAGGTGTTGTATTCGGTGTCGCTCCACCCTTAAGTGAGCCTTAGTGGAATCCTCTTGCTTGTGAGCTTGAGGTGGGGACCTATGCAGTATTGGCCGAACCCCGATATCATTTTCTGTGTCTGCTCTTTATATTCCCGCCCTTTAATTTCCTGCACATGTATGCTTATATCTAATTTATTTTTTATGCTGTGCATGTGTTAAACATTGTGAATGATTGGAAAATACTGAGCCTACCATATACGATTTTAATATCTGCTAAGTTATATTGTGTTGGGTTTTGGAATTGCGTAGAAAGACCCTAGGTGATGTTTTTACTGAATTGTGATTTGAACCGAGCCTAGGCAGAAAATTTTAAATACCTAATTCACCCCACCTCTTAGGAATACACCAATTCCAACACACCTATATGTGCTTAAAAGAGAGCACTTGTTCCTGCCTAGGGTTGAGAAGGAAAAAGCCATTATACGGTGAAATCATCCTAATCATCCCATCATCAGATAGGTTACAATATTTAGATAGGAAAACATGGAGATGATTAAGATGAATTCACCCAAAGTATAAGCCAAATAAACCTACCAATCATCAATCACACAAGTAGTCAAACCATACTTAGCCTTGTAAAATAATCTTCCATGCATATTTACTAGAAGGTTGCATTCAAACTTCAAATTTGAAGTTAAGTAGTAGTCCTCTAATATGACATTCAACATAAATAAAAGGCCTTTGGAACCAACTAATAAACCATTATGTCTAAACATAACCACATGCATATAAAGCTCTCAAAAGAAAAGTCCTTTTTTCTAAGGGCTTACCATTTTCTATCATTCAACAAGCTCTCTTTTTCATGCCTTCACATAGGAGAAAGAGAATTTATTTGGACATATCATAAGAAAATAAAAAAGGATTTATTAAGAATAGTAAAATAATAATCAAACAAGTTCAAACTAAGCAATCAATATTTTTTTCTTTTTTATGGAATTAAGAAAAGTATTCAACTAACCCAATAAGAGGGGAACAAAAGGATAATTATTACACATAAAAAAATAGCTAAACAAAATAAACCCTAACCAATGAGATTGGTGAACCAGTTTATAAAATATTTGCATGAGCTGACTCGGTAAATGATCTTGTTCATCACAATGTTAGGGTTTTATGTGAAACCATAGCCGCTATCCAAACAATGGCTAAAAGACCTTCAGCTGCTACTATGTGCATCTACTACTGCCATAGGAAAAGTTTGATCTCGCAACCTCCTTCTTCTCATTCTACTCACACACACTCACGGCTAAGGTTTCCTTGGAAACCTGAGCAACCCACTATGACCTCTATTTATCACTTTCTATGTATTTTTATCCATGAACAAACCCTATCCTCTCGACTATAGCAGGTGCAACTCGCAGCAGCAGCAGTTGCTGCTATTTCAAGTTTACATCCAAGACAACTACTTATGATGTTGTTATGGAGTCAAGGGTTCATAGCCCTTATTGTTGCCAAGAATCCCAAGCCTAAACCAGGATAATATGACAACTTCTAATGTCTTTAGATGGTATTATGGCTGAACCCTAGAAGGAGTGATAAGCCATTCCATTGTTGTGTGTGTGAGTGAGTAAGTGAGATGTGCATGTATATATGATCAAAAGGGAAACAAATTTGGATGCATACTCATGAAGCTTCACCAAAGAGACAAAAGAAGATATATGAACACATATTGTTTAAAAAAAAAAAGGCACAAGACAAATATGGAGCTCAACTTAATGATTTTGCTTCGAGGTTCAATAGCAACTTCAAGAACACATTACCTATTCCCCCCCCCCCCCCTTTTTGTCTTGGATTAGTTGTGCAAGCCTCCCCTAGGGTTCCCTGAGTTTTCTTCTTTTATGTTTTCTCCTATTAGGTTCACTGTGCATGACCCCCTTAGGGTTAGCCGTTAGTTCCTTCCCTCCCCCGCTTTTCTCTAATCTCTCTCGTATTCTTTTGCCCTTTTGCTCTTTTCTTTAGTATTTCCTTTGATTTTCTTGTCTAGCTCTCACACTAAGGGATTTCCTATTTTTTTAGCTTGTATTTTTATATTTACTATTATTTTTCTCTCTCTCTCTCTCTCTCTCTCTCTCTCTCTCTCTCTCTCTCTTTTTCTCTCTCTTTCTTTCTTTCGATCTTATTTTCTCTCTTTCTCTACTTATTTTATTTTATTTTTTTTGTGTTTCACGTATACTTCTCCCCTCTCCCTCGTCTTATGTGTCCCTCCCCTAGCTCCCCTTCTTATTTGTGGATGAGAAGGAGCTAGGGATACTCTTAAAAATATGAAAATATCTAAAGTGTCCCTTAAGGACAAGGAAAATTACTTCTTTGCCCCTCAAAGCTCTTTGAAGTGCTTTTAAGTTCTTATAGGCCTAATAAGGGCCCATTGAACGTGAATGAAGGTCCTTGTGACCTTCATTGAGGTCCTAAAAGGCTTTGAATTGTATTTAAAGCTTCTTAAAGGAGATTAAACCTCTCATAATCTTTTTAGTTACTGTAAAAGACCTATGGGTCAAAATTGTGCATTTCAGGCTGCCCTTCTTTCACTAATGTCTTCGTATGAAGGCATTAGACAAAGAAAGAGATGCCTCATTTTGATTGCGCAACCAAAGCCAAGTAGTAAACACAAACATGAGAGGGTGTGTCACTCATAAGTGTTGACTTTTTGAGTTCGATCCCTGTTTTGATGCCGACAAAGCACCAGTATCTTATGTGTTCCTTTAGTGTATGAACAAGTTTTCATTTTAGCACGAACGTAAGACATCGAAAAATGGATGCTAGCAAGAACATAAAGCTCACACTCTACTGGCATTTTCCATGAAGATTTAAGAGTAAAGAAGATAACAAAGACATTTGTTTTTACTTGTATATGCATTTATTTTTATATTTGGTCTGTAATAATTCATACATCTTGCATGATATGTTTTAAATGCTCAGATGACCATAGAATGACCATAGGGACCGAATGACCTTAGGGAACGCCAGATTTTTAGGGTTATTTCTCAAAGGCCTTAGACTGACCTTAGGACCCTGAATATTGCATAAAAATGTCCCTTATAGTCTTGAAAATAAAAATTATATAATTAGGGACAATTTAATAAAGGAAAAAAGACCGAAATGCCCAAGGATGGCATGTTCGGTCGACCGAACTTAGTTACACCGAGTTCCTTGGTCGACCGAACTCCCACTAGATCACTAGGTTGACCTCTTGGTCGACCGAAAAAATATATACAGGCAAGACCTGGTCGTCCGAACCTCCTTCGGTCAACAAGTTGACCTCTCGGTCGATAGACCAAAAAATGAACTCCAATGCTCTGGTCGATCGAACATCCTCGGGAGAAGCCCCAACTGCCCGATTGACCAAACCTCCTAGTTCAAATTGATCCAGTCGATCGAAACGCGTGGTTTTGAAAAATCGCCTTTGAACCCTCAAGTTCGGTCGACCATTTTTTTAGTTCAAAATACTCCTGGTTGACCAAACCCAATCACTCGGTCGACCGACCCTCTTGGGTTGTCGAATTTTTACCGAGGTTAAAAACGTTTTTATTTTTATTAACCTTAGTTAAACTTTTTCAAAAATGATTAATATGTCCCTAAAGGTCGTAATTTTTTGAAAGTCTATAAATACCCCCTCATTTGCTTTGATTAACAACTTTGATTAGCCAAATTTATCTCTCTAATCTTTTGGACTAATTTTTATCAAAGTTCCCCCAAACTAATTTTTCATTGAAAAAATCTTTCTTTGGGGTAAAATATTTTTAATCTTTCATACTCTCTTTCACTCTCTATGTTTGAAAAATAATTTTTGAAAGAGAGCACTTATCTTGTTTTAAAATCTCCAACTCTTTTTCCATCCATTCACTTCAAAATCATTTTGTGAGAGGGTATATTTATCTTGGGCAATTGTTTTTTGTATTCACATGTTATATTCTCACATACTAGTTATTTTTAAAAATCATTCTTGAGAATATAGCTTGGGTTTTTCCCAATTATTTTCATGATGAATATTTTTCAGGAGAAATCATTTATTGCACAAATATCTTCTTGGACTTAAAATCCTAGTTTCTCCAAACACTCTTATTTGCAAAAAAATTTGTTGGAGAACATATTTCTAATTTATATATATTCATACATATTATTTGTGTATAAATTATTGAAAAAGCAAAACCCTAGGTTCTCTTATATTATTATTGAAATATCGTTTTGGAGAAAACTTCTTAAGAGGGTTTAAATATATTTAAGCACCCTTACTTTACTGAGCATTATTGCATATCATATTAGAGTGCATATATTTGAGCTTTATTGCGTACATTTCTGCTTGAATTTTCCAAAAGCATTTTCATGAACAAAAATATTTTTATTGTAATGGTTGGGTTCAATCCGAAATTGAACTGAGGAGTCTCAGTCCCGTAAGTGAGACCGATTCGGTTCAACCCAAAAATTGAACTGGGGAGTCTCAGCCCCTTAAGTGAGACTAGTTCGGCTCAGCCTAGTAATTGAGCTGGGGTTTTTCTCGCCCCGTAAGAAGAGGATGTAAACAGCTTTTGCTTTACCTAGTTAAGTGAGTACGTTTAGTGGAATCCTTGGGGGGTCTGCCCAAGGCGAGGACGTAGGCAGTATTGGCCGAACCTCGTTAACAAATTTGTGTGTCATTCTCTCTCTATCTTATTTAAATTCCTGCACTTAAATTTCAGTATGTGTATGCTTGTATATGTTTTGTTATAACCATCTTGCATACACACATAACTAATTTAAATGAGATATGCAGCACACGTGTATGTATGCACACACTGATAATTTATTATTGTACATACACGTTTTCAATATTGAATGGGATATGAACTGTGGTGAATCAGTGTAATTGTTTAAATTAGATAAAAATGTTTTAAAACCCAATTCATCCCCCTTTTGGGATCACACCAATTCTAATAATTGGTATCAGAGACCGGTTGCAATAAGCTTAACCGCTATTTGCATAAAGATTGTAACGACTCAACTGTTTGGTGTATCCTGGTTCAAGGGTCAACTCTTTGCTAATTCTTCACTGCTTTTGTTGTATAGATTTTATAGTTTGAAATTTTTAAATGTGTTTGTAAAATCAAATAATCAGAGGATTTGGAAAGTGTTTTCGAAGTTTTTCATATCCCACAGAAAATGTTTTCAAAATGCAAATTTCCATAAGCTTGAAAAAGGATTGAATTTGCATGACACGTGTTTTAATACATTTCATTTGTGTGCCATGCATACTTTTACTTTGCCTTAGCTACTAATGTTATTGAAAAGTTAATGTCTTGTTGTAGTGCTAAGGTTTTTGGGAATATCTAAAAAATATATCTTGACTTTTTGAGTCCAATCTCTGTTTTTGACGCTGACAAAGCATATGAATCTTACCTTTACACTGAGCTTATGAACAGGGTTAATTCTTTGCACACATGGATGGTAAAGATACAGTTGATACCATAAAAAACTCAATGCTCACACCGTATGATGATGTTTGGAGAAGCAAAAGGAATGAAGACCTATTTTCAATTGTATTTGCATTCATTTTATATTGGTCTGTAATAATTTATATCGGTCTATAATAATCTCTGCATGCCATGCATGTAGGTAATTGTAAGCTGAACAAGACTGTAGTCTGACCATAGGGTACCAAATGTCATTAGACGCTGTATTTTTGAGACTATCTCAAAACAGCCTCAGTAAGACCCTAGTATGACTCTAGGTCCCAACACTCATCCATATATATCATACAGAATTTAGGAGTGTTAAAATTGAATTAAATTGAACATTATACAAAAATTTGAGGGAGCGCGGGCGACCGAACCCCAGGAGTTCAAAACTTCTCGAGTGCCCGAACTGTTGAGAAGTCAACAATTGACTTAGGCTCTCCAGTGACCGAACTATTTTTTTTGTACCATCCATGGGCGCCCAAACCCTTTGAAAGGGACATTCCACCAAGTCGGGCTACCGAGAGATATCGTTCAAACAGAGCCTCGGGTGACCGAACACATGAATTCGGGCTATCGAACCTATGACTGGGCACCCGAAGTTACGAAACAATCTTTGTCAATTTGATTTGGGCCACCGAACTTGAACTTGAGTTACCGAACTGAATTTAATAACTTTTATTACTATGTTTTTTCGGGTGATCGAACCACGGTTTAGCCACCCGAACCTCGGTGGGTTAAAATTAATTTAACTACGGTAAAAACATGTTAAGTTGGGTTAATTGTGTTTAAATAATTTGAAACTTTTATAAAAATTCCCAACAAGTCCCAAATGGTTATAATTTTACCCTTGCCTATAAATATAGGCTCATTTGTAAGGATTAGCAATAAATTAGCAAATTCATTAGCTAAAATTCCTCTCTTTTGTAAATACTTTCTTTGTCCAAATACTCTCAAATTTTCATTCCCTTGATACATTTTGAGATTGTGAGAGCATATTTAGTGTGCTTGTGATTGCTAGATTTTGGTAAAAACTCCCATTTGCTTGTTTGATTGTGATATTATTTTTTGGGGAGTTTGGCTTAGGTTTATCTCATAGATTTCAATATTATAAATCTTGGGTTGGGATAAACTAGCAAGCTTAGGATATTTGCATTGTTATTGCAAGTGTCCCATAGCTTTGATTTTTTTGTGCAAAATATTTTCTACAAGCTAAAATATTTTTCAAACTACTCGTGTGCGTATTTCATTGAAGGAAATCTTTTGAGTTAGTTTGAATATTTGATTAGCATCTTTGAAACCCTAATATGCTATTGAGATTCCATTTAACTTGTTTCAAAGATACAACTTGCTTAGAACATTCTTGAACATTATTGTGATTATATCTTGTTGAGTGTAGCTTGCACAAAAATACACATCACTGAACTTACATTTCCTATGTTGTTGATGTGTGGTTGATTGATTAAACTGTGGGTATTGGGTACATATCTGCTTTACTTGAGAAGCATAATCATTATACCAATTATTTTGGGAAGAATACTGTTGTATTTCCAGGTGTGGCCTGAGGAGGCTTGATCTAGCCCAGGAGGATCGGGTTGGGGTCAGCCTTGTGAATTTGGCCTAGGGTCTTCTCCACCCTGCAAGGAGAATATGTAAAGGTTGAGGTCAACCCTGTGCTAATTGAACTGGTTGTAATTAGTGCTGCTCCACTCGTTAAGTGAGCATTAGTGGAATCCTTGGACAGTTGGTCGAACCCCGATAACATATCGTGCGTATTATTTACATTTTCGCAATTTATTTATTGCACGTGTATGTTTTATTGTGTATGATTGAGTTTTTTTTGGAATAGACAGACCCTAGGTTGAGTAATAATATTGATTTATTTAACCTAGGCGATAATCTTTAAATACCCAATTCACCCCCTCCTGGTGATACACCAAAACTAACAATTGAAATTAGAGCCTCGTAGCATTGACTTAAACGTTTTTGCTAAAAGATCGTGATGACTCACATTGGTGTATCCCCATTTGGTGAGGGACAGTCACCTACTTGCCCTCCTATATTGTGTGGTGAAAATTTCACCCATTGAAAAATTAGAATGAGCATATTTATAAAATCAATGGACTAGAGGGCCTGACAGGTAATTGTCGAAGGAATTTATGAGCCAATAGAAAATGATATTAATTTAATGTATGCAAATTCACATGCTATGAATTTATTATACTGTGCTTTAGATATTGATATTCTTCATGAGATTATGGCATGTAGCAGTGCACAGGATATCTGGGCTGAGCTTGAAAAGAAGTATGGAGAGATTCAGGAAAAAGAGATTGGCACTCTAGACACTCCAAGCCTAAATGATCAGGTAGTGGCTGATCATGAGCTGGTTAAACTAGTAGATGATGAGGTATATGAATCTTACCCTACCTCATTTATTGATTCATGTAATGAAGCATGTGATGATTCTTATGTTGAAGTTTGTGATATATCATAGGTTGAATCATCAGTTACCTCTAACGACCGCATTGACGATAATGCATGTATTAATTCTTGTGATAATACTGTAAATGATTCATGCGATGTTTATTGTGATATAACTTATGATGAATCATCCATAGTTTCCGTTGATGTTGCTGCATGCGATGATTCATTTGTTAATGAATATAATAATTCCTATAATGAATCATGTGCTGAATTATATGATAAAAGCATGCCTTTGTGTGAGGAACTAGAATGTACTTTATCTAAATTACATAAGCTTCCAGTTCAAATGTCTAAACTAGAAAAATAATTTTGAAAAATAAAAATAAGAAAGTGGCAAATTAATTAAAAGATTTTAGAAAATATCATGCCACCTTAGAGAAGAAAAAGGTTAAGAAGATATTGGAAATTATCTACCTAAAGAAAGAAATAAAGGATGATGAACCCTTAAGAATTAAAATCAATAAATTTTTCAAAAAGGGTTCATGGTTAGTTCATCAAACCGATAATCATGCCACGTTAGGTAAAAATGGAAGAGGCTTAGATAAGAAAATGATTTGGGTGATTATGAAGGCAAACCTCATAGGACTTAAGGAAAAACGGATACTCGTTGGTGAGCATGTCGATTCTATTATCCCTTACGTCAACCGTTTCTTCATAAGTTACTTCAAGCTTATCCCATATTTATTTAGTTTATTTATATCACATGACCCTATTGACTTCATTGACATCAAGGGCACAATATAGCGCATTCATTGCACTAGAATTTGTTTGCAGCATCTCTAAATCATTGTCAGTCATCTCTTTTTTCTCCCTTAGGTATTTCTTTGTTATCTACGTTTTTAGTGGGGATGAGGTCACCGTGTGTGACTACTTTCCAACCTTTCCAATCCATGGTTTGCAAATAGATTCTCATTCGCCGTTTCTAGATGGTGCAGTTAACACCGTAGAAGATGGATGGTGTAGAAGATGACTGGCCCTCACCAAAAGGTGATATACCTAGGTGTGCCATAAAGGTATTTATGTAGCTTCTAGGTTAAGATTTACTACAACTTGGCTCTGGTACCAATTGAGAATTTAGGTATACTCCCAAGAGGGGGGTGAATTGGGATTTTTAAAAATTCTTTATAACTACAAATTCTTTAGTTAGAGCATTAACCCAACAAATTGATTTTCAGCAATCACACAAACACAATGATAATGATAAAAAAAATTCTTATAATTTCAATCAACAATCCTTTGAACAATCCAAACTCAATCTTTTATGAATGAATGATGCTTTAGATCAGATTGATTAAAATCTCAAAACTTCAATATTCAAAATCAGAAATTTCTTCAACAATAGGTAGTTGCAATGTTAAAAATATTTCAGAAGATTCATTTTATAAAGCCTGAATCTTTCCTTTAATTAATTAAGAAAGATTAACTTCAGCTGTGATATAGGAATCAGTATTCAACTTTAAACTTGTTAAACCAATCAATGATAACCAATATGTTCCTGATTTCAAGTTTGAAACAAAATCTCTATTTCAGCAACTTCCAATATGTAGAATGTTCTCAATAAATATACACGCAGATTATAAGCTTGCAATAAAGTAAAGAGATTACGGAAGAAGAGCTGAAGACCAGATTTTTTACATGGTTCGGCTAGAAGCCTACGTCCTTGCCCCAAGCAACATGCTTGTTAGCCTAGTTAGGCTTACAAACTCTTGGTTTTGATGATAACAAAGTAAAAGTTATTTGATATATTTTCAACTAATATGATTACAAGAAAAGATGAATTGCTCAAAACACATATACCCTGATATGAAAGCTTACAAGAACTAGGGAACAAAGAGAAGTTCATGAGAATATCAATGCTCTATAAGTGAAAGCTCCAATAGAAGTCTAAGTGATTGAAGAGTAGCATTGAAAGGACTCAAAGCCAAGAAAATGTCAAATCATCTTAGGTCAAAGTCTTTGTAAGTACTTCAAGTTAATTCAAATATGAATTTTTCGTTTTGAAGCTTATTAGGCAAAATGAGACTTAGAGACCATAGCTTAAGCCTTGGAACATGCTTTTAAAATTTAAACAAGTTAATATTTCAAGATAAACTCAAGCAAAAGAGAGAAATAAAAAAAGGGCTTAAAGAGGAAAAACTACCTGGACAGACGACTATTTGGTTATGGACAGACGATTGGCCAATTTTGTATAGCTTAACTAAAGAATAGAAGCCTGACAGATGACTGTGACGGCTCTAACAGATGAGTGCTAGTGCAAAGTGAGAAGTCTGTAAGTGTTTTACCAGATGACTGTCCACCTTCTGTGTTATTGAAAAACTTAAATTTTTCATGGACATACGACTGTCACCTCGCTAAGTTACATTATAACTACATTATTTTGGTGACAGAAGACTGCCAATGAAGGGACAAATGACTGCCACCTCTCGGCCTATGTTTCTATAGTTATAACATATGGAAAGACGACTGCCATGACTTCACAGTTGTCTGGCTCGCTGCATTTTTCAAAATTCCAATGGATATAATTTTTGAAATTCAAATAATTGGAAGCTAAAATAAATTTAATATTTGAAAACAACTCTAAGTATTCTTGGGGAACAAGCAAAAAAGTTCTCTACCTCTATAAATACCATCAAGGATCATTTTTTCAAACACCAAGAAATCAATTCAACTCTCATTCTCTCAAAGCCTACTGAAATTCTGAAAGTGTGCTATTGCTCTCATCACTCACAAAATTTTCTGAAAGATTTGCTGAGTTTCTCATTGAGTTTGTGCATCAAGTTTATTGATTCTTTCATCCACTGAAAGATACATACGGTGATAATTTTCTAAAAGCTTCATTATGAAATTCATGTTCTGAATTTACTGAAGTACATAGTGTTTCAAATATTGTACTAATAAGCTCTTTGAGGAGCAAGTTCTTGTACATCTTGTTTTATATCTTTTTAATAGGTTAGTTGATGATTTGAGTGCTGAATCATTGGACCAAACAAGGGGATATTGTTTGGAGAAAGCGGGCTCTAGTCTTACCTAAGGAGTGCTTGTAATTGGTCTTATTCCACCTGGTAAAGGAACGATAATAGTGAATCCTTTGGTGGTTTTGCCAAGGGCGAGGACGTAGGCTGTGTTGAAGCTGAACCTCGTAAAAATCCCTATGTTATTCTCTCTACTATACTCTATATTTTTATTTTTACAAAAGATATAATCTGTGTGGATGCTTTAAATTTCAATTCTGAATGTCTGGTTGTTAAATAGACCGGAAGGTAATTCGTTTTGGATAAATCAGCATTGATTGCGGAAATCGAAAGGGACTACATTGGTTGATTATCCTTGACCTATTAATCTGAAAGTTTATTTAAAAACTGAACATTAGGAAGAAGAATAATTGTGATACAAGGCTTATAACGAGTTCAGCAAATTTTCACATATATACAGGGTTATTTTTACATATATTAAGTGATTGATCTTGCTGTGTTGATTGTGATTGTATCTAAGTTTTGATTGTTATTATAACTCAAAAGAACTAAGACTAAAGGGAATAAAATTTTTAAAACCCAATTCACCCCCCCTCTTGGGAGGCTATTCCAATTTCAATTGGTATCAGAGCCTAGTTATAGTAATTCCTAACAAGAAACTATAAAAAGATTGAATGGCAAATATAGGAGTAGCACCCTTTGGTGAAGGCCAATCCTTAACCCGTCCACAAATTTTTTGTGGACATAATTATACGTTTTGGAAAAATAAAATACAAATCTATCTCCAACACATGGATTGGAAAGCATGGGAAGTAGTTATGGATGGAGACCTTATTCCCACTAAAATAGTGGATGGAAAATAGATTCCAAAATAAAAAAAGGATATGACCGATTCAGACTATAAAACGCTTCAAATCAATTCAAGCGCTATAAACGCTTTATACTATTCCTTAGATGCTAACAAATTTAATAGGGTCATGACATGCAAGACGGCTAAAGAAATATGGGACAAATAAGAAGTGACATATGAAGGAACTATAGATGTTAGGGACAATAGGATAAATATGTTAACAAGCGAATATGAAGCATTCAAGATGGATTCAGATGAAACAATATCAAGTATATACACCAGATTTACACACATAATAAATTCTTTAAGTGCCTTAGGGAAAACTTATAATACCTACGAAATGATCAGAAAAATTCTAAAAGGCCTTCTTTCAATATGGGAACCAAAGGCTACAACTATCACTGAAGGTAGAAACCTTAAGGCTACCTCTATAGATGAACTCATAGGTTCACTTCTTACCTACGAAATGACCTTAAAAGAAAGGAGTCCTGAATCAAAGCATAAAAGATTCATTGGACTAAAAGTGTCTAGCCATAGCTCTAGTGAGGAGGAAAGTGAAACAAGTGACTTAGATCAAGATGAATTAGCATTCATCACTAAGAGATTGGGTAAGTTCTATAGAAAAAATAAGAGATTTCCTTGGAAGTTTAATAAAAAGAAACCTGAAAAAGGAGAGACAAGTAGGAAAGAAAATAAAAGTAAGAATGAACCTCCAATATGTTATCACTGCAAGAAACCAAGGCATATCAAACCAGACTATCTGTTGCTCAAAAAAGACAAGAAGAAAAAGAAGGAAGCTATGAAAGTTACATGGGATGATTCAAGCTCTAGCGAGATAGAAAAACAAATCAAGTGGACAAGAGATGACAAATATATGTTTCATGGCAAATGAAGAAGAGGTAAACTCCTACTATTCCTCTACAGAATCTTACAATGAGTCGTGTGATGAGTCATATGATAGCATGCCTTCCTATAAGGAATTGCAAGCTGACTTGTTTTCTTTGCATCAGAGATTCATAAAAATTTCCAAGTGAAATATAAATTTGAAAGATCAAAATAAAGAATTATTGAAGCAACTTGAATTATTCAAAACCATTAAAAAAGAAAAAGACACTTGTATTAAGAAGTTAGAAGAGGAAGTAAATAAAGTAACTCAAGAATTAGGCAAAACTCATAAAGATAGTTTGAATAAAAAGGATTTATAAGTAAATGAACTTAAGAAATTAGTAGAGGATAAGGAGAAAATTATATATAACTTTACCAAAGGTAAAGATAATTTTGAAAAGATGATTGGATAGCAAAGGCTACATGGAAATAAAGACGGGATAGGTTATAATGGTAAAATAAATAAAAAGAATAAGAAATTATACATGGGATACTTCATCAAGGGAGGAAAGCACTACGCTAGCACTTCCTCAAACAATAAACATGAACACACCACTTGCTATATGTGCAAGACTAAAGGTCACGTTATGTTCAATTGCCCACTAAAAGGAAAGTATGTTAAAATGTAAGGGGAATGGAAAGTCAATAATGAAACTAACAACAAAACAACGAAAGTTAAAAGAATTTGGGTTCCAAAAACTAACACAAAGAATCCTCCATTGTAGGTATGTTTTAGGACAAAACCGTCAACGAATAAGTGGTACTTGGACAGAGGGTGTTCAAGGTACATGACCGGCGATAAGACCAAGTTTACCTCTCTAAGACAAATTGATGGAGGATATGTCACCTTCGGCAACAATGCCAAAGGTAAAATTATTGGCATTGGAAAAATAGGTAAAGAACCTTCTCTCACTATTGACAACGTGCTATTAGTAGAAGGATTGAAACATAACCTTTTAAGCATTAGCCAATTAAGTGACAAAGGGTTTGAAATAACCTTTAAGAAAGAAAAATGCGTTACCCAAAATCCTAAGAACAATGAAACCTTGTTTATAGCTCATAGAATAAATAATGTTTATTGTATAAATCTTGAGAACTTAGTAAACCAGAACGTTACTTGTTTTGGTAGCAATGAATGAAATAAGTTGGCTATGGCATAGGGAACTAGGACATGCTAGCATGGACCTATTATCCAAATTATCAAAGAAAAATCTTGTCAAAGGACTACCTAATACCAAATTCATAAAATACAAAATGTGTAATGCATGTCAAAAGGGAAAGCAAGTTAAAACAAGTTTTATAAAGAAAAAATACATATCTACTAAAAGACCCCTAAAATTGTTGCACCTAGACTTATTTGGTCCAACTAGAGCCTTAAGCCTAGGAGGTAAACAATGTGCTTTTGTAATAGTGGATGATTATTCAAGATTTACTTGAGTAATATTCTTAGCAAACAAAGATGAAGCCTGTGACATGCTAATCACATTATGTAAGAAATTACAAAATGAAAAGGGCTATAATATAACAAACTTTAGAAGTGATCAAGGTAGGAAATTTAAAAACAAAAACATTGAAAAATTCTGTATTGAGTATGTAATAAACCATAATTTTTTAGCACCTAGTACTCCACAACAAAATGGAGTTGTTGAAAGAAAAAATAGAACCTTACAAGAAATGGCAAGAACCATGCTAAACGAAAATGGTTTACCTAAATATTTTTGGGCAGAAGTTGTGAATACAGCCTGTTACATCATAAATAGAGTATCCATACCAAAACACCATATGAATTATGGAAAGGAAGAAAACCCAATATTTCTTACTTTTATGTATTCAGTTGCAAATGCTTTATCCTTAATACTAAAGGTGATCTAGGAAAATTTGATGCAAAATATAATGAAGGAACTTTCTTAGGTTACTCAACAAATAATAAAGCTTATAGGGTTTACAATAAAAGAACTCTTACAATTATTGAACACATGACGTTTGATGAATCAAATGATCATGTTAACAAAATTAAGATTGATGAAAAAGAAGATATTGAAATAAAAGAAGAAAATGATATTGAAGCTTCAAAAGAAAACACAATTGAAAATCTAGAACTACCCAAAGAATGGAGATATGCTAAAAGTCACCTAAAAGACCAAATTCTTGGAGAACCATCAAAAGGAATAACCACTAGAGCCTCATTAAAAAACATTTGTAATCATTATGCTTTCTTGTCTCAAGATGAACCCAAAAATATAGAAGAAGCCTTAAAAGATAACTCTTGGATCGTAGCTATGTAGGAGGAACTAAATAAATTTGAAAGAATTCAAGTATGGGAACTTATACCTAAACCCAAAGATAAGTCAATCATAGGAACTAAATGGGTGTTTAGAAATAAAAAGGATGAAACTGGGGTAGTTGTAAGAAATAAAGCTAGGCTTGTAGCACAAGGTTACAATCAAGAAGAAGACATTGATTATGAAGAAACCATTGCTTCTGTAGCTAGGATGGAAGCAATAAGGATGCTTCTTGCTTATGCAGCCTATAAAGATTTCAAATTATACCAAATGGATGTAAAAAGTGCATTCCCAAATGGCTATATTAATGAAGTCGTTTATGTTAAACAACCTCCAAGTTTTGAAGACTCTAAAAAACCAAATCATGTATTCAAGATAACTAAAGCCCTACAAGGATTGAAACAAGCTCCTAGAGCTTGGTATGATAAACTAAGCAAATTCCTACTCCAAAACAATTTTTCAAGAGGAAAGATAGATAGCACGTTATTTATGAAAACCAAAGATAATGATATGCTTATAGTACAAATTTATGTTGATGATATTATATTTGGAGCAACTCATGAAGACTTGTGTAATGAATTTTCTATAACTATGTAGAGAGAGTTTGAAATGAGCATGATGGGAGAGTTAAATTACTTTCTAGAATTACAAATCAAACAAGCTAAAAATGGAACTTTCATAAATCAAACTAAGTATATTAAAGACATGTTAAAGAAGTTTGATATGGAAGAAAGAAAACCTATAGGAACTCCCATGAGCACCTCAACTAGTCTAGACAAGGAAGAAAAAAGGAAACAAGTTGATATCAAGCATTACCGAGGCATGATAGGAAACTTACTTTACTTAATAGCAAGTAGACCAGATATAATGTTCAGTGTGTGTATGTGTGCTAGGTTCCAATCGGCTACTAAGGAATCACATCAAATAGCAGTGAAACAAATCCTTAGATATTTCCTAGGCACACAAGATTTAGGGTTATGGTATCCAAATGGAACTGATTTTGAAATGATGAGTTACTCAGATGTAGATTATGTGAGATGCAAAATAGATAGAAAAAGCACTAGTGAGACTTGTCACTTCTTAGGACACTCACTAGTTTCTTGGTTTTCAAAGAAACAAAATTTCGTAGCATTATCTACAGCTAAAGTAGAATACATAGCAGCTGGGAGTTTTTTGTGCTCAAACTTTATACATGAAACAACAATTAAGGGACTTCAAAATTCAATACCAAACAATCCCCATAAAATGTGATAATACAAGCACGATAAATATTTCAAAGAATTCAGTATCACATTTAAGAACTAAACATATTGATATACGTCATCATTTCTTAAGAGATAATGTAGACAAGAAAGAAATAGTACTTGAATTTGTTAATACTCATGATCAATTAGCTGATATATTTACCAAACCATTAGGTGAGGATCAATTTGTATTTATCCAATGAGAATTAGGCATGTTACATATAAGAGAAGTTAACTAAAAGAGAAGGAGAATAATTGGTCAAGGCAGACGACTGACAGAGATCTGGCAGGCGATTGGCAGGCTATTGTTTGTGTAAAAGATAGTGGACAAATGACTGTCCACTTAGTGACAGACGACTGTCTCACGGCGGGACATGTTTATCTCACATAAAAATACTATTTTAAAACCCCTCATACGTCTATCCATTCATCTACCAGTCTCTAAATCAACTTCTCTTTCTTTTCTTCAAAGTTCTTTCTCTCCTAAACTGCTCCCAACAATCATCCATCACAACCCTAATCCATTCACACCTAGGGTTTCCTAAAAATTCAGCCTCACCAGAATGTTTCGTTACAAAACAGTTGGGAAAAAGGACTAAGCTTCCTCGTCTTCTTCAAAGTCGAGAAACAATGAAGACATAGAAAAATGGCTGGTTTCTTCGCATGCAAAAACATTATATCAAAATCACATTTTAGCAATCAATCCAATGTTCTGCAAGGTATTAGATGTAACTTTCTTTGGAGAAGATTTTCCTGAAATTATCGAAATGTTCAAAACTATAGGATGGGACAAGTTCATTGTTCACCAAGTGAAGGGGTATTACCCAAATCAGATTAAGATTTTTTATTCAAACTTGGTAAAGAAAGAAGTTGGAATTGGTACTGAAATTTATGGTCAAAAGATAACTCTTACCCCACACTCTTTAAGGAAAATTCTTCACATCAAGCATGGAAATTTTGAGTGTACTCAAGTTGAAAAGCAATGGACTATGGAACAAGGTTTCTCACTACAAGAATTTTTGCCTCTTGTGATGAATGATGCACCTATTTATTTTGGACATCCTCCACCATATAAACAGCTCAATCTTTAAGCACAAATCCTACACAAGATCATTGCATACAATATAATTCCGAGGTTGGAATCTTTTGATCATGTATTGTTCTTCAATTGTTTCATAATGTGGTGCTTACTAAAAGGGAAGAAATTAGACTTATCCAGCATTATACTGAAATAGATGGTTATGAAGCTCAAATCTCCTAGAATTGGGCTTTCGTATGGCAGCATTGTTTCCTTGATCTTTGCTCATTTTCAAGTCCTCTCTCCAGCTTCAAAAATAGTGAAACGAACTCATTATCATGTTTTCTCATCTACAACACTGAAACGAATGGGTTACAAAAAAGTATACTGAGGGATGGATGTTTTGGGACAATAGACTGGCAAGACCTACACAAAAAAAAAGGAATCCAGCTCCTGAAGAAGCTGATATGCCAACTTGGTTTGTTCTATTTTATCAGAATTATACCAGTTTTATTTCTGAAATGTAGGAAAATTTTGCTTCGCTTCAGGATAAAATCTCAACCATTGATGACAAATATACCTTGTTAGACAATCAAATTGATAAAAAGAAGAACTTGAAAATGAAGAAGGTGAAGAAGAAGAAGAAGAAGAAGAAGAAGAAGAAGAAGAAGAAGATAGTAAAGGTACTTTTCATTTTCTCCAAGTTACTTGAGTATTTCCCAAGTAATCCCTATGTTTGGAGCCCAAGAAATAAAATTGGAAACTTTTCAAATGCTGTTTAAAAGTTAAAACATGAACTTCAATTGACTATGCCCAAGGTTAGTTGCCTGAGCCTTTTAAGTTCAGCGTATTTTTAAAACACAGTGTTGGGTCAATCGACTGAGCTTTAAGGGTCAGTCGCCTATCTTGATTATGTTTGCTTTCTTAAAAAACACATGAAAATGTCAGTCGCCTGATAATGATTCATCAGTCGCCTGTCCCATTTTCAAATGATTTTTCAAATTTTGATTTCAAAACTTTACTTCGATCTTGGAAAAACATAAGTAAGACTTTAAAAGTTTTCCATGACTTTAAATTAAGGTCTCTAAGTCACTTAAACCTTCCTAAGAGCTTCATGCATGAATATTGAAATCGTATGAAGTACTTACATGAGACTTATATATAAAGTATAACTTTATAAGTACTAAGTTTTCATGCATTTGCTTCCATTCTTTGTCTATCATGAGCTTCTTTGTTCAACAATCTTTAGATTAATCATATCTTCAAGCATTAAGTACAAGCTTTTAATAAAACTCTTCATGCACTTGATCTTGATATTTATCAAAGCATTTGAGCCCTGAAACTTCACTTAACCAAACATGTTAAGTACCCTTGATTTGTTATTATCAAAATAAGATTCTAAGTGTTGTTAGGTCAACAATCTCCCCCTTTTTGATGATGATAAATAAGGAGCAAAAGTGAGCACGCCTTACCAAGGCTCCTCCTTACAATAAGCATAATCTCAACAGGATTTGTAAAGTAAATTAGAATTCATATTAACTTAATGAACATATATCATAACTAGATTTATCACAATATTCATCACAAGAATCATTACATGAATCATTAAATGAAGTTTACTGAGAAACATGTACCTCCTCATCGATTAATGCTATTAAGCAACAAGTTGTTTTTTTTTTTGTGATCATTTGCATTCGAAACATCTGGAGTGCTGGCCTTCTCCTCTTCGGTTCCTTCATAAGTCATTTCTAGTCTTTCCTAGATTTCCTTAGCACTTTGATATGTCATGATTTTATGAAATTCATTTGCTTCTAAAGCGCAATATAAAATATTCATGACATTAGAATTAATTTGCAATAAATTAATATCATGCTCATTCATTTCATTTTCCAGTTTGGGGAACTCTATATCATTAACAATTTTCATTGGGATGTTCCCTTGAACAATCACGTTCCCAACCCTCCAATCCATTGTTTTGATAAAAAAATACTCATTCTTTCTTTCCAATAGGTGTAATCTGATGTAATTGGTGTAATCTGAAGAGGGAGGGTGAATGGGATATTAAAAAATTCCTTAGTCAAATTTAAATTCATAGACAGTATTTCACAACCCAGGGTCCGTCTAAATAAAAACCAATTACCCAACAAAATAAAAGTGAGTTGATAATTTAAATTAGATATAGAAAACTCAGTACTTCCCAATCATTCACAATAATTAAATAATAAGCATGCAAGTGCGGAAGTATTAAAAGCGTAAGGAAGAGAAAGCACAACATGTTATTTGCTATCGAGGTTTGGCCAATATTGCCTACGTCCCCGCCTCAGGTTATCAAGCAAGAGAATTCCAATAAGTGTTTGCTTAACGAGTGGAGCGTCACAAATTACAACCTCCTCTCCTTATTTGGTGAGGAATACCTCATGTTAGATTACAGGGCTGACCCCAACCTTTACAACACCTTACAAGGCAGTGCTCCTAGTTCTCCTAATTGGGCTTAAACCAATCCTGGACTTTCTTAACCGGATCTAAGTCTATCTAGGACTCTTACAAAGCGAGTCTTCCTCTTAAGGCTACGCTTGGAATACAACAAATATAAAAATTTGTGTACAGATATATGCTTCTTAATACAAGCAGATGCATACAAATTTAAGCTCTAAATGCACTCACATATGATATGAAATAAAAACCAAGTGAGTATAGGAATTTTATCTTTAAATATGTTTGTATAAAAAATAGGAGAACCTAGGGTTTTAACTCCAAGGGATTTTTGCACAAACGACAATGTATGATCTTCAGTTTAAAAATATAGTATGCAAAAATATTCTCAAGAAAAAATGATTTTCTCCAAAATGATATTTGTGAAGAAGAAATATGTGGAGAAACCTCACACTATACTCAAAAATTGATTTTCAAAAACTAATAATGAATGAGAGTAAATGCCTACAGACATTGCCCAAATAAAATGATTCTTAGACAACCCTTAATTGCAATTTATTTGTAAGTGAAAGGGAGTAGAAGAATAATCAATAGCTCTCTTGAAAAATATTTTTCAAAGAAAAATGAAGAGAGTATGAATTAAAAGCTTTGGGGATGAAAGAATTGGAAAAAATATTTTTAGAGAATTTTTGAAGTAATCATCATACTAATAATGTAAATTAGAGGGGTATTTGTAGACTTCTTGATATTTAAGACCGTTAGGTACACACTCAATATTTTGGAAATACTTAATTATGAAATTAATTACATTTTAGCGTTTAAAAAATTTCCAACCGAAGAGGTTTGGTCGACTGACCTTCAACATTGGTCGACCAAACACACACAGTCATTTTAAATTTTGAAATAGGTTCGATTTGTTGTGCAAGATGACTTGTCATCTGAAGATGGGCGATTTTGAACCTTTGTAAGTTTGGTCGGCTAAGGCCAAATTTCGGTATATCGGTGCTTAAGTTCGGTTGCTTGAAGACCTTTTGACCTATAATGTCGGTCGGCTGAGGAGCAGAAGACAAACCTAAAATACATGGTCGGTTGGCCGAGCATTTTAGTTCATTTAGGGACCAGTCGAACCAGGATTTTCATTTTGACCATAACCGATTAGTCATTAAGAAAGTGTTTTTTTTTTTTCTATGTAAAGTGTTGGCCCCTAAGGTTTGTGTACGATCATTTGAGCTTTCATTCATACCATGCATGCCATGCATTATTACATACCAAAATATAAAAACAAAATGCAATTTACAAAGTAAATTTGTCTTCATTTCTTTGCTTTTTAAGTTTCATGGAAAATGCCAGGATGTATGTACTTTAGGTCCTTCATGGCTTCCATTTCCCTTTTGCCTCATATGTGCTGAAGTGTAAACCTGTTCACATGATAAATGCACACATAAGTAACATGTGTTTTGTCAGCATCAAAATAGAGATCGGACTCAAAAGGTCAACATAATCTGTACCATAAAACATTAGAGGCTTTGTAAAGAATTGACCCTCACAAATTTGAGATATACCAACATTAGCCATGCGATCTTTATGCAAATACGGTTAAGTTTATTGTAACCTGGCTCTGATACCAATTGTGAGGATTGATGTAATCCCAAAAGGAGGGTGAATTGGATTTAAAAAAAAAATATTGCTAATTATTTAACCGATTCACAAATAATATCAAATCAAAATTAAACTGTGTATATGAAACAATCACAACAATACATAAATAATCATACACGTGCAAATATGTAAAAAGTGTAGGATAAGAGAGAATGACACCGAGTTTTTTACGAGGTTTGCCTATCCATGCCTACATCCTCGCCTCAAGCAAACCACCTGAGGATTTTCACTATCCACACCTTCAATTAAGGTGGATCCACTTTATACACACTCCTTATAAGCGGAGCCACCTCTCTAAGCAATACCCTTACTCAGTATGGTACACACCATAATCCCTCCTTATAGGCAGAGACACCTCTTTGAGCAATATACCCTTACTCGGTATGGTACAAACCACAATCCCTCCTTATAGGTGGAGACACCTCTCCAAGTGATTTCCCCTCACTTGGCATGGTTCACAACCCGAACTGCAAATACAAATGATTTGAAAATAATTTTTTGTACAAAGAATGCCTCTTCAAGAGCTAATTAGTACAATAAAAAATTTCTAAATGCACTCTCAAAAGATTTGAAATATGAAGCTTGGTAGACTTTTGGTATTTCTCTCAAAAATATTTTGCAAGTAAATGAAAGTATTGAAAATGATTTTCTCAAGATTAACCATTGAGATATCAAGAAAAAGAAGCCTTTGAAGCAATATATATGAGTGTGTAAATATGCTCAAAGCTTCCAAGAATAACTCAAAACATTTTTTCCGAAAGAGTTTTCAAAATGAAAGTAGGAGAAATATGAATTTGATCTTCAAAATGAGTTCGAAATGTAAACAAGAATCAAAGAATAATCAAATATGCTTTCAATATGATTTTTTAAAGTTTTTAAGCTTGGTATTTATAGGCGAAACCAAGATATATCCATAATACGACCATTGGGGCTTTAAATATATGTTTATTTTGAAAACTAGCTATTTTTCAGTAGATGGTGTTCAGGTCTCGATGTTAATCGTTGACGAATTGCAGCCGAATGTCAACGAGTGACCTTTAGTCGTCGACGAATCACCCCTTTTTGTGGACGAGTCACCTGGGCTGAAAAACACATTTGGCTATTAAAAATATTCATCGACGAGTCTCTCTTATTCGTCAACAAGTAAGTCCCATTCATTGACGATTCTATCCCATTCGTTGACGATTGGTATGGGTAGAATCTAAATAATGCTACTAGTTTTATTAGTCGACGAATGCACCCCAATAGTAGACTAATCCCCTGTTTTTCATACTAATAAGCCTTCTAATGAGTTAACCCATGCTAGGACAAGTGTATATGAGATATATTGAGCCTAATGGTGATTAAAACTTGTCCTTAGGAATTTCCAAACGACCATAAGATATCCTGTATATGAAAGTGCTTTTAAAAATCATTTTGATATCTTATGTACTAGTATGAGTTTAACTTTTTAAGTAAAAAGGTTTTCTATGAAAAGTTTGAGTTCCTAGGTTAATCAATGGTGAGTGTAGAGTTTCAATTTAAATCAAATGAAATGCATGCACAATTGAAACCTAAATACAATACAACTGAAAAATAAAGGTCTTCAAGCTTTGCTCTTTGATTTCCATGGAATGCACCAAGTTATGTAAGTGCTTCATGGCTTCCATTTTGCACTTGTCATTTGTGCTTTCTGAAAGATAAACATGTTCATATACTTAATGCACAAATGAGATGCTATGATTTGTCATTATCAAAATGGGATAGGACTCAAAAAGTCGGCAGTTGTTTTGTCTTAACATAAAATGAACTTTCTTGTTTAAATAATTGCATAACTCCAATGAATATTAAATATCTAGTTGAATGTTGTTATTATGTCATATATGCATATAGTAAGGGGGAGTAAACTTTATAACTTATTCAAACCATATGCATAAAATAAGGGGGAGCTTTCAATAATGTTCTATATGAACACCAATGGTTTGCCATCATCAAAAAGGGGCATGAAATGAGGAATAGCCTCCCAAGAGGGGGGGTGAATTGGATTCTTTTTATATTTTAATAATTTTTAAGCTTTTAATTTTAATTACCCAAAAAACAAGATATATATGAACAATAACCACACTTAAGAAATACTGAAATTTAAATTCACAAGTCAATCAATGAAACCAAAATAATTAAATCACTCAATCAAAAATACTAAAGCTTTTGTTGATTTCCCTATAAACTCTTAGTATGCAATCTACTTGATTAAGATTTTCGCAGATTAACCAATGTACTCCCTCTTTGGGTTTCTACAAATGATTAATCAAAACTTACTTTCTAAATATCAAGTACCTTTGTTTCTTTCTCACTTAAGAACCTGCAACCTGCACTTTTAAATCATACAACTATAGCAAGTAAAGAATATTAAGTAAAGCATAGAGAAAGAGACAAGAATTTTTACGAGGTTCAGCTTCAACACAACCTACGTCCTCGCCTTTGGCAAAATACCAAAGGATTCCACTATATCAGTTCCTTTACCTGGTGGAACAATACCTATTTACAACGACTCCTTCTGTTAGGCTAGAGCCCGCCTCTCCAAACAATAACCCCTTGTTTGGTCCAACGATTCAACAACTTTGAATCGTTTAAGAATGATGATAAAGAAATTTGTGTACAAAAGAGAACTCTCACAATAGAGTAAATTAGTACAATGATCAACACACTTATACTTCAAGGTAATTCAAATATAAGCAATTTGAAGCTCAATGCTTAGTATGAATTACCAAATGGTTTTTCAAAGAAAATGAAAGATTATGATTTTTGAAAGCTTTGCTTCAAAGTATAAATCAATATTAGATCAAAAATTTAAACTCAAGAAAGTTTTAGATCCTTTGAGAATTTTGAATACTTGAAGATCAGTTGATCTAAAAACCTTTGAAAACTTTGCTTGATCTAAAAACCTTTGAAAGTTGCTTGATCTAAAAACTTTGAAGATTGTTGGATTTGAAAACCTTTGGAGATTGATTGATTTCAAAAACCTTTGAATATTGCTTCAATAATAATCATCATCTTAAACCTTTGAAGATTTTGACTATTTATAGATGTTTTAGAAGCCATCCATTACTCCCAAAGATTCCTAAAAATCATTTCCAATTATTTTGAAATAAAAATGCTAAAAAACGTGGTTTAAAAAATCTTCCTGTTGAGAGAATTAATGCCAACGTTCGAGTGGTAGTCGCCTGTCATAGAGCACTCTCTCATTACAGAATGTTGGCAGTCGCCTGGCTTGTTCACGCAGGTGCCTGGCAGTTTAGGCAGTCACCTGTCTAGCTACTAACTATTTGAAAAACCATTTTCTTATTGTGGCAGTCGCCTACCTCATCATGGCAGTTGCCTGGCCCTTCATTATTTCAAAAAGTTTTCTTTTCTTAAACCTTTTCTTTTTATTGATTTAAGAAATATTCTTTAGAGTATATATATAAAAACATATTTTTGAATTTTTATGAGCTTCAAACCACTTTATATTTGAGATTAACTTTGAAGTACTTACATTTAAAATATCCTAAAAAAAATATAATTCTTTTAGTCTTAAATCCTGTTCTTCCATCATCTTTGTGATTTCAATCTTTCCTTTGAGCTTTTCTCAGTATAACTTTGTCCTTCAAGCTCTTTTATAATCCATAAGATTTGCTTTGTGTTCTTCAAGGATTCTTTGTAATCCATAAACTTCCTTATGCACTTGAGCTTTGTTACTTTCCTGAAAAACTTTTATTTAAAACATATTAAGCATATCATTTATTTGTTATCATCAAAATAAGAATTGTAAGCCTTAGGCCACCGATTTCCCCTTTTTTGATGATGACAAATCGAGAGCAAAAATAATATTCTAATACTCATGGCTCCCCCTATCAATAAGCATAATATATTTTTAAACATATGATTCATGTATATAAGTCTAAAAGATAATCCATGAATATACATACAAGGACAAAGAAAATTCACAAACCATGATAAAATTTCACAAACCATAGTATATCATATTTTTGCACTTACAACTTCTCTGAAAGATTTCTCCCCCTTTAGACATCAATCAAAAAGGAGAAATAGATACAAAAATAGAGAAATGCTGCAAGTCAAAGTACTAGTTTTAGAATATTAGGTACAGACTATCCGATAAAGCTTAAAATACAGAATAACACATAAAAGTGACAAATAGTTTATAGATGAAAACATATCAGTCAGAGGCTTCCATGGATTCACTCTCATCATCTCCTACCTCTTAGTCGTCACTCTCATCATTTCCTTCCTCTTGTTCTCCAGATTCATTATTTCCTTCCTCTTGTTCACTTTCATCATCTCCTTTCTCTTGGTCACCGAATTCATCCTCACTGGATGTTGCAGAACTGATACTCATAGGAGATTTTCCTTTAGAAGAACTGACCAACTATTGCTCAATCTTTTCAACTCTCTTATCAATATGTGAGCAATGAGTTTCTATAGATGTAACCTTGTCTTGCAGAGTACCAAGGCTAGATTTCATACCATCACTGAACTTCGTATAATGGTTAAAAAATGGAACAAACCATGAAGGAGTGTCCGGAGCAAGCTGAACTGAAGGTGTTTGGATGAAATATGAAGGAGGTGGTGGAGCAGATGAGACATTCTTATGTCCTTTATGAAACCACCCTTGTGGAGAATTCTTATAGCCCATCCGTTTGAGAACGGTATCAGAAAAGATATCATAGTAACTCTTGCTAGTGAAGTTGAATGATGGTGTTAAAACATTAAAATGAGCAAAAACCATATTCAACATTCCAGCATAGGGTAGAACAATACGAGGAGCATCAAATTTTGTTGACCTTATTGGTCACGCCCGGTTTTGATTATGATGTATCTAATGAGCATTTGAGGTTTTGTGCATGAACTAAGGGTGTTAAAATAAAGATGTGCACAAAGTCAAGTAAAGCCCGAAGACCAAAGTTTTATTTCATAATGTAATATAGTTAATTGGTCTGTACTAGTAAGTAGGTACTTGGTTTGTAATAAGCTCACACACATCACATGTATGATTTACTACGTAAGCTCAAACAAACCATGAATAAGAAAGGACCTTAGAAAGACCTTAGGGTGTAGGTCGATCGACACCGGACTTTTTCGGTGTCTTGAGTTTGGACCCCAAGTGCCCATAGGAAACACACATTTACACATATGATTGGTAGGCACTTAAATAGGGCTTGATTGGTTCAATACGGGACCGAAATGCACACTTGGTGCACTTTCGATCGACTGGCCAACACAGTTCACTTTGGCCTGGTTGACCGAACCGGCCTTGGGTCAATAGTTTGACCAAGGCCCGGTCGACCGAACTTCACAGTTCATTTCTTGTCGATCAACCGAACCACCTGGGAGTCAACGTTTTGACCTCCCAGTCGACTGACCACTTTTGTACTCCAACTCCCTGGTCGACTGGAGGGTCCTCGGGAGAATTCTCAGCGGTCTAGTCGACCGAACCTCAGAAATTTGGAAAATCGCCTTGCCCCGGTCGACCGACCATTCGGTTCAAAAGTCCCCTGGTCGATCGAGCCATTTGAGTCCTGGTCGACCGAATCATTTCTGGTCGACCGGACCTCTCGGGTTGCCCTAATTTTTTACCGCAGTTAATATTTTTTAAACAGGGTTAAAATGCTTTAAACATCATTAAACTTTTTGAATAATACCCAATAGGTCCCCAACGGTCATATTTTCTCCTATGCCTATATATATGAGATCATTTGAGATAATTAGCATGAGATTAAAAAATATTGATTAAGAGAAATTCTCTGAAAATCCCAAATCCTATAATACTCATATCCAATCCCCATTCACTCATGCTTACCTTCTTCGATCTCTTGAATCCTCTATAAGTCGATTGAGTGTTTATATTTAATAGGTTTGCTCTCCCATTCATATTTGATTGATTTATTTTCATTGAGAGTTAAACCTAAGTATTCTTAGGAGACTTTGTTAATAAGTCTATCCTAAGAAGACTTTGATAGATCTTCTAAAATTTGCACCTTCATTGCAACATCTTAAGAAGATTGTATTTTTTTTTGGTTGCAAAACATTTTCAAAACAGTTTCAAATATCTAGTGCGCTTTGTCTTGATAAATCTTTAAAGAGATATTTGTTTGTGTGAGAAAAATCTTTGTTGCAATATTCATTGATTTACATCTATAGTTGAATACAAAGATTAAACTTTTTTTGCAAACCAAACTTATAGATTGCTAGAGCTTCATATACATATATATATATTGAGAAAACTTGTTGATTGAAATATATGAAGTTTTGGATAATATCTTTGTTTGAGCACTTAGATTGAATATCCTGTGATACAAAGATCATTTAGGTTTGCACTCTCACGCACTCATTACAACGATAGTAAATCTATTTGAGAGTTGACATCTTCGATCACATTGAGCTTACATATTGAATCATACTGTGGTGTTTGTAGCGTGTATTTGGGTACACATCTGCTTTACTTGAAAGCTTATTCTTTGTACCATTTGATTGTATTTCAAATACTGTTGTATTTCCAGGCACAGGCTTGAAGAGGGAGACTAGCCCTGGAATAGTCCCGGATTGGCTTAGACCCGGTTAGGAAAGCTAGGTGGGTCATCCTGTTAAGGCGTGTAGGTTGAGGTCAGCTCTGCTAATTGACCTAGTTAAGGTTGAGGTCAGCCCTATGTTAATTTGACCTGGTTGTTAATGGTGCCGCTCCACCCTTAAGTGAGCTATTAGTGAAATCCTCCTGCTTGCGAGCTAGAGGAGGGGACATAGGCATAGTTGGCCGAACCCCGATAACATATCGTGTGTTCATTTACATTTCTGCTCTTTATATTTACCGCATATGTATGTTATGGGTGAATGATGCGTATGACCTAAATTCCACATTATATTTATCTACGCATTCAGAAATTGAATAGACTGACCCTAGGTTTTGTATATACTGCTGTTCATCTAGTTTAACCTAGGCGATAAATTTTAAATTCCAATTCACCCCCCCTCTTGGGAATACACCAATTCTAACAACTTTCATGATAATCCACTAGATGATCAAACTTGGAAGATCCATCTTCTTTCCTTTGAGAATGCACCACATTACAAAATAATCTAGAAACGAGATATGGTCATGAGAACCGGATCATGGTAAGATGTTGTTTGTAATGAGCTTATGCAAAATTAGGACTTTTAGGTTAAGCTACTTATAAAGTGGAGGATGCCCAAAGTTAACAGGAGTTTCAAGCATGACCAGAGGTAGAAAATCTTGTGGGGTAAAACCTTGAGTCATAATCCATTGCTTATCAATAATATGAATGTCAAAATCCTCTGGCTTAATTCAAAGAATCTTTCCCAATGATATGGGATTTAGATGGATATTTCGCCCAAGAAAATTTGTTTTGATTCCATCATCGCATCGTTCTATGTTTGCGTAAAAAATTTGTACAACATTAGGATAAAAGCCTTTAGCTTGGTAGGTAATAAACTTATCCCATCCAATGTTCTTGAAAAGTTCCATGATTTTGGGAAAATCGGAATTGAAGAACGTTACGTTGAGAACCTTACCTAAAATCGGTTCAGTTGAAGCAATTTGATTTTGGTAAAGGTGCTTGGCGTGTGGAGTGACCAACCATTTCTCCACCTCATCGTTATTGATCCTTATTGAAGATGAGGATCCCTTGACACCAACGGATTTTGATCGAGGCATGGTTGTATAGAGAAGAAAAACAAGGAAATCCTAAGTTAAGTTTGGGATTTAGTGAGTAGGAAGGATTAGATACTTGATTTCAAGATGCTTTGAGCAAGATTTGTGTATGAAAAGTGGTAGAGACGAAAAGATTTCAGAGAGTAAAATGAATGGTCAGGCGCCTGGTGGGTTTTAAAATGACTTAAAATAGGGTTTTAAAGCCTACTCTCCGCGAGGCAGTCGCCTTCTTGAATGTGGCAGGCGCTTGTCTATGTGAAATCTTAAAAGACAGCCTGGCACCATGGTGGCAGTCGCCTGCCAACCAGAACAATGTTTAGAGTACTTATCGACTATGAAGCATACCAAATTCTCTTTTTATAAATATGAATCTTTCTTTTGACAAATGTTTTGTGAAAATATCTACTAATTGATCATGTGTATTTACAAATACTAGCATTATATCTTCGTTTTGCACATGATCTCTTAAAAAATGGTGTCTTATGTCAATGCGTTTTGTTCTTGAGTGAGACACTGGATTTTTTGAAATATTAATATCACTTATGTTGTCACATTTGATAGGAATAGTTTGATATTGTATTTGAAAATCTTTTAATTGCTATTTCATATACAATGTTTGTGCACAACAACTTCCTGCAGCAATGTATTCTACTTCTTCTGTGGATAATGCTATAGAGTTTTGTTTCTTTGAAGACCAAGAGACTAAAGAATGTCCTAGAAAATGACACGTACCACTTGTGCTTTTTCTATCTATTTTACATCAAGTAAAGTCTACATCTGAATAACTAATCATTTCAAATCCAGATTCCTTTGGATACCATAAACCTAGTTCAAGTGTGCCTAATAGATACCTAAGGATTCTTTTGACTGCTGTTTGGTGTGATTCCTTAGGAGCTGACTGAAACCTTGCACACATACATACACTAAACATAATATTTGGCCTACTTGCTGTTAAATAGAGTAAGCTTCTTATCATTCCTCAATAGTACTTAGTATCAACTTGTTTCCTTTTTTCATCTTTGTCAAGATTAGTTGAAGTACTCATAGGAATTCCTATAGGTTTACCTTCTTCCATATCAAACATTTTTAACATGTCTTTACTGTATTTAGTTTAATTTATGAAAGTTCCATTTTTCGCTTGTTTGATTTGTAATCCAAGAAAGTAATTTAATTCTCCCATCATACTGATCTCAAACTCTTTTTGCATACATATGGCAAATTCTTTACATAGATCTTTATTTGTAGCTCCAAATATAATATCATGCACATATATTTGAACTAATAACATATCTTTGTTTTTAGTTTTAATGAACAAGGTACTATCAACTTTTCCTCTTGTAAATTCATTTTGAAGTAAGAATTTACTTAATCTCTCATACCAAGCTCTTGGAGCTTGTTTCAAACCATAAAGGGCTTTTATCAATTTGCATACATGGTTTGGGATTTTAGAATTTTAAAACCTTGGAGGTTGTTTGACATATACTTCTTCATTTATATATCCATTTAAAAATACACTCTTCACATCCATTTGATATAACTTAAAATCCTTATGGGCTGCATAGGGTAAAAGCATCCTAATGGCTTCCATCCTTGCCACAGGTGCAAAAGTTTCATCATAATCAATTCCTTCTTTTTGATTATATCCTCGTACCACTAACCTAACTTTATTTCTCACAACAACTCTATTTTCATCCTTCTTATTTCTAAACACCCATTTAGTTCCTGTAATTGATTTATCTTTGGGTTTTGGTATTAGTTCTCATACTTGACTTCTTTCGAATTGATTTAATTCCTCTTGCATAGCCATAATCCAAGAATCATCTTTTAAGGCATCTTCAATATTTTTTGGTTCATATTGGGATAAGAAAGCATAATGATTGCAAATATTTTTTAGTGAGGCTCTAGTAGTTATTCCTTTTGATGTTTCACCAAGAATTTGTTCTTTTGGGTGATTTTTGTCATACTTCCACTCTTTAGGAAGTTTCAGTTTCTCTGAAAGGTTTTCATTTAATGCATCATTGTTCTTTTCTTCTTTTATTTCAAGAACTTCTTCCTTTTGTGAAGTGACTTCTTTTTCATCATTTATATCTTTAATGTTATAATTATTTGATTCATCAAAAGTTATATGAATTGATTCCATAATTATAGAAGTTCTTTTATTATAAATCCTACAAGGTTTACTATTTGTAGAATAATCTAAGAAAATACCTTCATCTGACTTTGCATCAAATTTTCCTAAATCATCTTTAGTATTTAATATAATGCATTTACAACCAAATACATGAAAGTAGGATATATTTGGTTTTCTATCTTTCCAAAATTCATATGGTGTTTTATCTATTTTTGATCTTATTAATACTCTATTTACAATATAACATGCTATATTTACAGCTTCTGCCCAAAAATATTTCGGTAGACTATTTTCATTAAGCATTGTTCTTGCCATTTCTTGCAAAATTCTATTTTTCCTTTCAACAACTCCATTTTGTTGTGGAGTTCTAAGTGCAGAGAAATTGTGAGTTATTCCATTTTCATTACAAAATTTATCAACTTCCTTATTTTTAAACTTCTTTCCTTGGTTACTTCTAAAGCTTGTTACATTATAGTTTCTTGCATAAGGTTATTAATTGGTTACAAGCTTCATCTTTGTTTGCTAAAAGATTACCCAAGTAAATCTTGAAAAATCATATACTATTATGAAAACATATTGTTTTCCCCCTAAGCTTAAGGTTCTTGTTGGACCAAACAAGTTTAAGTGTAGGAGTTCTAGGGGTCTCTTGGTGGATATAATTTTTATCTTTTTAAGACTTGTTTTTATTTGTTTTCCCTTTTGACAAGCATCACACATCTTGTCTCTTATGTATTTAACGTTTGGTAATCCTTTTACAAGATTTTTCTTAGATAGTTTAGATAGTAGGTCTATGCTAGCATGTCCTAATTGCCTATGCCATAATCAACTCACTTCATTCATAGCTATTAAACAAGTTATGTTTTGATTTTCTATTTTCTCAAGATTTATACAATAAACATTATTTATTCTATGAGCTATAAATAAGGTTTCTTTATTTTTGGGATTTTGGATAACACATTTTTCTTTCATGAACATTACTTCGAACCCTTTATCACTTAATTGACTAATACTTAAAAGATTATGTTTTAGTCCTTCTACTAATAGCACATTATTTATAGTAAGTGAAGATTCTTTACCAATTTTACCTTTGGCATTGTCGCCGAAGGTGAAGTATCCCCCATCCTTTTGTTCTAAGGTAGTGAACTTGGTCTTGTCACCGGTCATATGTCTTGAGCATCCGATGTCCAAGTACCATTTGTCCGTTGTCGTTCTTTTGACTCTTATTGTTTTATTGTTGGTTCCACTATTTGTTTTCCATTCTCCTTGAACTTTAACATATTTTTTCTTTAATGGGCAATTGAACATTATATGACCTTTAGTCTTGCACATATAGCAAGTGGTGTGTTCATGTTTGTTATTTGATGAAGTGCTAGCATAAAACTTAGCTTCCTTAACAAAATATCCCATGTATAGCTTTTTATTCTTTTTATTTGTTTTACCATTGTAGCCTATTCCTTCTTTGTTTCCATGAAGCCTTTGCTGTCCAATCATCTTTTCAAAGTTTTCTTTACCTTTAGTAAAGTTATAGATAATCTTTTCTTTATCCTCAACTATCTTTTTATGTTCATTTATTTCTAAATCTTTCTTATTCAAACCATTTTTATGAGTTTTATCTAATTCTTGTTTTATTTCTTCTTCCAGCTTCTTAATATAAGTATTTCTTTCTTCTTCAATAACTTTGAATGATTGTAGTTGCTTTAATAGTTCTTGATTCTGATCCTTCAAAGTTATATTTCTTTTTGACACTTTTCTAAATATTTTATGTAATGAAAATAATTCAGTTTGTAATTCCTTATAAGAAGGCAAACTATCACATGACTCATCACAAGACACATTTTGAAATTCTATTGAAGAATAATAAATATTTACCTCTTCATCGTTTGCCATGAAGCATATTTTTGCCATTTCTTGTTCACTTGATTCAGTTTCAGTTTCAATTTCGTTGGAGCTTGAATCATCCCAAGTAGCTTTCATTGCTTCCTTCTTTTTCTTCTTGTCCTTCTTGAACAATGGACACTTCAATTGAATATGTCCTGGCTTTTTGCAAAGATAACAGTTTGGTAGTTCATTCTTACCTTTATTTTCTTTCCTACTTGTATCTCCTTTTTCAGTTTTCTTTTTATAGAATTTTCTAGGAAACCTTTTATTTCTTCTATATAATTTTCCTAGTCTCTTAATAATGAATGTCAATTCATCTTGATCTAAGTCACTTGTTTTGCTTCCTTCTTCACTAGAGCTATGACTAGATGCTTTTTGAGCTATGGATCTTTTATGCTTTGGTTCAGGATTCCTTTCTTTCAATGCCATTTCATATGAAAGAAGTGAACCTATAAGTTCATCCAAAGAAGTAGTCTTAAGGTTTCTACCTTCCGTGATAGCTATGGCCTTTGGTTCCCAAATAGAGGGTAGGCCTCTTAGAATTTTTCTAATAATTTCATATGTAGTGTATGCTTTTCCTAAGGCACTTAAAGAGTTTATTATGTGGGTAAATCTGGTGTACATGCTTGATATCATTTCATTAGAATTCATTTTGAATGCTTCGTATTCACTTGTTAGCATGTCTATCCTATTGTCTCTAACATCAATGGTTCCTTCATAAGTTACTTCTAATTTATCCCAAATTTCCTTAGCTATTTTGCAAGCCATGACTCGATTAAACTCATTAGCATCTAATGCACAATATAACACATTTATAGCACTTGCATTTATTTGAAACATTTTATAGTCTAAGTCTGTCATGTCTTTCTTTTTCTTTAGAATATGTTTTCCATTAACTAACTTAGTGAGAATAAGATTTCCATCAATAACAACTTCTTAAGCTTTCCAATCCTTGTGTTGGAGATATATTTCCATTCTCTTTTTCCAAAAAGTGTAATTGTGTCCACAAAAGAATGGTGGATGGGTTGAGGAATGTCCTTCACCAAAGGGTGCTACTCCAATGTTTGCCATTCGATCTTTTTATAGTTTCTTGTTAGGAATTTCTATAACCAAGCTCTGATACCAATTGAAATGAGGAATAACTTTCTAGAGGGGGGGTGAATTGGATTCTTTTTATATTTTAATAATTTTTAAGCTTTTAATTTTAATTACCCAAAAAACAAGATATATATGAACGATAACCACACTTAAGAAATACTGAAATTTAAATTCACAAGTCAATCAATGAAACCAAAATAATTAAATCACTCAATCAAAAATACTAAAGCTTTTGTTGATTTCCCTCTAAACTCTTAGTATTAAATCACTCAATCAAAAATATTAAAGCTTTTGTTGATTTCCCTCTAAACTCTTAGTATGCAATCTACTTGATTAAGATTTTCGCAGATTAACCAATGTACTCCCTCTTTGGGTTTCTGCAAATGATTAATCAAAACTTACTTTCTAAATATCAAGTACCTTTGTTTCTTTCTCACTTAAGAACCTGCAACCTGCACTTTTAAATCATACAACTATAGCAAGTAAAGAATATTAAGTAAAGCATAGAGAAAGAGACAAGAATTTTTACGAGGTTCAGCTTCAACACAACCTACGTCCTCGCCTTTGGCAAAATACCAAAGGATTCCACTATATCAGTTCCTTTACCTGGTGGAACAATACCTATTTACAACGACTCCTTCTGTTAGGCTAGAGCCCGCCTCTCCAAACAATAACCCCTTGTTTGGTCCAACGATTCAATAACTTTGAATCGTTTAAGAATGATGATAAAGAAATTTGTGTACAAAAGAAAAGTCTCACAATAGAGTAAATTAGTACAATGATCAGCACACTTATATTTCAAGGTAATTCAAATATAAGCAATTTGAAGCTCAATGCTTAGTATGAATTACCAAATGATTTTTCAAAGAAAATGAAAGATTATGATTTTTGAAAGCTTTGCTTCAAAGTATAAATCAATATTAGATCAAAAATTTAAACTCAAGAAAGTTTTAGATCCTTTGAGAATTTTGAATACTTGAAGATCAGTGGATCTAAAAACATTTGAAAACTTTGCTTGATCTAAAAACCTTTGAAAGTTGCTTGATCTAAAAACTTTGAAGATTCCTAGATTTGAAAACCTTTGGAGATTGCTTGATTTCAAAAACCTTTGAATATTGCTTCAATAATAATCATCATCTTAAACCTTTGAAGATTTTGACTATTTATAGATGTTTTAGAAGCCATCCATTACTCCCAAAGATTCCTAAAAATCATTTCCAATTATTTTGAAATAAATATGCTCAAAAACGTGGTTTAAAAAATCTTCCCATTGAGAGAATTAATGCCAACGTTCGAGTGGCAGTCGCTCGCCACGACTTGGCAGTCGCCTATCACAGAGCACTCTCTCAACATGGAATGCTGGTAGTCACCTGCCAGAACCAAGGCAGTCGCCTGGCTTATTCACGCATGCGCCTGGCAGTTTAGGCAGTTGCCTGTCTAGCTCCTGACTATTTGAAAAATCATTTTCTTAATGTGGTAGTCGCCTGCATCATCATGGCAGTCGTCTGGCCCTTCATTATTTCAAAAAGTTTTCTTTTCTTAAACCTTTTCTTTTTATTGATTTAAGAAATATTCTTTAGAGTATATATATATAAACATATTTTTGAATTTTTATGAGCTTCAAACCACTTTATATTTGAGATTAACTTTGAAGTACTTATATTTAGAATATCCTAAAAAAAATATAATTCTTTTAGTCTTCAATCTTGTTCTTCCATCATATTTTTGATTTCAATCTTTCCTTTGAGCTTTTCTTAGTATAACTTTGTCCTTCAAGCTTTTTTATAATCCATAAGCTTTGCTTTGTGTTCTTCAAGGATTCTTTGTAATCTATAAACTTCCTTATGCACTTGAGCTTTGTTACTTTTCTGAAAAACTTTTATTTAAAACATATTAAGCATATCATTTATTTGTTATCATCAAAATAAGAATTGTAAGCCTTAGGCCAACAGGGTAGATTGTTAGCCTTGGTGGCTACATGATCTTAATTTTCATGTTTTGATGATAACAACCCATTAGTTGTTCCACGTAAATTGATATTTGCATATCAAGCTATGATAAGTACAAACTCAAAAGCAAAGATTAAGAGAAATCTTAATAGGTTAGACATCATAAAAAAAAAAAAAGAGATTGTTAGACTTAGTGGCTATATAACTATATTTAATGTGTATTGTTGATATTAATCTTTTTGTAGATCCAAGTGTATACTATCTTTGCAGATCACATTAAGTACAGGTAAAAAGGACAAATACATGAAGGTACTAGATCAAAGGCAAAGATCAGATCGAGTGGACGTTCGAGTACGAAAGATCAAAAAGACACTCACTTGGAAGAACTCAAGCACATCTAAAGAAGCCTATATAGAATCATATGTAATGGGGAGTGTTTGAGGTAGTATTTGTTGTAACTCTTGCAGTTTTGTTTCACTTATATTTATTGAGAAAGAGTTGAGAAAATTGCATATGCATACTAGGACATGAGAGTATATAGGATATCACTTAAATGAAAAATAAGTTTTTCATTGTTTAATGCTTAAAATATTTCAAAGGCAAAATCATGATTCATATGAAAATATCATATACTCAACTTTGATTAAAAGGGATAAGTGTTAGTTGGTCTTAGTATTGTGAACTTTAATACACTTGGTCTCGGTTGAGTCAAAACTGAGAGTAATTTGGTATTGCTCTAATACCAAGTGAGGAATGGGGTAATCCCAAGAAGGGGAGTGGGTGAATTGGAATTTTAAAATTGTTTCTAATCTATTTTGTTGATTCGCGAAACAATATGCCAATCAAAATTTAAAGGCTTGTATGTAAAACAATTATAATATTAAATACAACATACACGCATAGAAATTAAAGTGCAGAAATATAAATAAGATAAGGGAAGAGAGAGAGAGTGACATAAGATTTTTAATGAGGTTCGACTATCCCTGCCTACGTCCTCGCCTTAGGCAAGCCCCTTAAGGATTTTCACTATACACCACTCCTTCAATAGGGTGGAGCCACCCTCTACACCAATCGTAATAGGTGGACTAAGCTCTCCAAGTGATACCCCATGCTTAGTACTCCTTCAATACAATGGTGTTGGAATTGGTGTGATCCCAAGAGGGGGGTGAATTGAGTTTTTAAAACTATTTGGCTAATTTAAACATTTCACCGATTCACATCAAATCATATCTCATTCAAATATAGTCGTGTATGTAAAGTGATTAAACTATGTGTGTAGACATACACATATAGAACACATCTCATTTAAAATAAATGTGTGCATATGAATAACTATATCCATCGATGAACAAGCATACACATACTGAATTTAAAGTGCAGTAATTAAATGAGAGAGAGAGAGAGAGAGAGAGAGAGAGAGAGAGAGAGAGAGAGAGAGAGAGAGAGAGAGAGAGAGAGAGAGAAAGAGAGACGGGATTTATTATCGAGGTTCGGCCAAACTAGCCTACGTCCCCGCCTTGGGCATACTCTCAAAGATTGCACTATCCTTGTTCACTTAAACGGACGGAGCAGAAGTTGTTTAGAACATTTTCTTACAGGGCAAAGTAAATCCCAGGTCAAATTATAGGGCTAACCCCAACCTACACACCTCTCCTTGGGAGGTGAGGAATACCCCAGATCAATTATAAGGCTGAGTCGAACTAGTTTTCCTTACAGGGCAGAGACTCCCCAACTCAATTAACGGGTTGAACCCAAATGGTCTCCCTTGTGGGGCAGAGGCTCCCTAGTTCAATTAACAGGCTAAACTCAATCAGTACATTAAAAAATGATTTTGTACATATGAAAATGCTTGCAAATACAAGCATAGATGTACAACATTAAAGCTTTAAAACATGCACTTTAATATGACATGAGTTATGCTCAGTAGAGAAAGGGTTGAAATTAGGATAGCTTCTCAAGAAGGGGGGGGTGAATTGGATTTTTAAAAATATTTTAATTTTAATACTTTGTTTTTCAACAATCACAATAAGTAAATACAAAATCAATTCAACCACAACCAATCAACAAGATAATCAAAATCTTGATCTTTGTATCAATAGCCCTCTAATAAATTGTAAAGCATGCTGAATTTATGTAAGCCCTGTGTTTATTCCAAACTCACAATACTTCTTCGTGTTTATTTTTTAAACAAACTTTTAGATTAATACGTTTAGGATGATCAACCAACGTAGTCCCTTTCGATTTCCGCAATCAATGCTGATCAAGCCAAAACAAATTATCCTCCGGTCTATTTAACAACCATACACTTAGAATTAACATTTTAAAGCATACATGCAGGATGTAAGTATTGCTGAAAAATAAAGAGTAACGAAGAAAAGAGAGACACAAGGTTTTACAAGGTTCGGCTTATACCCAGCCTATGTCCTCGTCTTTGGCAAACCACCAAAGGAACTAGTTTAGTTCCGTTGACGGGTGGAACAATACCGATTACAATCACTCCTTCCGTTAGGCTAGAGCCTGCCTCTCCAAACGATATTCCCTCATTTGGTCCAACGATTCTACAACCTTGAATCGTCTATAAACCAGAATCAAGATATAGAAAAGTTTGTGTACAAGAAAAATACTCTCACAGCAGAGTAGGTTAGTACAATATTTAGCACAAGTATACTTCAAAGTAAATCAAATATAAAAGGATTGAAGATCAATACTGAATTTATATCATCAAATATCTTCCAAGTATTGAAAGATTCTGATTTTGAAGGCTTTACTTTCGAAGTTTGTACCAATAGTAACTCAGTAGTTGAAGATGGATAAAGACAAGAGAATTTGAGAGCTTTATAGACAACTTTGATTGCTGGAAATTTCTTGGTGCATAAAATCTTTGAAGTTTGGGGCTATTTATAGAAGTTTAAAAGTAATTCCATGTCCCCCAAGTTTCCTTGAAGTAATCCCCAAGTTTTTCAAAATAGTAGTGCCAAAAAATCCATTTAAAAAAATCTTCCCGTTGGAAGTTTTTAAGCCAACATTTGAGTGGCAGTCGCTTGCCACGACCTGGCAGTCACCTATAATAGAAGAAACTTAAAACACAGAACACTGGCAGTCACCTACTAGAACCCAAGCAGTCACTTGACATGACCACTTAGACACCTAGCTATGTTCAGGCAGTCGCCTGGCACCCTACTGCTTTGAAAATTCTTCATTTAATTTGGGCAGTCGCCTGTCACATGAAGGCAGTCACTTGGCCCTTCTGTTTTACTAAAAAAAAAGCTTTTATTTTTAAAACCCTTGTTTTCTTTGATTTGAAAAACATACTTTAGAGTTTTTATAAAAATATATTTTTAAGTTTCTTTTGATTTTATGAGAGCTTAAATTCAATTTATACTTGAAATTAACTTGAAGTACTTACATACAAACATCCTTAAAACTTTATTCCTTTGATCTTTAAGTAAGTCCTTGTTCTTCTATAATATTTGAGTTTTTGATCTTTTTTTCGAGCTTTCATCAAGTTATCTTTAATCCTCATGCTCTTCAAGATCTTATTTTTTTTTTCCATAAACTTTATCATCCTTTTGAGCTTTGTCACTACCTTTAAGCTTTGCCTTTTTCTTGAAAAACTTTGACTTAAACCATATTAAACACATCATGATTTGTTATCATCAAAATAAGAATTGTAGGCCTTGTTAGGCCAACAATCTCCCCCTTTTTGATGATGACAAATCGAGAGCAAAAATAATAAGAGATAATACTCATGGCTCCCCTTTTCAACAAGCATGATATATTCATAGTCATATAAGTAATGAATTCATGTTACTTGCAAAATGATCATACCCATATATATCCATTCATACAAGATAATCCATACATATTCATTGTTTTACAAACTGTAGAATATTAGCATTTTTCATTTTAGCACTCCCTTCTCTCAAACATCTCCCCCTTTGGATATCAATCAAAAAGGAGAGGAGAGTAATACACAAAAAAAAAAAAACATAGTGAAATGATGCAATACATAATACTTATAGATCTTACAAACATAAAGAACATACTATTCGGTGAAGCACTAATATATAAAAGTGCTAAATAGCACATAAATGAGACACATCAATCGGAGGCTTCCATAGACCCACTTTCATCTTCTTCTTCTTCTTCTTCTTGTTCACCAGATTTTTCAACAAATTCATCATCACTTGATGGAGCAGAGCTGATATACATATGAGATTTGCCTTTAGAAGAGCTAGCCAAATGTTTCTCAATCTTGTCAACATGCTAAACAAGGCTAGAACAATGAGTTTCCACAGTAGAAACCTTCTCCCTTAGTGTACCAAGTCCAGATTGCATTCCATTACTGAAGGTCATATAGTGATTATAAAATGGAACAAACTAAGAAGGAGTTCTGGGTTAAGCTATACTGAAGGGGCTGGCATGGAAGGCTGAGGAGGTGGTGCAAATGAGATGTGACGATGTCCCTTGTGAAACCACCCTTGAGGAGAGTTCTTATATCCCATACGGTTAAGAATAGTATCAGAAAAGATATCGTAATGGGTTTTTCTAGTGAAGTTAAATGATGGTGTAAGAACATTGAAATGAGCAAATACCATATTTAACATCCCAGCATATGGTAGAATGACATGAGGGGCATCAACTTTCATAATAATCCATTTGATAAGTAAACTTGGAAGATCCAACTTTTTTCCTTTAAGAATACACCACATAACAAAACAATCTAAGAATGAAATATGATCATGAGAACCGAAACGTGGTAGGGTATTATATGTAATAAGTTTGTGCAGGATTAGAGCTTGTAGATTGAGCTGTTTGTAAAGAGGTGGATGCCCAAAGGAGATAGGTGTATCAGTTATGACTAGGGGTAAAAATTCCTTTGGAGTAAATCCTTAGGAAATTATCCATTGTTTCTCAACAATGTGGACCTCAAAATCTCCTGACTTGACTCGAAGAATTTTTCCCAAAGATATGGGAGTAAGATGAATATTTTGCCCTAGAAGATTTTTTTTGATCCCATTTTTAAACCGTTCCATATTTGCATTAAAAATTTGAATCACGTTTGGATAGTATCCTTTTTCTTGATATGTAATAAATCGATCCCACCAAATTTCCTTAAAAAGTTCCATAATTTCAGGAAAAACTGAATTGAAGAATGTAACATCAAGAACTTTACCTAGAATGGGTTTGGCTGAAGCGATTTGATTCCTACAGAGTTGCTTAGAATGTGGAGTTACTAACCATTTCCCTACTTCATCATTGTTGATACCCTTGTTACTAGTCGATTTATCCATGGCATGTTTGTATTGAAGAGGAAGAATGATAAACCCTAGGTTTTATTCACAGTTTGATGTGGAGGGTAGGTTTGATGCTCAATTTCAAGCTGATTTGGAAGAAAAGTCTTTGTGGAAAAGAGTAGGAAAGAAGATTTTAGGAGAGAGAGAAGAAGGAGTAGGCACCTGAAAGAAGTTAAAAAGGCATAAAATAGGGTTTTAAACCCTACCCGTCGCGAGGCAGTCACCTGCTAGGATGAGGCAGGCACCTGTCAATAAAAAAACTTGAAAGTTAGTAGCCTGGCAATCGCCTACCATGCAGAAAAATTTTTAGTTTGCTTCTCGAATATGCATCATTCCCAATTCTCTTCTAATGAATATGAATCGCTCTTCAAAGAGTGGTTTTGTGAATAAATATACTAATTGTTCATTTGTATTTACAAATTCTAGCATTATGTCTTCGTTTTGCACATGATCTCTCAAGAAGTGATGTCTTATGTCAATATGTTTTGTTCTTGAGTGAGATACCAGATTTTTTGAAATATTTATGGCACTTGTGTTGTCATATTTTATTGGAATAGTTTGATATTTAATTTTAAAATCTTTTAGTTGTTGTTTCATATACAATGTTTGGGCATAGCAACTCCCAGCTGCTATGTATTCTGCTTCTGTTGTGGATAATGCTACAGAGTTTTGTTTCTTTGAAGACCATGAGACTAAAGAGTGTCTTAGAAAATGACACGTTCCACTTGTACTTTTTCTATCTATCTTGCATCCAGCAAAGTCTACATCGAAATAGCTTATCATTTCAAATTCAGTTCCCTTTGGATACCATAAACCTAGTTCAAGTGTGCCTAGTAGATATCTAAGGATTCTTTTAACTACTGATTGGTGTGATTCCTTAGGAGCCGATTGGAACCTAGCACACATACATATGTTAAACATAATATCTGGTCTACTTGCTGTTAAGTAAAGTAAGCTTCCTATCATGCCTCGGTAATGCTTGGTATCTACTTGTTTCCCTTTTTCATCCTTGTCAAGACTAGTTGAAGTGCTCATGGGAGTTCCTATAGGTTTACTTTCTTCCATATCAAACTTCTTTAACATGTCTTTAATATATTTAGTTTGATTTATGAAAGTTCCATTTCTTTCTTGTTTGATTTGTAACCCTAGAAAGTAATTTAACTCTCCCATCATGCTCATATCAAACTCTTTTTGCATAGACTTAGAAAATTCATTACACAAATCCTCATGAGTTGCTCCAAAAATAATATCATCAACATAAATTTGTACTATAAGCATGTCTTTATTTTTGGTTTTTATAAATAAAGTGCTATCAATCTTTCCTCTTGAAAAATTGTTTTGAATTAGGAACTTGCTTAGCCTTTCATACCAAACTCTAGGAGCTTACTTTAATCCATATAAAGCTTTTATTAACTTAAATATATGATCTGAATTTTTTGAATTTTCAAAACCTGGAGGTTGTTTTACATATACTTCTTCATTTATATATCTATTTAAGAAAGCACTTTTTACATCCATTTGATATAATTTGAAGTCCTTATAGGCTGCATAAGCTAAAAGCATTCTAATTGCTTCCATTCTTGCTATAGGGGCAAAGGTTTCATCGTAATCGATAACTTCTTCTTGATTATAACCTTGTGCTACTAGCCTAACTTTATTTCTTATAACTATCCCATGTTCATCGTTTTTATTTCTAAACACTCATTTAGTTCCTATGATTGATTTGTCTTTGGGTTTAGGTATAAGTTCCCACACTTGGCTTCTTTCAAATTGATTTTGTTCCTCTTGCATAACTATAATCCAAGAGTCATCTTTTAAGGCTTCTTCAATATTCTTGGGTTTATCTTGCGATAAAAAAGCATAATGGTTGCAAATATTTTTCAATGAGGCTCGAGTGGTTATTCCTTTTGAAGTTTCTCCAAGTATTTGTTCTTTTGGATGACTTTTAGCATATCTCCATTCTTTAGGTAGTTCTAGATTTTCTACAATGTTTTCATTTGAAGTTTCATTATTATTTTCTTCTTTTATTTCAAAATCTTCTTCTTTTTGTGGAATATCTTCTTTTTCATCATTCTTTATTTTATTTTCATAATTGTTTGATTCATCAAATGTTATGTGTATTGATTCAATGATAGTAAGAGTTCTTCTATTATAAATCCTATAGACTTTGCTATTTGTAGAGTAGCCTAAAAAGATACCTTCATCAGATTTTGCATCAAACTTTCCTAAATCATCTTTAGTGTTAAGGATAAAACATTTGCATTCAAATACATGAAAGTAAGAGATGTTAGGTTTTCTTCCTTTCCATAGTTCATATGGTGTTTTTTCTATACTTGATCTTATAAATACCCTATTTATAGTATAACATGCTGTATTTACAGCTTCAGCCCAAAAGTATTTAGGTAGATTATTTTCATTTATCATTGTTCTTGCCATTTCTTGTAGGATTCTATTTTTTCTTTCTACAACTCCATTTTGTTGTGGAGTTATGGGTGCTGAGAAATTATGGTTTATTCCATATTCGTTACAGAATTTATCAACCTCTTTGTTTCTAAACTCCCTACTTTGATCATTTCCAAAACTTGTTACATTATAGCCCTTTTTATTTTGTAATTTCTCACATAAGGTGATTAGCATGTCACAAGCTTCATCTTTATTTGTTAGGAATAATACCCAAGCGAATCTTGAATAATCATCCACTATTACAAAAACATATTGTTTTCCTCCTAGGCTTAAGCTTCTAGTTGGACCGAATAAGTCTAGGTGTAATAGTTCTAGGGGTCATATATACTTTTTTCTTTTTAAAGATTGTTTTAACTTGCTTTCCCTTTTGGCATGTGTCACACATCTTGTCTTTTATGAATTTGGTATTTGGCAATCCTTTTACAAGATTTTTCTTTGATAATTTGGATAATAAGTCCATGCTAGCATGTCCTAATTTCCTATGCCATAGCCAACTTATTTCATTCATGGCTACCAAACAAGTTACGTTTTGATTTAATAGATTTTCAAGGTTTATACAATAAACATTATTTATCCTAAGAGCTATAAACAAGATTTTATTTTCTTTGGAGTTCTAAATAACATATTTTTCTTTCTTAAAGGTTATTTCAAACCCTTTGTCACTCAATTGGCTAATGCTTAAAAGATTGTGTTTTAAACCTTCTCCTAATAATAAGTAATAGAAGGTTCTTTACCTATTCTCCCGATGCCAATGATTTTACCTTTGGCATTATCGCCGAAGGTGACATATCCTCCATTTTTTTGTTTTAGAGAGGAAAACTTGGTCTTATCGCTGATCATGTTTCTTGAACATCTGCTGTCCAAGTACCACTTGTCCGTTGATGATGTTGTTCTAAAACATTCCTACTGTTAGCTTTGGTGCAATCCCAAGAGGGAGGGTGAATTGGGTATTTAAAAATTATCACCTAGGTTAAACCAAATAAGCAGTATTACTTAACCTAGGGTCTGTCTATGCAAATGTAAATCTAATCATTTACAATATAACATACACGTGCAGTAAGTAAATTATGGAAATGTAAAGAACACGCACGATATGTTATCGGGGTTCGGCCAACTGTGCCTACGTCCCCGCCTCTAGCTCGCAAGCAGGAGGATTCCACTAATAGCTCACTTAAGGGTGGAGCAGCACCGTTTACAACCAGGTCAAATTAACACAGGGCTGACCTCAACCTTAACCAGGTCAATTAGCGGGGCTGACCTCAACCTACACGCCTTAACAGGACGACGCACCTAGCTTTCCTAACCGGGTCTAAGCCAATCCGGGACTATTCCAGGGCTAGTCTCCCTCTTCAGGCCCGTGCCTGGAAATACAACCAAAGTGTATAAAATTTGTACACGGAAATATGCTTCTAGAAAAGCAGATGTGTGCACCAATACAGCTCAATCAATAAAGCAAGCACGAATGATATGTAGATATGCTCAGTGCTCTAATGTGTGCTAAACACTCAATCAAATATGATAATCAATCAAGATCTAGAGTGTGTATCTAAGAAAGATTTGAAACACAATATTCGAATATCACAAAATCAGATCAGGGTTTCAAATATGCTAAGCAAGATAGATCAAACAAACTCAATATGATATTTCAATTTCTAAAGCACAATGGAGTTATTTGAAAGGTTAGCTTTTCATAAAAGGATTTTTGCACACAAAATCTAGGTTTAGGTATCTTGCAACAACAATGCAAGAACCACAACCCTTAAAGTCTTCCCACACAAGATTTATCAAATGAAATCCATGGAAGAACTTTAGGCTATACTCTCAAATAAAATCAATCAAACTTTATACCAAAAGAGAGTATTAGCTAGAAAGATTACGCACTATAGCCTTATAGAAATACTCACAATGCTTAGAGAAATAAAGATTGAAGAGTATGTGAGTGTTTACAAGAAGTTTTTGGCTAATATAGGGTTTTAAGAGTTGAGAGAGTTTTGCCCTGATCAAGTTTGCTAATCCCTTGCTAATAATGATAAATGAATGGGTATATATAGGCAAAGAGGTATTTTTGACCGTTGGGGACCTATTGGGCATTATTAAGAAAGTTTTAAATCATTTTAAAATAATTAACCCTGTTTAAAATATGTTTAACCGCGGTAAAAATCAGGGCAACCCAAGAGGTCCGGTCGACCAAAAATGTTTCGGTCAACCAAGTCTCAAATGGTTCGGTCGACCAGGGGACTTTTGAACTGAGGTCTTAGGCGACCAGGAGAGGGCGATTTCCCAATTTTTCGAGTTTCGGTCAACCAGGGCATTTTGAACTACCTGGTTCGGTCGACCAGACCGTTGGGAATTTTCCCGAGAACCCTTCGGTCGACTAGGTAGTTGTAGTACAAAAGATCTCGGTTGACCAGATGGTCAACTGTTGACCCAGGAGGGTTTCGGTCGACAAGGGCCTTTTGAACTACAAGATTCGGTCGACCGAGTGGTCAATCATTGACCCAGGGAGGTTTCGGTCGACCAGGGCTTCTTGAACTACATGTTTCGGTCGACCATGTGGTCAAAAATGTTGACCAAAAGGAGTTTCGGTCGACTGTAGTGAAGGCTCGGTCGACCGGGGCTGAAATCAACGAGTTTCGGTCGACCATAGTGAAGGCTCGGTCGACCGGCCTCTACTTTTCTGCACAGATACTGTTCAGTGTTTCAGCCATAACTTTTCGTATACAACTCCAAATTGGATGTTCTTGATACAAATAGAAAGCTAAGGGAAAATCCCACAACTTTTATGTTGAACACATTTTAAGAAAATGACTTTTGGCTTGAGAAAAATGTCCATCAATGAGACGGAAGAAACATGAAGGGAGTTTTTCTCTTACGGACACATTTCAGTGTTTTGGCCATAACTTTTTCTGTGTAACTCCAATTTGGACGTTCTTGGTATCAAACTCAAGCTATGGTAAAATTCCATAATTTTCATTTTGAACATGATTTGATATGACATCCAATTGAGTAAGAAAATTGTTCATTTCTAACATTCGGTCAACTAGCCGGTTGACCGACCCCTTTGAAAATTTTAGTTTTTACCTTCTTTTAACTTTAAAACCATTTAAAAACCTTTGTATAAGTTAGGAATTTTATGAAAAAAGTTTTTCATGTTATTTGGAGGTCCTATGGTCAATCTAAGGTCAATTTGAGCATACCTACCTATCATGCATGATGCAAATTATTACAAGCAATATGAGTGTACAGTCCATATAAAATTACATCCTAGAATGAAGAAACTGAAAAATAAATATAAATGCAGCACAAGGTTCTTCATTCATCAGCATGAACACCGCACGCCATCATAATAAGTCTTTTAGTCCTGAAGCGCGCACAAGGTGAACCTGCATGCAATTCTCAGTACAACCATTAGTACCAAGAGCATTTGTGATAATCAAAACTGGGTGTGACCAATCAGGTCAGCACCTACAATGGAGGATGCATTGTGTTAGTCTTTGGAACCCAGATCTTTTTAACTTTCTTTGTTTTGTTGTTAGTTCCATTATTAACTTTCCATTCTCCTTGTATTTTAACATACTTCCTTTTAGTGGGCAATCAAACATTATGTGACCTTTAGTCTTGCACATATAGCAAGTAGTGTGCTCATGTTTGTTGTTTGAGGAAGTTCTAGCATAGTGATTGGCTTCCTTGACAAAGTATCCCATGTTTAATTTCTTATTTTTTTTTTTTTTGTTTGTTTTACCATTGTAACCTATTCTTTCTTTATTCCCATGTAGCCTTTGCTGTCCAAACATTTTTTCAAAATTATCTTTACCTTTTGTAAAATTATATATAATTTTTTCTTTATCTTCTACTAATTTCTTTAGTTCATTTATTTCTAGATCCTTTCTATTCAAGTTTTCTTTATGGGTTTTGCCTAATTCTTGAGTTACTTTACTTACTTCCTCCTTTAACTTTTCAATATAAGAATCTTTTTCTTTTTCAATGGTTTTGAATGATTCAGGTTGCTTCAATAGTTCTTTATTTTGATCCTTCAAGGTTATATTTCTTTTGGAAATTTTTATAAATCTTTTATGTAAGGAAAATAATTCAGCTTGTAATTCTTTGTATGAGGGCATACTATCACATGACTCGTCACAAGATTCATTGCAAGATTCTGTTGAAGAGTAGTAGGAATTTACCTCTTCATCATTCGCCATGAAGCATACGTTTTCTATCTCTTGTCCACTTGATTCGTTTTTTGTTTCATTGGAACTTGAGTCATCCCAAGTAGCCTTCATAGCTTCCTTCTTTTCTTCTTGTCTTTCTTAAGTAATGGGTAGTCCGGTTTGATATGTCCTGGTTTCTTACAGTGATAGCGTATAGGAGGTTCACTTTTACTTTTATTTTCTTTTCTACTTGATTCTCCTTTTTCAGTTTTCCTTTTGTTGAACTTTCTAGGAAATCTTTTATTTCTTCTATAAAACTTTCTTAGTCTCTTAGTGATGAATGCTAATTCATCTTGATCTAAGTCACTTGTTTCAGTTTCTTCTTCACTTGAGCTGTGGTTTGATGCTTTTAGTGCAATAGATTTCTTATGTTTTGGTTCAGGATTTATTTCTTTTAGAGCCATTTCATAGGTAAGGAGTGAACCTATGAGTTCATTTAAGGAGGTGGTCTTAAGGTTTCTTCCTTCGGTAATTGTTGTAGCCTTAGGTTCCCATATGGAGGGAAGGCCTCTCAAAATTTTACTAATCATTTCGTAGGTGGTATAAGTTTTTCCTAAGGTACTTAAGGAATTAATTATGTGGGTGAATCTTGTGTACATACTTGATATGGATTCATCTAAATTCATCTTCAATGCTTCATATTTGCTTGTTAACATGTCTATCCTATTGTCCCTAACATCAATAGTTCCTTCATATGTAAAAACTAATTTGTCCCATATTTCTCTAGCTGTTTTACAAGCGATGACCTTATTAAATTCGTTAGCATCTAAAGCACAATACAAAACATTTATAGCACTTGAGTTTATTTGAAGCATTTTGTAATCTAAATCGATCATATCCTTTTTCTCTTTTGGAATATGCTTTCCATATACTATCTTGGTGGGAATAAGGTCTCCATCCATAACTACTTCCTATGCTTTCCAATCCATGTGTTGGAGGTAGATTTGCATTCTCTTTTTCCAAAAGGTGTAGTTGTGTCCACAAAACATTGGTGGACGAGTTGAGGATTGGCCCAATCCAAAAGGAGCTACTCCTATGTTAGTCATTTAGATCTTTTTATAGCTTCTTGCTAGGAATTTGCTATAACTAGGCTCTGATACCAATTGAAATTAGGATAGCTTCTCAAGAGGGGCGATGAATTGGATTTTTAAAACTATTTTAATTTTAATACTTTGTTTTTCAACAATCACAATAAGTAAATACAAAATCAATTCAACCACAACAATTCAACAAGATAATCAAAATCTTGATCTTTGTATCAATAGCCCTGTAATAAATTGTAAAGCACGCTGAATTTATGTATGCCCTATGTTTATTCCAAACTCACAATTCTTCTTAGTGATTAGTTTTTAAACAAACTTTTAGATTAATAAGTTTAGGATGATCAACCAACGTAGTCTCTTTCGAATTCTGCAATCAATGCTGATTAAGCCAAAATAAACTATCCTCTGGTCTATTTAACAACCATACACTCAGAATTAACAATTTAAAGCATACACGCAGGTTGTAAGTATTGTTGAAAAATAAAGAGTAAGGAAGAAAAGAGAGACACAAGGTTTTACGTGGTTCGGCTTATACCTAGCCTACATACTCGCCTTCAGCAAACTACTAGAAGATTCACTAGTTCAATTCCGTTAATGGGTGGAACAATACCGATTACAATCACTCCTTCCGTTAGGCTAGAGCCTGCCTCTCCAAATGATATTCCCTCATTTGGTCCAACGATTCTACAACCTTGAATCGTCTATAAACAAGAATCAAGATATAGAAAAGTTTGTGTAAAAGAAAATACTCTAAAAACAGAGTAGGTTAGTACAATATTTAGCACAAGTATACTTCAAAGTAAATCAAATATAAAAGGATTGAAGATCAATACTGAATTTATATCATCAAATATCTTCCAAGTATTGAAAGATTCTGATTTTGAAGGCTTTACTTTCGAAGTTTGTACCAATAGTAACTCAGTAGTTGAAGATGGATAAACACAAGAGAATTTGAGAGCTTTATAGACAACTTTGATTGCTGGAAATTTCTTGGTGCATAAAATCTTTGAAGTTTGGGGCTATTTATAGAAGTTTAAAAGTAATTCCATATTCCCCAAGTTTCCTTGAAGTAATCCCCAAGTTTTTCAAAATGGTAGTGCCAAAAAATCCATTTAAAAAAATCTTCCCGTTGGAAGTTTTTAAGCCGACGTTCGAGTGGCAGTCGCCTGCTATGACCTGACAGTCGCCTGTCATAGAAGAAACTTAAAACATAGAACACTAGTAGTCATCTACCAGAACCCAAGCAGTCACTTGGTATGACAACCCAGGCACCTGGCTATGTTTAGGCAGTCGCCTGGCACCTTACTGCCTCTTTGAAAATTTTTCATTTAATTTGGGCAGTCGCCTGCCACATGAAGGCAGTCGCCTAGCCCTTCTATTTTACTAAAAAAAATTTTTATTTTTAAAACCCTTCTTTTCTTTGATTTGAAAAGCATACTTTAGAGTTTTTCTAAAAATATATTTCTAAATTTCTTTTGATTTTATGAGAGCTTCAATTCAATTTATACTTGAAATTAACTTGAAGTACTTACATACAAACATCCTTAAAACTTTATTCCTTTGATCTTCAAGTAAGTCCTTATTCTTCTATCATCTTTAAGTTTATGATCTTTTCTTTGAGCTTTCATCAAGTTATCTTTAATCTTCATGCTCTTCAAGAACTTTTTTTTTTTTTATCCATAAGCTTTGTCATCCTTTTGAGTTTTGTCACTACCTTTAAGTTTTGCCTTTTTCCTGAAAAACTTTCACTTAAACCATATTAAACACATCATGATTTGTTATCATCAAAATAACAATTGTAAGCCTTGTTAGGCCAACAAGGGTGTTTTATCAAAACAATATTTTCAATCTTTGAAAAATGATGTATATGATAAAATACTCAAAGATGTGACCTTAAAAAAATTTCTCCCAAAAATATATTTCAATAAAAAATAAAAATATAGTAGAATCTAGGGTTTGCTCTTCAAATAGTTTTTGCACAAATAAAATATATATGTGATAAATATGTTCTCCAATAAAGATTTTTGCAATAACAAATATTTGGAGAAGCTAGGGTTTATGTTCAAAAGTATTTGTGCAATAAATAATTTCTCTTAAGAATATATCAAGAAAATAATCGAGTGAAACCTTGGAGCTACTCTCAAATATGATTTTCAAAAATAAGGAATAGATGAGAGTGTTAGCTTTACCGTGATCTCAAGAGGTGGGGTGAATTGGTATTTTTAAAATTTAACCCCTGGGTATTCCTCCTAACAGAAGTATGTTCACAACCTTGTGGTCAATCTTGTGCAAGTAATATAAATATATCAGAAATTAAATAAAGCAGTTTATTCAATCACACAAGCACCAAAAAGTAGTACAAAGAGGTTGACACGTAGATATGTTATCGAGGTTCGGCCAACTGCCTACATCCCCGCCTTAGCTAACTAGCACAAGGATTATCACAATAACTTGCTCACTTAAACGGGTGTAGCGGCACCTATACAAACCAAGTCAATTAGCACAGGACTGACCTCAACCTTTTACAACAATCCTTACCGGGTTGGATTACCGCCCCCTCGCTTGGGATCACTCATATTTATAATCAAATGGTACAATATGAAAGTGCTTTCACGTAAAGCATATTTGTACCCAAATGCGTTCAATCACATACACCACAGATTATTTAAAATGTAAGCTCAGTGTGGTCTAGATAGTTCAACAGTCAAAGGTATTTTCTATCAGTGTACTGCGTACGTGAGAGTGTAAGCAAACAATCTTTGTATTTCAGTATGTTCTTAATCAAGATGCTCAAACAAAGATATCATGCAAGATTCATATATTCCAAATAGCAGAATGTGTCAATCACTTCAAATAGTGTATATGCTTGGTTTGCAAAGGATATGCAATCTTTGTATTCAGCAAATGATATAAACTTGAATAAATATTGCCACAAAGATTAGAATAACAAACACAAATATCTTTCCACAAAAATGTCAATATGAATACCACAAGATATCTGAGTAAGTTTGAAAATATTTTTACAAGCCAAAAACAAATACAAATTTCCTAAGTTATTGCAACGAAAATGCAACACTTGGGAGTTCAATAAAGTCTTCTTAGGATAGGCTTATGAGAAAAGCCTCGTAAGAATACTTAGGTTATGCTCTCGTAAAAATCGATTCAAACACTCACAAAATAAGAGAGCAAACCTCTAAACAATAACACTCAATACACTTACAAATGATACAGAGAGATGAAGAAGATAAGTTTGAGTGGATTTAGAAAGAGCATGAGCAGTAGGATGTATTTTGCTTGAGAGAAAAATTTTAAATATATTTTCTAATCAACTTGCTAATTTTCCCAAATGAAGGGATATACATAGACACCCCATGAATTATGACCGTTGGGGACCTATTAGGAATTATTAGGAAAGTTTAATGACCTTTCAAATATTTTGACCCTGTTTAAAAAATATTTAACCGTGGTAAAAATCAGGGCAACCCAAGAGGTCAGGTCGATTAGAATAGTTTCGGTCAACCAGATCTCATATGGTTTAGTCGACCAGGAGATTTTTGAATTGAAGGCTCGATAGACCATTACTAGGCGATTTCCCATTTCTCTGAGATTCGGTCAACCAGGCCATTTTGAACTAGTTGGTTCGGTCGACTAGACTGTTGAGATTTTTCTTGAGGACCCTTGGTTAACCAAGTAGTTCGAGTACAAAATTGGCTCGGTCGACTAGGTGGTCAAATTGTTGACCAGAGAGGGTTTCGGTCGACTGGGGGATTTGAACTACTCTTGTTCGGTCGACCAGGGCCTTAGTCAATTGTAGACCCAGACCTGTTTTGGTCGACCAGGGCAAAATGAACTGCCTTGGCCGGTTGACGTAAATTGCACAATGTGTGCATTTCGGTCTAGTCTTTAAACATACAAACCCTATTCAAGTGCCTAACAAACATACGTACAAATGTGTATGTCCTAGGGTCATTTATGTCCAATTAAAGACACCGAAAAAGTTCGGTGTCGGTCGACCGAAGGGTAAATCCTAAGGTCCTTCTACGGTCGTTTTTAGTTCGTATTTGGTTTGAGCTTACATAATAAACCATGCATGTGTTGTGTGTGCTTATTACAAACCAAATATCCTAATTACTATTACAGACCAATTTCACCACTGAATACATATATTACAACACGAATGAATTGGGTCTTTCAACTTTAAGCTTTCATGTGCCATCAACATGTCTGCTAATATAGACCTGCACATGAACTAGATATTCATTAAATACATAAGTATTTATCATTATCAAAACAGGGCATGACCTATAAGGTCAACAGAGGGTTATATGCTTTGAATAAACAATGAATGCTAGAAAAGATAAGTACTCTCTTTCAAAAAATGTTTTTCAAAAATAGAGAGTGAAAGAGAGTAGGAGAGATTAAATTATTTTGCCCCAAAGAAATGATTTTTGCAATATAAATAGTTTGGGGGAACTTTGATTTACAAAATATTTTAATAGAATTTTAATATTAATCAAAGAATTAGACTAATGGAAGGGGAAGGGGTATTTATAGATTTTCAGGAAATTTGACTATTTGTGGACACAGAGGTAATTTTGAATTTGTTTAATTAAAATTTTAATCATGTTTAGGCATTGAAAAATACTTGACCCTGAGAGATTCAATTGACTAGTGATTTGCATCAGTTGGTTGAACACTCACAAGAATTTTGAATTTAAATAAGGGTTCGGTCGGCTGTGGGCAATGCCGGTCGACAAAGCCAAGGCAATTTCCGAACCTTTTTAGGTTTGGTCGATCGAGGCTTAATGCCAGTTTACTGATTCTTGAGGTTTGGGTGGCCGAGGCAAATTTAAACTGAAAGTTTAGTCGGCCGGGGTAGGTGGAAAAATTCAAGTCCAAGATTCGGATGATCATGGAAAGTGAGTTCAAAAATGGTTGGTCAACTAGGCTAAGTCAAACCTTGACTTCCCAAGGTTCGGTCAACTAAGCTGTTCACAACTTGAAGGGTTAGTCGACCGAGGACATTAGCCCAATTTTGACCTTAAAATATTTTAAAACCTTTGTATGAGTTTTGACAATTAAGAAAAAGGTTCATCCTAGAATGGTTTGGTCCCTAAGGTCAATCTAAGGTTGTCTAATCATAGCAATTCACATCATGCAGATGTATGCATTATTACAAACTAAAAAATAAAATCTAAATGCAATACAAATGAAATACAAGTCTTCTTCTTTTGCTCTTTGATTTTTTCATGGAATACGCCGGATAATATAATCTTTATGTTCCTCCAAAATTCTATGTCCATTACCTCATGTGCATGGTGAATCGTGAAGTTGTTAAAAAACACTAAATGCACACATGAGATACTTATGATTTATGAGCATCAAAATAAGGATCAAACTCAAAAACTCAACAGATGGAGCCCTCCTTTACACACTCCTTTAGTAGGATGGTGCCCTTCTCTCTAGACGATACCCCACGCCCAACACGGTTCACCACCTGAACCGTACGAATACAAATAAGATGAAAAATATTTTGTGTACAATGAAAACGCTTCTTCAATAAGCCAATTTGTACAAAATGAAAAGCTATATGCACTCTCAAATGATTTTTAAATTGAAGCTCCGTAAAGTAAGGTGTTTCTCTCTAAAAATAATTTTCCAAATAAAAGTGAGAGAGTGTAGAAATGATTTACTCAAATAATATTTGAGATATGAAATGCAAGAAGCCTCTTAAGCAAGTATATATATAATAAATATATTTTCAAGGCTCTCTTCAATAACCCAAGGATTTTTTGCAAAAATGATTTTCCTCAAGAGTGACATTTGAAATAAATACAAGAAGGCTCTTAAGAAATATATATGTATGTATATATATGAATTTAAATATATGCTAAAGACTTTTAAGAATAACCCAAAAGAATTTTTCTCCAACAAAAATATTTTCAAGAAGTGTGGGAAAAATATGAGAATAATTTCTTCAAGATTTTTCCATTGAAATCTCAAGAACAAGAAGCTCTTTAAGCAAGAAATATAAATTTGATATATTCTCAAAGGTTACTTATATAACCCCAAGATTTTATCCCAAAAAGAATTTTGAAAATGAAAGAGTAGGAGAAAATTTTATCTTAAAAAATGGACTATAAAATGTTTGGGATACAAAGAATACGCAAGTATGCTCCCAATGAGTTTTTCTAACATTCTCAATGTGTTTTTGACTTGTATTTTTAGGCCAAACCCAAAACTAGCCATTATATGGCCATTGAGGGAAGAAAAGAATGTTTTATTTTGAATTTTATGGCCATTGGGACACTTTCACGAGAGGTCCGTGTTAGCTTTGGTGCAATCCCAAGAGGGGGCAGGGGGGGGGGGAGAAATTGGGTATTTAAAATTTATCGCCTAGGTCAATCCACTAATCCACAGTATTACACAAACCAAAGGCCAATCTAGTGCATGTAACATAAATCAATGCAAATATTAATGGAATTTAAACTGCAATGAAAATTTAATCAAGCATGCACAATAAAGCAGTAAAGGAGATGACACCTAGAAATGTTATTGAGGTTCGGCCAAATTGCCTACGTTCCCGCCTTAGCTAACAAGTACAAGGATTACCACTATAGGCTCACTTAATGGGTGGAGCGGCACCTAAACAAACTAGGTCAATTAGCACAGGGCTAACCTCAACCTTTACAACCAGGTTAATTAACACAAGGCTGACCTCAACCTACACAATCCTTACCGGGTTGGATTACCGCCCCCTTAGGCCACGCCTGAAAATACAACAGTAGTCTCTCAAATAGATGGTACAAAAAAGGTGCTTTCACGTAAAGCAGATATGTACCCAAATACACACGTTCACATACACATCAATAACATAGATATAGTGTAAGCTCAGTGTTGACCTAACTAGGCTTTTCAATCCTGTTTTGATGATAACAAAATGAAGGATGCTTTAACATATGATATTAAGTGATGTGTTTTAGGTAAAAGAACTCTCAAGGTTGATAGGTTGAAGCTCAATGTTAATCTAGTGAAAGCTCCTCGGAATGTTGAAGGCAATGGATGACAAATGAAGAAGTTTAAGGGTAAGCAAACCCAAAGTCAAAAGTGAACCTCAAAAGGCTGAAGGAGGCTGAAGAATTTAAGAAGACCATAATTAGAAGAACTGTTGTAAGTACTTCAAAGCCAAATGCTAGTTAAATATGTGAAGCTCTCATAAGTCAAAAGAAACTAAGAAACACCTTGTTAAAAGAGCTTAAAATATGTTTTTTCTTTTTTTCATTTTGAAGCTCATTAGGCAAAGAGACTTAGACACTTTAGTTTAAGTCTTGGAACACATTTTTCAAGGTTAAACAAGTTAATATTCCAAGATTAATAAAGCAAAGAAGAGTTTAATTCAACAATTTAATTAAATGAGGAAATTGTTCTTTGGAAAAATTTTGAATTTCAAAATTAGTTCAATAATTTAATTAAATAAGGAAATTGTTCTTTGGAAAAATTTTGAATTTCAAAGTTAATTCAATAATTTAATGCTACCTAATTAAATGAGGAAGTTGTTCCCTGGAAAAATTTTGAATTTCAAAATTGATTCAATAATTTAATTAAATAAGGAAATTGTTCTTTGGAAATATTTTAAATTTCAAAATTAATTCAATAATTTATTGCTACCTAATTAAATGAGAAAATTATTTTTCGAAAAATTTTGAATTTCAAAATTATTTCAAGAATTTAATGCTACCTAATTTAATGAGGACATTATTCTTTGAAAAAGCCTATAAATACCTCTTTGGGTAATAAAATAAAAAACATGAAAGAGAAAACACAACAAAAGAGAGAAATCATATAAAATTTGAAATTCATTTTGTGCTGAAATTCTTTTGAAGTTCTTCTTTGCTCACATATTTTGCTCGAGTGGAATTCTACAATTTTGGTAGTTTGAAAATATCAAAGTTCGGTTCCGGGTTGCAATTCCATTTCTCTTTTAAACGAACCATTGGTAACTTCTAAAAACTTTAGAGCTTCATATATTTTAATTTTCTTAGGTTTTTTTTTTAAGTATAATTTACATCTCAATTTGTACAACCTGCTCTAAATTTTGAAAGTATTTTTTGTACGCAGAATTTATATTATATTCTTGTAGATTGTGACGATTCCAGGTTTTCTGGATCGTTGGCTAGGCGAGGGATTATCGCTTAGAGAGGTGCTGCTCTAGCCTTCTGAAGGAGTGTGTAAAGGTACTGTTCCGTTCGGTAAAGGAACGGGTTTAGTAAATTTTCCAAAGGTGAGGACATAGGTTGTGTTGAAGCCAAACCTCGTAAAATCTTGTGTCACACTCTCTCTTTCCCTTACTCTTTATTTTCAACATATTTATATTGTGTGAATGGTTTAAATTTGAAATCATAAACACTACGTATATTTGGAAATCAAACAAACTTAAAGTTTAATTTTGATTTGGGTTGCGAAAACCGAAAGGGAGTACATTGGTTAAACCATACTTTACGAAAACCATACGGGAGTACGTTACTTGGTTAAAACACCCAAAGAAAATTAACTAATAGTTTACTTGAATTCTAAATTTTGGGAAGAGTGTGGATGTGGTTGTAAATCATATAAAAGAAGCAAATTTATTTTAACAAGCATATCATTCAACTACAGGGCTTGATTCATATTTATAAGGCATACATAAACAAACAACTATCCTAATTTCTTACTACTGTATATCTTAATTTTGGTTTGGTTGTTTGCTTTCAAATTGTGTTTGACTAGTTTCGATAGTGTGGTTGATTGAAAGGTTGTTTGGTGATTTAGTTGTTTAAGTGCTTGTGTTATTGATTGTATAAAAGAAACCAAGTTATTGTGTGTTTGACAAATTAAACAAACAAGTAAAAGAATTGGTTAAACAATAAAAGAAGTTAAGTATTCTTAAAAAGAATTAAAAAGAAAGTTTTTAAATTCCCAATTCACACCCCTCTTGGGAAGCTATCCTAATTTCACTCAGTGATGCAAGTTTTGTTCAATCAATAATCAACATAGTATAATTAGTATGATGCTTAAGAGTATTCAACACAAGCAATATCTTGGAATCTAAACAAGGTATTTCAATAACACATCAATATTCCAAGTATACTAATCAAATAATCAAACTAGTTCAAAAGAGTTTTCCTCAATGAAAGATGCACAACACTAGTTTGAAAATACTTGCTTGTTTGAAAGAATTGTTGCACACCAAAAATCAAGCTATTGGACACTTGCAACAAAGATGCAAATATCCTAAGCTTACCTAGTTTATCCCCACACACGATTTATAAAATGAAAATATGTGGGATAAACTTAAGCTAAAACTCCCCAATAAAAATATAACAATCAATCAATCAAATGAGAGTTTTTAGCAATCTATAGCAATCACAAGCACTCTAGAAATGTTCTCACAATCTTAGAATATATCAAGGAAGTGGAGATTTTGAGAGTATTTGGACAATAAGAGTGTTTTCAAAAGAAAGGATTTTTGGCTAATGATTTTTGCTAATCCTACACTAATCCTCACAAATGAACCATATTTATAGGCAGGGGTAAAATTATAACCATTGGGGACTTGTTGGGAATAGTTAGAAAAGATTCAAAATGTTAAAAACCCACTAACCCAATTTAACCCAATTTTACCGTGGTTAATTTAATTTTAACCCACCAAGGTTTGGGTGGTTGAACCGAAGTTCGGTCGCCCGAACAAACATAGAAATAAAACTGATTTAAATAGGTTTGGTCACCCGTGTCATGTTTTGGTAGCCTGAATCAAAGTCAGAAAGTTTTCTTTGTAACTTCGGGTGTCCGATAGGGGGTTCGGTCGCCCGAACTCATGTGTTCGGCCACCTGGGGCCCTTTTTGAACTGAATGGATCGGTCGCCCGAGTTGGTGAAAAGTCCCTTTCTAAGGATTCGGGCCCTCGTTGACGGTACGCACAAAATAGTTCGGTTGCTCGAGAGCCCAAGTCAACTGTTGACTCTTCAACAGTTCGGGCACTCGAGGAGTTTTGAATTCAAGGGGTTTGGTCGCCCGAGCTCCCTTAATTTTCTGATATTTGTTCAATTTTAAGCACAAATTTAACACTTCTATGTATTATATGGTATTTGTGTGAGTGTTGGAACCTAAGGTCTTACTAGGGTCTTTTCAAGAGCCGTTTTGAGATAGTCCCAAAAATCCAGCGTCGTTCGGCTGAAGGTTGACCAAAGGGTGCTCTAAAGTCATTCAGCCCCTATGGTCATTTTGAGGTCATTTTGAGCTTACCATATATCCAATATGCATGATGTGAAGGTAAGGTAAACCCAAACCACAACCTAAGTTACTATTACAGACCCATATTACAAACATTAAATTTACAATTACAAATTACACGTCTTTAGGGTCTTCTTGTTGCTTCAAGTGTCATTCTTTGAGATGCTCATCTAAGCCTGTACAAACATTTGAAAACCATCAAATACCTAAGTATTTGTCATTATCAAAACCAGGTGTGACCTATAAGGTCAACAGTCCGGTTGACTAAGGTGAAGGTCCAGTTGACTGGAGCTTCAAATCCACGAGTTTTAGTCGACCGCAGTGAAGATCCTGTCGACTTGATTTGGAACTTTTACGTGGACATCCTTCAGTTTTTTGGACATAACGTTTTTTATGGAACTCCAAATTATACGTTATTGTATCAACAAAAAGATAAGAGAATCTCCCACAACTTTAATGTTGAAGAAAATTTAAGATAACGGGTAATTGATTAATAAAATTGCTCATCATTGAGGTGGCAAAAACATGAACGAAATTATCTGCTATATAGAAACTTTTTAGTTTTTTGGGCATTACTTTTTCTAGAAAACTCCAAGTGGGATTTTCTTGGTATCAAAATAAATCTAAGAGAAAATCCCAAAACTTTCATGTTGAAAATATTTTAAGGTGATGAGAAGTAAGATGTACTCCCAAGAGGTGGGGTGAATTGGGTTTTTAAAATTTCTTCATAACTTTGTTTTACAAATTTCTTTGTTAAGTATTAATCTAGAAATTTGTTATTTAGAAATCACATGATCAAAATAATATTGATCAACAATATTTTGAAGTTGAATCAACAATCAATCCAAGTTCGAATGAATGATGTTAAAGATCAGCTTGATTAAAAATTGTAGAGTTTCAATATCCAAAAATCATATTTTTCTTAAACAATGAATAGTTATAATTCAAAGATTTGATTTTGTAAAGTCTTAAACTTTCCTTTGATTTTTTTCAACAAAAATCAATTTCAAGTTGTGATATTCAAAATCAGTATTCAATATTACTATTGAATTTGTTAAACTAACCAACAATCAATAAGATAGTGTGCTGATTTCAAATATGAACCACACTTAGTATTTTAGTAGCTTCCACTATGCAACAAGTATGTAATAATCATAATATGCAACAAGTATGTAATAATCATACACGCAGATTATATTCTTGTAGTAAATTAAAAAGAATAGGGAGGAAGAGCTGTAGACTAGATTTATTACAAGGCTTGGCCAGCAGCCTATGTCCTTGCCCCAAGGAACGACTATGAGGATTTTCCTTTCCAACTTTTGACTAGGAAAAGTTACAACCTCTCTGCTTATCATTTGGGGACCCCTATCTAACAGGAATACCCCTTCTTGATAGACAACGATCCAATCAACCCTGAATCGTCAAGAAAACAAGAAATAAGAACAACTTTGGTTTGTAGAAGAGAAACTCTCAGATAGAGCATATTCGTACAAGTGAAATACGAGATACTTCAACAATAAGCAATATAAATGAATGAAGCTTAGATGAATATCATCAGGGTTCTAATTTGATTTGAAAATATTAGTAGAAACGATCAGAAATCATGAGTTATATCAGCACAAGCACAACAAGGACTTTAGAAAATATTGTAGCAGAGAATTTTGAACTCTTAAGATGTGTATGCTTGATTGTTGTATTTGAGTTGCGAAAAATAATATGTATTTATATAGCAATAAAGCATATATTTATGTTTCTCAAGTTGATTGCAATGTTTCCTAAGTTTTTTCCAAGTTTAGAGTCCAAGGAATCAATTTTGGAAACTTTCCCTTGAGGTTTAAAAATTTAAAATACGAAGGTCAATCGACTATGACCTGAGGGTCAGTGGCCGAATCCTCTACAGTTCAACGTATTTTGAAACACAGTGGTGAGTTAATCACCTGAGTCCAAATGGTTAGTTGTCTATCTCAGTTCTATTTGCTTAAATTTGTTAGCATAAAAGGGTCAGTCACCTGATCAAACTATGTCACTTACCTAAACTTACAACTTTTATGAATTTTTAAAACTTTGATTTCAACACTTTAAACTTTGATCTTGGAAAACTTAAAAAAGTATTTTAAAAAGTATTTTCCATGGTTTTCAAAAATAGGTCTCTAGGTCAAATATAAGTCCAAAGAGCTTCAAACAATTATATTGAAATTGTGAAGTACTTACAAGAGACTTCTTATAAACTATAGCTTTCTATGTACTAAGTCTTCATCCATTTTACTTCCATTATTTGTGTCTATCTTGATTTCTTTCTTCAACAGACTTCAACTTCATTAGATCTTTTATCTTTAAGTCCAAGCTTTTAAAGAACTCATCAAGCACTTAAGATCTTGATCCTTTATAAAAACATTTGAGCCCTGAAACTTCACTAACCAAATATGTAAAGTACCATTAATTTGTTATCATCAAAATAAGATTCTAAGCTTTGTTAGGCCAACAATCTCCCCCTTTTTAATGATGACAAATAAGGAGTAAAAATGAGAAAGCCTTAATAAGGCTCCGCCTTACAACCAGCATAGTCTTAACAAAATTTGTAAAGTAGAACATATTCATGTTATTGCATACTAACTATCATCAGATTTCATCAAACTTAGGTTTAGTTTATCAAATTCAATTTAAGTCCATATTTCAAGATCATCAATGTCATGCTATTTTATTATATTTCATAGTTCAACAATTTCAATTTTCATGCTTTTATCAATTTCATTTTCCATGCTCGTCAATATAATATCAACAAATAGTATCAACAATGCCAATATTCATGATTATGCTCAATGTTGCCTCAATATTCATGATTATGCTTAGTGTTGCCTCAATTCTACCCAAAAACTTCTCCTCCTTTTGAAATCAATCAAAGAGAGAAGGTTATCAATAAACACAGACAAAGTTGAATGTATGGGGCTAGTATAAGCACAAAACGTATAATTACTTTTCATGATGCATAATAAGATAAGCAAGAAATCCCAAAATAGCATGAGAAAAAAAAAATCAAAAGAGCAAAAAAAATAAAATAAAATTGTATCTAGTGCATATATTATGACCCAAAAGTTTGTTTAAGCTAAGTAAATCATTTAAGCATCATCTGCATCAGCATCATCTTCATCTTCATCTTCTTCACCAGCATCATCAATACTTATGTCCATTGGAGCTTTACCACATGAAGAACCGGCCATATGCTTTTCAATATGACTAATCCTTTGATCAAGAGAATTGTAATAAGCTCGAAGAGATTCATAATTTTCCCGAAGTAAGGTGAATCCAGATCTCATTTCACCACAAAAACTAGTGAATTGCTACTGATAAGCAATGAACCATGAAGATGCATCATCTGCCTGAGGAGTACGTTGCTGAGCTAGCTGCTAAACAAGTGGTTATTGTTATTGAGCTTGTAGTCGATTTTGATTAAATTTAGGAAACCATCCTTGATCATGTTTCTCATAACCCATTTTCTTAAGAGTGGTAGATGAAAATATATCAAAATGGGTTCGCTTAATGAAGAGTTTAGATGGAGAAGCTATGCTTAGATGAGCAAATACAAGGTTTAGAATACCACCATATGGAAGAATTTCTCTACGAGCTTCTTCTCCAGAGATCATCCATTTTGAATCAAGCTTGGTAAGTCAAGTTTTTCACCTTTGAGTAAGAACCACATGACAAAGCAATCTAAATATGAACCATAGTCGTGTGATCGTACGTGAGGCAGAATGTTGTGCATAATGAGCTTCTATAGGATTTGTGCTTAAAGGTTAAGTTGTTTGTAGAGTGGAGGATGACCAAAATATGTAGGGGCTTCAGTCATAACAAGTGGGAGAAATTCTTCAAGGGTGAAGTATTGTGCCATAATCCAAGATTGTCCAAAAGATGGACACTCAAACTCACTTTGACGGATATTTAAAATTGTTGCTAATGTTTGTGGGGTAAGGGCAATTGATTTCCCCATTACTTCAGTAGATGTTACCATATCCTCTTTGACCATATTAGCATACAAAATTTTAACCAAGTTTGGATACACTCCCTTAGCTTGATAGGTAATGAACTTTTTCCCGTCCTAATGTGGAGCGACAAGCTATTGCTCTATATTGTTGCTATCATCCTTTGCAGAAGTAGAGCCTCTTGTTGCTATATATTTTCATTATTGGCATGATGATTCCAAAGAAAATGAACAGTGAAATCCTTTAAAATATGGTGGGAATGACGTAGGAGGATGTATTTTAGAAATTAGTTGTATGATTTGAAGTGGGGGAAGGCTGGTAGATGAAGGAGAAAAGAGGTTAGAGGAGAGGAGAGGCAGAGTCAGTAGACTAATGATTTAAAAATTAAGGTTCCGTGCTGTTAGGTATATAAATCGTGGTGTCAGTCACCTGAATTTTTGTGTATTTGAATTTTTTTTACCAAATAGTAGCGAGTCAGTCGACTGTGCCTCAGAGAGTCAACTGCCTGACCTTATTGAGCCTGAGAATTTTAGCAAAACAAAAAGATATCAAATTGACTGCGAATTACTTGTCAGTTGCCTGACCTCACTTGCTAGCTTAACACTCATTCAAGTTCTCTTCTCTAGACTACTTCTCTATTATACAATAAACCTAGTTCATGTCGTATAGAGATAAATCTATCCTCGGGAAGTGGTTTTGTAAATATATTATGCCATTGATCACTTGTATTCGCAAATTCAAGTGAGATGTCTTCTTTTTGCATATAATCTCTAAAAAAAAATGATGCCTAATATCAATATTATTGGTTCTTGAATGAGATATGGTATTTTTGGAGATATTAATGGCACTGGTATTATCACACTTTATAGGTATAGCTGAATACTCCAAATTAAAATCTTTTAATTGTTGCTTCATATAACGAGTTTGTGCACAACAACTACTTGCTGCCATGTATTCAACTTCTGCGATAGATAGGGGTACAAAATTTTGTTTCTAGAAGAACCAAGACACAAGAGATCTACCTAGGAAGTGGCAAATACCACTTGTGCTTTTGCAATCAGTTTTATATCTAGCATAGTCCACATCTGAATAGCTAATCATCTCAAAGCCTCTACCTTTAGGATACCATAGACCTAAGTCATTTGTACCTATCAGATATCTTAAGATTCTTTTGAAAGCTATTTGGTGTGATTCCTTAGGGGTTGATTGAAACTGGGCACACATACATACAATGAACATAATGTTCGGTCTACTAGCTGTCAAATAAAGCAGACTATCTATCATACCTCGGTAGTATTTCATATCTACTGATTTTCCTTTTTTATCTTTATCAAGATTTATGGAAGTACTCATAGGAGTCCGTAAAGGTTTTCCACCATACATATCAAATTTCTTAATCAAGTCTCTTATGTATTTTGATTAATTTATAAAAGTCCCATTTTTGGTTTGCTTAATTTGAAGTCTTAGGAAGTAAGTCAACTCTCCCATTATACTCATCTCAAATTCGTCCTGCATACACTTTGAAAAATCTTTGCATAATTCTTCATTTGTCGCACCAAAAATGATATCATCCACATATATTAGAATAATAAGAATATCTTCATTTTTAGATTGAAAACAATGTGTTGTCCACTTTTCCTCTAGAAAAGCCATTTTCTAATAGAAATCCACTTAAACGCTCATACCAAGCTCTAGGAGCTTGTTTTAGTACGTATAATGTTTTTTTTAATCTAAACACATGATTAGGGTAATGAACATCCTCAAAATGTGGAGGTTGTGGTACATAAACTTCTTTATTTATAAATCCATTTAAGAATGCACCCTTCACATCCATTTGATAAAGTTTAAATTCTCTATGAGATACATAAGCTAATAACATTCTTATGGCCTCAATTCTTGATACAAGAGTGAAAGTATCTTCATAGTCTATTCCTTCTTCTTGATTATATCCTTGAGCTACGAGTCTAGCCTTATTACGCACTACAATGCCATTTTCATCCTTTTTATTCCTAAATACCCATTTGGTTCCAATTTCCGAATGGTCCACGGGTCTAGGAACTAATTTACAAACTTTATTTCTATCAAACTGATTTAATTCTTCTTGCATGGCTATTATTCAGGAATCATCACTTAATGCTTCATCTATGTTCTTGGGTTCCTCCTAAAATAAGAATGCTTAATAACTACTCATATTCTTTAGAGAGGACCTAGTAGATACTCCTTGTGAATGTTCACCAATGATTTGATTCTTTGGGTGATTTCTTACAAACGTCCATTCTTTAGGTAGTTTAGATTGATCTATAGGTATATCATCGGAAGTTAAGCCCGATTCCTTCTTCTCATCTTTCACTTCTTGTATTTATAAGTCTTCTAAACTTTGCAATATTTTAGCTTCCTCAATGTCATATTGTTGACCCTATGGGTCATACCCTATTTTAATTATGACAAACACTCTAGTATTTAATGGTTTGATGAGTTTGTGTACAGGACCAATCAAACGTATCATATGGTGCACACACATGGATTTGTAGAAAACGAAGACTCAAAATGTGTATTCATTGTAATTTATATTTATCATATTGGGTCTGTAATAGTAAATAGGAAATGGTCTGTAATAATTAATGCCTTACCTGCATGGTAGGATCGATAAGCTCATGACTATAGATAGACCTTAGGGAACACCCTTTGGTCGACCGAAGGTCGACCGACACTGGATTTTTTCAGTGTCCTCAAACTAAAAAGGACCTAAAAATGACCCTAGGACACTCACACATGCATACATATGAATGGTCATGTGAATAGGGTGTTTGCATGCTTAAACAAGACCAAAATGCTTGAAATAGGCACATTCGGTCGACTGTACTTCACAGTACATATATTTCTGATCGACCGAACCCAAACCAAGTCAACAGTTTGATCACAGTCCAATCGACTGAACTCATATAGTTCATTTACACCAGGTCGACTGAACTCCCTTTTAGTCAACACTTTGATCTCCTAGTCGACCGAGCCCAAAATGAACGCAAATGGTTTGGTCGACTAAGGGTCCTCATGAGATGTCCCAACTACCTAGTCGACTGAACTTTCCAGTTCAAATACTCCCAATCGACCGAATTGCGCTAATTTAAAAAAATTGCCCTTCCCGGTTGACCGAGACCATAGTTCATTTCCACCTAGTTGACCGAACCTCGGTAATTTTGCCCTCGACACATGTGTCCAGTCAACTGAGTCCCCAGTTCATTTTTGTCTTGGTTGACCGAACCATATGAACTTGGGTCGACCAAAAATGTTTCTGGTAGACCGAAGCTCTTGGGTTGGACTTAATTTTTACCGTGGTTAATATTTTTAAACGGGGTTAACTCGGTTAAAATATATTAACCCCCTTCTATATATACCCCCTCATTTGGAATAATTAGTATGAGATTAGCAAATATAATTAGCTAATATCCTCTCAATCTCAAAAAAGCCTATTTTTCATATTCAAGCTTTAAACTCCCACTCTTACTCATTCATATTGCAAAAAAAAAAAAAACCTCTTTATAAGAGTATTCTTGTGTTTATCTCACCAAGCTTAAACTCTCTCTTGGTTGTTCTGTTTGAGATTTATATTTCATAGAGAGTAAGCTGCAAGTTCTCCTAAGGGGCTTCTTAAATAAGCATTCCGCAGGAAAACTTCTATGGGCTTCTGAGTTTTGCATTCTTATTGCAATACTCAAGAGTTCATATTGTGTTTTGGTTGCAAAAATATTATACATCATTTTCAAAAATATCTCTCGTACGTATCTTTAAGAAATTTATTTTTAGATATTTTCTTAAGTGCTAAAAGATCTTTGTTGTTACACCTTTTAATTGAGATTATCTTTTTATTACAAAGATCAAATAAATATTTTGAAAACCATTTTTAAATATCTCTTGTGGTTTATATTGAGAAATATTATTTGTTGAGATATTTGAAGTGTGCTAATGATCTTTATTGGTGCATTGTGATTGAAATATTATTTTGACACAAAGATCCTATCATTAACACTCTCATGCACTGATTGCTATATTTGCATAAATATTTGAGAGTAGACACTTAGACTATACCAAGCTTATTGTATTCTATCTCTTGGTAGTGCACTAGTTATACTGTGTGTATTGGGTACAAATCTGCTTTATACGAAAGCACAATCATTGTACCATTTGATTATATTTCAAATCTATTTAATTTCTAGGCACGGGTCTGAAAAGGGAGACTAGCCCTGGAATAGTACCGGACTGGCTTAGACCTAGTTAGGAAAGCTAGGTGCACCATCCTAGAAAGGTGTGTAGGTTGAGGTTAGCTCTGCTAATTGACCTGCTTAAGGTTGAGGTCAGCCCTGTGGTAATTGACCTAATTGTAATTGATGCCACTCCACCCTTTAAGTGAGTATTAGTGGAATCCTTGTGCTTGTTAGCCAAGGCGGGGATGTAGGCAGTTTGGCAAACCTTGATAACATTTCTAGGTGTTGTCTCCTTTACAGCTTTATTGTGCATGCTTGGTTAATCGTTTATTGCAGTTTAAATTCCATTGTATACTTACATTGATTCGTTTTACATGCACTTAATTGACCTTAGGCTTGTGTAATACTATTGTTAGATGATTGCTTAAGGGATAAAATTTTTAAATACCAATTCCCCCCCCCCCCCCCCTCTTGGGATTGCACCAAAGCTAACACATATGGTTTAGAAAATGGATTTGCAACATCCAAAGTTACATGTATTGATTCTATGATTGTGATAATCCTTTTTCTATAGATTCTAAAGGCTTTACTATTCAATGCATATCCTAAGAATATTCTTTCGTCTGATTTCACATCAAATTTTCCCAAGTCCCCTTTGTCATTTAATACAAAACACTTACATCCAAATACATGAAAGTAAGATATGTTGGGTCTTCTATCTTTCCATAGTTCATAGGGGGTCTTTTTTAGGATTGATCTAAAAGAGACTCTATTCATCACATAACAAGCGGTATTAACCGTTACAGCCCGAAAGTACTCAAGTAAATTATGTTCATTTAACATGGTCCTAGACATTTCTTGAAGTGGCCCTTTTTCTATTTCAACAACTCCATTTTGTTGAGGAGTTTGAGGAGCTGAAAAATTGTGGGTTATTCCATATTCATCACAAAAATTTTCATCTTCTTTATTTTTGAATTCTCCTCCTTGATCACTTTTGATATTTAGAAGTCCATACCGCTTTTCATTTTGGAGTTTCTTACACAAGTTGATCAGTATCTTGCAAGTTTCATCTTTGGAGACTAAGAAGAGTACCAAGGTAATCCTGAAGTAGTCATCAACAATGACGAAAGCATATTGCTTTCCTCCTATACTTTGCGTTCTAGTAGGACCAAATAAATCTAAATGGATAAGTTCTAAGGGTTTACTATTGGAAATATGTTTCTTCTTTCTAAAACTTGTTTGAGTTTGCTTTCCAAGTTGGCCAGCATCACAAATTTTGTCTTTTACGAACTTTGTGCTAGGTAGGCCTTCAACTAAGTTCTTTTTAGCTAATTTAGATAAAAATCCATACTCGTGTGTCCTAGTCTTCTATGCCATAGCTAGCTGGCTTCATTCATGGCTGTTAAGTGTTGGCCTAATATGGCTTACTAATCTTATTTTGATAATAAAAAATCAAAGGTAATTTAACATGTTTTCGTGAAAGTGATAATACTTCAGGAATTAGGTCTTTAATCATGAAGCTCAATACAAGACTACAAAAGGGAATAAAAGCTTAAATGACATAAGGCATAAATTCCAAAGATGACATGATGAAAGCTTAGGGAATTTAAGAAGCCTAAAGAATTGAAGCTCAAAGGCAAGATGGAATAAGCAAATGACAGGGATGAAGTATCCAAGCTTAGAATATGTTTAAAGTCTTAAGAGAGTCTCTATGTTAGTACTTCACTCAAATGATGATAAGATTGGATTTGAAGCTTTTTAAGAAACTCATTTACTTAGAGAATATATTTTGAAAAACCCCAAAAAATATATTTAAAAAGTGTTAAATTATTTTGGGGAAAGCAAAAGAGCAAAAAGAATTTGGACACAAAATGAAAAATAAGTTTTTTGGTTTGTCTAGGCGGCTAACAGTGTCAATTCGGGCAACTAGCAAATAAACATAATGATTTTAAAAGAACCTAAGAGGACCCAGGTGACTGACTTGTAATAACTGAGTTGAATGACTCCTTACGACCTTTGAAATTCTCAGTGTTTTAATGATCCAGGTGACTGACTCCTCGTTCTCAATCTATTAACTCTTCGAGAATTCAAATTTTAAAAATAACGAGAAGTTTCCAAAATTGAGTTTTTGAATTGTAAACGTTATGAAAACTTGGGAAACACTCCAAGTCACTTGGGGAACATGAAGTACTCCTTTCTAAACATCTATAAATACTTCCCAAAGTAGGGAATTCAAAACTCCAAGTGCACAGCAATCAAAGCTCTCTTTCTCTAAAACTCTCAAAGCTCTCTTGCTCTCAAACTCTCTAAAGTTCCCTATTGAATTTTGTTGTGAAACTCTCATGAATTTCTGAGCATATTCTGAATTCTTTCAATCAAGAAAAAAAGCTCATGGTGAAATACCTCTAAGGCTTCAAATTCTCTCTATTATTATTTTGAATTGAACTATGTAGTTTTTCTTTATTGTTGTACTAATCAGCTTTTGTTGAGAGTGTTTCTGTACACCAAATTTGTTCTTATTTTTGTAGATGGTTCAGGTCTTTAAATCGTTGTTGGACCAAGCATGGGGTATTGTTTGTAGAGGCAAACTCTAGCCTATTAAAGGAGAGATTCTAAGGTTGCTTTTGCTCATAAAAGAAGTGTGTAAGGTTGCTCCTACCCGTAAAGGAGTGGTATAGTGGAATCCTTAAGTATGTTGCCTAAAGTGAGGACATAGGCAGGTATAGTCGAATATCATAAAACTCATGGTGTCACTCTCTTCCTTACTCTCGTTTAAATTTCTGCTTATATAAACTGCGTGGTTGGATTTTAATTTTCTGCTCATATTAACTACATGGATTGGATATTAAATAAACTGAAGATTAATTTTACTTTGGAATTGCAGAATCCAAAAGGGGAGTACGTTGGTTGATCAATAGTTATTGAGGAAACCATAAGAGAGTACGTTGATTGATTAACACCCACAACTCATTAATTGAAAGTTTATGTAAATTTTGAGTTTTGGTGGAGTGTTGAAAACTTCAATTGTGATTCATATTGAGAAAACAAACTTATTAATATAAGGATTTTTATGACCTACGTACTTAAACTCTACTTTGAGTTACTCAATTGCTAAATCTTGGAAGCATTCTGGAATCATTCCTTATTTTGAATATTATTTTTGGTTATCTTGGTTGGATTAAATTAAATTTTTGAAAAGGGATATTCAAATTGGTATATTCATTCATAAAGGTTTTAACTAAATAAATTTTCCATAGAATTTGTAATTGTAAATCAACTTTGTATGTGTGGTTGCTGAACTTAAAAGGAATTAATTACATAAGGTAAAAAGAAATTTAAAAATCCCAATTTAACATGTGCTTGCTGAACTTAAAAGAAATTAATTACATAAGGCAAATCTTAATTAGAAGCTATATAAAGATCTCTATGGCACACATAAGTGTATCCCTTTTTGCTGAGGGTCAATCCTTAACTAGACCTACTATTTTTTGTGGTGTAAACCACACTTTTTGGAAACAAAGAAAAATAATATATCTACAAACCATGGATTGGAAGGCATCGAAAGTTGTCACACATGGTGACCACATCCCCACTAAATTAGTTGATGGTAAAGAAGTACCAAAAGAGGAAAAAACATGATCGATAATGATTTTAAGATGCTACAAGTTAACTCAAGTGCCATGAATGCACTATATTGTGTTCTGGATGTAAATAAGTTTAATAGGGTCATGACATGTAAGTCAGCCAAAGAAATCTGGGATAAGTTAGAGGTAACCTATGAAGGAACTGTTAGTGTTAAAGACAATAGAATCAACATGCTCACAAGCGAGTATGGGGCCGTTAGGATGAACCCAGATGAAACTATCACTAGCATGTATACTAGGTTTACTCACATAATAAACTCCTTAAATGCTTTGGGGAAAAATTACTCAATGTATGAAATGATTCAAAAAATTCATAGAAGACTTCCTCCGATATGGGAACCTAAGGCCATAGCGATCACGGAAGGAAGAAACCTAAAAAACACTTCTCTTGATGAGTTAATTGGATCCCTTCTCACATATGAGATGACAATAAACGAAAGAAATTCTGAAAATAACAATAAAAATAAGAAATTAATAGCCCTTAAGGCTGCCAAAGAAAGCTCCAGTGATGAAGATGAAGATAATGAATTTGATGATGAAGAACTAGCCTTCATTACTAAAAGATTTGAAAAGTTTTTAAGAAAGATTAGGAAAAAAGATAAGAAAAAGAAAAAGAAGGCAATGAAGGCTACATGGGATGATACAAGCTCAAGTGAATTAGAGAACGAATCAAGTGAACAAGAAGTTGCCAACATATGCTTCATGGATCATAATGACGAGGCAAACTCCTACTATAGTTCATCGAAAGAGTCTAGTGAGTAGTCATGTAATGATTAATGTAATAGTATGCCTTCATAGAAAGAAATCCAAGATGAATTATTTCCCTTACACAATAGGTTCATTAAAGTATCTAAAAGGAATATAGCTTTGAAAGAACAAAATGAAAATCTGAAAAATTTGCTAGAATCTTCTAAATTAGTTGAAAAAGAAAAAGACTCTCATATTGATAACCTCATGAAGAAAATAAATAACATGTCTCAAGATTTGGTAAAACTATAAGTAAATGGTGAAAGCAAGAAAGACTTAGAAATAAGTAACTTTAAAAGTAAAATTGAAGATAAAAACAAGATCATTAACAATTTTACTAGAGGAAAAGAGACTTTTGAAAAGATGGTTGGACAACAAAGGATGATTAGTGATAAAGAAGGAATTGGATACAATGGAATTGAAAACAAAAAGAAGAAGAACCTATTTATGGGATATTTTGTAAGTGAAGCAAAATACTATGCTAGTACATCTTCTACAAATATTCTTGAACACACTACTTGCTTCTTGTGTAGGAATAAGGGAAACATAAAGTTTAATTGTCCACTTAAAAAGAAGTATGTCAAAATAAAAATGAACGGAATGTAAACACTAAAAATAGATAGGACTAAAAAAGAATTAAGAAGGTTTGGGTTCCCAAAGTAACATCTTGAATCCTTCCTTGTAGGTATGCTTTAGGACCACTTTATTAAAAGAAAAATGGTACTTGGATAGTGGGTGTTCAAGACACATCACTGGAGATAAAACCAAGTTCACCACACTAATTCAAAAAGATGGAGGGTATGTCACCTTCGGCGACAACGCTAAAAGTAAAATCATCAGAATCACAAAAATAGGTAATGAATCCTCATTAACAATAGATGATGTTTTACTAGTGGATGGATTAAAGAATAATCTTTTAAGCATAAGTTAACTTAGTGATAAGGGATTTGACATAGTCATTAAGCAAGATAAGTGCATAGTTCAAAATCCAAGAAAACATGAAGTTCTATTTACAGATTATAGAGTCATTAATGTATATTGTATAAACCTTGAAAACCTAATCTCTCTAGAAGTAAGATGCTTGGCTGCCATAAATGAAGCCAGTTGGCTTTGGCATAGAAGACTAGGACATACAAGCATGTATTTTATATCAAACTTATCTAGAAAAAGTTAGACAAAGGTTTACCAAGCACAAAATTCATAAAACATAAAATTTGTTATGCTTGCCAGCTTGGGAAGCAAATTAAAACAAGCTTAAAAAAGAAGAAAACAATATGCTTTTGTCATAGTTGATGACTACTCTAGGTTTACCTGGGTACTCTTTTTAGCCTCCAAGGATGTAGCTTGTAGTATGTTAATAAGTTTGTGTAAGAGACTTCAAAATGAAAGAGGATACGGCATCTCAAATACTAGGAGTGATCAAGGAAGAGAATTCAATTACAAAGAAGTTGAAAAATTCTGTAATGAACATGAAGTAAGTCATAACTTTTCAACACTTAGAACTCCACAAAAAAATGGAGTTGTTGAAATAAAGAATAGAACACTTCAAGAAATGGCAAAAAAAGTGCTCAATGAACATAAGCTACCAAAGTATTTTTTGGCTGAGGCAGTAAATACCGCATGCTATTTGATAAATAGAGTATCAATAAGATCAAATTTAAATGAAACTCCCTATGAACTATGGAAAGGCAGAAGGCCTAACATATCTTACTTTCATGTTTTTGGAAGCAAATGTTTTGTATTAAATGATAAAGATGATTTAGGTTTAAATTATACACCTTTTTGTTGATGTCAAAAGGGGGAGAAAAATTAGGAGCAAAAATAATAACACACAAAAATTAGAAGCAAAGAAGAATGAGCAAAAACTGTTATTGATGTTATGCAAAGGGTGAGATATACAAAGGGGGAGAAAATGTTATTGAAGCCATAATTGAAACATCATGAGCATATTCATTATGAGCATATTTCTTATTTCATTTGGATTCAGGATAAACACTTTGTGTATGAACATGAGCATATTGCCATTCATTGAATATTTGATGCATTAATTGAGGGGGAGCCTTAGTTGGGCGTAACCCATTATATATTTTTGCTTGTGCATTTGTCATCATCAAAAAGGGGGAGATTGTCGACTCTATGAGTCCAATCTTGTTTTGATAATGACAAATCACTTGGTATTTGATCTGTGCATTAAGTTTGTGTACAGGACCTATATTAACCATGCACGGAAAGATAACAAGTTATGGATGCCTTCAAGTAAAGCCTACAAATCACAGAAAGCATCTTGGAACTTAAAGAGTACGAGAATCAAGATGCAAGTGGCAAAGTTCAAGAAACTCTTGGGAATGGGTATTTAGAGCTTAAGTATTTACATTGGCATATGATTTATTTTGAAGCTCATTATAACTTAGAATGGTTTTAGGATTCATGCATTTCATGTACATCATTAGGAAACTCTCATGGACCTTGAAATGTTTTCAAAATCGTGAAAAATATATTTTATGAAAGATCCAAGAAAAGAAGCCAAGCATATTTTTAGTTAGATATAAAAATTTGAGAGAATGGGTAATTCGGTTGCCTGAACTCAAACCTCAGGAGCCTGAAGTCGAGTTCGGTTGCCTGAACTCGCGGGAAAGCCTAAAAATCAGCTCTTTATTAAAAAGACACGCGAAGTATCTTATTGATCCAACGGCTGAGATTAATTCTAAGGGTAATATAATATATATTATGAATATCTAAACCCTAGAACATAGGCACAAGGAAAAACCAAGAAAGATATACTTCTCATTGCAAGGTTTGAACCCTAGAGCCGGTTTTTCTGCAATTCAATCTTCTTCCATCTTCGTTTGGGAAAATCTCTGCTGAAATCAAAAGAGCATTCATTCATCCAACTAAACTTTGATCTAGTATTAAGGTTTGATCTGTCAAGTTATCATTTTTCAAGAATCTCTCATCTCTTTACTTGTTTATCGTTAGAAAGAGGATTTGATCTTCAGTGTGTATTCACATATAAAAACTGAATTTTGGGAAGATCATGTTTTGAGAAAAACTTGTTAGCTTGGTTGATTGATTTGAACTTCAAGAAGTAGATAAACACATATTCATATATGTTGTTCATTGGGCTTCTTATTGAAAAACCTACTTTGATTAAAATATTGGAACTTGAAGGAAAACTTTGTGGTTTTTGATTGAGTTGTATTCAACTCAAATTTTTGTTAAATAGCTCACTTCAAATATACTTGAGCATCTTTACAAAGTGAATCAAGAACCCTAGTGGACTCCAAAGCATTCCAAATATATTTTCACTTGGGAGTTTTTGATTAAATACGAATTTATGTGTTGACATATATCATACATCAAACGATTGTATCATTTTTCATGAATTCTTGAGCTTCAAGTTATATCATATGATAATGTACTAGGAAATTGAATTGTACTCACAAGCTTTTGTTGGAAGCATTGTTTTGAGTGTTATTTCTCAGATTTCATTATAAACACGGTTCGGGTTGTGAACCGGGTGTGAGGAGGAAGTTGTACCTCTTGTGAGCAGCGGATAAGGAGGGAGCTGTACCTCTTGTAAGCAGCGGTTTGTAAGGGAAGCTCCGTCCCACTTTAAGGAGCAGGGTTATTAGTGAATCCTTGAGTGGTTGCTCAAGGCGAGGACGTAGGCCAAGTCAGCTGAACCTCATAAAATCACGTTTGTCATCTCTCTTCCCTTTACTCTTTATTTTTCGCGTTGTATTTAAATTGAGTATATTGCATGCATAGATAGGATTTCCACACTCACACATAATTGAGCAACGAGAAGTAGTTGGTAAACTTATAAGAAGTGTGCAAAAGAAAATTAAGTGAATTAATTTTTTAATATCCAATTCACCCCCCCCTCCCTCTTGGGATTACACCTTAATCAACAATAGGTGTATAGGCTAAGATTTGGTTAGATTTGGAAGATGGAAGATGATATTCTTGGTGTTTTTGGATGGGAGGAAGCTAAGGAAAGGGAGAGAGTGAGAGCACACGAAGAGACAAACCCTAGGTCAATTGAATGACCACTTGAATGGCTTGGGTTTTTATAAAGGAGCCTAGGGTTTTTCTGTCAGTTAGTCGATTGACCCTAGGGTCAGTTGGCTGACTGCTTTCTATATCATGAACAATAATTCAGTTAGTCAGCTAGGCCTTTGGTCAGTCAGCTGACTGTAAGTATTTCTTTAAATTTTGTCTTTTCACTTAGTATCTCTACTATGTAATAGATCAAGCTCTCTTCTAATGGTTATGAATCTATCTTCCGAGAGACGTTTAGTAAAGATATCAACCCATTGATCATTTGTATTGATAAACTCAATAATGATGTCTTCTTTTTGATCATGCTCTCTTTGAAAGTGATGTCTTATGTCAATATGCTTGGTTTTTGAGTGTAAAATGAGATTTTTAGATATATTTATCGCACTTGTGTTGTCACACTTAATTGGTATACTTGTGTATTTCAAGTTGAAATCTCTTAATTGCTATTTCATGTACAATGTTTGTGCATAACAACTCCCGGCTGCTACATATTCAGCCTCAGCAGTTGACAAAGCCACGAAGTTTTGTTTCTTAGAGAACCAAGAACCTAAAGATCTTCCTAAGAATTGGCATGTGCCACTTGTACTTTTTCTATCTATTTTACATCCTACATAGTCCGCATCCAAATAACTAAACATTTCAAATATGGTGTCCCTAGGATACCATAGTCCTAAGTCCATGGTGCCTATTAAGAATCTTAAGATTCTCTTAATAGCTATTAGGTGTGATTCCATAGGTTCTGATTGAAAACGTTCACATATATACACACTTAACATTATGTCAAGTCTACTGGTTGTTAGATATAGTAGACTTCTAATCATACCTCCATAATACTTTGTGTCTACAGGTTTTCACTTTTCATCTTTGTCTAGACTGATGGAGGTACTCATAGGTGTTCATATGGGTTTACTATTTTCCATACCAAATCTTTGTATCATTTCTCTTAGGTATTTTGATTGACTTAAGAAAGTCCCATGCCTGGCTTGTTTAATTTGTAATCCAAAAAAATAGTTTAACTCTCCTATTATGCTCATTTCAAATTCTTCTTGCATACATTTTGCAAATTCTTTACATAGATATTTATTAGTAGCACCAAATATTATATCATCTACATAGATTTGAATTAGGAGTATATCCTCTTTCTTGGTTTTAATGAACAAGGCACTACCAATGTTTCCTCTTGAAAACCCCTTCTCAATTAGAAGTCCACTAAGTCTTTCATACCATGCCCTAAGGGCTTGTTTTAATCCGTATAAAGCATTAGTTAGTCTAAATACATCATTATAATTTTCTATATTGGGGTTGTTCAACATATACCTCTTCATTATTATACCCATTTAAGAATGCACTTTTGACATCCATTATTTTGTATAACTTAAATTCTCTGTAGGAAGCATAAGCTAACAACATTCTTATATCTTCCATTCTAACTACAGAGGCAAATGTTTCATTATAGTTTATCCCTTCTTCTTGGTTATACCCTTTAGCTACAAGTCTAGCTTTGTTTCTAATGACTATACCATTCTCATCCTTTTTATTTCTAAATACCCATTTAGTTCCTATGATCGAATGATTTTCAGGTTTATGTACTAATTGCCATACTTTACTTATTTCAAATTGGTTTAATTCTTTTTGCATAGCAATTATCCATGAGTCATCTTTAAGGGTCTCTTCAACATTTTTAGGTTCATCTTGAGATAGGAATGCATAGTGATTACATATATTCTTTAAAGAAGATCTAGTAGTTACACCTCTAGATGGTTCACCTATAATTTGATCTTGAGGGTGATCTTTTATATACTTCCATTCTCTTGGTAATTCGGGATTTTCTATAGTTTTATCTTTTGGGATTTCTTCATTTACTTCTTTTTCTTCTTTGATTTCTACCTCATCCTCCTTTTTGAAAATATCATCATTTTCTTCATTTTTGACTTCTCTTGAAAGAGGGTTTGATTCATCCAAGTTTACGTGAATTGATTCAATGATGGTTAGTGTTCTTTTGTTATAGATCCAGGCCTTACTATTTGTAGGGTATCCTAGGAAAATTCCTTCATCTGATTTAGCATCAAATTTTCCTAAGTTATCTTTGTTATTGAGTACAAAACACTTTCACCCAAAAACATGAAAGTAAGTTACGTTAGGCCCTTTTGCTTTCCATAATTCATAAGGTGTCTTGTTTAGACTTGATCTAATAGAACCCCATTAATTACATAGCAAGTTGTATTTATAGCTTCGGCCCAAAAATACTTGGCTAAGTTATTTTCATTAAGCCTAGTTCTTGCCATTTCTTGAAGAGTCCTATTTTTCCTCTCCACAACTCCATTTTGTTGTGGGGTTCTAGGTGTTGAAAAGTTGTAGGACATAAATTTTTGAAAATACAAATTCACCCCCCTCTTGGGTTCACGGTAAAGCTAACAATGAGGACGATCTCAAACACATCTCATCATTCCATGCCATTGCGCACATTTCTAAGTGTTGAAAAGTTGTAGGACATAAATTTTTGAAAATACCAATTCACCCCCCTCTTGGGTTCACGGTAAAGCTAACAATGAGGACGATCTCAAACACACCTCATCATCCCATGCCATTGCACACAAGTTGGAAATCTCAGAGTCCCTGCATTCTTAATCTGAATCACTATTGTTTTGTCTATCCCATGAGGTACCTTCTTTTATGGCTTTCTTCTTTTTCATAGACTCCTATTTTAGCAACGGGCTGTCAAGTTTGATATGCCTAACCTTTTTACAATTATAGCAGGTGGGAGCATTCAATTTTTATTTTCTTTTACTAGACTCTCCCTTCTTAAATACAGAATCTCATAACTTTTTGTATGGCCTACTGTTCTTTCTGAAGAACCTGCTGAACTTCCTAGTAAGCATAGCCATATCATCTTCAGATTCAGGTTCACTACACTCACTACATGTATTAGTTGATGTTTTTAATGCAGTCACTTTCTTCATTTTATTGTGCTCATTTAGTCTCTCATTAATACCTAACTCATAGGTGATAAGTGAACCTATCAGTCCATCTAGTGGCATAGCCTTAAGCTCTCTACCCTCAGATATGGTTGTAGCCTCTGCCTCCCAAACAAGAGGCAAACCCCTAAAGACTGTCCTAATCATCTCATATGTAGGATAGCTTTTACCTAATGCATGTAGTGAATTAATGATGTGTGTGAATTTAGTGTACATGCTCTATATGGACTCACCAATGTTCATCCTAAATGCTTCACACTCACTGGTCAACATATCAATCCTACTATCCTTCGCATCTCTAGTACCATTGTAGGTGACCTCTAACTTGTTCCATATTTCTTTAACAGAAGAACATGCCATAACTCTATTAAATTCATTAACCTCAAGTCCATAGAAAATATTATTCATGGCAGTAGCATTTAAACTAGCATCTTTCATATCCTCATCAGTATATTCTTCTTCTGTCTTAGGAGCATTGGTTTAGCCTTCAATTTTCATGGGGACATAGTTTCCCTTATAAACAACTCTCCACACCTTCCAGTCAATGTTGTGAAGATAAATACATGTCCTCTGTTTCTAGAAGGCATAATTGACACCACATAAAACTGGAGGATGTGTGGAAAAGGGTCCTTTAGGGAAAGGGGTTACAATGTTATGAGCCGTCTAGATCTTTTGTAGAAAAACGTTTAAGTCTAAGCTACTAGGCTCTAATACCAATTGTTAGCTTTACTGTAATCCTAAGAGGGGGGGGGGGTGAATTGGTATTTTAAAAATTAATTCCCTAGGTCAATCAACAAGTAGCAGTATTATACAAACTTAAGGTCAATCTAGTGCAGATAAAATAAATCAACATAAATTAAGTGAAAATTAAACTGCACAAGTAATCGAATTAAGCATGTGCAATAAAACAATGTGGAGAGACAACACCTGATATGTTATCGAGGTTTGGCAACAGTACCTATGTCACCGCCTTGGCTCATAAGCACAAGATTACACTAAGGCTCACTTAATGAGGGGAGCAACACCTAAATACAACTAGGTCAATTAGCACAGGGCTGTCCTCAAACTTTACAACCAATCCTTCTAGGATGAATTTACGACCCCTTAGGCTATGTCTGGAACCAATTTTCAATTACAAGATGCATACAAATAACATGCTTCTCAATCAAACATATTTGCACCAGAAATAATCAAAGCACACCAATAACGTAAGAACAATAAGCTCAATGGTGTATATGTGCAATCAACACTCAAAGTAATGACTATCTCAGTGACGACCTCAAAATGTACATCATTTATATATATATATATATATATATATATATAAACTGTTTTGATACCCCCTGCTATGGAACTTGAGCCTCGAAAGGCACGGGGGTAAATCTGAATATCAAATCATACCTATGCAACGGAAACGTAATCCATACATTCCATACACATCATACAATACTAGGGATCTGTATTTCCAAACCATACTATATAATACATCTCTCTTCAAAATATCTATCCCAAAACACAAAACCCTGCACAAACTTACCCTCTAATCCAGGGTAATCAAATATACTCTTTATCCGCGAGCTTGGTCAGCTCGCCTAGCTGGCTCACCTGAAAAATGTTAAAGTCATAGGGTGAGTCGACGCTCAATAAGTGGAAATATGTTATTACTAGTGTGTGGCGACTAAGTTGTATATTGTTAAAATAACAACTAAAATGTAATGTAATGGTAAATCTGTAAAGCATGTCCATCATTTTCACAATTTAAAATATAATTGTATCATCTGTATTTTCTACTTTTCATACTGCTAATATCATACTATACTCATCAGATACTGTAAAACTATATACATATACATAATTGTGCTTTATCCCTGGAACTTTGTATGTCATGATTTGACCCCTCACGACAGGGTTGTGCGGCCCATAGGCGGGACTTAATCTGGTCGGCCCTCCAGATAAGTCAATATACTCTACACTACCTTAGCCTAGCCAAACTGCATACTCTCCTAGGCGTGGGGCTGGCTACTACCTCGTCAAACTGGTTCCCTCAACCCAGCAAACTAGGGAGCTACATCCTCTCCGAGCATAGTTTGACGGTACCCACACACTATCCGAGGTATGTGGTTGCACTCTATCTATATATAGCAACAGTACCATGCTCTATATTCTTTACCTGTATCTATCTGTAATCATTCCTTAGGGATCTGATACTATATATATACATATATACTCTTTTACTGTTTTCATCATGTTTCCAAAATTACCATAACGCTATCTTTTGTACTGTAAATACTGTAATCTCTGTATGCTGTATTTGTAGCATCTTGATGCTATCTCTATATATCTGTCTGTACACTCTATCTGTATACTCTATATGTTATGGTAATAGGAAACATGGCAAACTATAAATACTGTGTATACTATAATGAATAAAGCTGTAATATACTGATATGAGTAAAACTGTAATATACTATTCTTGATAAAAATCTGTGATATACTGGTTTGTATGAAACTATAACATACTGATATGAGTAAAACTGTAATTTACTATTCTGGAGAAATGTCTGTGATATACTAATCTGTATAAAACTATAACATATTGATCTGAGTAAAACTGTAATTTACTATTCTAGATAAATGTATGTGATATACTAATCTGTATAAAACTATAACATATTGATCTGAGTAAAATTGTAATATATTGTCTATATCTATGTATTCAGTATAGTATGATATATTGTAAAAACTATATAAGTTCTTCATCACATAAATATCTACTCAAGCCACACAAGCATTTAAAACTTATATTCTGTAAAACTAGGTAATAAGCTGGTTTATACATATGTGTAAAACCTCTGATAACATTAGAAAAATTCCTAGCATAGCATATTTCCCTTACCTTATTAATGAAAGGTCCCTCACTGAACTCTAGCCTTACACCCGCAAGGTTCTCCACTCAACACCCTGAAAACAACATCCCTCAAAACAAAACATCAGTATTTCTTCGTGTATTGTATTTCTTATAATTGAGGGAAAGAAAAATACTGAATAAAATGTCTTTTCCTGAGATTAGGATGAAATCCAAACCAACTCCACCAACGATCAGCTCTAGCAGACTTGTAGAGAACTTCACCAGGAGTGTTGTGGTGGCTTCAAATCATTGATCTAGTGTAAAACGGACCCGAAATCGAAGAGAGAAGGAGGGAGATGTGTTTTAGAGAGAGATAGAGGGGGTTTGCACTGAAAATTCATCTAAAAATCCGGGTTTTCATGATTTATAGAGTCGGATTCGTCGGCGAGACACGTCACCTCATCGATGAGTCCTTTAATAATTTCGCCGATGCACTTCCTTCCTCGTCGATGAATTTCAGACTGTCCCAAAAACCATTTTGGGTATCTTCTCGTCGACGAGGCGTGGCTTCGTCGACGAGGTCCCTTTATCCGCTCGTTGACGAGGCCTGTGTGTTAGTTCTGGCTTATTCCATACAAAGTGCAATGTCATCAACGAACGATGCATACTACCTCCTTCTATTTCTGTTTCCATTCCCCCGCCCCCCCTCTTCATTATTTAAAAATCATTATTTTTCAGGTTGTTACAATCTCAATTCAAGCACACAAGTGTATCAACAAGCTAATCTTTTAAACTATGTAAAGATAAAATCTCAATCACAATTTAGGGTTTCAAAGATTTATGCCAAGAGTAATTAGAATGTCTCAAAAATATTTTCTCAATATCAAAGTACAAAGAGAGATTCAAATATAAGCTTGTAAAAAGATTTTTGCACACACAAAAATACAAGCCCAATGTGTCTTACAATAATTATGCAAAGACTCACTTAGCTATAAGATTTTTCCCACACAAACATCTATCAAATAAAATGAGGGGAAAAACCAAGCTAAACCCTTAATCTGAAAATCAAGTATGCAATAAACAAATGAGGGTTTCTAGCACACTAGAACAATGAATGAACACTCATAAGGCTTGATTTTTGAAAAGAATGGTAGTATATGAGTATAAAGAAATAGAGTTTGGGAAATTTCAGAGGATTTTTTACTTAATCAATATGCGAATTAATTGCAAATCTGAGCAAATGAACCCATATATATAGAAGAGGTCAAAATTATAACCATTGGGGATACATAGGGAATTATTAAATTTGTTTTAAAAACATTTAAGAAAATTAACCTTGTTTAACTTAAAATAACCATGGTAAAAATTAAAACAACTCAAGAGTTTTGGGCACCTGACCCATGGTTTGGTTGCCCGAACAGACACAATAGGAAAAATAATTTTTCAACATTTGGGTGCTTGAATAAGGGTTCAGTTTTCTGACCAAGGCAAATTTCAATTTTTTTTTAGGTTCGGTCGCCTAGTCTTGAGTTCGATTTACCGAACTCATATGATCGGTAGCTCGAGGTAGTTTTGAACGTGTAAGTTCAGGCTGCCGAGTTAGTGGAAAAGTCAGAATAAAGATTTAGTTGACCATGGACGCTACAGTCGTTTTGGTTCGGTCGCCCATCGTCAGGTCAATACTCCGACTAGTCAACGGTTCAGTCGATCGAGGTGTTTTGAACACCAAAGTTTGGTCACCCAAAACCTTACTAATTTAGCCCTTTAGGTCCTGATTCAATTTAATTGATTTCCTAGGTAGTATATGTAATTTTGGGGACTATCTTACGTGTAAGTGTAAGGAAGTAGGGTCATTTTAAGGTCTTTGAGCTTATTATTTCTGCATGCATGATATGGAGTAAATATTACAGACCTTTCCTATATTACCGTTACAGACCCAAATTAAGCATAATATAAAAATACAACAAATGAATCTTTCGACTCTTCTTTTGTTTCAAGTTAACATGTGCCATCATACGATCTTGCGAATATGAACCTTTCACACAAACTTGATAGACATTATATACCTGAGTATTTTTCATAATCAAAATAGGGTGTGACCTATAAGGTCAACATCCTTCATGGCTTCCATTTTTCCTCTTCCATGTGTGCGTTCTGAATTATAAACTTGTTCAAGTACTTGGCACACACGTTAGATACATGTTCTTTGTAATTATCAAAATAGGGATTGAACTCAAAAAGTCAACGCTTAGATATCGCATATTTTTGTCCACCATGTTAAATTGAGCTTTGGGGAATTATTCTATTACTATATATGATATTACCCTAAAACTCATCATTGAGCATAAATGATTAATCATAATTCAAAAGCATTTGAAGCTCATCCCATTAGTAGAAGATATTAGTTTAAATCTAAGCATAAATGCCAAAATGTTATTTTTTGAAATTATAACTCTTTTGGGAATGAATAAGATGCAAAATAGGGTGAAAAAGGGGCTTAAATTTCAAATTTTGTGAAGCCCAGTCAACCGAACCGTATTCTCGATTCAACTAGACCTTTTAGAGCCAATTCAAAATAGAGCCCCAATCGACCGGTGCATCATGACTAGTCGACTGGCCTTCTCTATTTGACTAGTTAAGCCCATCTGATAGCTCTCTAGCGGACCGAACTAGAAATCGGAAGGTTCTATGTGCATGCTAGTCAACCAGACCTATATATCTAGTCGATCGGCCTATGCAAAATGGTTTGCTTAACCCAAAGTCTCAAAGGCAATGTTAAGTCTTTAAAATTTAGAGCCTTCGCTAAGTTTTGAAGCATAAAAGGATGAGAATTGAGGGCATAAAAAAATTTAAAAATTTGGTTGCATAATTGAGGGGGAGCAGCATTTTAAAATTCATCCAATAAGCAACTATTTGTATTATGCTTATTTGAGAATTTTTTTTTTGGATGCTTTGTTAGACCTGAATGCTACTATCCACTAACTGCTAAATGATTAAATTCATTTGATGGATAGTTAATTATGACCATTGCATAGAACTCTAAATATCCATCTTTGTTAAATGATTATATTTTGAATAAATTATATTTTGGGATGATCTATTTTGAGCTATACAGAACTGCATGCTTGAATTGGAACGCCATCTGAATGTCTAATGCGTATTTGTGAAATGCATCTTGGTAGTTGACTAGGTTATTGCACGTTGATTTTGAATGATCACATATAGACTCATATGCTAGCTAGTTGACTAAGATTATGACTCCACAAGACTGCTTTTGAATTCTAAATACTTTCACAAGTCTTATGTAGCATCAAAATAGTGACCCTGTTCAACTTGGTATTTTAATCATAGACTTTCATACACGCTGTAACTATTGAATATCTATAGCTGGTGCATGATAAAAAGATCATTTGCATGCTGATTTAATGGTAATTATAAGCCTTTGCATGCTAAATGAAAATGTCTTGAATTTCATTGCATGCTAGTTGGACTTTAAGAATATTTTTATAGAAAATGCATGCAAAATTTAATTGAATTGGTTGGTGCATGTTGAATCCTAAATGTTGTATGCTAAATTGAAAAACATGCATGGTCATTGATTTTCTCTGAATGTTCCTTGGATGCTCTAAACTATGCACATTATATGTTCCTAGGAAAATCTAGTTCATGGACACCATTTGGTCCAAATTTTTGGATTACGAACTTCATGTAGGACCCAAGTGGTTAATCATGTTGTATTTAAATTCAATATCTCATGCAATGATTAAAGTACATGTAACTGTGAAAAAATGCATGACATTAAGGATGTCTTTACTTGTCACACACTTATTTTCTTTTGAGTTGTGTCATCATCATTATGAACCCCAACTGTATAACTATTGCATGATTATTTGAGTATAGCCTTGATTGGCTATCGTATGCTAATTGAAATGCAATTTGTCATGCTTATGCACTAAATATTTTTTATTTGCTGCATGCTTCAATTATTTGGTGGATGATTACATGATAAATGATTTTAAATGAACATTATTGTTGAACTGAAAATGCAAGTATGTGTGCATGCAAATATACAAGGGAGCTTAAGCCCCATCCTTGAGAAAAAGGATAAAAGTCACCTAACTTATGGACTCACATGTATCATTTGATTATTGCTTTTGTTTTTGAGTTCGAATATTTTTTTTGGATTCCTTGAACATCATATCCTGTCCTTCATGGAATCATATTTTGATATGGATTGTCCTTGGATTTATGAACAAACTACACATGACTTAATATTAGTTTTTTGAAAAGACTTAAATTGTTGCTTATACTATTTTAATGAATTTTTCACAAATTAATATCACTATAAGTAATTGATTGTATCAAAGCATGTATTCTAATCAATAAGGGGAGCTCTTGAAATTAAAATTTTGTATCTTGTTCAACTGAACTAAGTTTGGTCAATTGAACCTTGGAGGGTTTAGAATCGCCTTTGGATGGTCGACCGAACCTGTAGTTCAAAAATCCCCCGGTCGACTGAACTTGGCAATCTAGTCGACCGAATCTTAGATCTGGTCTATCAAACCTCTTGGGTCCGCAATTTTTTTGCCACAGTAAACAAGGTTATTTTTAAACTAAACATCATTAATCTTTTCTAAAATGACCTCTGTGTCCCCAACGGTTATATTTTTCCCCAACTCTATATACACCTCTTCATTTGTCTTCATTAGCAAGAGATTAGAAAAAATCATTAAGAAAACTTCTCTGAAATTTTTTATCCTTAAACTCCTCTTTTTTCTCAAATACTTCAAATATTTTCAAAGCATACTACTCATACTCTTTTACACTCCTTGTTTTTAAAATCATTTTGAAGAGAGCATTTGATTAATGTTTGGGCATTTAATTTCTTCATCCAAAGCTCATAATCTCACTTGTTCTTTGTTTGAGAAAATTTATTTTTGAGAGTTAGCTTCTTGGATCTCCCATATATTTTATTGATAAATATTATTGGGGGAAAATTTATATTTGTTACTATGAAAGACTTGAGCACATGTATTTTGTACTGGGAAAGTCTTCTTGCATTTGTGCTCACTTTGATGTGCATTATTTTGCAAGATCATTAAAAAGAAAAAACCTTTGCTTCCTTCGAACAAGTGTTTTGAAAATATTTTGGGAAGAAATCTTTTGGGGTTCAATTTTTTAAATATCCACTACATACATTTTACTCAAAGATTCCAAAAAGTTTTTTTGAGAAAACTCACCATTCTCACGTTGAGCTTATTTTCATATCATACGTGAGTGTATTTTGAATTGTATTGTTGTACACATTTGCTTGTATTAGAAGCATATTATGTTGTACAAAATATTTGATTTGATTATTTATTGTATTCCCGACGTATGATTAGAAGAGGGAGACTAGCCCCGTGAATAGTCTCAAATTGGCTTAGACCCAATTAGGAATGCTAGGTGCACCATTCAGGTAAGGTGCGGTTGTAGGTTAAGGTTAGCCTTATTAATTGACCTGGTTGTAATTGGTGCCGCTCCACTCGTGAAGTGGGCGACTTAGTGGAATCCTCTTGCTTGTTATCTTAAGGCGAGGATGTAGGCAGTATTGGCCAAAACCTAGTATCATATTTGGTGTAAGTTTATTTTCTGCAACTTTTTTTCTGCATCCGTATGTTTATGGTTATTTTTTGAATATTTGATTGAATTTGTGATTACATATAAAGACCCTAGGTTTTTGTAATACTGCTTGTGGAACCTAATTTAACCTAGGAAGAAATTTTAAATATCCAATTCACCCCCTTCTTGGGAATACACCAATTCCAATAATTGGTATCGGAGCCTTGTGGCATTGACTTAAATGTTTTTTTATAAAAGATCGAGATGACTCACATTGTTCTATCCCCATTCATTGAGGGACGGTCACCTTTCAGTTCTTTAGTCTTTTGTGGTGTTGATTACACCGCATAGAAATTTAGAATGAGCATATATATAAAAGCAAGGGACTGAGAGGCTTGGGAAGTGGTTGGTAAAGGAAGTGGTGCTAATAGTTTTTAACATGATTTCAACTTGATTAATTCTAATGTCATGCATACGCTATATTGCTTTTTAGAGTCTAGCATCTTTCTTGAGATCATGGCATGTAGAAGTGCACAGGAAATTTGGGATGAACTTGAAAGAAAATATGGAGAATCCATAGAGAATGAAACCAACACTCAAGAAGTGGTAAATGATAGGGTAATTGCTTTATCAAACGTTGAGGTATATGATTATATCTTTGCCTCTATTGATGATTATTGTGCTAAATGCTGTGATGTGTCGTATGCTAAATCATATGTTGATAATATTGCTAATGATGCATGTAATGATTCTTGTGAAAAATATTGCAATACAAGGTGTGTTGAGTCATCTGACAAACTTTGTGATGATACTGTAAATGATTCATGTGATGTTGTTGACCTTATTGGTCATATCCCAGTTTTGATAATGACAAATACTCAAGTATTTAATGGCTATCTAGTTCATATGCAGGTTTATATTAGAAGATACATTGATGGCATGTGAAAGCTTGAAACTTAAAGACCCTGAAGGTTAGTTGATGTTGTAATTTATATCTTCATTCGATTCGGGTCTATAATAGTAAATAGGAAAAAGTTCTATAATATTTAATGCATATCATGCATGTAGGGAATACAAAGCTCAAAGGCCTTAGAATGACTCTAGGTCCCTACACATCACTTGAAAATCAAATGACCTTAGGGATCACACTTCGGTCGACCGACGTTAGATTTTTTCGATGTCCTAAAGAAGACCTAGACTTACCTTAGTACTCCCTATAATTTATAAAAATATGCCCCATAGTCTTAAACATTGATTATATGAATAGGGTGAATGCATAAGGGATTTGGAACCGAAATGCATTAAAAATGCATGTTCGGTCGATCGAACTTTTGCAGTGTAAATCATTCAGTCGACCAAACCGGTCAAGCGGTCAACATTTTGACCATAGCTCGGTCGACCGTACTGTACCAAATTCATATAACTTGGTCGACTAAACTCCCACTGAGTCAACCTTTAACTATTCAGTTGACCGACCAAATTTAAATGGGCAACGCCTTGGTCGACCGAACCCCCATGTGGGAGAATTCAATGCCCTGGTCAACCGAACTATGTAGTTCAAAATCACCTGGTTGACTGAACTGCACTAAAATGGAAAAATCGCCTTAGAACCCCTAGTCTGGTCGTTCGAACATGCAGTTCAAATTTTACCCGATCGATCGAACTTGGAGACTTGGTCAACCGAACCTCATCTTCGGCTGACCGGTGCTCTCGGGTTGCCCTATTATTTTTACCTTCATTAAAATATTTAAATAGGATTAATTGGGTTAAAATGGTTTAAAATAATCCTAATAATTGCTTATATGTCCCCAATGGCTATAATTCTTCCCGTCTCTATATATAGCCTTTCATTTGCAAAATTAAGGGGTGATTAGGGTTTTAAATTAGCAAAAAATTCTTTGAAAAGTTTATTGCCCAAAATCTTCCCTACTTCCATATTCTTCATACTCAAAGCCATATACTCTTCCATTTATCATTTTATTGCAAAACCCTTTTATGAGAGAGTATTTTGAGTCTTTTCATATAGTTCCTACGTGCTTTTACTCTCATACAAGTGCATTGATTTTGATTTTAGTGAGAGTAAGCCTAAAGGTGATCCTAGTGATTTAATTCATAAATTCATTTGTGGGAAACCTTCTTAAGCTAGTGAGTCTTTGCATTCTCATTGTAAGACTCAAAAGCTTGTCTTGTGTTGTGAAGAAAAATATTCTTGACAAAACTTGTTTTTCAAAAATATCTCTTGTGCTTGAGCTTTTGAAAATCTTATTTGAGATATTTGATTTCCATATTGAAGGTTAAGCAAGGATTTTTCCAACGATTTAATTTGATAAATCTTGTGTGGGAAAAATCTTGTAACTAAGTGGGTCTTTGCATTGTTATTGCAAGATTCATCTAGGCTTATATTTTTGTGTGCAAAAATATTTTACAAACTTATTTTTGAATATCTCCTTGTGCTTGAATATTGAGAAAATATTGTTTTGAGATATTTAGAATACTCTTGGTAGAAATCTTTGAAACCCTAGACTTATGATTGAGATATATTGATATAAAGTTTCAAAGATAGTTATAGTATACACTCTTGTGCTTATTTGAGAACACACATTATAGTGAGTATAGATTGCACACATTCACATCACTAAACTTATAGTTCCTATCGTTTTGATGTGCATTGTTTAATGAGCATAGTGGTACAAATTTTCCTGTTGGAGAAGCATTGAAATTGTACACGAAATTTATCTTGTAAATCTATTGTATTTTAGGCACGGGCCTGAAGACGGAGACTAACCCTATTGAATAGTCCCGAACTGGCTTAGACCCGGTTCGAAAAGCTAGGTGCGCCATCTTGGTAAGGTGTGTTGGTTGAGGTCAACCCCTTGAATTGACCTAGTTGTAACCGGTACCGCTTCACCTGTGATGTGAGCCTTTAGTGGAATTCTCGCGCTTGCAAACTAAAGGTAAGGACATAGGCAGTATTGGCCAAACCTCGATAACATATTGTGTGTGCATTTATTTTTCCGTTATTTATTTATCACACGTGTATGTTATATTATGAATGTTGCGCATGATTTAATTTCCGCACATTATATTTATATGCACATTTAGAACTGTATAGACAGACCTTAGGTTATGAATATACTACTGTTAGATTAGCTAACCCTAGGAATAAATTTTAAAATTCAAATTCACCCCCCTCTTGAGAATAGACTAAAACTATCAGATGTGTATTGTGAAAACTCTTGTGAAGAATCATATGTTGAAGTTTTTAATAAAAGCATGCCCTCAAACAAAGAACTAGAATGTACTTTATTTAAAATGCATAAGCCTCTACTTCAATTGTCTAAACAAAAACAATTTTGAAAAATGAAAATAGAATGTTGGCAAAACAAGTAAAAGATCTAACAAAATATCATGCCACCTTAGAGAAGAAAAAGGGTCAAGAAGATATTGAAAATTATCTGCCTAGACGAAGAAATAGAGGATGATAAACCCTTAGAAATTAAAAGAAATAAACCTTTGAAAAAAGATTCATACTTCAAGCCCTACGGTCATAAAAATGCCTTAATGAGTAAAACCAGAATAAATAAGCACAATCTTTCACGAGCATATAAAACTTGCTTATACATTGGAAAGATAGGGCACATGAAATATAATTATCCACCTAAAGGTGCCAAGGGCTTAGACAAAGAAATGAAATGGATAATCAGTAAGACAAACTTCATAGGATCTAAGGAAGATCGAGTTCCCATAGAAATTACATAAATATTTCAATCTTCCTTTAGTTACTAGATTTAGGGGTTTGTAATGACATTAGGCTTGGGAAGTGGCTTAAGTTTAAAATGTAGAAGCTTAGTATACACATCTATTAGTTTTACCATGATCCCAAGAGGGGGGGGGGTGAATTGGTATTTTTAAAATCTATCCCCTAGGTGTTCCTTCTAACAACAGTATGTTCACAACCCTATGGTCAATCTAGTGCAAGTAATATAAGAAGTTAAATAAAGCAGTTTAATCAATTACACAAGCACCAGAAAGCAGTAAAGAAAAGGGTGACACACATATATGTTATTGAGGTTTGGCCAACTGCCTACGTCCCCGCCTTGGCTAACCAGCACAAGGATTATCACAATAACTTGCTCACTTAACCGGGTGGAGCGTACCTATACAAACCAGGTCAATTAGCACAGGGCTGACCTCATCCTTTACACCAATCCTAACCAGGCTGGATTACTGCCCCCTCAGGCCACGCCTAAAATCTCTGAGATATAAAATCAAAAGGTACAATATAAGGGTGCTTTCACGTAAAGCAGATTTGTACCCCAAATTTGCACAATCACAAACACCACAGATGATTTAAAATGTAAGCTCAGTGTGGTCTAAATAGTTTAACTCTCAAATATATTTTCTATCAGTGTGATGCGTACATGAGAGTGTCAACGAAAATACGTGTATATCAAAATATTCAATCAAACGTACTCACACAGAATATCAAGCAAGCCTCAAGAGTATCAATCAGCAGAATATCTCAATCACATATATATGTATATGCTTAGACTACAAAATATATATTATCTTTGTTTTCAGCCAATAATATGTGAGTGAATGAATATTGCAACAAAGACGTTTCACCTCAAAAACAAATATCTCCTTAAATGGTTTTCAAGATAAAGAGCAATAGATATTTGTAAATGATTTTGAAAATATTTTGCAACCAAAAGCAAATACGAGCTTCCAAAGATGTTGCAACGAATATGCAATCTCAGAAGATCTAATAAAGTCTTCTTAGGATGAACTTATTAGCAAAGTCCCCTAAGAATCCTTTTGGTTTGGTTCTCAATAAAAATGAATCAATCTCACAACAATGAGAGAGCAAACCTTCCTATCTAAACACTGAAGAACACTTACAGATGATTTAATAGTTTTGAACGTAAGCTAGAGTGTTTGGAGAAAGAGTATGAGCAGTAGAGGGTATTTTGCTTGAGAGAGAAATTTGATTTTTGTTTTTTCTAATTGATGCTTAATTCTCCCAAATGAAAGGGTATATATAGACATACCCAAATTTTTGACCGTTGGGGACCTATTAGGGATTGTTAGAAAAGTTTAATGGCGTTTAAAATATTTTAACCTTGTTTAAAAATTTTAACTGCGGTAAAAAATTAGGAGCAACCCGAGAGGTCCGGTCGACCAAAAATGTTTCAGTCGACCAGGTCTCATATAGTTCGGTCGACTAAGGGGATTTTGAACTAATGCCTCGGTCGACCAGGAGAAGGCGATTTTTCAAATCTTTGAGGTTCGGTCGATCAGGCCATTTTGAACTGGCTGGTTCGATCGACCAGACCATTGGGATTTCTCTCGAGGACCCTCAGTCGACCAGGTAGTTGGAGTACAAAAAAGGCTCGGTCGACCAGATGGTCAAATTGTTGACCTAGGGAGGTTTCGATCGACCGGGGCTTTTTGAACTACCTAGTTCGGTCTATCAGGGCCTTGGTCAACTGTTGACCCAGGTCTGGTTCGGTCGACCAGGCCAAAATGAACTGTGTTGGCCGGTCGACCGAAAGTGCACCAAGTGTGCATTTCGGTTCCGTATTGAAACATACAGATCCTATTCAAGTTCCTGTCAAACATAGGTACAAATGTGTGTTATCCTAGGGTCATTTATGTCCAATTAACGACACCGAAAAAGTCCGGTTTCGGTCGACCGAAAAACCCTAAGGTCATTTTAGGCTGTATTTTAGTTTGAGCTTACATAATAAACCATGCATGTATTGTGTGTGCTTATTACAAACCAAATAACCTAATTACTATTACATACCAATTTGACCACTACATATATATTACAACACTACATATAATATTGGTCTTCAGTTCTTCATTTTCTCCATGTGCATGTGCATTATGATTTTGATAGTTTTTGGTTCTTGCATATAATCTCAAACACCCATCAGATATATAATGAGTATTTGTCATAATCAAAATTGGGTGTGACCTATAAGGTCAACAACATCCACTTCCAAATGGAAAAGGCTGTTATTTTTGGTATATAATTCAAAATGCTTAACCAACACTTAAATATAAACATCTTATGTTAAGTATACTTTGTCCATTTCACAAAGTTGAGGTTTTGGGATTCGTATAACTTGACTCACTCGAAAAATGAGCAGCTTGGAATCTATCCCAAGTATAGGAGTTACGTCGTGTAATATTCAGCCCAAGGGCTAGATCGTCTCGTCAGGGAATGCGTTTTAATCTCAAATTTTACGTTCGTCCTATCAAAAATAAAAATGTACTGAACTTGGTTCAGATTCAGGATTTTCAAGATTGTTCAATTTCACTTTTGACAAATTAAATGACACGAAATTTAAAGCCCTAAAACTAATGTGCAAAGAATTAAAGAGGAAAACGAGAACTATAGTTTACTCAAAGAAACACCGAAACATGCGTTAATTAAAGATGGTAACCTAAAACATGGAATTAAAACACCCAATGGAAACTCGATAGGATTCAAATGCACACACAAAAGAAAAAAAAAAAAACTTTTAATCAAATCACAACCTTAAATTAGAACACAAACACAAACATAAACCTAATACTTGAATAATAATGAAACACAAAAAATACAAACCTTGACAAAACCGACCCTAATTAAACCAAGCTTCGACAAAAAAAAATTAAATCATGGCAAGCTAATGGGGTTTAGGTAGAACAGAGAGAGAGGAAGAGAGCAGGGGAGAGTACAAGGAGAGAATTAAAATAAAAACAGAGGGAAAGAGAAGGGAGTAGGGTGAGGGAATAAGGGAGAATGAGAAAAAAATAAGGGAGCAAAGGAAGAGAAGGGAGAGAGTTGGTGCGCGGCGCACAGTGGAAAGAGAGGGGAGAAGAGAATTTTAAAGAAGAGGAAAGGTGAAACCCTAAGACCCACAAGACTCCAGCAACTTGACCTGACCCAGCCATGCATGGTCGGGTCACATCAACACATTAATATATATTTTTTTCCTCATTTTTGTTCTCTGCGAACATGGCCTATTTTAACCCTCTTGGAGCTTGTTTTGATCAAAACTTAAAACACAAAAGTTGTAGCTAATCCTTTTATTTTTCTTCAATAATTTGAATTGTCTTGATCGGAGCTCGGATGGAAAAGTTATGCACGAATTATGAATAGGTTCCGGTTTTGGTTCTCGAGAATTTTTCTGCGATAAAAAATTACAAAAAATTCATAAATTGTTCAATAAAACCCAAAAATGATAAATAGGGCACTTTTTTAAAATATTGGATGTAATTAGAAATTTAATTAAAAGTAAAAGCCATAATGCTCAGATTTAGATGCCTAATTACGCAGTTTTAGCGTGTAATCATAACTATATATCCTTTATCCCTAAACTTATCTTTTAACATAAAGGACTGGATCAAAATGTAGACATTACTCTAGGTTTAACCACGGATGATCATAAATTCCAAATACCTCTAGTGCTAATAAAAAGTAATCCTCCTTGTAATCAAAACTAGAGGCATCCACTAGGGGATTCAAGTCTCATCGTTAAATCAAAATATTCCCATTAAGCTTAAAATATAAATTCTCTAATTTTGGTTTGTATCATCCACAAGAAATCTTTACCAAACCATGATCACATCAGGTAAAGATCCATCCTTTCATTGATTCGTATCCTTATTTAAAAAATTGTGATCATATTCGAAGGATACATTCCAATCTCCAAATAGCATTGTTTAAAAAATATTCATACTCTCCTATATGCTCTTTGCCCAAGCTTGGACATAATTATCATCATGAGAATATTTTGAAAAATGTCCTGCTACTACCTAAATACTATTATGAACCAAATAGAAATTTAATCTTTAAGAGTATTTGGTCAAATTCCCTTCATAAGCTCTCAAACATTAAATGAAATCCATTAGAGCTTCAAATCTTTTGAGATGTGTTGAATAGCTAAAGTTATTGCACTAGGCTTCAACTATAGATAATGAAATGAAATGTGAAAGAGACCTATGCGTATGCAATTAAAATTCAACGCCATTCAATCTTGTGCCTCTCACGCGTAATTAGATTCTTGAGAAAAGAGGCAGACATAGGCTTATCATCTTAATGAATAATCATTGTGACTTTTTGGTCCTTGAAAGCCTATTCATCTAGAGCCAAGTTTTAATCATCAAATCTTAAATCACTTGGCTAAAAGGATGAAAAAAAGTTAAAGCATAAAAAGATAGTAGTGCATAACCCGGGGGTAGCATTTCCATTTCATGACTATATAAATTAAATGCTCTCATTATCTTTTAACATCTATGCCCATATGCCTTTATGAATTACATCATTGCACTGAACTCAAAACTATCCACTGTTCTTGTCTATTCATATTGGTAGATTTTATTTCTATGAATTGTTGATTACTACTAGATTGCATGCTTGTATTGAAAGTCTCCTACATGGCGGATGCAATGATGTGTATTGAATAATGGTAGTGCATATAGGTTCTCGTGTGCCTTAAAATGAATTAAAAATTACGTATTTGAACCTATGAGATACAGGTTTTATAGGAAAACGTTTAATTTACAGACGACATGCTGCCGAAATTTTGGTATATTTTTCCCAAAGTAAAACCTTGTACAAAGATGATTATGTTAAAATAAATGATTAAACATTTTTGAAATGATGAGTGAAATGAATAATAAATTTTAGCCTAACATAATCATCAAATAGTTAGAGGAGCTCAGTTCCATCCCAAGAGAAAGAGCATAAAGAACTCATATGCATCATGCCTTCTTTTTTGAATATTGAGGCTTTTCTACGAACACTAAACATCATATCTTGCTTTTAAAGGTCTATGTTTTGATAAGGATTGCTCTCGGGTATGTGCTTTATTTCATGCCTTAATATATACTTTATGATGCATGTGTGATCTATAGGGATGATTATAGTGGTAAAATGGTAAAATGAATAAATATTATTCCTATATATTCATTTTAAAAGACTTAAAAAAAATTGCTTATACTACTTTGTATTCTTAATGAATTAAATATTTGATTTGTATAAGCTATTTCTTTTATCTAAGCTAGGATTCAAATGTACAAGGGGAGACCTTAAGCTAAAATTAATATCTTGTTGTACTCACCCATTTTTAAGCTTAGATGGGCTTCAGGTTGTTTTGTGGCATGTGCTTAAATGTAGTAATTACATTGAACATCTTAAAGCTGAAATGTATTGTTTTGCCACAAACTTTTTCAAAGTTTGCCATATGATTTTGCACTTAAAATTGTCTATTTCTTTGGATCCATATGGTTATGATTCCGGTTATATTATGAAATTGTACTTAAATACCAAACCAGAAAAACTTTGCTTGCTTGCATTACATTAAAGTTTCTTTTTCACCAAGCACAAACCCCAACACTTCTTGAAAACGTCATAAGGGGGACATATTATTACATATATTTTGTTATCATTTGGAAAGAAATGACTTTGCATGTGACATATCTTATTTTCTTACTTATGTGCATAAATGATATATCTTTAAAATTATTTTCAATGCCCAAAATACTATTTGATAAAAAGGGGAGAATTTTTTGTTATGCGCTTTAACGTTAAAAAGGGGGTAAATATTTTTAAGAGGGAAGTTTCTATTAAGCTATTTTTTTTTAATGACCAAATCTCTTTCACTTAGATTAACCTTTTTGCTAATGACAAAAGGGGGAGAACTTATGTGAGCAAAATGTCAAATCTTTCTTTGACAAAAAAAGGGAGACGTTTGCTAAGCTGCATGACCAAAAAAGGTGAGAGGTTTGTTGAGCTACATGCATGTATGCCTCTGCTACACTGATAAAACTAAATGCATATTATTTAAGAGGTATGCTGAACTGCATGACCAAAAAGGGGGAGAGGTTTGCTAAGATGCATGCATGTATGCCTGTGCTACACTGATAAAAGTAAATGCATATTATTTGAGATGTCTTCTTTTGTGAATATGCTTGACCTATATTGCTTATTTTTCAAGTTATGCATATTCTTAGGGGAGCCTTTTCAGGCTTATCCCATTTTTTTCCTAAGTGTTTGTCATCATCAAAAAGGGAGAGATTGTTGGTTTTTTGAATCTGATCTCTGTTTTGATGCTGACGAAACACCAGTATCTTATGTGTGTATTAATTATGTGAATTGACTTAAATTTTAGCACACATAAGGAAAGGGGAAATGGAAGCCAAAATATACCTTAAAGCTTAGATCAACTGGCATTTTCCATGGAAGACAAAAGAGCAAAGATGAAGAAGAAGACTTATGTTTTTAATTTATAATACATTTTGTTTTATATTTGGTTTGTAATAATGCATGGCATGCATGATGTGTATGATAAGCTCAACATGACCATAGACTGACCATAGGGAACCAAATGATTGAAGGTCAACTGATGACGAATTTTTGGGGTTAACTCTCAAATGCCTTAGACAGACTGTAGGACCCATAATTCTGCATGAAAAAGTTCCCTATTGACTTAGAACTGATTATCATATGATTAAGGACATTGCATGAGAGGAATAGGAGTGAATACTCAAAGTTGGCATGTTCGGTCAATTGAACTCTAATACACAGAGGACTTCAATCGACCAAACTTCCCCAGAGTCAATAGTTTGACCCTTCGGTCGACCGGCCACAAAATATGCTGCAACGCCTTGGTTGACCGAACCAACACATGGGAAGTCCCAATGCCCTAGTCAACCAAGCCTCCATGTTTAAAAGGACTTGGTTAACCAAAGTATTTGAAGTTCGGTCAACAGAACTAAGTTTGGTTGACCGAACCTTGGAGGGTTCAGAATCACCTTTGGACCATCGATTGAATCTATAATTCAAAAATCCTCTAGTCGATCGAACTTGGCAATTTGGTTGACCAAACCTTAGAACTGGTTGATTGAACCTCTCGAATTTGTAAATTTTTTACCATAGTAAACGAGGTTATTTTTAAACTAAACATCATTAATCTTTTCCAAAATGGCCTTTGTGTCCCCAACGGTAATATTTTTCCCCGAGTCTATATATACCCTTTCATTTCTCTTATTGAGCAAGAGATTAGCAAAAATCATTAAGAAAATTTCTCAGAAATTTTTTATACTCAGGCTCCTCTTTTTTCTCAAATACTTCAAATCTTTTCAAAGCATACTACTCATACTCTCTTACACTCCTTGTTTTAAAAATCATTTTGAAGAGAGCATTTGATTAATCTTTGGCCATTTATTTTCTTCATCCAAAGCTCATACTCTCACTTGTTCTTTGTTTGTGAAATTTTATTTTTGAGAGTTAGCTTCTTAGATCTCCCATATATATTATTGATAACTATTATTGGGAGAAAAATTATATTTGTTACTGTGAAAGATTTGAGCACATATATTTTGTGCTGGGAAAGTCTTCTTACATTTGTGCTTTCATTAATGTGCATTATTTTGCAAGATCATTAGAAAGCAAAAACCCATGCTTTATTTGAACAAGTTTTTTGAAAATATTTTGGGAAGAGATATTTTGGAGTTGAATCTTTGAAATATTCATTGCATACATTTTAGTCCAAGTTTCCAAAAGTTATTTTGAGAAAAATCACCATTCTCACATTGAACTTATTTTCATATCATACGTTAGTGTATTTTGAGTTGTAGTGTTGTACACATCTACTTGTATTAGAAGCATATTTTGTTGTACAAAATATTTTATTTGATTATTTGTTGTATTCCTAACGTATGATCGGAAGAGGGAGACTAGCCTTGTGAATAGTCCTAGATTGGCTTAGACCAGGTTATAAAAGTTAGGTGCACCATCCTAGTAAGGTGTGGTTGTAAGTTGAGGTCGACCCCGTTAATTGACCTGGTTGTAATCAGTGCCGCTCCATCCATGAAATGAGGAACTTAGTGGAATCCTCTTACTTGTTAGCTTGAGGTAGGGACGTAGGCAATATTGGTCGAACCTCGATAACATATCTGGTGTGAGTTTATTTTCTACAATTTACTTTTTGCATCTATATGTTTATGTTTATTGTTTGAATATTTGATTGTATTTGTGATTACATAGAAAGGCCCTAGGTTTGTGTAATACTGCTTTTGGAATCTGGTTTAACCTAGGAAGAAATTTTAAATATCCAATTCACCCCCCCCCCTCTTGGGAATACACCAATTCCAACAATGCACATAATGATATAACTAGAGTTGTGTGTTATGTGACAAATTTGGCCATTCAATGAGCAAGATTTTTCTTTTTCTTTTCTTTCGCATATGTTTTTCAAACAACAATGATATCTTTTTTTATGAATATATATTTTTATTATAATCTTCCTGTGGCCATGCAAGATAAAATAACACTAACTCTTAGCCATATTACATATTGAATAGGCTACAAGACCTAGGTTTATATTTCCCCACTAGCTGTCACCTTTAGGTTCGCAAAAAGGCATACTGAGACTAGACTATATTGTACACTAAAATGAAGATTAAGTTTCATCAACTCAAAGTTTATGTAAAAAACTCTCCAAAAAATAAGAAAGGCTAAAAAACAATCTCACAAGGTTAATCATCATCTCTACAACGGTTCTTAATGACTAAAGAAAATATCTAATCTAAAATAGGTAATTTGAACAAATGTACATTGCCTTGCAATAAGGATTAACGCTAGTGTTCATACAACAATATTAAAACCTATAGAACTCATATTCAAAAAACATCAAAGGATCAAAATATTAATGGTAAGGCTATCGAAGTAATACATGCAAAACCAACACCAAGATTCCTATCATTGCAACTTAGAAGGATGCTAGCATGTAATCAAGTGATAAAATCCTCTAAACAACATATGTGAAAAAGGCAACTAGACTGTGAAAGAACGATGAGTACAATAAAATATCCATCATAACATCAACTACTATATCATGGTTTCAATTTTTACACCTATGATGAGAAAGCTTCCAATAAAAGAACTTATGGTTTGGTTTGAAATTCATTTTCTTCATTAGGAAACCAAACTTTTGGAAATGGTGTTATCCTAAGAAGGGGGGTGACTTGGGTTTTAAAAACTTTTGAACTGACTAAGCATTTCTTCGATTCACCACAAATCATATCCCATTCATAATGCAAACATATATGTAAAATAATTGAACTGTGAGTGCTGGCATATACGTGTGCAACATATCTCATTTAAAATAAAGGTGTGCATGCAAATAATATAATAGTAAATAAATAGGCACATACATACTGAATTTAAAGTGTAGTAATTTAAATGAGATAGGGAGAGAGCGAGACAAGATATTTGTTATCGAGGTTCGGTGAAACCAACCTACGTCCTCACCTTGGGGATACCCCCAAGGATTACACTATTCCTGTTCACTTAAACGGGCTGAGAAAAAGCCATTTACATCCTCTCCTTATGGGGTGTGGAAAACACCAACTCAATTACAAGGCTGAGCCGAACTTGTCTCACTCACGGGGCTGAGACTCCTTAGTTCAGTTTTCGGGCTGAACCGAACCGATCTCATTTACCAGGCTAAGACTCCCCAGTTCAATTAATGGGATGAACCCAATCGGTACAATAAAAATCATTTTTGTACATAATACAGCGCTTCTAAATACAAGCAAAAGTGTGCACATTTAAGCTCAAATGCAAACACTCTAGAATGACATTAAATGTGTGCTCAGTAGAGTAAGGGTGTTTTTTCAAATAATGATTGCAATATTTGAAAATGATTTATATGAGAAGCACATCAAAGATTTATATGATATTTGATTTTGAAAAGGAAATATGCAATAAGTTTTTTTCAAAGATCTTTAAATCCTCAAGATATTTTCCCTTGTAAAGATGTTAAAAATAAGTTCATGGAAAACTAGGGTTTTTAGCTTAAAAGATTTTTGCAATGAAAACACACTTAAAAACAAATGGCCAACTTAAATACTCTCTTTAAAAAATATTTCAAAGAATAATAAAAAGAGTTAGAGATTATAAGATTTACCCCATAAAATATTTTTGCACTAAAAACATGTTCTGGGAGAACGTTGATTGTGAGGAAATTAGAGAGAAAATTTGGCTAAGCAAAGTTGCTAATTTTAACAAATGAAGGGGTATTTATTGTAACGACCTGCTTAATTAACTGATTTTTTTTTTCATAATAGAAAATAACATACTCTGATACCATGATATTAACCTAAACAGCAGGAAGTAGAATCATACAAACATAACCATAACCATTATATACAATACAAAACCAATACCACACAATACCAGAGTACTACATATTTTTCCAAAATATACATATATCACTAATTTCCCAAAATACCCTCATCTAGCTAGGGTAATACAAAAATGCTCCCAAAAATGATACTCACTCTCTGTCAGGACACAACTGAAGCCCTTCTATTTGCGAGCCTGGTTTGCTTGCCTACCTGGATCGCCTGAAAAATATATCAACACCGGGATGAGCCAACGCTCAGTAAGGAGAAATATGCTATTACTAGTGTGTGGCAAATGAGCTACTATATATATATGTATATATATATATATATATCATGAAATCTGTTTTCATATAAACATGAATAACTAAATATAAAGTATAGTACCAATAATAAAATACACCACCCCTTTTCCCTATTGCTTAACACATCAATATTATGGTTATAATTCAGAATACTTCTAATGTATATAAGTAGGATCCCTGTTACCACAAATCTGTACATATGTAATAGTAACTGAAACTATTCCCTGTGGCTATCTGTGTCATGACATGCCCCTCATGACGAGGTTGTGCGGCCCATAGGCTGGATTTATCCTGGCTGGCCAACCAGGAATAAATCACTGAACTCTGTCAGTCGACCTGCCCACCTCAACCCATATCTGGATAGGGAGTCTAACCTCTTTAAGGGGCTAGTTGGTCGACCTTACCTCGTATTATCTGAATAGGTGGTTGCACTAAATAAGTAATATAGTATCTGTAGCAACGGTACCGTGCTCTGTAGCTGCAAGTCCAACAGGGTCTGATATCATATAATATATTTATATATATATATATATATATATATCTATCTATCTGATTTATCATGATTCTGAAGCACTAAAATAACCATGATGTTGCATAAACTGTACTGTAAATCTGAGAACTGCGTAATCATAATAATGTAACTGCATAATCATAATATTGTAACTACGTAATCATAATACTGATGTTCATATAATCATGGTACTGAAATATCGTAAAACTAGAATACTAAAATATCGTAAAACATATCTCTGTACTGTATTCATAATCACAAGCCACACATTACTTAAATACATAATTTTCATAAATAAATACACTGTATAATACTTAGAAACTTCCTAGCATAGCATATTTCCCTTACCTGACTACTAAAAAGCCCCTAGGGAAAACAAGCCCAACACCCGCAGGGCCTTCTACAAAACACCCTGAAACTAATATTTTCCAGAACATAACATCAGTATTTTTTCGTCTATATCATTTCCTATAACTGCCAGGAAGTCAAAAACTGGATAAAAGACCTTACCCTGAATTTGGGACGAAATCCAACTTCGTTTTCCTGACGATCCGCTCCGGCAGTCTTGCAGAGAACTTCGCCAGAAGCGTCGTGGTAGCTTCGGATCGTCAATCCAGCGACTGGTGGGGCTGAAAATGAAGAGAGAAGGGAGAAAGAGTCGTAGGAGAGAGAGAAAGGAGAGAGAGAGAGTGGTGAGAGAAATGGTAAAAATCTCGGGTTTCCACTATTTATAGAGCCAGGTTCATTGACGAGAGACGTCACCTCGTCGACGAGCCCTTGATAAAATTCGTCGATGAGACCCTGTGTTCATCGACGAAATTCAGAGCAGCCTTAACCGTCTCTCGATATTTTCTCGTCGATGAAACCCTGTGTTCGTCGAAATTCTGAAGACCTACGTCGATGAGACCCTGTGTTCGTCGACGAAGCTGGGCAATTTCCAGAATTTATGATTATTTAATATTATCTCCAACTATTTCTGGTTCTATTTTCTCTCCCTCTTTAATATTTAAAATGCTATTATTTTTCGGGTCACTATATTTATACTTTTTTAGAAAAATATGGCCACTGGGACCTATTGGGAAAAGTGTTTTTTCACATTCGGGTGCCCGAGAAAAGGGTCAATTTGCTAAACTAAGGCGATTTTCCAAACGCTCAAGGTTCGATCACCTAGTCTTAAGTTCGGTCTACCGAATTTGCACTTTCGATCTCCTGAAAGGGATTTGAACATGAAGTTCGGGCGCCCGGGGAAGGTAAAAAGTAACCGTTTAAAGGTTCGGTCGACCGTGGACATTTAGTTCAATTTTGTTTGGTCGCCCGACCCAGGTCAACCTTTTGGCTAATCAAACATTCGGTCGACTGAGGCAATTTAACTTGCCTAGTTCAGTCGCCCGAATCCTTTTCAATTTTAAATCTTTGGTCATGTTTGAGTTAAAAATTAATTTCAAGGGCCTAGGGTGTATCTAAGGCCAAGGCTATTTACTTAGCCTAAAAAACCAAGCGTCCATCAACAGAAGTCAGTTCTAAGGTTTGTCTACGGATCTGTCTGAGCATTCAAATCATTTCATACACATGCATGCATTATTACAAACTAGAATAATAAAAATTAAAATGCCTATAAAAATTGAAACAAATGTTTTCTTCTTCTTCTTCTTTGCTCTCCTGTCTTTATGAAATATGTCGGATAATAACGCTCTTTAAGTTCTTCTGGCATCCATTTATCGGTATCTTATATTCGTGCTAAAATGAAAACATGTTTACACACTAAATGCACACATAAGATATTGGTGGTTTGTTAGCATCAAAATAGAGATCGGACTCAAAAAGCCAACAATCTCCTCATTTTCAATGATGACAAACAGCTAAAGAGTAAAATGGGTACATCCTGAAAAGGCTTCCCCCAAGAATATGCATAATGTAAAATATAGAAAGTAAAGTTCAAGCATTTCACAAAAGAAGACATTACAAAAATTATGCATTTAAAATTTTGCATTATCGCAGACGCTCAGATAATTGTCCCTATGATTTACCCGTTTCCCTTTTAGTCATTATCATTTTGCTAAAAAACATTCTCCCCATTTTGACATCAGTAAAAAGGGTTGAGTTAAGTAGAAAAGTTTAATCATTTAAAACAAACTTAGCAAAGAGAACTCCCCCCTTTTAAAATAATTTTTATTGTTCATATAAAAACTCTCCCTCTTTTGGCATAAGATTTGGGCATAAAATTTTTAATTGTTTTAAAGAAAGGAATTAAGCATACAAAATAGTTTCATTGGTCATTTGAAAGATAAAAATGACATGATGAACAAGGTCAGACCATAAATATCCTCAAACCATTGAAATTTAGGCACAACATAAGAACTACAAGAGATTTGAATTTAAAAACATGTGACATATGAAAGAAAAAAAAAAAAGGTTTGAGCATAAATTAAATCTAACTAGTTCAAATGCATTTTTATATATGATCCATTAACCAATTATTCAACACCCTTTAGAAAATTTTAAAATTCATGATACAAAATTTTAATATAGAATAGCATAGGTCATGAAGGTATTTGAGCACATAAGCAAGACATAAGATATATTCCATATTAGTTCAATTTCTTGCTATCATAAATGTGTGTATATATATGTAGAAAAATATATCCCCTTAAAATTTTCGATAAATACTGGGGGCTTATGCTTGCTGAAAAAGAAACATTAATTCAAACTCAAGCAAGCAAATGTTTTTCTGGTTTGGCATTTAAGTGTAATCCATAATATGACTAGAAAAAGCTAACCACATAGATCCCAAAGGTACAAAATTTATGAGCAGGGATCATATGGCAAAACCTAAGACACTATGGCAAACAAAATATTTTCATTTATTATATTCAATGAAGACATTACAATTAAGCACAAGCCACAATGAATTCAAAAACCAAATCTAAGCTAGAAATGTTGTGAGTACAACAAGATAGAAAAATAAATTCTAGGTGCTCCCCCTATCAATTTGAATATTTGCTTAGATTCTTTTAACTACTTAGAAAAAAAAAATCATTTAGGAGTATAAGCAACAAATTTTCATTTTTGATAGATTTTACTGGATATATGTTAAACAATTTGTATTTACTAATAAAATATCCCTAAACACACATGCGCTAAAAATCAAACATTAAGTCATGCATGGTGTTCATATGCCCCAAGAACAATCCATATCAAATGTTGGTTCAATAGGTGAAGGATATGATGTTCATGGTACCTAAAAAAGGCTTCACACTCAAAAAGTTATATGAGCTCATGGGGCAGGTGCTATTAATCCTTTTCACAAGGATGAGGCTTAAACTCCTCTGTATAGTCTCACACACACATAAGTGCATTTACGCTTAAGGGTGAATTTCATTTAAGCACATCCATCGCATGTTCATCCTTCAGAACGAAACTTAGCATGCAAGAGATTTTATACATTGAGATCTTATTTATTTTTCGTAAAGTGGGCTTAAACTCCCCCTGTATATTTGCATGCACACATACTTGCATTATAGCTCAAGAATGATAGTCATTTAAGAATATTCATCATATTTCATCCTTTTCTAAGGATTTTAGTATGCAACAAATATTAAAAATTCAACACATATGCATGACATATTGCATTTCTTATAAAATGCATAATATCAAAATAAGGATATACTCAAGGGTAATGCAATAGGGGTTCAATATTGATGATGACACAACTCAAAATACAATGAGTGTGTGCAAGATGAAATGCTTCCCCTGAGTCATGCAACTTCCTTAGTCAATGGACCATCATCAAACTATGTGACATGAAATTTCAAGGATGATGTTTTACCATTTAAGTCTTGAGTGAGAGTACATAACCCAAAGATTTGGACCAAATGGCGTCCATGAACTAAGTTTCTCCTATGTCCATAAAGTATGCGCATGTTTTCAATTTATATAGAGGTTTGGATTTTACTTGTACAAACCAATTCAATTACCATGCCTCCTAGGAAGGGAAATGTGTTGCTTATACTGTTAGCTTTACAGTGATCCCAATAGGGGGGGGGGTAAATTGGTATTTTTAAAATTTATCTCCTAGATATTCCTCCTAACAGCAGTATGTTCACAAGCCTATGGTTAATCTAGTGCAAATAATGTAAATATACCAGAAATTAAATAAAGCAATTTAAACAATCACACAAGCACCAGAAAGCAGTAAAGAAAGGATGACACAAAGATATGTTATCGAGGTTCGGCCAACTGCTTACGTCCCCGCCTTGGCTAACTAGCACAAGGATTATCACAATAACTTGCTCACTTAAACGGGTGGAGCGACACCTATACCAACCAGGTCAAATTACCACAGGGCTGACCTCAACCTTTACACCAATCCTTACCGGGCTGGATTACCGCCCCCTCAGGCCACGCCTGGAATCTCTCGGGTATACAATCAAATGGTACAATATATGGGTGCTTTCACGTAAAGCAGATTTGTACCACAAATGCGTACAGACACAAACACTACAAATGATTTAAAATGTAAGCTCAGTGTGGTCTAAATAGTTTCAACTCTCAAATAGATTTACTATCGTTGTAATGAGTGCGTGAGAGTGCAAACCTAGATGATCTTTGTATAACAGGATATTCAATCTAAGTGCTCAAACAAAGATATTATCCAAACTTCATATATTTCAATCAACAAGTTTTCTTAATACATATATGTATATGAAGCTCTAACAATGTATATGTTTGGTTTGCAAGATATATAAAATCTTTGTATTTCAGCAGATAATATAGACTTGTATGGATATTGCTACAAAGATTAATATAACACACACACAAATACCTTTTCACAAATATGTCAATATGAACACTACAAGATATTTGAGTATGTTTGAAAGTATTTTTGCAAGCCCCAAACAAATACGAACTTCCTAAGTTATTGCAATAAGAATGCAATACTCGGGAGTTCACCACAAGTCTTCTTAGGGTAGGCTTATTGGCAAAGCCTCCTAAGAAAACTTAGGTTATGCTCTCGAATAAAAATCGATTCAAATATGCAACAAATGAGAGAGCAAACCTTAAAGCAGTAATACTCAATACACTTACAAATGATATAGATAGATGAAGAAGGTAAGCTTGAGTAGATTTCAAAAGAGTATGAGCAGTAAGAAGCAAAAATAAAGTATTTTTGCTTGAGAGAGATTTTCTTAATCTTTTTGCTAATCTGTGTTTAATCCACCAAATGAAAGAGTATATATAGACATACTGAAAATTTTGACCGTTGGGGACCTATTAGGGATTGTTAGAAAAGATTAATGACATTTAAATCAATTTAACCCTGTTTAAAAAGATTTAACCCGCGGTCAAAATGGTGACAACCCGAGAGGTCCGGTCGACCAGGGGACTTTTGAACTGAAAGGCTCGGTCGACCGGAGAGGGAGATTTCCCAAACTTCCGAGGTTTGGTCAACCTGGCCTTTTTGAACTGTATGGTTCGGTCGACTAGACCATTGGGAATTCTCCCGAGAACCCTTCGGTCGACCAAGTAGTTGGAGAAAAAATGTTCTCGGTCGACCAAATGGTTGACTGTTGACCCAGGAGGGTTTCGGTCGACCAGGGCCTTTTGAACTAACCTTGTTGGTCGACCGAGTGGTCAAACTTTGACCCTAGGGAGTTTGGGTCGACCAGGGCCTTTTGAACTACCTTTGCTGGTCGACCGGGTGGTCAAACTTTGACCCAGGATGTCTCAGTCGACCAGGCCAAAATGAACTGGCTTGGCAGGTCGACCGAAAGTGCATCGTATGTGCATTTCGGTCCCATATTGAAGCAAACAAGCCCTATTCAAGTGCCTAACAAATATATGTGAAAGTGTGAGTGTCCTAGGGGCACTTGGGATCCAATTTGAAGACATCGAAAAAGTCTGAGTCGGCCGAAAGGAAAACCCTAAGGTCTTTCTGTGGTTATTTTTGGTTTGTATCTGATTTGAGCTTACAAAATAAATCATGCATGTGATGTGTGTGCTTATTACAAACTGAATACCCTAATTACTATTACAGACAAATTTCACTAAAAATTATTACAATTAAGAACATGAGTTTGTCTTCAAGATTTGAGCTTTCATGTGCCATTGATGATATGCTAATATGAACCTGCACATGAACTAGATATTTATTAAATACAAGAGTATTTGTCATTATCAAAACCAGGGCGTGACCTATAAAGTCAACATATACTAATTAAGAATTAATTTCACTAAGCATACCGGAGAGTGTAAGCACTCCTTTTAACACAACTACACTAGTTATCCATTAAAGCATTTTATCATGTGATACGTGCAGTCTTCCCTATATGATCTTGTGGATGCATCTTAAACTCAGGGTGAAAATTAGTATTCTCTTAGGTTTCACTCGTCCTTTCAAAAAAATTTTCTCATGCATTTAATTATTTTCATTTTAATACATGGTTTCTTTTATGGAAAAAGTTCTACCGAAATTTCAATAGCATTCCGTCTATAATTTGAACATTTTTCCATTTTTACCATGTCCCTTAAACTTAATAAGTTCAAGAAAGCAATATAATAATTCAGTTTGAGCATGCGAGAACCTATATCAACTACTAGCATGCAATTCACATCACTACATCTGTCATGCAGGAGGCATTCAATACAGGCATGCATTTAGTAGTTCAATCAATATATCAAATAAAATATAAAATATCCATATGAAGATATAATCATTAGGAAAGTAATGGATAGTGGCAATCAGTACAAATAAGTTATCCATCAAATATAATTGAACTTAAAGCGAAGGATGGATATATACACATTTTATCTCTCAAGTCATCTAGTAAACATGATAGGATACGTATAATACATTTTATTGCATATTGGATGAATTTTTAAAAATGCTGCTCCCCCTCAATTATGCAGCCAAAGAATTTTATATTCAATTAATAATATTTGGCATAACCAATATTTCCTAATATAGGGATGAGCCTATGAATTCATTAAATTTAAACATTTAAGAGCATTATGAGTTCAGGGTTGTATGATATACAGTACTATGATAAACTCCCTAAATCCCATTGTTGTGTGATGGACAAAATAGTATGCCATATTTAAAATATTTGTACTACAACACATATAGCATCATTTCAAAAATTAAAATCATTGTCCATTTGAAAGGGTTTTTCAACAAAAACCATTCTACAACCAATATTGTTATATAATAGCCAATCATAATGATATTTATTTATATTGAGTATAGATTGAACATAACACTTTAATTTTCATATTGGCTTTTCTTTCCTATGGTTCTCAGGATGATAATAGTGTATACAAAAATTTAGAATTTTAATCACACACACTATTTAAGCATTTAAAGCAATATAGCCTGTTTTTTTTTTAAATCCTAATATCTTAGGAGTATTAACAAGGATCTTTTTTAAGCACCTCATAAGATAGCATGCGATCATAATTAAATTCACATGATTCATAAAAGAATGTAATACAAAACAAATAGTATGAATCATTGCATGAAATTTTCAATAATGTAGAAGGAGAATTGATATACCTTTTTGATTTACTCCTTCTTAGTCGTTTAAGCTCATAGAGGCTTACGTCTCTCTCTTGATTTTACTTTATTTTTCAGATATTCCCAATAACCTTAGCACTACGACAGCACATAAACTTTTCAAGAACATTAGTAGCTAAGGCAGAGTAATAATATGCATGGTACACAAATGATATTCATTAAAACACATGTCATGCAAATTCAATTCATTTTCAGGTTTTGGGAAACATGCATTTTGAAATAATTTTCAATGGGATATGTTAAGCTTTGACAAACACTTTCCAAATTCTCCAATCATTTGAATTTAAAAAAAAAATCATTTTCAATATTCAGGCAATAAAATCTATGCAATAAAACCACGGGAGGATTTGCAAAGACTTGACCCTCAAAACATGGGTACACCAAAATATGAGTCGTTGCAATTTTTATGCAAAAAGCAGTTAAGCTTATTGCAACTTCGCTCTGATACCAATTGTTGGAAATGGTGTGATCCCAAGAGGGGATCAAATTGGGTTTTAAAAACTTTTTAGCTAATTAAGCATTTCGCCAATTCACCACAAATCATATCCCATTCATATTGCAAACGTATATGTAAAATAATAGAACTGTGAGTGCAGGCATACACGTGTGCAACATATCTCATTGAAAATAAAGGTATTCATGCAAATAATATAATAGTAAATAAATTACCATACACATACTGAATTTAAAGTGTAGTAATTTAAATAAGATAGGGAGAGAGCGACACAAGATATTTGTTATCGAGGTTTGGCCAAACTAGTTTACGTCCCTACTTTGGGCATACCCCCCATAGATTATACAATTCATGCTCACTTAAACGAGTGGAGCAGTAAGTTGTTTACATCCTCTCCTTACAAAGCTTGGAAAACCTCAGCTCAATTACAAGGCTAAGCCAAACTTTTCTCACTTATGGCGGTGAGACTCCCCAATTCAATTTTTGAGTTGAACCGAATCGGTCTCACTTACGGGGGTGAAACTCTCCAGTTGAATTAATGGGATGAACCCAACCAGTACAATAAAAACTATTTTTGTACATATTAAAGTGCTTCTAAATACAAGCAGAAATGTGCACATTTAAGCTCAAATGCAAACACTCTAGTATGATATGAAATATGTGCTTAGTAGAGTAAGGATGTTTTTCAAATAAAGTTTGCAATATTTGAAAATAATTTATATGAGAAGCACGTCAAAGATTTATATGATCTTTGAATTCAAAAAGGAAATATGCAATAAGTGGTTTTCAAAGATCTTTAAACCTTCAATATATTTTCCTAATTAAAGATTTTAAAAATAAGTGCATGGAAAACTAGGGTTTTTAGATCAAAATATTTTTGCTATGAAAACACACTTAAAAGCAAATGGCCAACTAAAGTACTCTCTTTAAAAAATATTTCAAAGAATAATAAAGAGAGTTGGAGCGTATAAGATTTTCCCCATAAAAGATTTTTGCACTAAAAGCATGTTTTGGTGGAACTTTGATTAGGAGAAAATTAGAGAGAAAAATTGACTAATCAAAGTAGCTAATTTTAACAAATGAAGTGGTATTTATAATTTTTCAGACAAATATGACCGTTGGGAACCTATTGGAAATTTTGGAAATATTTTAATTAATTTTAACCTTAATTACCCTAGTAAAAAATTGGCAACCTAAGAGTTTTGGTCGCCTGAACAGACACAAATGAAAAAGTTTTCTTTCACATTTGGGTTCCCGAGAAATGGGTTTATTTGCTGATCCAAAGAAATTTTCTAAACGCTCAAGGTTCGGTTGCCTGGTCTCAAGTTTAGTTTGCCAAACTTGCACTTTCGGTCAGCCAAAGGGGATTTGAACGTGATGTTCGGGTGCCCGAGGAAGATGAAAGGTGACCGCTTAAAGGTCCAGTCGACCATGGACATTTAGTTCAATTTTGTTTCGCAACCTAACCCAGGTGAACCTTTTGACTAGTCAAACATTCGGTGAACAGAGGCAATTTGACTTGCCTGGTTCGGTCGCCTAATTCCCTTTCAATTTTAAAACACTGTTCCCGCTTTAGTTAAAATTTAAATGCAGGGACCTAGGGTCTATCTAAGGCAAAGACTATTTAACTTAGGCTAAAAAACCTGGCGTCGGTTGACCGAAATTAGCCTTAAGGTCTTTCTATGGATCTGTCTGAGCATTCAAATCATTTCATGCATTTGCATGCATTATTACAGACTAGAGTAATAAAAATTAAAATGTATATACAAATTGAAACAAATGTCTTCTTCTTCTTCTTCTTCTTCTTTGCTCTCCTGTCTTCGTGAAATATGCGAGATAATATCGCTCTTTAAGTTCTTCTGGCATCATTTATCGGTATCTTATGTTCGTATTTATATGAAAACCTATTCACACATTAAATGCATATATAAGATACTGGTGGTTTATCAGCATCAAAATAGAGATCAGACTCAAAAAGCCAACACAAACCAAAGAGGATTTTATAAAAAGGAAAATTATGTGTTGATATGTTAGTGTGCATGCAATAAATAGGCCAAAAATGAAAATTTAGGTGAGCGAAAATTTAGGAGCAAACCTCACCCCCTAAACTTCAAACAATATTATTGTACTCAATAATGCTAAATCGTATAAAAAAAGTTATAATAAAGAAGGGAACGAGCAAACCTGATATCCATAAAGGAACATATGTCTGAAAAAAGAAATTACTCCCATAGCAAACTCCCCCCAACTTGCTTCGAAAACTGTAGATAAAAAACACACCACCAAACACCAGTGTAATGTTGAAGAAAAGAATAAAAAAAGAATGAAACATGAAAACTAAGGTGTAGTCCCAAGAGGGTGGGTGAATTGGGTTTAAAAATTATCTTTTAATTCCTTTTAAGAATCCTTAACCTCTTTTACTTCTTTTAATGAATTCTTGTCTTTTTGTTGATTTAGCAATTACACAACTAGTCCTTAGTTCTTTATTCAATCCACAACTACAAAACAACTCAAGTAAATCAAAACTTAAACATTCAGCCAAACAATCACCAAAGCATTCAACACACAAAATTCAATATTCAGCACTTTACCAATTCTTAACTTTTGCAGCCCTGTGTATATGAAATTGATTTAAACCGCATGGTTAATGCAAGCCCTATGGATAATTATTTCTCAATATGAAGCACAATACTCTTTCCAAGAATTTATACTTTAAACAAACTCCCAGTTAATAAGTCTTGGGTGTTGAATCAACCAACGTACTCCCTTACGGTTTCCACAATTATTGATCAACAAACGTACTACCTTTTGATTTCCGCAATCCCAAAAACAAATTAAGCTTAAGTTTATTTAATATCTAAGCCATGTAGTGTATATGATTAAGGAATTTAAAACATCCACGTTGTTTATATATATGCTGAAAGTAAAGAGAGTAAGAGAGTGACAGCAAGTTTTTACAAGGTTCGGCTTATCCCCAGCCTACATCCTCGCCTTTGGCAAACCACCAAAGGATTTGCTAAACTAGTTCCTTTCGGGGTGAAACAAGACCGTTACACATTCCTTCAGTAGGCTAGATCCCGCCTCTCCAAGTGATACCCCTCACTCGGTCACTTCATCAATTAGGCTAGAGCCCGCCTCTCCAAGCTATACCCCACGCTTGGTCAACGATCCAAACACCTTGAATCATCCAAGAGCTACAAGAAATATGAAGTAAACAGTGCGTACTCGAACACTCTCAAACAGAGTAGATTAGTACAATATTAAGCACTATGTACTTCAAGAATTCCCCTAACAAAAGTATGAGCAATATAGAAATTTGAGAGAGATTGAGAGTTTGAATACAAGAATGCTGTGTGATTGCTTTGGTTGTTAATTTCTTGGGATTAAGATAGTACTTATACACTTTTTAGGATTAGTTTCCTTGTTCCCCAAGTTACTTGGAGTGTCCAACAAGTTTTTATAACGTTCATATTTGAAAAACTAATTTTCGTAATTTTCCTATTGGAGTTTAAAATTCAAATTCCCATGGAGTCAGTCAACTGGACAAGCGACTGGGTAGTTCATTTCTCAGATTCAGTTGGCTGGATAGGTAGCTGAGGTCTTTCTTTCTGTCAGAAATAAGTTTCATAAATTTGTCAGTTGGCTGGCTCAACCACGTTCAAAATGGTCAGTCGGTTGGGCAGATTTATTCATTCCAGTGTTTGTCAGTCTGTTGGCCTATTTTAGTTTGTTCTGGTCATTAGGCTGACTAGTTTCATTTTATGAAAAACATTCACTTTTTTTTATTTTTAAACTTTTGTTATTTGAAATACTTAAATGTGACTTGTCAAAAACACTTTCTAGGGTTTTAAAATATGGTCTTTAAGTCCATATTCAACCCTAAAAGAGCTTCAAAAATATTTCAAAAGATATTTAAAATATGAAGCACTTACATAAAGACTTCTAAGACTTTGAACATTCTTGGCACTTGAGTCTTCATGCTTGTCTTTTCTTTGAGTACTCTTTCTTTGCTTTCTTTTGGCCTCTCTTGCTTTTCTTCAAGCTTTGATTTACTTTTAAGTTTTCTCTCATATTCTTCAAGCTTTAAAAAATCATTTTGAAATTCATGCTTTAAGCTTCATATGATCATTCCTTTTCGAAGTATAAGCTTGCAATGGATCCTTTTGCATACTTGACCTTGCTTTCTTATGGTTGTGTCTTGAAATATAATTACTCAACCAAATATGTTAAGTATCTCTTGTTTGTTAGCATCAAAATAGGATTTTAAGGTTTGTAAGGCCAACAATCTCCCTCTTTTTGATGATGACAAGTAAGGAGTAAAAATATGCGTAAGCCTTAAAAAGACTCCCCTTTACAATAAGCATCATCTTAACAATATTTGTAATTTTAAGATCAATATCAATTCCAGCAACAATATCATACAGTATCATGCTCATCATATCATTCAAGTTCAAATACTTCTCCCCCTTTTTATACATATATCATGCTTTTAATAGCATGCTCAATTTTTGCTCAAAACTTCTCCCCCTTTTGACATAAATCAAAAGGAGTAAGATATAAAAAATTATTAAGTTCAAATAAAATCATATTTTGAGCATATGAATATCAAACATGCATATCAAGCATATGTACAAACTCAATTCATTATTTTTCAATATGGCATGTGTATTGTGCTTCAATAATCAAATAGTCATGATACCAATTTAAAATTTCATATTTGTAATTCATGATACCAATTGAACTTTTGAACTTGTCATATCAATTAAAACATTAAAGAATAATAATTTAACATTTCACTAATTCATGAAATACCAATTAAAAAATAATTCATGATACCAATTGAAAATTTACATAATACCAATTTGAAAATTTCATATGATACCAATTTAAAATTAGGGAGAACCAAAACATAGTTCAAGTAATAAGTCATATGACTCCCCCTGAATTTAATACTTTCAAATTAGATATCAATTATGCTTTCTGAATTTATCATCCATGTTTCAAACATTTGATTCATAACATGTATATGCTTATGGATACTAATATCAAATACCAATATCTTGTCATGCTCATGGATATAGTTATGCTTATCATGCTCAAATACAAATTTATATATTTATGAATACCAATATACTTTATAGATACCAATGCCAATGTCACATTATGCACTGCTCATGAATACTAAATTATTTAGATACAAATTTGTCGATTTGTCCATGTGATCCAACATAAGCATTCATGGTCAAGAATTAATTTCACATTCACGTATCAATATTATGCTAAAATATAAGCTTCTTAATAACTTTATGCTCAAATTTTCAATATACAAGGAGCCATAAATCATCAATATTTTCATTGTCTTTCAAGATACCAATTTCAAGATGTACACATGTAGCATATTGCATATTACATAAAAATGGAGTATATCATTATCATGTGCATTGTACTATACTTTTTGCTTAGATTGTTCTTATGCTGCTCAAGTATCTTTTATTCTCAAATATATTTCATATTGAACTTGTTTTAAAAATTTTACCTTCAGTTAATCGGCTGACCGTATGGTTAGTCGGCTGACCTATCATTTTCTCCTTAAGGTGTTGTTAAGTCAGTCAGTTGATCTTATGGTCAGTCGGCTGACCTTTATTTTCCCTTAAAGTTTCACCATTTTTCTGCGAAGCTCTCTTATTTATTCAATAATCTCAATTTGCTTTAGATATTCCTCTCTTTTGTTTTCATATAGACATCCAATTTTTCTAATTTCTTAATGCTTTCTTAATTTAAGCCTTGTATGATTAATCCATTGATTTGAAGCCAACAACATTCATTAGCTTCAATATGCATTAATAAGCTTGAACAATTTTATCTTTATTCTCTATTTCAATTTGTTCAACATCTTTGTATTATTTTCCATAGATTCGATATCAATTGAAGTTGAAGGATTTAGTTATAGTATTTCATCTTAGTACTCATACTTTCTTGGGTCCGAATTGTTTCGAAAGTGATGGTTCTTTAATCTAATTTTTTTCTACTATACACTTGTCATTTTCAAAAGATATTTTATATCCTATGTCACACAATTGACTTATGCTAAGTAGATTATGCTTTAACCCATCAACCAATAAAACATTATCAATGGTAAGAAAGGAATCCTTATGAACCTTACCTACCCCAATGATGCGTCCTTTGGAATTGTCGCAAAATGTTACTTAACCTCCATCCTTAGGAACAATTGAAGAGAATTTTCCCTTGTCGTCGGTCATGTTTCGAGAGCACCCGCTATCCAAGTACCACTGGTCCTTGGAAGAGGATGATCTTAGGCAAACTTGCAAGATAAACTAAGTAACTGATGCTGGTCCCCAAATTTTATTGGGCCCATGAGGGTAAGTAGCCGGATCTCCCTTAACTACCCATACTTTCCTAATTCTAGCATGCTTCTTCCTAAGTGGACAATCAAATTGAATATGGCCAATTTGTTTACATTTAAAGCATTTTAGTCGGCACTTAAGTTCTTTAGGAGGAATATGGGTTTTCAACTCACGTGTAAAATTTCCTAAGTAAAGATTAGGTCGACTAACATTTTCAACACCATTAAAGCCGAGACCTTCTTTACTTAAGGAATTTCTTTGGGCACTAAGTATTTTTTCAAAATTGCGTTTGCCCTCGGTGAATTTAAAAACTATTTTGTTGCTATCCTCTAATTTCCTCTTGAGCTCAACAATGGTAGTCTTTTTCTTTTAAAATGGAAGCATGAGAGGTTTTCGCAATATTAAACAGTTTTGACCAATTTTCACATTTCTTTTTCAATTCATCATTTTCTTTGGTCATTTTTCTTAACAGTTTAGATACACGAATATATTCACATTGTAACTCTCTAAATGTAGGCATGCAATCAGAATCAGAATCAGTTGAGCAAAATGAAGATAATGAACTAGAGAACGATACCTCATCATCGTGTGCCACCAAGCACAAATTAGCGACCTCCGAGTCGCTGTAGTCTGAATCTAAATCGCTACTGCTTAACTTATCTCATAAGGTGCTCACCTTCATAGCTCTCTTCTTTTTCCTTGTTTCCTTTTTCAGTAATGGACAGTTTGGTTTGATGTGCTTGATTTTATTGCAGTTGTAACACGTGAGACCATTTGACTTTTCTTTTCTCTTGCTAGGCTCTCCCTTTTCAGTAGTAGATTCCCTGTATGTTGACCCTATGGGTCATACCCTATTTTAATTATGAAAAATACTTTGGTATTTAATGGATTGATGAGGCTGTGTGTAGGACCAATCGAACATATCATATGGTGCACGCATATGACACATGAAGTGAAGACCTGAAGACCCTGAAGATCATATTTATTGTATTTCATTATTATTCGGGGCTGTAATATTTAAATAGGAGTATGGTCTGTAATAATTAATGCCTTACTTGCATAGTAGGATCAATAAGCTGAAGACCATACATGGACCTTAGGGAACACCTGTCGACTGACACCGAATTTTCTCGGTGTCTTGAAAAAGGATTAGAAATGACCCTACGACACTCACTCATGCATACATATGATTAATTATTTCATTTGGGTGATTGAATGCTTGAAGCAGGTCTAAAATGCACAAAATGTGCACACTCGGTCGATCGACCCTACCTGTAGTAAAGTGTCTGGTCGACCGAACCGGTGCTGGGTTAACAAGTTGACCATGGCCTAATTGACCGAACTTCCTAGTTCAATTCCTGTCGGTCGACCGAACCCTGACTGAGTCAACAGTTCATTTATACCTGATCGACCGAAAACTCTAGGGACTCGACTTTTTGACCACCTGGTCAACCGAGCCCAAAATGTACTCCAACAACCTGGTCGACCAAGGGTCCTCAAGAGACGCCCCAACGATTTGATCGACCAAACCATCTAGTTCATTTCTTCTTGGTCGACTGAACCACGATATTTGAAAAAATCGCCCTTCTCGGTCGGCCGAGACCATAGTTCATTTCCCCCTAGTCGACCAAACCTCGGTAATTTTGCCCTCGACACATCTGTCAGGTCGACCGAGTCCCCAGTTCATTTTTGTTCTAGTTGACCGAAAATGTTTCTGGTCGACTGAAGCTCTTGGGTTGGACTTATTTTTTACCGTGGTTAATATTTTCAAATGGGGTTAACTTGGTTAAAATATATTAAAACTTTCCTAATAATTCCATATGTGTCCTTAACGGTTATATTTTAGGGGTTGTCTATTTATACCCCTCATTTTGGAATAATTAGTATGAGATTAGAAAATATAATTACCCAATATCCTCTAAATTTCAAAAGGCCTATATTTCATATTCAAGCTTTAAACTCCCACTCTTACTCATTCATATTGCAAATATCTCTTTGTAAGAGTATTCTTGCACTTATCTCACCAAGCTTAAACTCTCTCCTAGTTGTTCTTTTTGAGATTTATATTTCATAGAGAGTAAGCTGCAAGTTCTCCTAGGGGGCTTCGTAAATAAGCATTCCATAGGAAAACTTCTTTGGGCTTCTGAGTTTTGCATTTTTCATTGCAACACTCAAGAGTTCATATTATGTTTTGGTTGCAAAAATATTTTTCAAATCATTTTTCAAATCTCTCTTGTGCTTATTCTTGAGAAATATTTTAAGATATTTGCTTGCGTGCTAATATCTTTGTTGCTACACCTTTTCATTGAGATTATCATTTTATCACAAAGATCAAATAAATATTTTTACAAACCATTATTTGAATATCTCTTGTGGTTTATATTGACAAAAATATTGGTTGAGATATTTGAAGTGTGCTTGTGATCTTTGCTTGTACATTGTGATTGAATATATTGTATGATACAAAGATCATATCATATGCACTCTCACGCACTAATTACATCGCTCATATAATTATTTGAGAGTAGACACATAAATTACATTGAGCTAATCATATCCTATCTTTTGGTAGTGTATTAGTTATACTGTGCGTATTGGGTACATATCTGCTTTACACGAAAGTACACTCACTGTACCATTTGATTGTATTTCAAATCTATTGTATTTCTAGGCATGGGCCTGAAGAGGGAGACTAGCCCTTTGAAATAGTCCCGGATTGGCTTAGACCCGGTTAGGAAAGTTAGGTGTGCCATCCTAGTAAGGCGTGTTGGTTGAGGTCAGCCTTTTAATTGACTTGGTTGTAAAGGTTGAGGTCAGCCCTGTGCTAATTGAATTGGTTGTTTAGGTGCTGCTCCACCCGTTAAGTGAGCCTATAGTGGTAATCCTTGTGCTTGTTGGCTAAGGCGGGGACGTAGGCAATTTGGCCGAACCTTGATAACATTTCTGGGTGTCGTCTCCTTTATTTCTTTATTGTGCATGCTTGGTTAAACGTTTATTGTAGTTAAAAATCCATTGTATATTTAGGTTGATTTATTTTACATGCACTAGATTGACCTTAAGCTTGTGTAATACTGTTGTTAGTGGATTGACCTAAGGCAATAAATTTTTAAATACCAATTCACCCCCCCTCTTGGGATTGCACCAAAGCTAACAATTGGTTACAGAGCCTCGTAACTTAGAATTAAACGTTATTTAGTAAAAGATCATGATGGCTCATGTTAGTGCATCCCATTCATGTGAGGGTAGGTTAGTCACACATCCACCAGAATTCTGTGGTGACAATTATGTTGTATGGAAATTCAGAATGACTATATATGTGAAAGCTTTAAATTGGAAATTTTGGAATGTCTTTGATCAGGGTGATAGTGTGCCTGTTAAATTCATTGGTTGTACTAGTGTTCCTAAATCTAAGTGTGAACTGAATAATTGTGATAGGAACTTAGTGCAAATAAATTTTGATGTCATGAATTCCTTACTGCATGCTTTAGATTATGATGTATTATGTGAGGTTATGGCGTGTACTAATGCTAAGCAGATCGGGAATGAACTTGAGAGGAGATATGGAGCACCCATACAAAACAATGTGATCTTTCTGTGTGACTCAAGCCATAGTAATCCTGAAGGAGGTAGCTAGTGCTTTGTTGCCTTAATAGATAATGATGTTATCTCTGTTCCTTCTGCTTTAGTAGATAAATTTGGTAATGATTCATGTGATCAATTGAATGATGCATCTGATACTGAATCATATGATAGTACTGATAGTGAAAGCATGCCTACTTATGAGGAATTGCAAGTTGAATATGTTAGAACTTATAAGTCACTTGTTAAAGCTAATAAAAGATATACTGCTTTGAAAAACAAGTATGAGGCATGTGAGAAAGAATGTGAATCAAAAGTTATTGTTGAAAGGGAAAATGATTTTAAAATCAAATAGTTAGTAAACAAGAATGAAAAATTTGAAAAAGAATTGATTGCAGTAAGATCCCAACTTACAATTGAAAATGAAAAGGATCTTCATATCCATGATCTTGAAAATAAAGCAAACAATATGTCTAAAGAACTCATAAAACTTCAGAATGTTTGCAAAGAATTGAAAATATCAAAAATTCAAGATCTAGAGAAGAAAATAGAAGACCAATCTAAGATCATCTACACATTTATTAGAGGTAAGGAAAACTTTGATAAATTGCTAGGCTCACAAAAGATGACCTTAGATAAAGAAGGTATATGTTATAATGGGATTGAAAATAAGAAAAGAAAGAACCTATACATGTGGTACTTTGTAAAAAAAATGAAACACTATGCTAGTACCTCCTCTTGTCCATACACTCACGCCACATGCATCTTATGTAAAAAGAAGGGGCACACAAATTTTGATTGCCCATTTAAAAGAAAAGGTGTGAAACCCAAACAAGTCTGGAGTCAAAGTACCACCTAGTCCTTACCCATCAAAAATCAAAGATAGAAAAATGGTATGGGTTGTCAAGAAAGCAAACCCCTTGAAAATCAAGGAAGAATTTACTCAAATAGGAGTTACATGATCATATAATTCTTCCTTAACATCTAGGATTAGCCTGAGGGGGTAGTGTTGACTAAAGGCTTAGGAAGTGGTTCAGGCTGAAAATGTAAAATTTTAGTATATGTCCACTATTTAAAATCTTACATACTAAGTATTTTGAAAAAACAAGCCAATTCGTAAATTTAAGAAAAATAATCAATCTGAACTTAATGCATATATTCATTTATTGAAATTTGAAATTATTGGCTGCTTGAATAAAAATCCACTTCCAAATGGACATGACATGTTTGCCTTGTATTAAATTTCAAATTGCTTAATTCACACTTAAATATGAATATCTAAGTTAAGCATACATTGTCCATTGCACAAACTTGTGGTTTAGGGAATCCATCTCACACAATATATCATTCAATCATAAACCCATCATTGAACTTAAAAGCCTAAATTTTAATTTAGTCATCACTCTAGGCTTGAAGCACTATTTATCATAAATTTCAAATATTTCTAGTGCTTATTAAAGGACATTTTTTTTTCTTGATCAAAACTACAGACATCCACTAGGGGATTCAAGTTTCACTATTAAATCAAAAAATTCCCTTTGAGCTTAAACTATAAATGCTCTAATTTTGGCTTATATCCTCCATAGGAAATCTTTACCATTCCTTGATCACATCAGGTAAAGATCCATCCTCTCATTGGTATGTATCCTTGCTCCAAATTTGTGATCATACCTAAAGGATACTTTCCAATCACCAAAGAGCAATGTTCAAAAATTCATACTCTTCTAGTTACTCTTTATCTGAAATTTTTTGGACATTTCCTCTTCCATGCAAAGGTCTTGAATCATGTCCATTCATAATAAATATTCTTTGAACATAACATAAATTTTAATTAGGTAAGAGTATTAATCCAAAATTTATTTTATAAGCTCTCAAACATTAAATCAAATCCTTCTAGAGCTTCAGCTTTGTAAATTGAGTTAAATGGCCAATATTATTAATATAGGTTTCAATCTAGATGATAGAACAAAATTCCAAGAAACCTATGCACGAACCTTAACATTCAAAGCCTTTTGAACTTAGGCCTCTCACGTATTGTAAATCATAAGAAAAGAGGAAAAATATAAGCTTAGCTCACTTAAAGATATATACATTGTGACTTTTTGGTCCTCTAAGCCTATTCATCTAAAGCCAAGCATATATGACTAAAAATATAGTTCTCTTGGCCAAATGATTTGAAAAATAAGAAAAAGGCTTTAAAAGAAGGTTAGTGCATAATTGAGGGGAAGCATTCATCTTTCATATCTATATACATTAAATTGCTCTCAATTTTTATTTATGCTTATATGTTTGTATGCCTTTGTAAGAACAACTCTTCACTAATCCCATAACTATCCATTGTTAGTTATTGTTCATATTGTCTATTGGATAGTTCATTTCTTTTATGAGTTGTTGATTGAACTACTGAAAAGCATGCTTGTGTTGAAAGCCTCCTGCATGGCGGATGCAGTGATATAATTTGCATGCTAGTTGTGGATATTAGGTTGTTGCTTGCTTTATATGTTTTATCTGTTGAAAACAACCTACTATCAGGTATAGGTTTTTATGAGAAAATGTCCTATATACAAATAACATGCTGCCAAAATTTCGCCAGGATCTTCCTATAGAAAAGTTTGTGTTAAAGATGATTATGAAATAATAAATGATAAAATATTTTCGAAATGATGAGTGAAAAATATTTCAAAATTAAGTTTCATCCTTGCATAGTCATCAAGTAGTTAGGAGAGTTGTGCACCTTTCCTCTAGAAAGAACTTATGGACTCACATCCATCACTATCGTTTATTGAAATATTGAGGCTCTTCCTATATCCCTAAACATTATATCTTGCACGTAAAATCCCATGTTTTGATATGAAATGTTTTTGGATCATGAATTGCATAGAATACCTTAATATCTATTTTCGATGCATTTTTTGTCTATAGGCATGACTATACTGATTTGAAATAAATATTGTTAATAAACATCCAGTATAGTTGTTGAAGAATAGTTTGTGTGCTCACTTATACTTTGGCATATTTAATGAAATCAATCCCTTGCAAAGTATAAGTAATTTATAGTATCTAAGCAATAATTCAAATTGATAGGGGGGGCTTCTGAAATTGAAATGCTTATCATATTATGCTCACAAACTTTTTAGCTTAGATCTGTTTTGAAACCTATAATACTGTTGTTAGTGGATTGACCTAAGACAATAAATTTTTAAATACCAAGTCACCCCCCCTCTTGGGATTGCACCAAAGCTAACACTGTATTTTTTAAATGGCTTTCTATTTTTCCTGAAAAATCTACTAAACTTTCTGGTTAACATAGCCATATCCTCATCAGTGTCAAATCCACTGCACTCACTAGATGTGTTCATGGAGGTTTTTAATGCAGTCACTTTCTTAGCCCTATTATGCTCATTAAGTCTCTCATTTATGGCTAGTTCGTAAGTGATCAAAGAACCTATCGGTTCATCTAGAGACATGGCCTTAAGGTCTCCACCCTTAGCAATGGCTGTAGCTTTGGCTTCCCAAACAGGAGGCAAGCCTCTGGGGATTTTCCTAACCATCTTATATATGGGATAGGTCTTTGCTAATGCATGCAGTGAGTTTATGATGTGTGTGAATCTAGTGTACATGCTCTGAATGGACTCACCTATATTCATCCTAAATGTCTCATACTCACTGGTCAACATATCTATCCTACTGTCCTTCACATCCCTAGTACCCTCATATGTGACCTCTAACTTATACCATATTTCTTTTGCAGTGGAACATGCCATAATTCTTTTAAATTCATTCACATCAAAACTACAGTATAAAATATTCATGGCAGTGGCATTAAGACTAACAGTTTTCATATCATCATCATCATACTCATCCTTAGTCTTAGGAACCCTAGCTGCACCTTCATTTTTCATAGGGACATAGTTTCCTTTAGAGATAATCCTCCATACCTTCCAATTAGTATTCTGAACGTAGATGCGCATCCTTTGTTTCCAGAAGGTGTAATTAACACCAATGAAAATAGGAAATCATGTGGAAGATGGTCCCTCAGGGAAAGGGGTCATGGAGCTATGAGCTATATGTGATCTTTTTGCAAAATAACAACTAGTCTATGCTATGTGGCTCGAATACCAATTGTTAGCTTTACCGTGATCCCAAGAGGGGGCGTGAATTGGTATTTTTAAAATTTAAGCACTAGGTCAATCACCAAACACCAGTATATTCACAACCCTAGGGTTAATCTAGTGTAAAATGTAAATATCTACAAGAAAGTGAATAAACCAACTTAATCAAACACACATGCACTAGAAAGCAGTAAAGTAAAGTCGACACACAGAAATGTTATCGAGGTTCGGCCAATTGTCTATGTCCCCGCATTGGCTTACAAGCACAAGGATTACCACTATAACTTGCTCACTTAAACGGGTGGAGCGGCACCTATACAGACCAGGTCAATTAGTACAGGGCTGACCTCAACCTTTACAACAATCCTTACTGGACTGGATTACCACCCCCCAAGCCACGCTTGGGAACACTCAGATTTACAAAGAAATGGTACAATGAAATAGTACTTTCACGTAAAACAGATTTGTACCCAAATAATACGCTTAATCAAATACGCATCAATAGCATGGATATAGTGTATGCTCAGTGATTCAAGACTTGTTCTATCAATACTCAACACAATATAGTCAATATAAAGCTCAAGAGTATTCAACGCAATATGATCAGTATGATGCTTAAGAATAATCAACACAAGCAGTGGCTTGGAATCTAAACAGAACAAAACATAAATATTCCAAGTATACTAGGTAGATAATCAAACTAGTTTTAGAATGGTTTTCTTCAATGAAATAAGCAAAAAGCTAGTTTGAAAAGCTTGCTTGCCTGTTTGAAATATTCTTTGCATACCAAAAACAAAGCTCTTGGACACTTGCAATGGAATGCAAATATCCTAAGCTTTCTTGGTTTAATCCCACACGAGATTTATAATGGAGAAATTCATGGGATAAACCTAAGCTATGCTCCCAATAAAATGAATTTCAAGAACACACAACAATGGGAGTATTAGCACAGAGCAATAATCACATGAAAAAAGATGGAACTCTTGCACTCTCGGATTTTATCAAAGGGATGCAAGTTTGAAAGTGTTAGGGCACAAATGGATTTTCAAGAGAGAGAGAATTTTTGCTAATCACTTTTCTTAATCACTCCTTAATTGAGTAAATGGACTCATATTTATAACCAGGTAAAATATTATTACCGTTCGGGATATAATGGGTATTATTAAAAAGTCTCAAAAGATTACAATTCAATTAGCCTGAAATAACTCTGTTTTACCGCGGTTAATTCATTTTAACCGGATGAAGTTCAGGAGGCTGAACTGAGGTTCGGTTGCCTGAACAAACACAGCAATAAAAGTGTTCTAAGCTAATTCGGTCGTCTGTGTCTTGGTTTGGCAGCCCGAACAAAAGTCACAAACATTTGTTCATTGCTTAGGGTGCCCGATCTTGGGTTTAGTTAACCAAACTAGGCCATTTGGTTGCTCGAGCCACTTTTTGAACTGAGGTGGTCGGTTGCCTGAGTTGGTGGGATGTTCTTCTCGAGGTGTTCGGGTGCTTGAGGAAAATATGCCCAATTAAGGTTTGGTCACCCGAGGGTAGGTCAACATTTTGACCTTCAAGGTTTAGTCGCCCGAGGAGTTTTGTACTGCAAAGGTTCGGTCGCCCGACCCCTCTTAGCTTGCTTAGATATGATCAATTTCGGCACAATTATTTCATACTCATATTTTATGCAATGTGTGTGTGAGTGTTGGAGCCTAGGGTCTTGCTATGGTCTTAGTTGAGCTTACACTATATCTTGTGTGCATGATGTGCATGTGATAAGCATACATCCACATGCCTAAGTTACTTTTACAAACCCATATTATTAAAGACCGACATGAATTTCAATTACAAATTACAAATCTTCACGGTCTTCTTATTTCCTCAAGTCTCCTTCCTTGGAATATTAATTTGAACCTGCACAAGCACTTGTAAATCATCAAATATCAGTATTTGTCATTATCAAAACTGGGTGCGACCTATGAGGTCAACAAAAACACTCTTGATCATATTTGTGATTATATCGTGTTGACTGTAGCTTGCACAAAAATCACTTCACAGAGCTTACAATTCCTATACTATTGATATGTGGTTGATTGATTACATTGGGTAAATATCTGCTTGATTAAGAATCATAATCATTGTACTTTATTTTTATTATGAAAATACTTTTGTATTACAAGCGTGGCCTGAGGGGGCGATAATCTTGTCCCTAAGGATTGTTAAGGCCTTCTCCGCTTCGCAAGGAAAATTTGTAAAGGTTGAGGTCAGTGCTATGCTAATTGACCTAGTTGTTTAGGTGCTGCTCCACTCGTTAAGTGAGCTTATAGTGTAATTCTTGTGCGGGTGTGCCAAGGCAAGGACGTAGGCAGGATTGGCTGAACCCCGATATCATATTCGGTGTCAAGTTTACATTTCCTACATTATGTTATACTTTGTGCTTGATTTAAATTTCCTACTGAATATTTTGCATATCTGATTGGCACAAATTTCCTTTTTGGTTGAGAAATACTGAAATTGTGGTGTTTGTTCTAAAATTTGCTTAATATATCATATGTACAATTTCATATACATTTAGATTGGCCCTAGGTTGTGTAATACTTCTGTTGTATTAGTTGAACCTAGGAGGAAATTTTTTAATCTCCAATTCACCCCACCTTTTGGGATTGCTCCAAAGCAAATAGATTTCCAAACTATAAGAAATTTTCCCTAAAAATATCTATCAACAAAAGAAATGGGAGAAACCTTAAAGCCTACTCTCAAAATGATTTTCAAAAATAAAAGCTTAAGTGAGAGCAAATACTTTTGATGAAGAAATAAATGCCCCAAATAAATCATCCTCTCAACAACCCTCAAATGCAATAAATTTGCAAGTGAAGGGAGTTTGTAATAATCAAGGCTCTCTTTCAAAATATTTTTCAAAGGAATGGGAGAAAGAGAGTTTAAAAATTGCTTGCTTTTGATAAAATGGGAATATAAAGCAAAAAAATATTTGAGAGGATTTTTAGGCTAATCAAAAGTTTATAAAATAGTTATGAAAGGGGTATTTATAAAGTATCTCAAAAATATAACCATTAGTGACCTATTAGGCATTTTTAAAAATTGTTTAATCAAAAAATTAATCACATTTAGCGCTGAAATATTGGGCAACCCAAGAGGCCTAGCCGACCAACCGAAGAGGTCGGTCGACGGTGAAGGGTACCGGTTAGCTAAGCTTAGGCGATTTCTAAATTGTTGAGAAATAGCATGCCAGGCTAGGGTCCGGTTGGCTAGGCCTCAAACTGTTGGTTGACTAGGGAATTTTTAAGGCTTAATGGTCAGTCGTTCAGGCTTCAAAATCTTGGCCAAATGTGAAGGCCGGTCGGCTGTGCTTTCTATAGTGTAAAGTGGCCGGTTGGCTAGGCTTGAATAATTCTGGTCGAGATGAACAGGCAGGTTGACTAGAGCTTTCATGCTCATTTTGGGCTAGTCAACTGGGTCTTTGTAAACTTGCTATATGGGCAAGGTTGGTCAACTGGGCGACTGATGCCTGCAAGGGGCTGGTTGGGCGGGCTTGTTGTAAAAATGAATTTTAGCCCCTTTTTTACCTTAAAATGATTTAAACCTTTTGTATGATATTTGTTTTTATGAAAAAAGTTTTCCATGAAAGGTTAGATCCCCTAAGGTCTATCTATGGTCAATATTGAGCTTAGCATCATATCATGCAGATCATGCATTATTAAAAAAACAGTCTAAATGCATTACAAATTAAATAACATGTCTTCTTCTTCTTATGCTTTTCACTTTTCAATGGAATGTGCTTGACTGTATGAGCTTTAAGTCCCTCCTAGCTTCCATTTTACCTTTGTCTTATGTGCGTGCCAAATTATAAACATGTTCACACACTAAATACACACATAAGATCCAAGTACTTTAGCAGCATCAAAACAGGGATCAGACTCAAAAAGTCAACAAATTTTTTTTGGGAGCATATACAACAAAAGTGCAAAATGGTTAATCTTAAGGGGAAGAAATTTAACTGAGTTTCTTATGAAATGATAAACATCATATATGGCTTGAAATTTTAAGAATTTATGAATATATATGGATCGTTATTAAGGATTGATGAACGCTATACATATAGGTTGTTATTAAGTGTTATATTCTATATCCAATGCTATCCTGGATGGATTATACTTATGAATTGTTGGCCAACCTATGTTTGCTCTTGTTGTCCATTTGTAATTCCTATCGGTTGATACTTGAATATGCATACCAGTTGATGCTTTGATTCATGCATGGTTATGCTCGTACTGATTATTACTTAAGCATGTTGATTGCTGAATGCATGCTAACTAATAAATGCTTGTCCTTGGGATTATTGGCTAATGAATGATTATAAAATACTGCTATTTAGCTTTGAGAAATTCTTGGTTGAAAAAACTAAAATAGTTGAGTATATATATATATATATATATATATATGAGTTTTCAATGGGAAAATATTGAGTAGAATGTAAAAATATACTTGTATGCTGATCCTCATTGAACCTTTTTGTTGATGTCAAAAGGGGGAGAATTTTTTAGAAAAATGCAAAAATAATTTTTGATTTCTAAGTCAAAATGGGGAGCCTTATCAATGTTACCTTTTTTTACTCCTTATTTGTCATCATCGAAAAGGGGAAGATTGTTGCGCTAATAAGGCTTAATCTCGTTTTAATAATGACAACCAAGGTATTTGATTGTGCTTTCAAGTGAATTTATAGGTATTATATCTTACAACAATGGACCTTATTTCAGCTTAAAGGTTATGAGAAAAACAAGCAAAATGAAGAATGGCTAGAGCTCGGAGGAATATTAAGCTTTGTTGGCCTTACAAGGCTTAACCTCTTGTTTTGATGATAACAAATGAAGAAAATGTTCGATGACATTATTTGGTCAAGTAATGATGTTTTTCAGGAAACTTAAAAGTATGCGATATATCTTGAAGAGATAAAAAAGGGAAGCTCAAAGACATCTAAAGATGGAATGAACTCATGCTTCAAGAGAATCATAAAGTTTAAAAGAACAAGAAATGTTTATTTTGTTATGAAATCTTCATGTAAGTACTTCAAAGTTAAAAATGTCATTTTGAATGAATTGAAGCTCATTAGGGGATAAATATGGACTTAGAGATTTTATTTTAATATCCCAAGAAAATGTTTTTCAAGAGTAAGAAAGCAAAGAAACTAAATGTCTTTGTGTGAGCATTATTTGTAAGCATATATTTGAATTATTTTTTGTAAATTGACGATTCCAAGGGTTGTTTGGATCGTTGGCTAAGTAAGGGAACATTGCTTAGAGAGGCGGGCTCTAGCCTATGCAAGGAATAACCGGACGAGGGGATATCGTTTGGAGAAGGCGGGCTCTAGCCTTAACCAAGGAGTGTTGTAATCGGTATTGTTCCACCCATCAACGGAACTGAACTAGTGAATCTTTTGGTGGTTTTCCAAAGGAGAGGACGTAGGTTGGGTACAAGCCGAACCTTGTAAAAATCTCCATCTCACTCTTCCCTATTCTTTCTTTATTTTCAGTGCATATTTAAATTACGTGGATGGTTTAAATTTGAAAATCATATAAACTACGTATATTTGGAAATCAAACAAACTTAAGGTTTAATTTTGATTTGGGTTGCGGAAACCAAAAGGGAGTACGTTGGTTACACCATATCTTGCGGAAACCAAACGGGAGTACATTACATAGTTAACATTCCAAAGATAAATTTATCAAGTGTTTATTTGAGTTCTAAATATTTGGAAAGAGTGATTTGATTCACCTATACAGGACTTTACATCAGCAGGCATAAATTCTCAATCACTACAGGGCTTGGTTCAAATTTGGCTAATATCAACAAACAACCATTTTGAGTTTTTATATTACATAAGTGTTGTGTATTGGCTTGTTTGTTTGCTTTCTAATTATAGTTGATTGGTTTGGTTGAATGATCGGATGTTTGTTTGGTTAAGGATTAAATAAAGAAACTAAGTTCTTGAGTGTTTAACAAATTAAACAAATAAGTCGCGAATTGGTGAAAAGAAATAAAATAAGTTTAAGAATTCTAAAAAGGAATTAAAAGAAATTTTTAAAAGCCAATTCACCCCGCTCTTGGGAAGCTATTCCTAATTTCAATTGCTATTAGAGCGAGGTTGTAGAAACTCTTAACTAGAAGCTATAAAAAGATCTAAATGGCTAACTTAGGCGTAGCTCCTTTGGAGAGGGACAATCTTCAACTAGGCCTCCTATCTTTTGTGGTTTGAACTACATGTTTTGGAAAAATAGAATGCAAATCTATCTCCAAACGATGAATTGGAAAGTATGGGAAGTTGTTATAGATGGAGATCAAATTCCCACTAAGATAGTTGATGAAAAACAAATCCCAAAAGAGAAGAAGGATATGACCGATCAAGATTATAAAATGCTCCAAACAAATTCAAGTGCTATAAATGTTTTTTATTGTGTCTTGGATGCTAATGAATTTAATTGAGTGATGGCTTATAAATCAACTAAAGAAATATGGGATAAGCTAGGAGTTACTTATGAAGGAACAACGGATGTTAGGGATAATAGGGTTGATATGCTCACAAGCGAGTATGAAGCCTTTAAGATGAATCCGGATGAATCAATTACAAATATGTTTACTAGGTTCACTCACATAATCAATTCCCTATATGCACTACGAAAACCTACACTACTTATGAGATGATAAGGAAAATTCTAAGAGGCCTTCCCTCCATGTGGGAACCAAAGGCAACTGCTATCACGGAAGGTATAAATCTAAAAAATACATCCTTAGATGAGCTTATAGGTTCTCTCCTCATATACGAAATGGTAATGAATGAAAAGAGTGGGAAAACCAAAGCCCAAGAAAAAATATCCTTTAAAGCCTTAAAAGAAAACTCAAGTAGTGAAATGGATGAAGATGAAGAAGCCTTCATATCTAAAAAGCTAGCTAGGATACTAAGAAGGAGAAACAAATTCAAGAGAAGAAAAAAAAAATCTGAATTGGACGAATCAGAAGAAGAAATCAGCAAAAAGAAAAATAAAAATAAAACTCCTACATGCTATAATTGCAATAAAGCTGGACATTTAAAACCGAAATATCCACTATTAAAGAAAGGGTCTAAAAAGAAAAACAAGAAGGGTCAAAAAATATATTTATGAAATTCTTGAGAGGTTCAAATCAATTTATACTTGAAATCAACTTGAAGTACTTACATTTAGAACATCCTTAAAAAAAATTAATCCTTTGATCTTCAATCTTGTTCTTCCATCATCTTTGAGTTTTCGATCTTTCCTTTGAGCTTTCACCAAGTTATATTTAATCCTCATGCTCTTCAAGATCTCTTTTTAATCTATAAGCTTTATCATGCTCTTGAGCTTTGTCACTTCCTTTAATCTTTGCCTTTTTTCCAGAAAAAAATTCACTTTGAAGATGAATATACTAATGAGGATATGAAAGTTGTTATTTTAAATGCTACTACCATGAATAATCTCTATTGTGGACTTGATGTTAACGATTTTAATAGAGTTATGGCATGCACTTTTACTAAGGAGTTATGAGATAAGTTAGAGGTCACCTATGAGGATACTAGAGAGGTTAAGGATAGTCAGATATATATGTTGACTTGTGAGTATGAAGCATTTAGAATGAATACTGGTGAATCCATTCAAAGCATGTACACTTGCTTCACACACATTATTAATTCACTACATGCATTAGGTAAGACCTATCCCACGTATGAAATGATTAGGAAAATCCTTAGGGGATTGCCATCGGTTTGGGAAGCAAATGCTACTGCCATATCTAAGAGTAGAGATCTAAAGGCTATGTCACTAAATGAACTGATAGGATCACTTATCAGGTATGAGTTTGCTATAAATGAGATACTGAATTAGCATAATAGAATGAGGAAAGTGACTGCTTTAAAAACGTCTACTAATACTTCTAGTGAGTGCAGTGAACCTAGATTTGGAGATTACATGGCTATGCTTACTAGGAAGTTTAGCAAGTTCTTTAGAAAGAATAGTAGACCATATAGAAAATTTAGAGATTCAGTATCTGAGAAAGGAGATCTTGTTAGCCTAATAAGGCTTCCACCTCTTGTTTTGATGATAACAAATGAAGAAAATGTTATTAACATTATGTGTTCAAGTAATGATGTTTTCAGGAATCTGAAAAAGCCAAGCTCAAAAAAGCTTCGAAAGATCACTATCATGCTTAAAAGGTGTATGGTGTGTCAAGAAGTGATCAAACTGGGAAGAACGAAGACATCTGAAGACGAAATGAATCTAAAACTTCAAGATGATCATGAAGTTTCAAAGAACAAGAAATGTTCATGTTGGCCCTACAAGGCTTAAAATCTTATTATTTTGTTTTGATGCTAACAAACAAGTGAAATTTGATGTATTTGTGTGAGTAATGATATTTCATGGCTCATATATGAGAAAGCAAGGTCAAAGTGCTCACAAGGATCAAATGAAGCTTAAAAGAGTCAATGCATAGATTTAAAGATGATATATGAAATCTTGAAGAATATGAGGACATGAATGAGTTGTTGAAAGCCAAGGCATATTAAAGTCAAAAGAGCCAAAGAAAGGCAAAGTGAGAAAGCTCAAAGAATATGGAAGCTTGAAGAAAAGATGGACTCAATCTAAGGACAAAACATGAAGACTAAAGAACCTAGAATGAGAAAAGTTTTAGAAGTTTTCATGTAAGTCCTTTAATGTTTAAAATATCATTTGAAATATTTTGAAGCTCTTAGGTTAACTTAGACCTAAATAATTTTAAAATACCTGGAAAATATTTTTAAAAGTGAAAAATTATTTTAAAAAGGTTAGAGTCATTTTTGGAATGAAAAGCCTCAAAAAGAGTTTTTCCATTTGCTATCAGTTTTTATACAACCGCATTAAGGTGAATTTTTCTCTATAAAAAATTCATTATTTTAAAAAGTGGTCAACCTTAAAGTTGTAGGATTTTCTCTTATATTTCATTTGAAACCAAGAAAACCTAATTTGGAGCTATAAAAAAAAGGTTATGGCCAAAACACTGAAGTGGGGTCACTGCTGTCAGAGAACAGGACAGAAAGTGGCAGTAGCAGTTCAGACGTCTGAACTTGCGACTTCAAACGACTGAACCTATGACATTAAACGTCTAAACCCTAACTTTAGACATCTAATCCTGTATCTAATTCTTTTTTTTAAGGGTTTGAGGAACTTGAGACGACTGACCTCGATACTTCAGATGTCTGAACACTATTCAATGGGCAAAAATTTTAAAACTCTTATTTTTAAATTGTAGCCGTTTGAAACCCAAATTTTCTAATATCTTGGGATATTTTTTAAGGAAACTTTTGCAACATGGAAACAAGTTTGAAAGCCTATAAATACATGGTTTTTCAAATCAAAATACATCCAAGAATTGAAAAATCTGCTTGTAAAGCTGAAAGCACTCTTGTTATTCCAAAGCTCTCTTGTTCACTCATTGAAAAATTCTTTTGCTAAGAATTCTGAAGTGTTGATCCTTCTTTCTCTGAGTTCCTACTACTAATCCTCTTCTAAGAAGGATATTGGTGAATTCTACACTTGAGTTTCATTGTATTTCATATTGATATTTTACATTCAAAGTATATAGTGCTGAAATTGTACTAACATGCTCTTTCAGAGAGTATACTTGTATGCAGATCTTATCTTGTGTTTCTTATAGTTCTTTTACGATTCCAAGGGTTATTTGGATCATTGGATAAGCAAGGAAATATTGCTTAGAGAGGTGGGCCCTAGCCTATGTAAGGAGTGACCGAACGAGGGAATATCGTTTGGAGAAGGCAGACTCTAGCCTTAACCAAGGAGTGTTGTAATCGGTATTGCTCCACCCGTCAACGGAACTAAACTAGTGAATCCTTTGGTGGTTTGCCAAAGGCGAGGACGTAGGCTGGGTATAAGCCGAACCTCGTAAAAATCTATGTCTCATTCTCTCTTTCCCTTACTCTTTATTTTCAACATATTTAAATTGTGTGCATGGTTTTAAATTTGAAAATCATATAAACTACATATATTTGGAAATCAAACAAACTTAAGGTTTAATTTTGATTTGGGTCGCGGAAACCGAAAGGGAGTACGTTGGTTACACCATATCTTGCGGAAACCTTACGAGAGTACGTTACTTGGTTAACATCCCAAAGATAAATTTACCAAGAGTTTATTTGTGTTCTAAATACTTGGAAATAGTGATTTGATTTCATCTATACAGGGCTTTACATCAGCAAGCATAAATTCTCATTCATTAAAGGCTTGGTTTAAATTCGGAAAATATAAACAAGCAACCATCTCAAGTTGTTATATTACCAAAGTGCTGAATACTTTATAGCTTGGTTTGGTTGTTTGTTGTTTAACTTGTACTTGGCAAATAAATTGATTATTTGGCTTGAAGATATTGTTTAATTAATTGGTTGTTTAATTGTGTTATTGATCAGATAAAAGAACTAAGTTCTTGATTGATTAAAGAATTAAACAAACAAGTCAACAATTGGTTAAAAGAAATAAAGGAAGTTTAAGGTATCTCAAAAGGAATTAAAAGAAATTTTTAAAAGCCAATTCACCCCCCTCATGGGAAGCTATTCCTAATTTCAATTGGTATCAGAGCGGGGTTATAGCAACTCTTAACTAGAAGTTATAAAAAGATCATAATGACTCACATAGACGTAGCTCCCTTTGGAGAGGGGCAATCTTCAATTAGGCCACCAATCTTTTGTGGACAAAACTATACATTTTGGAAAAAGAGAATGCAAATATTTCTTCAAACTATGAATTGGAAAGCATGGGAAGTTTTCATGGAAGGTGACCAAATTCCCACTAAGATAGTTGATGGAAAAAAGGTTCCCAAAGAGAAAAATGATATGACCGACCTAGACTATAAGATACTACAAGTTAATGCTAGTGCTATGAATGTGTTATATTGTGCTTTAGATGCTAATGAATTAATCGAGTAATGGCTTGTAAATCAGCTAAGGAAATATGGGATAATCTAGAAGCTACTTATGAAGGAACAACGGATGTTAGGGATAATAGGGTTGATATGCTCACAAGCAAGTATGAAGCCTTTAAGATGAACCTGGATCAATCAATTACAAATATGTTTACTAGATTCACTCATATAATAAATTCCCTAAATGCCTTAGGAAAAAAATTACACTACTTATGAGATGATAAGAAACATTCTAAGAGGCCTTCCCTCCATATGGGAACCAAAGGCTACTGCTATCACGGAAGGTAGAAATATGAAAAATACATCCTTATATGAGCTTGTAGGTTCTCTCCTCACATATGAAATGGCAATGAATGAAAAGAGTGGGAAAACCAAAGCCTAAGAAAAAATAGCCTTTAAAGCCTTAGAGGAAAACTCAAGTAGTGAAATGGATGAAGATGAAGAAGCCTTCATATCTAAAAAGCTAGCAACGATACTAAGAAGGAGAAATAAATTTAAAAGAAGAAATCAAGACTCCGAATCAGAAGAAAAAGATTTCAGCAAAAAGAAATCAAAGAATAAAGCTCCTAAATGCTACAATTGCAATAAAGATGGACATATAAAATCGGAATGTCCACTATTAAAGAAAGAGTCTAAAAATAAAAACAAGAAGGCCATGAAAGCCACTACTTGGGATAGTACAAGTAGTTCAGAGAATGAAATAACTGACCAAGAGGTTGCTTACACATGCTTTATGGCATGGGATAACGAAGAAAGCTCCTCAACTAAATCTTCAAATAATTCTTGTAATGATAAATCAAGTGATGAGAGCATGCCATCTTATGATGAACTTCAAAATGATTTATTCAAAGTACATAAGATGCTTATCAAAGAAAATAAACAAAATACTTCATTCAAGAATAAGAATGAAAGTTTAATGAAAGAGTTAGAATTCTTAAAGAATGTTGAAAGAGATAATGACTCAAAACTCAAGCAATTAGAACATAAGTATGAATTAGCAATGAAAGAAATAGAATTCAAAAATATTGTTGAAAAAGAAAACAACTTGAAAATTGAGAAACTAGAAAGCAAGAATGAACAAATGATAGAAGACCTTCGATCCTTATCCTCTACAGTTTATGAGAAAGAAATGTATATTTCTGGATTAGAGGATAGAATAAGAAAATTATCTCTAGAGTTAGAGAAATTACAAAAGAAGGTTGAAAACAAGAAAGAGATAGAAAATCTTAAGAGTCAAATTGAAGATAAAAATAAGATCATTCATAACTTCACAAAAAGAAATGAAAACTTTGATAAGATGATTGGCTTACAAAGAATGTCTCTAAATAAAGAAGGCATTGGTTTCAATGGAATTGAAAATAAAAAGAAAAAGAATTCTTACATGGGATATTTCTCGAAAGAATCCAAAGACTATACTTGCACATCTTCTAATCCCTACACAAACACCATATGCTATCAATACAAGAAAAAGAGGCATATAAAATTTGAATGTCCATTTAAGAGGAAAGGTGTTAAAACAAAACAAGTATGGAAGATAAAAGAAACCTCCCTTGAAAAATCCTCCAGACCCAAGAAAATATGGGTACCAAAAATGAAATAATGACTTCACACATATATAAAATAGAAAATGGCATTGTTGGTCAAAATCATAGGATGACTTTTTACAAGGCTTAACTTAAGAGAATATATATAGAAAATATCAAATCTGAGCTTATAAGTGCCTTGATGTTACATGCTACATGCTTACTTGCATACATGTGATGTGTTGATATGCTATATGCTACATATTAACTTGACTTGATTTATATTGAAAAGTATGGCTCACTGTGTTGAAAATTGAGAATGAGATTATTGAGCTTAAACATAAATTTTTTATAAAAGGATAATTCTTGAACATGTATGATTTTAAATGAATCACACGGATAAACATATTGTTTTTTATATATGATCTATGAAAGATATAGTAGTTATATTGATATCCATGAACTATACATTATGTGATATTAAGCTTTGGTATCTATAAAGTATTTTTGGTTTCACAATTTAAAAATTTCAATAGATATCAAATCTGAAAGCTCACTTGGTATCACAAAGTCAAATTAATCATGAGCATGATTATGTCTATGAGCATGATGTGACATTGATGATCTTAGCATGATATTGGTATTTGATGAGTGTGTTCATGAGAATATATAGGATATGAATCAATATATGAAGCATGGATAATAAACTTAAAAGCTTAATTGGTATCAAATCTGAATGTATTGAATTCAGGGGGAGTGTCATGAATCATTAATCAATTGATATCATGAATTAAATTTTAAATTGGTATGAGAAAAACCATCAAATTAATATCAACTGGTATCTTGAATAAATGTTGTGAGCTACACACTACACATGCTATATTGAAAAATAATAACTTGAGTGTGTACATATGTTTGGACTACATGGTTATTGATATGCTTAAAATGATTTGTAGTTGAATTTATATCATTTCTTTTCTTTTTGATTGATGTCAAAAGGGGGAGAAGTTGTGAAGCAAAAATAGAGCATAATTGAGCATGAACATAATATCTATTCAAAAGAAGTATTTAAGTATTTAACATTGATTGAAAAAGCTTGTAAAAACCAAAAGAAAGTGATAAGCATGATTGATGAAATTAATATTGATTTTATTAAGATGAAGCTTATTGAAAGGGGGAGCCTTTTTAAGGCTTACTCACATTTTTCCTCCTTGTTTGTCATCATCAAAAAGGGGGAGATTGTTGGCCTTACAAGGCTTAAAATCTTGTTATTTTGTTTTGATGCTAACAAACAAGTGAAATTTAATGTATTTGTATGAGTAATGATATTTCATGGCTCATATATGAGAAAGCAAGGTCAAAGTGCTCATAAGGATCAAATGAAGCTTAAAAGAGTTAAAGCATGGATTTAAAGATGATATATGAAATCTTGAAGAAAATGAGGACATGAATGAGTTGTTGAAAGCTAAGTCATATTAAAGTCAAAAGAGCCAAAGAAAGGCAAAGTGAGAAAGCTCAGAGAATATGGAAGCTTGAAGAAAAGATGAACTCAATCCAAGGACAAAACATGAAGATTCAAGAACCAAGAATGAGAAAAGTTTTAGACGTTTTCATGTAAGTGCTTTAATGTTTAAAATATCATTTGAAATATTTTGAAGCTCTTAGTTAACTTAGACCTAGATACTTTCTAAAATGCTTGGAAAATATTTTTATAAGGTCAAAAATTATTTTAAAAAGGTTAGAGTCATTTTTGGAATGAAAAGCCTCAAAAAGAGTTTTTCCATTTCGTATCAGTTTTTATACAGCCGCATTAAGGTGAATTTTTCTCTATTAAAAACTCATTATTTTAAAAAGTGGTCAACATTAAAGATGTAGGATTTTCTTTTAGCTTTCATTTTGCACCAAGAAAACCTAATTTGGAGTTATACAGAAAAGGTTATGGCCAAAACATTGAAGCAGTGTCACTACTGTCACAAAACAGGATAGAAAGTGGCAGTAGCAATTCAGACGTCTGAACTTACGACTTTAGACGATTGAACCTGCAACATCAAACGTCTAAACCTTGACTTTAGACATCTAACCCTGTATCCAGTTCTATCTTTTAAGGGTTTAAGGAACTTCAGACGACTGACCTCGATACTTCAGACGTCGAACACTGTTTAAGGGGAAAAAATTTTAAAACTCTTATTTTTAAATTGTAGCTGTTTGAAACCCAAATTTTCTAATATCTTGGGATATTTTTTAAGGAAACTTTTGCAACATGGAAATAAGTTTGAAAGCCTATAAATACATGGTTTTTCAAATCAAAATACATCCAAGAATTGAAAAATCTGCTTGTAAAGCCGAAAGCACTCTTGTTCTTCCAAAGCTCTCTTGTTCACTCATTGAAAAATTCTTTTGCTAAGAATTCTGAAGTGCTGATCCTTCTTTCTCTGAGTTCCTACTGCTAATCCTCTTCTAAGAAGGATATTGGTGAATTCTACACTTGAACTTCATTGTATTTCATATTGATATTTTACATTCAAAGTATATAGTACTGAAATTGTACTAACTTGCTCTTTGAGAGAGTATACTTGTACACAGATCATATCTTGTGTTTCTTATAGTTCTTTGACGATTCCAAGGGTTGTTTAGATCATTGTCTAAGCAAGGAAATATTGCTTAGAGAGGCGGGCTCTAGCCTATGTAAGGAGTGACCGAACGAGGGAATATCGTTTAGAGAAGGCGGACTCTAGCCTTAATCAAGGAGTGTTGTAATCGGCATTGTTCCACTGGTCAACGGAACTAAACTAGTGAATCCTTTGGAGGTTTTCCAAAGGGGAGGACGTAGGCTGGGTATAAGCTGAACCTTGTAAAAATCTCTGTCTCATTCTCTCTTTCCCTTACTTTTTATTTTCAGCATATTTAAATACTATGGATGGTTTTAAATTTGAAAATCATATAAAGTACATATATTTGGAAATCAAACAAACTTAAGGTTTAATTTTGACTTGGGTTGCGGAAACCGAAAGGGAGTACGTTGGTTACACCATATCTTACGAAAACCTTACGGGAGTACGTTACTTGGTTAACATCCCAAAGATAAATTTACCAAGAGTTTATTTGAGTTCTAAATATTTGGAAAGGGTGATTTGATTCATCTATACAGGGCTTTACATTAGCAAGCATAAATTCTCATTCACGACAGGGCTTGGTTCAAATTGGAAAATATAAACAAACAACCATCTTGAGTTGTTATATTACCAAGTGCTGAATACTTTATATCTTGGTTTGGTTGTTTGTTGTTTAACTTGTACTTGGCAAATAAATTGATTGTTTGGCTTGAAGATATTGTTTAATTGATTGGTTGTTTAATTGTGTTATTGATCGGATAAAAGAACTAAGTTCTCGATTGATTAAAAAATTAAACAAATAAGTCAAGAATTGGTTAAAAGAAATAAAGGAAGTTTAAGGTATCTCAAAAGGAATTAAAAGAAATTTTTAAAAGCCAATTCACCCCTCTCTTGGGAAGCTATTCCTAATTTCAGTTCATATTGTTAGGAAATCTTCATGAAAGTACTTCAAATTTAAAAATGTCATTATGAATGAAATGAAGCTCATTAGGGGATAAATATGAACTAAAAGACTTTATTTTAATACCTTAGAAAATGTTTTTCAAAAGTGAGAAAGTAAAGAAACTAAAAATATTTGAAAAAGAAAGAAGGAAAGTGTTTTTATACTTTTCAGGCGACTAAGGTCAAATCCTCAGGCAGCCGAAGATTTTTGCTGAAGAAAATCAAACAGGTAGTGTACCTTGAGGTGCCCGACACTGTTTCTTTAGGCTCCTAAAAGTACCTCAGGCTACTGAGGTTGCACTTTAGGCAACAGAAGTACGGCAACAGGCAGATTTTTTAAACTTCTCTTTTTCAAATCTAATTGACTTGCGCCTTAATATTTTTGGAAACTTTGAGGGCACTCCAAGTAAACTTGGGGAGCATGAATGAAAGTGTTTTTGAAGCCTATATATACATGGTTTATGAGAATCAAAATATACTAAGCATTGAAAATTCCTTCAAGATATCTTTCACTCAAAGTCTCTTGCTATTTGTTTTAAACGCTCTAAATTGCTGCGAAAATTCTAAGAAATCTCTAAGCTTTTACAACTTCTATGAAGAATCTGATTTAAGTTCTTGTACATCATCAAAAAGAAGTAATCCAGTGATATTTACATAGATCTTCTTACTTCATTCTTTTGATATTTTGAATTTTGAAGTATATTAGTTTCTAAAGTGTACTAATTAGCTCTTTGTGTGAGCATTATTTGTATGCATCTATTTGAATTATTTCTTGTAGATTGATGATTCCAAGGGTTGTTTGGATCATTGGCTAAGGAAACGGGATATTGCTTAGAGAGGCGAGCTCTAGCCTAAAGGAGTGACCGAACGAGGGGACATCGTTTGGAAAGGCGGGCTCTAGCCTAGTGAAGGAGTGTTTTAGCATGGGGTATCTCTTGTAAAGGTTTTGTTCCACCCGTCAATGAAACAAGTTTAGTGAATCCTTTGGTGGTTTTTCAAAGGCGAGGACGTAGGTTGGGTATAAGTCGAACCTCATAAAAATCCCCATCACACTCTCTTTTTCCCTGTTCTTTATTTTCAGTTCATATACAACTGTGTGGATGTTTTAAATATCTAAGTTATACACACTACGTATATTTGGAAATTAAGTAAACTTGAAGTCCAATTTTGATTTGGGTTTTGGAAACCGAAAGGGAGTACGTTGGTTACACCATATCTTGCAGAAACCATACGGGAGTACGTTACTTGGTTAACGTCCCAAAGATAAATTTACCAAGATTTTATTTGAATTCTAAATATTTGGAAAGGGTGATTGGATTCATTTATACGGGGTTTTACATCAGTAGGCATAAATTCTCAATCACTACAGGGCTTGGTTCAAATTTGGCTAATATCAACAAACAACCATTTTGAGTTTTTATATTACATAAGTGTTGTGTATTGGCTTGTTTGTTTGCTTTCTAATTATAGTTGATTAGTTTGGTTGAATGATCGGATGTTTGTATGGTTAAGGATTAAATAAAGAAACTAAGTTCTTGAGTGTTTAACAAATTAAACAAATAAGTCGCGAATTGGTGAAAAGAAATAAAATAAGTTTAAGAATTCTAAAAAGGAATTAAAAGAAATTTTTAAAAGCCAATTCACCCCCCCTCTTGGGAAGCTATTCCTAATTTCATAGCCTTGTAAAAGAAAAAGAAAAATCGAATGCTCCCACGTGCTATAATTGCAACAAGGTCGGGCATATCAAACCTGACTACCTGTTGTTGAAAAAGGAATCTAGGAAAAAGAAGAAAGCTATGAAAGCAAGCACCTTCTGGGATAAACAGAACAACAGTGATTCAGATTCAAACTACAGTGATTTTGCGGTTGCTAACTTGTGTTTGATGGCATGAAATGATGAGGTATTATCCACCTCTTCTTTCTTACCTTCATATTATTTTGATGATGATTATGACTCTGATAGCATGCATACATATAAAGAATTGCAATATTAATATATTTGTGTATCAAAATTGTTAAACAAAATTACAAAGGAAAATGATGTTTTGAAAAAGAAATGTGAGAATTGGTCAAAGCTTGTTGAAATGGGAAAAAATGTTCATTTTGCTTCGCAAGAAGAAAGATTTTAAAAATGGCTGAACTAGAAAGAAAATTGGAGGATAGCTCCAAAATTATTTATAAATTTATCGAGGGCCAAAAAACTTTGAAAAACTTCTTAGGGCCCAAAGAAACTCTCTTAGCAAAGAAGGTCTCGAATTTAATGGTACTGAAAATATGAGACGACATGATCTTTATTTGTGATATTTTACTTGCAAATCAAAATCCCATAACATTCCACCTAAAGAATCTATCAGGCAAACAACATGTTATAAATGCAAATAGATAGGTCATATTCAGTTTGACTGTCCTTTTAGAAATAAGCATGTAAGAATTAAAAAGGTGTGAAGAGTCACAGGTGAATTAGGAACTAACCCCTTTGGACCAAACAAAATTTGGGAACCAGCATTAGTTACTTAGATTTTCTTGCAGGTGTGTTTGAGATCACCCTCTTCTAATGAAAAATGGTCTTTAGATAGTGGCTACTCACGGTATCTGACCGGCGACGAGGGCAAGTTCGCATCCATCACTCCCAAGGAAGGAGGGTTCATGACATTTGGGGACAACGTGAAAGGGAAAATCATTGGAGTAAGTAAGGTTGGTAAGGGACCTTCTCTCATTATTGACAATGTATTACTTGTTGATGGCTTGAAAAATGTGTACACCACTTGTTTTGATAATTTAGCTTCTTAACAAGTTACATGTTTTTCTACTTTAAATGAAGCTAACTAGTTGTGGCATAGACATCTAGGACATACTAGTATGGATCTATTGTCAAAACTTGTGAAAAGGACTTAGTTAAATGTTTGCAAAAAAAAAAAAAAAACACTTTTTGAAAGATAAAATTTGTGATGCATGTCAAATGGGTAAGCAAACTAAATCAATTTTTATGTAAAAGAAATTAATTTCCATTACTAGGCCATTTGAAATGCTACACTAGATTTGTGTGGGCCTAATCCAGTTCAAAGTTTAGGAGGAAAATTGTATGCTTTTGTTATTGTGGATGATTATTCTATGTTCACATGGGTGCTGATTCCCTCTCATAAAGATGAATCGTGTGAACAATTCACTATGCTATGTAGAAGAATTCAGAATGAAAAAGGCTACAAAATCACACACATAAAAAGTTATAGGGAAACTAAATTAAAAAATGATGGCATAGAAAACTATTGTGACCTAGAGGGCATTTCACATAATTTTTATGCTTTTAGGCCCCCACAAAAAAAAAATGGAGTTATAGAAAGAAGGAATAGGTCGTTGCAAGAAATGTTTAGGACAATGCTAAATGAACACAAATTACCCAAATATTTTTGGGCCGAAGCAGTGAATTTTGTTTGTCATGTAATGAATAGAGTATTAATTAGGCCTGAAATTAGGAATAGATTCCCAAGAGGGGGATGAATTGGGTTCTTTAAAAAATTTTATTCCCTTTTTAATACTTACTTGTATTATTATGACAACAAGAAAATAAAGTAATCAACTAATAAACACACTACAAGATACTAATATTTAAATAAGCAATCCAACCAATTAAAGTAAACAATTTAAACAAAAATGCAAGAGTTTTAAAACTTTTATCAGCTTCCCTGTAGAATTTTGCAACCTTCTTTGAATGAAATCTTTGTTTGCACTTCCCTTGATCAAGATTTCTGCAGATTAACCAACGTACTCTCTTTTGGGTTTCCGCAAATGGTTAATCAAAACGTACTTTCTAAATATCAATAGTCTTCCTTTGATTTTAATTTCACGCCCTGCTATCTACACTTTATTTCACACAAAAATAGATTGTACAGAAAGTAATAAGTAAAGAAGAAAGAAAGACACAAAGATTTTACGAGGTTCGGCTTCAACACAGCCTACGTCCTTGACCTTGGTGAAATACCGAATGGTTCCACTATAGTAGTTCCTTTACTGGGTAGAACAACGTCGATTACAATCACTCCTTTGTTAAGGCTAAAGCCCACCTTCTCCAAACAATATACCTTCATTTTGTCAACGTTCCAACAACCTGGAATCATCCAAAATCTACAAGAAAAATAATAAGAAGATTGTGTACAAAGAACGCTCACTCAAAGAGCAAGTTAGTACAATTCAAAACTATGTACTTCAAAATATAATTATCAAGAATGAAATATACTTTTGAAGCTTAGGAATGGATTTCACCAAACTCCCTTTTCTCCAGATGAGAAATCAGCAGTATAACTTCAGGTATTGATGAACAACAATCTCATAATCATAGCACTTTCAATTTGCAAGAGATGAACAAGATCAAACTTTGAGAGCAAAATAGCTTACGAAAAATTTTCAAAACTTGGTGTGTTTTTGCATTAGAAAACCATGTATTTATAGGCAATCAGAATTGTTTCCTTGTTGCTAAAGTTTCCTTGGAGTGTTTTCCAAGATTTGAAAAAGTTTGGAGCCCAAGCAACGAATATTTAAAAATTAAAAATTTGAATATATTTTCTTATTAACAGTGTTCAGATGGATGAACACTTGAGTTCATTCATCTGAAGTTCTTGAGCTAGCTAAAAATATGAACTAGACACAGGGTCAGATGACCGAAGATGGGGTTCAGATGACCGAAGAGTCGAGTTCAGACGACCAAGCTCCAAGTTTAGTCATCTGAACTACTTCTGCCAATTTCTGTTTCTCACCAAAAAATCTTCAAATGTCTAAGCTTATTCTTCAGACGTCTGAAGTAATTCCTCAATCATCTGAAGTTGTTACTTCAGGCATCTGATCAGAACATCAGTCATCTGAACAAATTGCTTTCTGAGTTTTCTATTTCAATAATAAAAAATGGTTTGCTCTCTTTCTTTTATTCTTTATAAAACTTATTCCTAGGTTTTTTTAAATAGGTCTCTAAGTCCATATGATCCCCAAAAGAGCTTCAAAATATATTTCAATAGATATTTTAACTTTGAAGTACTCATTGGATTTCGTAAAACCTTATATGCTAAGCTTGAGATCATCTACATTCTTTTTGCTTTTGAAGTCCCTTGGATGTTTGCTTGAGCTAGCTTTATCTTCCAATGATTTGATCAATAATGAATTATTTTAAGCTTCTCTTTGGATCACTTGTTAGTTTATCTATCTTGATGGTCCACACTTGATCCTTGTTTTCCCGAAACATCAAAACTTAAACATTCCAAGTTAAAATGCCCTTAGTTAGTTATCACCAAAACTGATTGAAAAGCCTAGTTAGACCAACAATCTCCCCTTTTTTGATGATGACAAACAAGGGGCAAAGATAAAGGTTTCCTTGAAAAAATTACTCCCCCTTACTATAAGCATCCAATGCATATTAACTAAACAGGAACCATGGCATTTTATCCAAGCAAGTTCATAATCCATATATTCTTTGTTAATTTTCATTTCTCATATTTCATTTTACATTTGACAAGTCTATGTATTCTTTTTATCTTTGCTAATAACACAACACTTTCTGCCCCTTTGTCATTATTCAAAAAGAACAAATAAGTAATAGGAAAGGTATTTTCTATAACCAACAATAAAGTGTTTGAATAACGAGAATATTGCAACCAAACATTTCATCAAGAGATATTACAACAAAAAGAGGCAAAGTACTAATACTCAAACATCTGAGATACATTCAAAAAGTTACATAGTAACTAGTAATCTATACTAGGTATTTCCTAAAGATCTTAGTCTTCTTCTTCTTCTTCTTCGTGGCTTCGTTCTTCTTTAGAACCTTCTTCTTCTTCTTAGTTGCCTTATCTGGAAGAATCTTCTTCATTTTCCTCAATTTCTTCATTAGAACCATCATCTTCACTATGAGGAGCTGAGCTAATATCCATGGGATCACCTCCCCTAGAAGATCTAGCCTCATACTTCTCTATGTGAGTGACGCGCTGATCAAGGGATATAACTTTTTCTTTAATATTTTGAAGCCTAGTGTGCACTTCTGATGAGAAACTTGAGAAGTCCATTTCGAATGATAAGAACCGTGAAGGTGTTGTCATAAGAGGACCCTAGATCCTGTATGGGAGAGGAGTGAGCTGCTATTGAGGTTGAGGCTGATGCTGAGGCTGAGGCTGAGGCTAAGGCTATAGAGGCGCGTTGAATCCTACTTGAGTTCAAATGCCAACCCAAGCTACCTTTGTCATACCCCATTTGATTTAGAGAGGTCTCATTAAAAAGATCATAGTGGGTTCTTTTTATGAAGAATTCAGAGCTATTTGAGACCTGGAGATGAGAGAAAATGAGAGTAAGGACACCTCCATAGGGAAGGACAACTCATGAGGATTCTAGTTTGGCCCACATCCATATTAAGCTGGCCAAGTATGGTTTCTTCCCTTTTAGAAGACACCAAAGAATAAAGAACTCAATGTAGGAAAGATGATCAAAAGAGCCTTGCTTGGGTAGGATGTTATTTGCAACTATTTTGTGTAAAATTTGGGCTTTTAGACTTAGTTGCTTGTACAAAGGAGGATGCCCAAAATAAATAGGTTCATTTTCCATGATCGATGGGAGGAAAGTTTTAGGGGTAAACCCTTGTTCTAGAATCCATGATTGAATAAACAGTGGACAATTAAAATCGCCTGGAGTAATTTTTAAAATAGGAGACAAAATTTCAGAATTTAACGAAATTTTCTTTCCTTTCACCTCAGAGGAGATAATCTCATTTTCATTAGTCATATTGGCATAAAATATTTTGATAAGACGAGGGAAAATGCCTTTTGGTTATTGGGTAACAAAATCAAAGCACCCTATATTTTGGAATAAAGGAAGGATATCGGGGAATTCAGTATTTAAGAATGAGACATCCAAAACTTTACCAAGAATGGGGTCTATGGTGCCAAGAGACGCATGGTATCGAAGCTTAGCTTGGGGAGCAAAAATCCATTTGTCAAGATTTTGTGCATCTCTCCTAGATGAAGAACCTCGATTGGCAGTGTGCTTGATACGAGGCATGTTTGATGAAGATACCTAATTGCAAAAGCCCTAGATTTCATGGAATGATCATTAGAAGAGAGGAGCAAGCTTCATATTGAGTGATTTCTAGGTGAGGGTGAGAAGAAATAGAGAGGAAGAGGTTCAAACGAGTTGAGCAACGAATTTTAGAAGGCTAAAATTAGGGTTTTAAGCTAATAGTTATATTTAATTCCCGCGACTTCAGATGACTGAGGATTATCTTCAGTCGTCTAAAAATTTTTAGATCCGGAATTTGAAGAGTGAATAGCCTCCCAGATGTCTGAAGTTCCAAGTTTAGTCATCTAAACCTATTTGCTACAATGTTTAGTCATCTGAAGGTTTTAATTCAAACGACCGAAGATCAGAAAAATTTTGTAATTTCTTTTCTAACATACTTCTCTACTATGAATTAACCCAAGTTCTCTACTAATGAGCATAAATCTTTTTTCACTTAGGGGTTTTATAAAAATGTCTTTCCATTGGTCACTTGTATTAATAAATTCAAGAGTTATATCCTCTTTTTGAACATGATCTCTCAAAAAATGATGCCTTATGTCTATGTGTTTGGTTCTTGAGTGTGAAATTGGATTTTTGGATATATTTATAGCACTTTTCTTATCACCCTTTATTGGAATTGTCTTATAATCAAGTTTGAAGTCTTTTAATTATTGTTTTGTATACATAATTTATGCGCAACAACTTTCGGCGGCTACATACTCAGCTTCGGCGGTTGATAAGGCTATGGAGTTTTGTTTCTTTGAGAACCATGATACTAAGGATTTTCCTAGGAAGTGACATGTGCCACTTGTACTCTTTCTATCAACCTTACATCCGGCATAATCAGCATCGAAATAGCTTATCACGTCAAAATTAATATCCTTTGGACACCATAAACCTAGATCAAGTGTTCCTAGCAGGTACCTAAGTATCCTCTCAACGGTTGTTAGATGTGATTCTTTAGGTGCTGACTGAAACCTTGCACACATACATACACTAAACATAATATCGGGTCTACTAGCAGTTAGATATAATAAACTCCTAATTATTCCTCTATAGTGTTTCTTATCCACTTGTTTTCCTTTTTCATCTCTATGAAGGCTTGTTGATGTACTTATAGGGGTTCCTATGGGTTTGCTTTGTTCCATATCAAATTTTTTAAGCACATCTTTAATGTATTTAGTTCGATTTATAAATGTCCCAGTTTTAGCTTGTTTAATTTGTAATCCTAGAAAGTAATTTAACTCTTCCGTCATACTCATTTCAAATTCTTTTTGCATACATATGGCGAAGTCTTTACATAGTTCTTCATTTGTAGCTCCGAATATAATATCATCCACATATATTTGAACAATCAGCATTTCTTTGTTTTTGGTTTTGATAAATAAGGTGCTATCTACCATTCCTCTTGAAAATTCATTCTTGAGCAAAAATTTACTTCGCCTCTCATACCAAGCTCTAGGAGCTTGTTTCAAACCATACAAGGCTTTTGTTAACTTAAATACATGTTCTAGATTTTTTGAATTTTCAAACCCTAGAGGTTGCTTAACATACACTTCTTATTTATATATCCATTTAAGAATGCACGCTTTACATCCATTTGGTATAATTTAAAATCCTTATGGGCTGCATAAGCTAGAAGCATCCTAATTGCTTCCATTCTAGCCATGGGAGCAAAGGTTTCATCATAATCAATTCCTTCTTCTTGATTATATCCTTGTGCTACTAGCCTAGCTTTGTTTCTTATAAGTACCCCATTTTCATCCTTTTTATTTCTAAACACCCATTTAGTTCCTATGATTGATTCATCTTTGGGTTTCGGTATAAGTTCCAAAATCTTGACTTCTTTCAAATTGATTTAGTTCCTCTTGTATAGCTATAATCCAAGAATCATCTTTTAAGACTTCTTCCATATTCTTGGGTTCATCTTGAGACAAGAACACATAATGATTGCAAATATTTTTCAATAAGGCTCTAGTGGTTATTCATTTTGATGTTTCACCAAAAAATTGTTCTTTTGGGTGACTTTTAGCATATCTCTATTCTTTAGGAAGTTCTAGATTTTCTATGATGCTTTCATTTGAAGTTTCATTATTGTTTTCTTATTTTATTTCAAGCTCTTCTTCTCTTTGTGAAATCTCTTCTTTCTCATCGATCTTAGCTTTATTGTCATGATTGATTGATTCATCAAACGATATGTGTATTAATTCAATAATTATAAGATTTCTTTTATTATAAACCCTATAAGCTTTACTATTTGTAGAATAGCCTAAGAAGATGCCTTCATCAGATTTTGCATCAAACTTTCCTAGATCATCTTTTGTGTTAAGCATAAAACATTTACATTCGAATACATGGAAGTAGGAAATATTAGGTTTTCTACCTTTCCATAGTTCATATGGGGTTTTGTCTATACTTGATCTTATAGATACCCTGTTTACAATATAACACGCTGTATTGACAGCTTCTGCCCAAAAGTAGTTAGGTAGGTTATCATTGTTCTTGCCATTTCTTGTAAGGTTCTATTTTTTCTTTCTACAACTCCATTTTGTTGTGGAGTTATAGGTGCTGAGAAATTATGATTTATTCCATATTCATTACAGAATTTTTCAACTTCTTTGTTCTTAAACTCCCTACTTTGATCACTTCTAAAATTTGTTACATTATAACCCTTTTCATTTTGTAATCTTTTGCATAAGGTGATTAGCATGTTACAGGCTTCCTCTTTGTTTGCTAAGAATAATACCCCAAGTAAATCTTGAGTAGTCATCTACTATGACAAATGCATACTGTTTACCTCCTAGGCTTAAGAATCTTGTTGGACCAAATAGGTCTAGGTGCAGAAGTTCTAGGGGTCTTTTAGTAGATATGCATTTTTTCTTTTTAAAGCTTGTTTTAACTTGTTTTTCCCTTTTAGCATGCATCACACATCTTGTTTTTTATGAATTTAGTATTTGGTAATCCTTTTACAAGATGTTTCTTAGATAATTTGGATAATAGCTCCACGATAGCATGTCCTAGTTTCCTATGTCATAGCCAACTTATTTCATTCATTGCTGCCAAACAAATTATGTTTTGATTTACTAAGTTCTCAAGATTTATACAATAAACATTATTTATCCTATGAGCTATAAACAAGATTTCATTGTTCTTAGGATTCTGGATAACACATTTTTCTTTCTTAAATGTTATGTCGAGTCCTTTGTCACTTAATTGGCTAAATGCTTAAAAGGTTGTGTTTTAATCCTTATACTTATAAAACATTGTCAATGGTGAGAGAAGGTTCTTTACCTATTTTTCCAATGCCGATAATTTTACCTTTGGCATTGTTGCTGAAGGTGACATATCCTCCATCCTTTTGTCTTAGAGAGGTAAACTTGGTCTTATCGCCGGTCGTGTGCCTTGAACACCCAGTGTCCAAGTACAACTTATCCGTTGACGGTGTTGTCCTAAAACATACCTATAATGGATGATTCATTGTGTTAGTTTTTTGAATCCAAATTATTTTAACTTTCTTTGTTTTTTTGTTAGTTCCATTATTGACTTTCCATTCTCCTTGTACTTTAACATACTTTCTTTTTAGTGGGAAATTGAACATTACGTGACCTTTAGTCTTGCACATATAACAAGTAGGTGTTCATGTTTGTTGTTTGAAGAGGTGCTAGCATAGTGCTTGACTTCCTTGACGAAGTATACCTCGTATAATTTTTTATTCTTTTTATTAGTTTTACCATTATAACCTGTCCTTTCTTTATTTCCATGTAGCCTTCGTTGTCCAATCATCTTTTCAAAATTTTATTTACCTTTGGTAAAGTTATATATAATCTTCTCCTTATCCTCTACTGATTTCTTAAGTTGATTTACTTTTAAATCCTTTTTATTTAAATCATCTTCATGAGTTTTGCCTAACTTTTGAGTTACTTTATTTATTTCCTCTTCTAACTTTTTAATGGAAGAGTCTTTTTCTTTTTCAAAGGTTTCAAATGATTCAAGTTGCTTCAATATTTCTTTATTTTGGTCTTTCAAAGTTATATTTCTCTTGGAAATTTTTATGAATCTTTTATGCAAAGAAAACAACTCAGCTTGTAATTCCTTGTAGGAAGGCATACTATCACACGACTTATCACAAGACTCATTGTAAGATTATGTTGAAGAGTAGTAGGAATTTACCTCTTCTTCATTCACCATGAAGCATATATTTTCCATCTCTTGTCTATTTGATTCATTTTCTGTCTCACTGGAGCTTGAGTCATCCCAAGTGGCATTCATAGCTTCCTTTTTTTTTCTTCTTGTCTTTCTTGATAAACGGACAATCCAGTTTGATATGCCCCAGTCTCTTGCAGTGATAGCATATTGGAGGTTCATTCTTACTTTTATTTTCTTTCATACTTGTCTCTCCTTTTCAGGTTTCTTTTTATTGAACTTTCTAGGAAATCTTTTATTCCTTCTATAGAACTTACCTAGTCTCTTAGTGATCAATGCTAATTCATCTAGATCTAAGTCACTTGTTTCACTTTCCTCTTCACTAGAGCTGTGGCTAGACACTTTTAGTTCAATGGATGTTTTATGATTTGGTTCAGGATTCCTTTCTTTTAAGGCCATTTCATAAGTAAGAAGTGAACCTATGAGTTCATCTAAAGAGGTGGTCTTAAGGTTTCTATCTTTAGTGATAGTTGTAGCCTTTGGATCCCATATGAAGGGAAGGCCTCTTATAATTTTTCTGATTATTTCATAGGTAGTATAAGTTTTCCCTAAGGCACTTAAGGAATTTATTATGTGGGTAAATCCGGTCTACGTACTTGATATTGTTTCATCAGAATTCATCTTGAATTCTTCATATTCGCTTGTTAACATGTCTATCCTATTGTCTCTACCATCAGTTGTTCCTTCATATGTTACTTCTAATTTCTCCCAAATTTCCTTTGCCGTTTTGCAGGCCATGATTGTTAGAATTGGTGTATTCTCAAGAGGGGGGGTGAATTGGAATTTTAAACTTTTTCTCCTAGGTTAATCTATCCAACAATAGTATATACACAACCTAGGGTCAGACTGTGCAATTTCCAAATGCGTAGTTAAATATAATGTAGAAATTAAGTCATACGCATCATTCACCCAAAACATACATGTGTGGTAAATATAAAATACGGAAATATAAACAAACACACGATATGTTATCGGGGTTCAGCCAACTATGCCTACGTCCCTGCCTCTAGCTCGCAAGCCCGAGGATTCCACTAATAGCTCACTTAAGGATGGAGCAGCACCGATTATAACTAGGTCAATTAGCATAGGGTTGACCTCAACCTTAACCAGGTCAATTAGCGGGGCTGACCTCAACCTACACGCCTTAACAGGATGGCGCACCTAGCTTTCCTAACTGGGTCTAAGCCAATCCGGGACTATTCTAGGGCTAGTCTCCCTCTTCAAAATCGTGTCTGGAAATACAACAGATGTGTATTACAATAGAATGGTACAATGAATATTCTTTCAAGTAAAGCAAATGTGTACACAAATTCGCACAATTACATACACCACAAATGATATAATATGTAAGCTCAATGTGGTCCAATATTTCAACTCTCAGATATATGTATTTACTATCAGTGTAATAAGTGCGTGAGAGTATCAACTAAGCAATCTTTGTATCACAAGATATTCAACCAATAAGGTCACACAAAGATGTCAAGTCTCAAGTATTTCAATCAGAAGGATTACTCAACCATGTAAATATCAAATGATGTATATGCTTGGATTGCAAAAGATGTGTAATCTTTGTATTCAACAAATAATATATGGGTGAGTGAATATTGCAACAAAGATCATAATCACAAAAACAAATATCTTCTCAAAGTTATATCAAAACAAATACCACGAGATATTTGAAAATGTTTTGAAGAGATTTTGCAACCAAAATACTATACGGACTTCTCAAGATTTTGCAATGAATATACAACCTCAGAAGATCAAATAAAAGTCTTCTTAGGAGAGACTTATTAACAAAGTCCCCTAAGAATACTTGGGTTTAGCTCTTAAGAAAATCAAGTCAATCAATGAAGGCAAGGAGGGCAAACCAAGGGAAACAAAACACTCAATCCACTTTCAAATGATGTAGGCACTAATAGACGGTAAGCATGAGTGAATGAGGCTAAAATATGAGTAGTATATGTTTTTGGATTATCAGAGAATTCTCCCTAATCAAGGTAGCTCATCATCCCTAATTTTCACAAATGATCACATATATATATAGATATGAGGAGAAATATGACTGTTAGGGACCTATTGGGTATTATTAGGGAAGTTTAATGACATTTCAAATATTTTTACCCTGTTTAAAAATTGTTTAACTGCAGTAAAAATCAGGGCAACCCAAGAGGTCCGGTCGACCAGAATAGTTTTGGTTGACTAGGACTCAAATGGTTCGGTCGACGAGGACATTTTTGAAATGAGTGGTCGATCGACCAAAAGTGCCTTTCCAAAGGCGATTTTTCATTTTTACCAAGGTTCAGTCAATCGGGTCACTTCGAACTAGCTGGTTCGGTCGACCAGACCGTTGGGATTTTTCCCGAGGACCCTCGGTCGACCAGGTAGTTGGAGTACAAAAATGCCTCGGTCGACTAGATGGTCAAATTGTTGACTAGAGAGGGTTTCGGTCGACTAGGGGATTTTGAACTGCATAGGTCTGGTCAACCAGGGCCTTGGTCAACTGTTGACCCAGGCCTGTTTCGGTCGACTATGGCAAAATGAACTGCCTTGGCTGGTCGACCGAAAGTGCACCAAGTGTGCATATCAGTCCCGTTTCGAAACATATAAATCCCATTCAAGTGCCTAATACATGCAAGTGTAGAGGTGAGTGTCCTAAGGTCACTTGGAGTCCAATTTTGAATACACTGAAAAAGTTCGGTGTCGGTTATCCTGCAGTCGACTGAAGGGAAAACCCCAAGGTCTTTCTAAGGTCATTTTTCATTTACGGTTTGTTTGAATTTATGTATTATCATGCATATGATGTGTGTAAGCTTATTACAAACCAAAAACCTATTTACTATTACAGACCAATTTCCCACTGAATATATATATTACAACTGAAAAATATAAATTGGTCTTCAAGATTTGGTTGCTTTGTGCCCATCTTGATCTTAACAATCTTAGTTCCTACACAAAACCTCAAACACCCATTAGACATAATGAGTATTTGTCATAATCAAAACTGGGTGTGGCCTATAAGGTCAACAATGACCATATTAAATTCATTAGCATCTAATGCACAATATAACGCATTTATAGCGCTTGAATTTATTTGAAGCATTTTATAATCTAAATCGGTCACGTCCTTATTTTCTTTTAGAATCTGTTTTCCATTAACTATCTTAGTAGGAATAAGGTTTCCATCCATAACTACTTCCCATGCTTTCCAATCCATGTGTTGGAGATATATTTGCATTCTCTTTTTCCAAAAGGTATAATTGTGTCCACAAAAGATTGATGGATGGGTTGAGGATTGGCTTTCACTAAAGGGTGCTACTCCTATATTTGCCATATGATCTTTTTATAGTTTATTGTTAGGAAATTCTATAACCTGGCTCGGAAACCAATTTAAATCAGGAATAGCTTCCTTCCCTTTTTAATACTTACTTGTATTAGTATGACAGCAAGAAAATAAAGTAATCAACTAATAAACACACTACAAGATACTGATATTTAAATAAACAATCCAACCAATTAAAGTAAACAATTTAAACAAACACGCAGGAGTTTTAGAACTTTTATCAGCTGCCCGGTAGAAGTTTGCAACCTTCTTTAAATGAAATCTTTGTTTGCATTTCTCTTCATCAAGATATCCGCAGATTAACCAACATACTCCCTTTTGGGTTTTCACAAATGGTTAATCAAAACGTACTTCCTAAATATCAAGGGTCTTAGGGGGTAATACATGACATCAGCTAGCTATTCATCTTGGGTATGTTTTTAGTATTATTAACTATACCTGACAGTTATGATTAGTATGAGGCATTAGAAATATGAAAGAATATGTTTTTGCAATTATTAAATGATGAATGTTTTCTGGTATGAAGTTTGTACTGTATATGTATATTATCATTAAGTATTCATGTTGCCACACAGCTGTATTTAGTTTATTTTCCCTTACTGAGAAATGTCTCACCCCCAAACATTAAATGATTTTTAGGAAACCTAGAGGGACTGGCGGGTCGTGGTCGCTGTTGAGTTTATTCGGTTACCCCGCTAGGAGGGTAAGTGTTGTGCTAGGATCAATGGTTTTGTTATAGGATCCTAGGAAATACTTTTTGGTGTTTTTGGGTATTTTGGAGATTGTATATAAACACAAAATGTGATGGATTATGATTAACTCTGGTATCATGTATTCTATGGTTTTGAGAATGTGATTTATATTTACTGTTGCTTAGGTTTCCGTTGTGAATGGCAGGTGTCTCCGTTACCCACGGGTTCGGGTTGACTATTTTATTTATTATATTTTATTAAATGATTAGATAAGCAGGTCGTTACAGTTTGGTATCAGAGCCTAGGATACTAGGTTTTGTAGACTCTAGAATGTAGCAGTAGTAATGATACCGGAGTATAGGATAAAGGGTTTTAAGGTCTGGTTTTGTAGTCTATACACAGGACTTCCGTGGTGGTTTTTGTGATTTTCCTAGGGTGATGATTTCAAGAAAGTCATACTAAACTATCGTCGGGTTGGGTATCTTGGTTGCAAGATTGAACCTTGAATTATGATCAGAAAAGATGAATTAATTAGGAATAAATACTATATTGGATGGGGGATATATGTAGTGAAGTAGTTCTGAGTTAAGTTATTTGTTTTTCAGGATGGACCCTAGCGGCAGTAGTGCTCAGACTACTGAGAATGAGGGTGCTGGACCCTTAGCCACAGCTGGCAGTGATTCGAATGCAGTTTTACGCAGCGTGACACAGCAAGTCGTGGCCAAAATTTCCAAGAGCTCGAGGGAATAAGGGGGTCCATTGACAGGCCACGGTAGTTCGATCGAGAAATTCATTAAGATGAATCCTCCAGCTTTCTTAGGGGGAACAAATCCTGCAGTCGCTGAAAATTGGGTGTAGGAGATAGAGAAAATATCTGCGGTGCTGCAGTGTTCAGAGGAGCAGTGGGTGCTATATGCTACCTACAGACTAACTGGGGAGGCTGAGATATGGTGGTCAGTGGTGAAACTCTTGGAGCAACAGAGGACGGTACTTGTGGAGATGACATGGGAGCGGTTTAAGGAGACATTCTTTTATAGGTATTTTCCAGCCTCGTCCAGGGAAGTGAAGATTGAAGAGTTCCTAAATCTGAAGTAGGGATGGCAGACTGTACGAGAGTACGCAGTGAGGTTTATCGAATTATCTCGCTTTGTCCCGTACATTATACCAGATGAAGTAAAGAAGGTACGGCAGTTTGAGAGAGGCTTGAGGTGTGAAATTTATAAATAGGTGTCAATACTGAAGTTGCAGGATTTTGTTGAGCTAGTGGATAAAGCCACTATAGCGGAGATTGGGGAGCGGATGGAGACTGAAGAGTAGAGGAAAAAGAAGAGATACACACCTTTTGGTTTCCAGCAAGGAGTCGGCAGTGGTTCATGGAAGAGAGGTGGCTACTAGAGAAACCGGAGGTAGGAGACCGAGAATCACGATTTTTAGGGGGTACAGCCATCTCCTGTTTGCCCATCTTGCGGAAAGAGACACTTGGGGGAGTGTCGTGCCGGGTGAGGTGTTTGCTATCGATGTGGAGAGCCAAGGCATATGATGAGGGACACTTAGGCTTAGATTGGTGCTGCTCCTACTCCTAGACTTGCTCGAGGAGGCTACCAGGCGCCACGTGGAGGCCAACAGTGGAATGTGGCCCCCAGCTAGGGTTTTTGCTTTGACGCCGAGTGATGTTGAGACAGCCGACGACATGGTGACAAGTACGGTTAATATGTTTTCATTTAAAGTTATTACACTTTTTGACTCAGGGAAAACACACTCGTTTGTATCTTTGTGGTGTGTTAAATTGTGTGGGGCTGAAACACAGACATTAGATATTGAATTATTAGTAGCTACGCCGGCCAGGTCAGCAGTGAGATATAGTAGGGTGCTTCGTGGTTGTTCAGTTGATGTTTAAGGGAGGATTCTATCTACTAATTTGGTAGTTCTAGAAATGCATAGGTTTGATATTATTTTCGGCATGGATTGGCTAACAGCTAATTTTGTCAATATAGACTGCCATGCGAGAGAAGTAATTTTTAGACCTCCAAGAAGACTAGAATTCAAATTTACAAGGTCACAAGTGCAATCTCTACCTCAAATGGTTTTAGTTGATCAGGCAAGGAGACTGATCTTGAGTGGTTGTTAGGGATTCGTTGCCTTCGTGAAGGAAACAACAGGGAATGAAGTGAAGCTCACCAGTACACCAGTAGTAATGGAGTTTACTGATGTGTTTCCAGATAAATTGTTGGGTTTGCCACCTAATCGTGAGGTAGATTTTCCCATTGATCTATTTCTAGGTACAACACCGGTCTCTAAAGCACCATACCGAATGGCGCCAGTAGAGTTGGAAGAACTAAACGATGAGTTGCAGGATTTTCTTGATAAAGGCTTCATACGTCCTAGTGTATCTCCGTGGGGAGCTCCAGTACGATTTATGAAAAAAGAAAGACGGGTCTTTGAGGATGTGTATAGATTATAGGGAAATTAATAAAGTGACCATTAAGAACAAGTATCCTCTACCCCATATCGATGACTTATTTGACCAGCTTCAGGTTACACGGGTATATTCTAAGATCGACCCCAGATCAGGCTACCAATAGGTAAAGATGAGAGCAAAATATGTGTCGAATATGGCTTTCAGGACTAGATAAAGACATTACGAGTTCCTAGTTATGCCATTTGGCCTGACAAATGCTTTTACGATATTTATGGATTTGATGAATAGGATATTTTATCCATATTTAAATCAGTTCATTATTGTTTTTATTGATGATGTATTGGTCTATTCGAGGAGCTATAAGGAGCACAAGATACATTTGAGAATGGTTTTGCAGATGCATAAGGAGAAGAAGTTGTATGCAAAGTTCAGCAAATGTGACTTTTGGCTCAAGAAAGTTGTGTTTTTGGGACATGTTATCTAAGGAGGTGGAATTTCGGTGGATTCCAGTAAAATTAATGCGGTAGTGAATTGGGCTAGACCGAAGAACGTTTAGGAGATCAAAAGTTTCTTGTTAGCTAGATATTATTGTCATTTTGTCAAGGGGTTCTCAACTTTATTAGAGCCTTAGACACGATTGACTAGGAAGAATTCCAGATTTGAATGGGACGATAGCTGTGAGCAGAGTTTTCAAGAATTAAAGCAGAGACTGGTCACAACGCCAGTACTGATCATCCCTTCTAGGGGTAAGGGTTATACTATCTACAGTGATGCGTCGTTGAAGGGACTTGGTTGTGTATTGATGTAACATGGCAAAGTAGTGGCGTATGTGTCCATACAGTTGAAAGAATATAAGAAGAACTACCTCACCCATGATCTTGAATTGGCTGCAGTGGTACATGCATTGAAAATTTGGAGGCATTGCCTATACGAAGAGTAGTGCAAGATTTTATCTAACCATAAGAGTTTGAAGTATTTATTCACTCAGAGGGAATTGAATATGAGAAAAGAAGGTGGTTAGAGTTAATTAAAGATTTTGATTGTACTATCAGTTACCACCTAGGGAAAGCAAACATGGTAGGTGATGCACTAAGCAGAAAGTCTGGGGAATCAGCGCTGGTAGCTATGGAGATCCATTGTCCGATCATGATGGATCTAGAGAGACTCGACATTGAATTTATAGAGAGTGATCCTCCAGTATGTATCGCTAGCTTAGTTATACAGCCTACTCTATAGGAAAGAATTAAAGCTGCCTAGAAAGAAGACTTAGAATTGGCAGAGGTGATGGACAGAGTGCCGAGTGGTCAGGGGGAGAAATTCAGTATTGCAGACGACAGAGCTTTGCGGTTCCGTTCTAGATTATGCGTTCCTATGGATACTAACATTAGGAAGACTATTTTAGAGGAGGCTCATAAATCTTTGTATATAGTTCATCCAGGCAGTACAAAAATGTACAGGGATTTGCAAGAGTTTTATTGGTGGAGTGGTATGAAGAGAGGGATTGCCGAGTATGTAGCTCAGTGCTTGACGTGCTAGCAGGTAAAAGCTGAGCACCAAAGGCCGGTAGGTCAGTTACAGCTGCTATTTATCCCAGAGTAGAAATGGGATCATATATAAATGGATTTTGTTGTGGAGCTGCCATCGACATCGCATGGCCAGAATGCGATTTGCGTGATAGTAGATCGATTGACTAGGACCGCCCATTTTCTCCCTATCAAGATCTGCTGTCCCCTCAGCCGTTTGGCAGAGATTTACGTCCAAGAGATAGTTTGTTCTCATGGGGTGCCAGTATCTATACTATCAAATTGAGACCCACATTTCACGTCACGATTTTGGAGAAGCTTGCAGGAAGCTTTAGGGTCTCAGCTATCGTTTAGCATGGCATTCCATCCTCAGTCAAACAGGCAGACTTATACCGACAATCGCCGTAGGAAATTGGAGTTTGACATGGGTAATCATGTATTTTTAAAGATAGCTCCATTAAAAGGAGTTATGAGGTTTGGTAGGAGGGGTAAACTTAACCCTAGGTTTATCGGTCCATTTGAGATTTTAGAGAAAGTGAGGCTGGTCGCCTATAGGCTAGCTTTGCCATCTACACTATCTAGGATGCACGACGTATTCCACGTATCTATTTTAAGGAAATACATCGCAGATCCTTGTCATATTTTCAGCTATGGTGAGTTGGAGCTCAGTGATTCGCTAGTCTATGAGGAGGTACCAGTGCAGATTCTAGACAGAAAGGAACAGGAACTACGTAATAAGAAGATTCCTCTGGTAAAGGTTCTATGGAGGCTTCTTGGGAGTTTGAGGAATAGATCAGATAGAAATACTCACAATTATACCAAGAATTCCATATGTCATTAAGAAATGTGAGTAAATATGTAATGTTTCTTTTGCAGGTACATGTAATATTCTAGTTGTAAGTGGTATTTTAGTTTTGGGGGAATTTTCTTTTGGTTTATGTACTCTCACAGGACTTGAAATGTAACCACGGTATTCCTCCGCCATAAGTGAGGGTAAGTAATAAAATACGTAGCCTATTTTGCTTTAAGGGATGATGAATTATATGAATAGTAAATTTCGAGGACGAAATTTTATAAGGAAAGGAGAATGTGACGACCCTAAAAATAATGATATTTAGATAATAAAGAGGAAGGGAAATGGAAACAAAAATAGAAGGAAGAGTAATGGTATTCCTACGCCTTGTATTAGTGATGGATTTGACGACTGTCACTAATACTTCACGTATTTAAAAAAAAAAAAAGTTTTTTTTTTTTGGCAGAGCATTGGTGACGAATTTATTAATTCATCACTATTGCCCTACTAGTAGTGACAGTTATGGATTAGTCACTACTACTCCTTTAATAAAGTTTGCCCTAATCTTCCTTCTCCTCCCTCCTTTCCCTTTCATTTTCTACTTGTCAACGCGCCGGTGTGATCTCCTTTCCCTCTTCCTTCTTTCCCCTAGCTTTCCCTATGACGACCTGAAAAATAATGGTAATTAAATAATAAGGAGGAAGGGAAATGAAAACAGAAACAGAAGGAGGCAACAAAATTTTTTGACGAACGCTTTGCGTTCGTCAACGACATTGCACTTTTGGAGAAATAATTGAGGAAATTTATCAGGTCCTCGTGGATGATCACAGGGGATTCATCGATGAGGGTATAAGAGGGCCTCGTCGACGAAGACAAGTTTTGTCGACAAGAAGATACCAATAGAGGATTTTTGGGGAAATCTGAAATTCATTGACGAAGGTGCAAGTTCGTCAACAAACTTTCTATAGGACTCATCGACAAGGTGACGTATCTCGTCGATGAATCTGACCTTATAAATAGCAAAACCTGGGTTTAAATGCATAAAATTAAGAAAAATCACTCCCTCTCTCTCTCTCCCTTCAGTTTCTCTATCCTTTTTCTTTGATTTCGGCTCCGTCGTTCGCCAGATCGATGATTTAAGGCCACCATGACGCTCCTAGGGAAGTTTTCTCCAAATCTTCCAGAGCGGATTGTTGGTGGAAGCGAGTTGAAATTCATCCCTGAGTTGAGGTGAGAATTTTTATGCCAAATTTGGTCTTACTGTAGTTATAGGAAATGATATTCACGTGAAACTACCGAAGTTTAGTTCTGCAAGTTATGGTTTTTAAGGAGTTGAACAGGGAACCCTGCGAGTGTAGGACCAAAAATTTTAGGAGGTTTCTTTTAGTGTCAGGTAAGGGAATAAACTAAAGCAGTTATTTTTCATGCAAATTATTATTATTTATTAGTAAATTTATTTTCAGGAAAGCATGCATTATATCTATATATTATGAAGGAAATGCACATTTGGGGAAAATACTGCTATTATATTGAAATGTATATATATGTATGAGATGCCAGAAATTATGATTTTAGAATATAATGTATGGTTTTATACAGCAAATGTGTGGCATGAATATTACTTTACGTGAGAAGTATTATGATAAGACAATGTTATGGATGAAGTATGTTTTTCAGAGATTATGAAAGAATACAGTACATTATGATTTTAAAGCACATGATAAATGATTTATTTATTCCGAATGATATTTATGAGATATTTGGTGCAAGGTCGTGATTGATAGCCAACGCGAGACTGTGTTTTACGTATGATTTCGGCCCGAGGCCGTACTTATGAAATATTCGGTGCAAGGCCGCATTTATGAATATTCGGCATGAGGCCGTATTTATGAAATGTTCGGTGCAAGGTCGTATTTATGAAATTATAGAAATGTTATCAATCTATTTATGTTAAATGTTATATTTTCAGGTACTATATGTTATCAGAACCCGGATGTTAGTTTAGTTCAATTCAAAAACATTGTACCGTACCTTATAGATCAGATATCTATGATTAAATTGGTGCTAACAACCCCACGAGGGGGTGGGAGATGGATAGTCGATGTGGCTTTTAATGTAGAGTGTAGATGTCCACCTGGCAGTTCGGAACAGGGTGTGGTAGGCCCATCGTACTTAGAGAAATTTTTGACTCGGCAGTGGTCAGTCAGCCATTGTCGGGTCCCGCCTTCGGGCTGCACAACCCGTCATGGGGGGTAATACATGACATCAGCTAGCTATTCATCTTGGGTATGTTTTCAGTACTATTAGTTATACCAGACAGTTATGATTAGTATGATGTATTAGAAATATGAAAGTATACGTTTTTGCAATTATTAAATGATGAATATTTTCTGGTATGAAGTTTGTTTTGTATATCTATATCATCATTAAGTAGTCATGTTTCCACACAGCTGTATTTAGTTTATTTTTTCTTACTAAGAAGTGTCTCACCCCTAAACATTAAATGATTTTCAGGAAACCCAGAGGGATCGGCGCGTTGTGGCTACTGTTGAGTTTATTTGGTTACCCCACTAGGAGGGTAAGTGTTGTGCTATGATCAATGGTTTTGTTCTAGGATTCTAGGAAATACATTTTTTTTTTTTTTTGGGTATTTTGGAGATTGTATATAAATACAAAATGTGATGGATTATGATTAACTCTGGTATAATGTATTTATGGTTTTGAGAATGTTATTTATATTTACTACTGCTTAGGCTTCCATTGTGAATGACAGGTGTCCCCATTACCCATGGGTTTGGGTTGACTATTTTATTTATTATATTTTATTAAATGATTAGATAAGCAGGTCATTACATTCCCTCCTCCCTTCTTTCCCCTCCTTTCCTTCCTCCTCTAGCTGCCTTCAGCAGGTACTGCACCTACCGCCCAAGTCGCTTCTCCCCTCTGGTCGTCTGCTCATAGCCTCGCGCCCGAGCCACTCCTCCTCTCTAGTCTTTTGCTCGGACTCCCTGACCTTCCTCTGTCTCAGCTCATAGCAAGCCGCTACCCGCCACTCGTTGTCGAGTCCCCGACTTCTAGTTGCACTCGAAGCCGCAGTCCCAGCCGTGCTGCCGCTACCCGGCCAGTTCATTGTCATTGGGTACCCCGCCTCAGGCTGCACTTGGAGCCGTAGCCCCAGCCACGCCACCACTTAAGTATGACTTGGCTCCTTAATTGATTTATATGTTTTAATGTTTTCCTAATTTCTCACTTCTTAGGAATTGTTTGAGTTTTATTTTATCTGATATGGTCAACTTAATTTTATCTTCTATTCATCTTGTGATTTCTTAGTGTCTCTATTATATTATATTTTCTTCAACTTTAATATTATTTAAAAGGGAAAATTAATTTTTTAATGAATTAGTACAAAATAAATGTATTGCACAAAGAACAATGCAAAGATAATAGTTAGGATGGTGGATTGGTGTTGATACAGGTTTGCACTTATTGACAATAAAGGGATATATATATATATATTATAAAGATTGATGACTGGTTTGGTGATATAATTTGGCCTAGGAAGATTCTAAATGATACGAGGCATGCTCTTTATTCAAATATGCTTTCAATTCTAATTAAAAAATTAAATTGTTGTACATGTCTTTCTGTCGTTCATTGCATTTTATATTTTAGCTACTATACTATCATTTTCTCGTACTGCTTATGTTCTTAAGGAACTATTTAGTATTAACTTAATGTGATTTATTGTACTTAATTATATGATTGTTGTGTTTAATATATTATTGTAGACACCTGCTTTTTTTCCAATTAGATACTTAAACACCATTTGGATACATTAATAGTAACATCGATCAATAATTAAATATGTTAAAAGGAGAATATAAAAAATAATTAAGTAGTTAGAAATGGCACGGGATCGAGATGCCGCTAGAGCAGTAGCCTCATCTTGTTGCTCGTGTAGTTTCGATTCTGATTCGGACTCTGATTAGGATAGACTAGATGCTTGGGATATTTTTATGTGCTTTCTCTTTTTCTTATGTACTGCACTCATACACCCTTGTGCTTTCATTTTATTTTTTTTCTGTTATTTGTTTTTTATTGCATTGTGTTTTGTCATGCTTTTGAATGGTTGTACGCATGTTTCGATATGTCTATCTATATTGTATTGCCTCTAAAATTAATGAAAATACATGGAGCATTTGATTTCTACCTGTTGGGAGATAGTGGAACTACCATTTAATTACTGCCATTTCATGTATTCGTTGAAGCTTAGACCTATCCAGGAACGATTACTATGCATTCATACCTAATCGTACATGTGAGACAAATCAATTGTTAAATTTCAATTGATTATTAGTCATACTATGTTGACTAATAATCACTTGAACATGTTAATTATTTGTTTCATTTACGATTAGTAATGTTTGTATTTCAACCATTCTTGGATTGTCCAATGTTGATAGTCTAGGAAGTTGTATTTACATTATTGTAATCGTTCACGCTTTGTCAATTGTCATTATATATTTCGAGTGCGTCTCTACTTGTGTTCTCAAGGTGCATAGTGGGGTGTCATGGCAATTTGTTAGTGATGGAAAACTAGCAACATGTTCACTTCCCCCATCTCGTGTACTTGGAGAGACATGGGGAAATGCTGCCAAAATTTAAAATGACTACAACGAAGGAATTTGGGTGATTGATTGCAATGTAAATGCAACATTCCTGAATGGGATAGGATCTGTACCCTTTAGAGTATGATGGTTGATTATAGGATTCACGATGCATGCATTATAAAAATTATGAGAATTTAATGAACACCATTTACTTGAACATGTGATAGGGTAATTAATGAACATGGATAAAAGTTGGATGAACGTTTGAGGTAGGTTCTTGCCACAATACGTGAAAGGGGTGCATGATTTCATAGAGTTCACGCATCCTCATGCAGACAAAGCCAGTAGAATAAGGTGTCCTTGCAAGAAATTCCAGAACATAACATTCAAACACATTGATTTGGTCCATTCACATTTATTATACTTTTGAATGGAGAAAAGGTGCATGACATAGGTGTTCCACGGTGAAGATTACGCAGTTCAGAGCAATGATGATTACGATGAATATGAGGGGGCAAATATAATAGGTGGTGATACCTGTTCAAAAGGGGTAATTGAAATGTTAGGTGACTTGCAAAGGGGGATTGCAATTTACACGGGCGATGTGCCTATGTCACGTACTGGTGATGAATCTACTTCAGCAAGTACCATACCGTGTGATGCTAGTACATTAAATCAACTCGGTAAACCATTTGCTAATCTCATTAGGGATGCACAGGTGCCACTATATCCAAACTATAAAAAGTTCTCAAAATTAGAGTTTATGATAAATTTGCTTCATTCAAGGACAATGCATGGGCTATCTCAGAGCGCATTTAACATGCATTCAAGCCTCATTAAGGCAACACTTCCTGACGGTGAAACACTTCCCAAGTCTTTTTATGAGGTGAAGACATACTTGCATGAATTGGGTCTCGCTTACACTCTAATACATGCGTGTAGGTATCATTGTGCACTCTTTTATGGTGAACATGAAAAATCAAACGAGTGCCCAGAATGTGGTGAACCAAGGTATACAACTAATCAGAAGAAGGGTAAAAAGATCGCCAAAAAAGTTTTGCAATATTTTCCATTAATCCCACGGCTGCAACGATTGTATATGTGCAAAAATACAGCTACAGATATGAGATGGCATCAAGAGAAACGTCCTCAAGATGGAAACACCCTTAGCCATCCAGCGGACTCTGAAGCTTGGGCCGATTTTGATAAAATGCATCCGTGCTTTGCTAGTGATCCTCGCAACATCAGAATTGGCCTTGCTTCAGATGGGTTCAATCCTTTCGGTAACACGAACAACCCATATAGCATGTGCCCAGTTATGATGATGCCATACAATATGCCGCAATGGCAATGTATGAAACAACCTTTCATTTATATGTCTCTGCTCATTCCCAAACTGAGAGCACCTAGTAATGATATTGATGTTTACCTGCGTCAATTAATTGGCAATTTGAAAGAATTATGGGAAAAAGGAGTGGAGACATTCGATGTGGAAACCGAAAAACATTTCGGATGCATGCTGCAGTCTTGTGGACAATTAATGATTTCCCTGCATATGGCAACCTGTCAGGTTGGACCACAAAAGGTTACTTAGCATGCCCAGTATGTAATAAGGATGATGGGTCCTTATCCTTGAAGCACAACCGCAAGTTATGCTTTATGTGTCATCGCCATTTTCTACGAACTGGACATGCTTGGAGGACTCGTGGCGTCAGAAGCTTCAATGGAAAACCTGAACAAAGGTCACCGCCAAAGTAACTAAGTGGGGAAGAGATATTAAACTAGCTAAGGTTGATTGGAGATGTGAAATTTGGGAAACCACCAACTAGTAGAAAATGAAAACGCACTAAGTTGGAGTTGAATTAGACAAAGAGAAGCATCTTCTTCGAGTTGTCATACTAGAAAGATCTTCTACTATACCATAACTTGGATGTCATGCACATCGAAAAGAACATTTTTGAGAATGCCGTTGGTACATTGCTTGATATAAATGGGAAGACAAAGGACATCGCAAATGCTTGCCTAGATATGGAAGATATGGGAATACGGCCTGAGTTGCACCTGTTTTGTGACGAGGACAAAATTCTCATACCATCAGCTTGTTACACATTTTCGAATGATGAGAAGAATAAATTCTTCGAATGGTCTAAATCAGTGAAGTTCCCCGATGGATATGCATCGAACACAACTCGATGCATAAACATGAAGGAAGGGAAGATGCTAGGAATGAAATGTCATGACTGTCACGTCCTCTTACAATGGGTTCTACCCGTTTTCCTTCGTGGATACTTGACTGAAGATGTTTGCTCAATGCTGATTGAACTGGGAATCTTTTTTCGGCAGTTGTACTCCAAAAAATTAAGCATAAACGTACTTGAACTGTTAGAGGATGACATCATAGTCATACTACACAAGCCGGAGAAAATATTTCCGCCAGCATTCTTCGATGTGATGGTCCACCTAGTCGTCCATTTACCGAGGGAGGCCATAATTAGAAGACCGGTTCAATATCGTTGGATGTATCCTATTGAGAAATAAATTATAAAGTCCTTGTATAATGGTCACGTGACTCAGATGCTTTTATTTTATTTTGCTTTATTGTGTCCGCAAGTCTATAATGCTACATAAAATGCACAGGTTTTGTCCACTTTGAAAGGGTATGCGCGCAATAAGGCACGACCGGAAGGTTCAATCATTGAGGCATACATTGCCAGTGAATGTCTTGCATTTTGCTCAATGTATCTACATGATATTGACACAATGTTCACTCGTGGGGAGCGAAATGCAGACGTTCATACTATTAATTCCGAAGATGAAGAACCCAGGAGCTCCATATTTTGAGAAAATGTTAGGCCTCTCAGTGCACGAGTTTACAATTTCATTGATATAGACGACCTACAAAAGGCTCATTTTTACATCCTCAACAATTGTGATGAAACTATTTCGTATATCGAGTACGAGGTTCCAAACTCCTTACTCTGCATTGTATTTACATATGCATAATTATATACTTAGTTGACATTAACATGTACTACTACTACATATAGTGAATATAAAGTTGAACTCCTTACCCAAAATGAACGAAATGTTGACGAAAGACATAAGAGGGAATTTATCAATTGGTTTGGGAGTCGTGTAAGTAACAAATACTGCTTGAGTGAGAAGCAATGTACGTTTTCACTATTGACGGTTTATTCTTCTAAACTCCTATTTATGGAATAGATAAAAGTCATGTATTACAATAAGGAACTAAGGGCAAGTAAAGATTTGTACACATTGACATGTGGCCTCAATCAATGAGTTAACCGCTACAGCGGTTGCATTGTCAACGGGTTACGATTTCATACAAAGTCCCTTGAACTACATAGAAGAACCCAAAATTGTGGGGTTACGGTGCTAGGCACAGAAGGAGATGAAGAAATTGACTACTTTGGTGTGCTGGACGACATTATAAAGCTTAGCAATGGAGCAAACAGACTCATCCACCGGTTCAAGTGTACCTGGTGGGACATCGGCAATAAAAAGACTGGGATAAACACCGATGCCTACTTTACCACTGTCAATTTTAGCAACACCTGGTATCAAAATGACCTTTTCATGTTTGCGACATAGGCAGAGCAAGTGTTTTACCTTAAAGACACCAAATTGAAGAGTGAATGACATGTGGCCCAAAAAAGTCCTCCCCGAAGTTTGTACGCTATTGCAGAAGTTGTCGATGGTGAAATGAGTGCCAGTGAGACTGCATTCCAAGAAGATGAGTCATTTGTTAGTGCAACAGTGCAATCTGTTGCAAATGTTGTCGAAGAAGGTGCCGATCCTATACCATTGCATAGGGATGGTGCCACAGCAGAACACGTAGGGACCACTGACATTAAAATTGAACCTTCTATAGACGTTCACTTCATTGACGATGTGGAAACTGATTGGGAAGATGAAATAGGGGTCGAGTATTGTTGTTAAGAGGAAGACACTTTAGAAAGTGAGGATGATACTGATATCGAGGACGTATAGGGGGGTAAGCTTGTTATTTTTGTCACTATGTATCTGACATGTGTAAATAACTTAAAATATATGTATGATGCATCCATCTAATATTTGTACTTCTTATGTTTACTTGTCTCCTAATTTGCAGATATGGCACTAGGAAGCCAATGTTGGAGACTTCCTTTCAGGCACACGAGTACATCGTATGAGGATGATCCGACATCCTCGAGACCGGCGGAGCCCGTCAGTCCTGATGCTGTGGAACCGTTGTCTGAGCCATCGACACCTCGACCAGACATGGATACCACTTATGCAACTGATACGCAGGGTGAGTTGCCAACCATGATGAGCAGTGTTGGTATGGATATGATTAATTTACTTACATGTCAACTATTGATGATCGTTTTGGACGTGTATGATTATAATGTTGTTCTAAAATTAACTCTACTTTCAGCATCTACGTCCACGGTCAGGTAAAGCCGTGGTGCAGTGAAGAACATGTCGCTGAAGAATCACCTAAATAGGACAAAATAGTGGATTCAAATCGACATTACTCCAGGATACACCGCCCCACTGAACGATTGGTGCGCCGCGTGGATGAGGGAGCTCGACATTATGTCTTGATAGTATGCTCCAGTCACCGCATTCAGCTAGCCGCAGGTGACTTAGGAGTAGCGCATGGTTCTTTACATGCGCATTTTGGTAAGTTCCCAAACCCTATAAAGCTGTTTTTGATTTAAATATTTTTTTACTTTTAATATACTAGCCAATTAACAGTTATCTAACATTGTAATTGTATTAGCTATGTATGCAGAAGGAGTTTGATATGGACATCCTCGAGGATGACCATGTGAGAAGGGCGGTCGATATCCAATTTCGTAATAAATTTAAAAGCTATCGCTAAAAAATGTGCTCCTATTTTCGAGCAATGGGCAATGAAGCAGAAGCATAGCCATATGACAAGATATCCCAAGAGGATTAAGAAGTGGTGTGTCACTATTTCCATGACCCACGCTATCAGGTGATGTGTTTGTATTATAATCACTAATTTTTCACAATGATGTCACTAATAAACCGTCATTACATCTTCCTTGTAGACCATATGTGAAACAAATGTTGCGAACTACAGCAAACTCCCTATGACGCATTGCAGTGGATCGAGGCTATTCATAAATCATCGCCAGGTAATTACTATATATAAAACTATCTGACCATTACATGACATAATACTAATGATATCTTATATGATAATGTAGCATGATATCAAGACTGGCGCAGAGGAGCTGCTGCAGGATCTTTATTAGAGAACACACCAACAGAGATCGGGGGAGTGGTGCGAGGGTGCGCAGGACAAACATGTAAGTGAAAAAAAGATTTAGTTTATTACTTTATTCAAAACATCAAAGTTTTTGTCTTACTTAATCCTTTTTATCATTTTCATGATTGAAATTAGACACGGATGGTCGAGCTGAGGGATGCACCTCTTTCAGAGGGAAGTCAACACATGACAGATTTCGAGATCACTTCCCAGATGCTTAGGCAACGAGCGGGGGGTTGGGTGAAAGGTCTTGGAAGTGGATACATCGCCCCAACAGCATCATCATCCATGGGTGCGGCAGCTCGTGCAGAGATCAAATGACAACGTCGAGAGGCCGAGTATGATAAGCAAAAGATGGCTCGACGGATGCAGATGATGGAAATGGAGAAAGCGCAATTAAGAGACACTGTCTCCAGCTTTCAAGCCAATATGCAAGCCATGATGGATAGGCAAATGCGGTTCGAGGAAATGATGCACCAATCTCGACCAGATGATGCGGGTGGCTCCTTTGATTAGAAGGTATGTATGGTACTTATAGCTTAACATAGTACTTGTGCAAAAGTATTTTATGATTTTGTCTGTGTTATAATATAGGGAAATTTTAAATGATTAACTAAAATGAGGAATAGCTTCCCAAGAGGGGGGGTGAATTGGATTCTTTCAAATTTTAATGATTTTTAAGCCTTTGATTTTAATTACCGAGAAAACAAGATGTATAAACAATAACCACACTTAAAAATACTGAAATTTAAATTCACAAGCCAATTAATGAAATCAAGGTAATTCAATCACTCAACCAAGAATATTAGAGCTTTTTTTTTTATTTCCCTATAAACTCTTAGTATGCACTTTACTTGATCAAGATTTTCGCAGAATAATCAACATACTCCCTTTTTGGGTTTCCATAAACGATTAATCAAAACGTACTTTCTAAATATCAAGTACCTTTGTTTCTTTCTCACTTAAGAACCTGCAACCTTCACTTTTAAATCATACAACAATAGTAAGTGAAGCAGAGAGAAAGACACAAGATTTTTACGAGGTTCGGCTTCAACATGGCCTACGTCCTCGCCTTTGGCAAAACACCAAAGGATTCCACTATATCAGTTCCGTTACCTGGTGGAACAATACCTATTTACAATCACTCCTTCTATTAGGCTACAGCCCGCCTCTCCAAACAAGAATCCCTTGTATGGTCCAACGATTCACCAGCTCTGAATTGTCTAAGAATGATGATAAAGAAATTTTGTGTACAAAACAAAACTCTCACAATAGAGTAAATTAGTACAATGATCAGCTCACTTATACTTTAAGGTAACTCAAATATAAGAAATTTGAAGCTCAATACGTAGTATGAATTACCAAATAATTTTTCAAATAAAATGAAAGATTATGATTTTTTGAAAGCTTTGCTTCAATGTATAAATTAACAGTAGATCATAATTTTAAGCACAAGAGAGTTTTAGACCCTTTGAGAATTTTGAATACTTGAAGATCAGTTGATCTAAAAAGCCTTTGAAAAGTTTCTTGATCTAAAAACCTTTGAAGATTGCTGGATCTGAAAACTTTTGAAGATTGCTAGATCTGAAAACTTTTGAAGATTGCTTAATTTCAAGAACCTTTGAATATTGCATCAATGTAAAAAACCTTTGAACATTAGGATTATTTATAGATGTTTTAGAAGCCATCCATTACTCCCAAAGATTCCTAAGAATCATTTTCAAGTATTTTGAAATAAATATGTCCAAAAACGTGGCTTAAAAAATCTTCCTGTTAAGAGATTTAATGTCAACGTTTGAGTGGTAGTCGCCTGCCATGACTTGGCAGTCGCCTATCACAGAGCAAACTCTCAACAAAGAATGCTGGCAGTCGCCTGCCAAAACCAAGGTAGTCGCTTGGCTAGTTCACGCAGGTGCCTGAAAGGTTAAACGAACGCCTATCTAGCTACTGACTTTTTGAGAAAACATTTTCTTAATTTGGCAGTCGCCTGCCTCATCATGGCAGTCGCCTGGCTCTTCATAATTTCAAAAAGTTTTCTTTTCTTAAACCCTTTGTTTTTATTGATTTAAAAAAAAAAAATTCTTTAGAGTATATATATAAAAACATATTTTTAAATTTCTATGAGCTTCAAACCACTTTATACTTGAGACTAACTTTGAAGTACTTACATTTAGAATATCCTTGAAAAAAAAAATAATTCTTTTAGTCTTCAATCTTCTTCTTCCATCATCTTTATGGTTGCAATCTTTCCTTTGAGTTTTTCACAATATAACTTTGTTCTTCATGCTCTTTATAATCCATAAGCTCTACTTTGTGTTCTTCAAGGATTCTTTGTAATCTGTAAACTTCCTTATGTACTTGAGCTTTGTTATTTTCCTAAAAAACTTTTACTTGAAACATATTAAACATGTCATTTGATTTGTTATCATCAAAATAAGAATTGTAAGTCTTATTAGGCCAACATTAATGAATACTAATACTAGCTCCTCTGAAGAGCTTTATATGTTATTCTAACTTGGACACTAAAACCCATTAAGCAAAGTGTTAGGGGGTGACAGTAATGGGGTCCAATTTTTTTGGGGGCGAGAGGCGGGGGGGGGGGGGGAAGAGATAGCATTACATGTATTCTCTAGGAAAAGTACAAATTGAGGGAAAAACTTAAGTCTCATATTTGGGGCAATTTTTATATTATGTAGTTATAGATAGTTTGCATGAAGACTGTATAAAATTTATATTACAAACATATATGATTTAAGAATAATATTATTTTTTAATCTTTCTTGTTTTAGAAAGTTCCATCAGTGTTGCACTTTTTGGGTGCGTCATCCTTGTGAATGTTACATCATTTTCGATGCGCCTTCCTTTTGAACAGACCGTCATTTTGGATATATGCTCCTAAATGCGTCCTCCTTATGGATCCATCCTACTTTTGGATGTTGTCATTTCTAATTACTTGATATGGTTGCATAATGCGTACATGTTTTTATTTTTATTTATTGTTATTATAGTTGTATATCTTGTTCAATTGGGAAATTTTCATATGATATCTATTCATCTTGTACAGATGATAACTTTACTTGTTGGATATTCTAAATTTAATGGATACATGTACTACTATCGTGAATTGTTGAATGCTACATGATTGCATGCTAGTCTAGAATGCGTCCTGCATAGCGGATGCAGTTGATGTGTATTGCATACTGGTAGTGGATATAGGTTCTCGTATGCCTTGAATTTCTTATAAATGATCTATTTGAACCTATCAGGTGTAGGGTTTATGGGAAAATGTCACATTTACAGATGGCATGTTGCCAAAATTTCATTAAATTTTTCCCCAAAAAAAAGAAAACCATGTACACCGATAATTATGATAAGCTTCAATGTTAAAATATTTTTGAAAGGATGAGTGAAAGTTAGGAATCATAAGAAATGAGGCAATACAAGTTTAGTTCATTTAAATAAGCATTCATTTATATGTTTTTGGTCCAGTAAGCCTAAAGCATTCATTGTTAAGCCGAAATCATTGTAAATATTATAAACACTTGGCTAAGGATTTGAAAATTTGAATAATGCATAACTTGAATATATATATAACTTAGAGGGAGCATCATTTTCATAATTATTTAAATTAAATGCTCTCATCATCTCATAACATTCATGTCCAAATGCCTAGACGAATAATAATACTACATTAAACTCAATACTATCCAATGTTCTCTACTATTTATATTCTAAATTTAATGGATACATGTATTACTATCATGAATTGTTGAATGCTACATGATTGCATGCTAGTCTAGAATGTCTCCTGCATGGCGAATGCAATTGATGTGTATTGCATGCTGGTAGTGGATATAGGTTCTTGTGTGCTTTGAACTTCTTATAAATAATCTATTTGAACCTATCAGGTGTAGGTTTTATGGGAAAATGTCCAATTTATAGACGGCATGCTGCTAAATTTTCGTTAAAATTTTCTAAAAAAAAAAACCATGAACATCGATAATTATGATAAAATGAATGTTAAAGTAATTATGATTAGATTGACATCTCTATCAGTCCTAATTAAAATATTGCCCAGATAAGGTCAAATTCCAAGTTGGATTCGTCTAACAAGTAGATAAGTAAATGTTAATATTGTCCACGTAGCCACATTCACCCTCCCTCCATCTATGCTTCAAATTTCTAGTTTTGAAAATTTGTAGGAATGCCAAATGTGACACAAATTAGGGATTCGTTTGGACATATGGGTTGCAATGTCAGTGTAGAAAAGAATAAAAAAAAGTGAAAAAAATGGTCCATGCACGAGATCACCAATGAAAGTGCCTAGGGCATATTTTATTTTCCACGATTTTCCCAGTTACCAAACAAATGATCAATTTCATGTCCATTTGACTGATATATTTTACTTAGTTTTAATATTTTCTCATTAAGACTTGAAAAGATACATACTTGCTCATGCCAATTATGACCTTTTTCTCCATGAATCTTCCCATTTCCCTCATCTGTAATCTCCACAATCACTTTTTAGAGTTTTATTTCAAGTAGAGCAATAATGTTTGTTTACGAAATAGTAAAGCATGCTAATGGACAAGTGCCCCTGGCTGGATTTATTTTTTGTATCCCCTTCCCCATGCAATGCTAATACCTCATTGAGTAATTGTGCAAATCCCCCACAAACTAATCTTATGCTACATTCTAGAGCTTGCATTTTAGATCTTAAATTTTGATTTAAATAGACTTTAATAAATTTCAATATAATTTTATGCTCCTCATGTTTGGAGACACTTTGGACTTGAATTTACATTGAATTTAAATAAAACGTAATATCAAATTGTATTAAAATTTTTCCAAATCCATTCAAAATGTTCGAAATCTATGCTCTTGAACGAAATGTTACATTTCTCATTATTAATATTACTACCATACAAATTATGTAATATACATGATTATGAAATCTTTGCGACTTTGTTATATCATATAATTATTTTTCCTAATTATGCTAAGCGGCAGCTCTCCTCCATTTGTATACTAAATTTCTTTTAATGACTCTTAATTTGTAGGATTCACGGCTATCATAACATCAGCACGATGCCATGCATGCATGCACTACAGTCGTTAGATGCAACTTTTGATTATTTCTTTATAATTTTTATTGTTATTTGAACAAATTGAGTTTTTGTATTTTAATTTGAATTTGTACTAGTATTTGTACTTGAATTTTGTATATTTTTAAATAATTTTTGTTATCTGAACATATGTTATTTCTTTATTTTAATTGATTTTGTATTTAAATTCAAAATTTTGAATGTTTTAAGAATTTTGTAGTAATTATGGTTTCAGTTTATGTATTCGAAAATGTAATTATAGACTTTTATATAAGAATTGATGATTGAAAAAAATTAGTATTAAAGGTTTTTTTATTTTTCTAATTATTAGTGAAGGATTCAAATTCATCACTAATACCCTGCTATTAGTGACGAATTTGACTCACTCAATAATAGTAAGGTATTAGTGACGAATTTGAATCCTTCAGTAATGTCAAAGTATTAGTGACGAATCTGTAATTCGTCACTAATACCAAACTATTAGTGATTAATTTCAATGCTTCACAAATATCCTATTTTTAGTGACAAAATTATAATTCATCACTAATACCCTACTCTTAGTGACGAATTTGAGTTGAGCCGTTCTAGACTATATAGTGACGGTATTAGGGTTTTAGTGACGGATTAATACTCCATTATTAGTGACAAAATTTTGAATTCGTCACTAAAAGCTAGTAGTAATGGCACATATAGCAACTATTTTAAAACCGTCACTAATACCCTAACTTTTTGTAGTGATATCTAGTGTTATTTCTATTTACTTGCTTTACTGTGCATGCATAAATAGTTTACTTGTGCAATTTATTTTTATCTAAATATATTGATTTATTTTATATCTACACTAGAATGACCCTAGGGTTAAGTAATACTGTTGCTCGATATAATACCTAGGGGAGAAAATTTTTAAAATACCGATTCACCCCCTTTTTGGGATTACAGTAAAGTCAACAACTTGTATTGTAACTTGATGGTTTGGGGATAGAATCGTTGCCTAAGTAGAGGGTTGTCCTCATCAGAGAGGCATCTCCACCTTGAACTGAGAGAGGAGTTCTTCACCTATTCAACGAAGCGGGAAAGGAAATCCTCATGGTGGGTTGCTTGAGGCAAGGAGTTAGGCAAGCCACCGAACCTTGTAAAAATTTGGGTGTCTTTCTCTTCCCTAATCTTTTAACTTTTCTACAATTTTAGATTGTTTATTATCTGTTACGAATGATTTAAATTCAGTTGGGAATTTTTGGATGCTAAGATTGATTTAAGGATATTGTGAATGCTTAGATAGACTTGTGAATATTATTATTAAATTAACTTTCCGTTATGAGTCAAACACTGTTGAAAATTGGCTAAGATATTTTTATTTGAGTTGAATAATTGCTCAAATACAAGAAGGATATTTCCTTGGCTGAAATTGTTGAGATTTTTCATTGGCATATTCATTGGTTAAACACAAAGTTAATATTTGAATGATTTAAATATCTATTCACCTATATAATCTGCTGGAATTAAAATAAGCTTTGTGTTTTGATTATATATATTTAGGATGGTTCATTGGTATAGTCGTTCGCTAATTAGACTCTTTTATTGATTAATATTATTTAAGGGGAATGTGATAAATAAGATATAAAATAAATCAAGCTTCTGCACATTGATTTTAAAATACCCAATTCACCCCCCTCTTGGGACTACACCATCACTATCATAGGGCATTAGTTTTTGAAATTTAAGTAATCACCTCCAAATTGCTCTCCCTACTTCAATATTTCGAGCTTTAGTACCTAAGATACGAGCAAACACCTCCAACTTATTATGGCAATCTCGTTCATTCAAGTAAGCCTCATTCAAGTTGTTTTGGCTATCTTGTTCTTTCGAGTAGTCCCTTTCAAGTTATTTTGACTATCTCGCTCATCAGAGTTGTCACATTCAAGTTGTTCTGGCTATCTCCTCCATTCGAATGAGCCTCATTCAAGTTGTTTTGGCTATCTCATTCTTTTGAATAGTCACTTCCAAGTTATTCTGACTATCTCGTTCTTCTAAGTAGTCACATTCAAGTTGCCCTAACTATCTCGTTCATTCGAACAAGCCTCATTTAAGTTGTTCTAACTATCTCATTTATTCGAGTAGTCACATTCTAGTTGCTTTGGCTATCTTGTTGATTCAAGTAAACCTCATTCAAGTTGTTCTAACTATCTCATTCATCTGAATAATCACATTGAAGTTGCTCTAGCTATCTCAATCATTTGAGTAAACCTCATTTAAGTTACCATGGCTATTTTTTCAAATAATCATATTCAAGTTGTACTAACCACTATCACATTCAAGTTGCCTTGGATATTTCTCCAACTAGTCACATCCAAATTGTACTAACCACTACTACCTTCAAGTTACCCTAGCTACTTCTCCAAATAGTCGCATTTAAGTTGTACTAATAATCTCATTAAGTCGAGTGGTGACATTCAAGTTGTCCAGGCTATTTCGTAAGCTATGGTATGACATCCCCAATCCATATAGTCATATTCAAGTTGTTTTGATTTTCTCGTGGGAATATGGCCTTAGTTCCCAAACCTGAGCAGTCATTGTTTTCCTCTTTGCTTGCAAGTTTTTCAAGTTGATATGGAATTCAATGCATCTTTGTAAATCCATGCATTTCTATTTCGCTATATAAGAATCAACCCAAAATATGTGTCTTTTATCTATATAGATTTGTTATTGAAACATGACGGAAGACTACTTTTCCTATCGTCTTAAACAACAAACCTATAAAGAGGGACAACTATAGACAACCCATTTTGATTGGGGGCAAATATAACTATTTTTATTTATTTAATTGTTAACACAAATACAGTAGAAATAAAAAAGAGGGGTTCGAAATACAGCAAAAATACAAAAAAGAAAAAGTTCGGAATATAGGAGAAAATAGAAAATATAGGAAGATAGAGGAACGCATAGTGATATAAAGAAAAATATATGGAAATATAGGAACATACAGTGATACAAAGAAAAATATATAGAAATACAGGGATAATATAGTGATACAAAAAGACACAAGGGAATATGCAGGAATGTTCAGCTCACCTGTACAGACACACAAAGAGAGAACGCTAGAGAAAAATCAAGCAATACAAAAGAGGATATTTCTTCCTTAAAATCGATTGATCTGCCATAAATTGAATGATTTGTTTCTCAAAATTGAATGATTTGCAATAAAGAAGGTTGATTTGTTTCCCAATCCAATTAATCGGCTTGAAACCCATATGGAAGGAAATTGGCCAAAGAAATTTGATTTCAATAAGCCTCGGCTTAGAATGGGAATTTTTTGTAGGAAGGCAACAACATGCATGGAAATGGATTGATCTACTACCTAAATTGGTTTGATTTGGTTTTAATGCTTTTCAAGGCCCTAACCCTATAAATAGGGGCCTATGCAAAAGGATAAAAACACACAAAGCAATTGAGGGATACATAGAGAAGAAAGGAGAAAAATTGAGGGGCAATACATCTTGAGAATAAAGATGTACTCTCAAGAGGGGGGGTGAATTGGGTTTTAATATTTTCTTTACAAAATTTTAGTCTAGTATAACCCTTTTTCAACGTAAGTTGTTTACAATCACACTATCCAACCAATCAACACAATTCTTATCAATCACCTAACTTATATTAACCAACAATTAATGTAATGTAAAGATGATATTACCAATTTCAACTTTCAAGACTTCAATGGATAAAACTTCTAGATTAGATTTTCTTTTCAATATATGTAAAAGACAATATTAGCTTCAAAATTTATCTTAAGTACTCTATAATTTTGTTTAATAGAATGATCTATTTCACAAGATTAAACTTAGTTATGATACCGAGCAATTTAGTATTTAAATCCAATACTTCAATACACAACCAAATTTCAGAATCAATTATTCTTCTTAACAATTTAGATTTCAAAGCTTTAACTGAATATTCAATCCAATAATTCTCCTTGATTCAAATTAGTATTCAACAATATCCCAACTTCCAGCAAGTTCTCATTAAATATTTAAACAATCACACAATTAATATGTTTGCAATAATTTAAAGAGATTAGGGAATAAAAGAAGAACACCTAATTTTTTACAAGGTTCGTTTAGTGGCTTATGTCATTGCCTCAAGCAACTGTTGTGAGGATTTTCCTTTCCAACTTCTTTACAGATCAAGTTACAACCTCTCTGTATCAGGTGGAGATCCCTTTTTACCAAGAATACCCCTTCACATTAGGCAACAATCCAAAGAACTCTGAATCTTCAAACAACAACAAGAAAAACAAGGAATAACTTTTGTACAAGTACAACTCTCAGTAAAAGCAGATTAGTACAGTTGAATATCAATATACTTGCAACAGTCAATATAAAAAGACGAAGCTTATATGATTATCACTAGAATTCTGATTTGGAATTGAAAATTTCAATATAAACTGATGAGACAACCGTGGATTGTGTCAGCAATAGCACAACAATGCTTCAAAAATATTTTAGCTAAAGAATTTTAAATTTGTAATTTGTGTGTGCTTGCTAGTTATGTTTAATATATGAAAATACTAGTAAGAGTAGATTAGTATAGTTGAATATCAATATACTTCAATCAATAATCAATTTAGAAAGATGAAGTTCATGTGATTATCAATAGAATTTTGATTTGGAATTGAAATTCTCAGTATAAACTGATTAGACAACCGTGGATTGTGTCAGCAATAGCATAACAATGCTTCAAAAATATTTTAGTTAGAGAACTTTGAATTTGTAATTCGTATGTGCTTGCTAGTCATGTTAAATATTTGAAAATACCAAGTAATTATAGAGTAATAAAAGTTACTTTACGTTTTCCCTAATTTACTTGTAGTATTTCCCAAGTTTTGAAAGAATTTGGAGCCCAAGCAATCAGTTTAGGAAACTTTCCCAATGTTGATTTAAAGTTTAAATACAAACAACAGTTACCTAAAGCCCGAAGGGTCAGTCACCTATGCCTTTAAATTTCAGCATATTTTGAAACAGAGTACTGAGTTAGTCGCCTGTGACCTATAGGTCATTCGCCTGTTTTAGTTTTGTTTGCCTTCTTAAAGGGCATATAAAAATGTCAGGCGCCTAATGATAATTCATCAATCACTTGTCCTACTTTTAGCTTAAGTGATTCCTCAAATTTTGATTTCAAAACTTTACTTGGATCTTGGAAAAACATTAGTAATACTTTAAAAACATTTTCCATGACTTTGAAATAAGGTATCTAAGTCACTTAATCTTTCCTAAGAGCTTCAAACATTAGTATTGAAATCGTGAAGTGTTTACATGATACTTCTTAAAGACTATAACTTTCTAAGCTCTAAGTTTTCATGCCTCTTCTTCCATTCCTTGTGTCTATCTTGACTTCTTTCTTCAATAGACTTTAACTTCATCAGATCTTCTATCTTTAAGTCCAAATTTTTTTTTATCACACTCTTCAAACACATGAGATCTTGACCCTTTTATCAAAACATGTTAGCCCTGAAACTTCACTTAACCAAATATGTTAAATACCCTTAGTTTGTTATCATCAAAATAATATTCGAAGCCTTGTTAGACCAACAATCTCCCCCTTTTTGATGATAACAAATAAGGAGCCAAAATGACTTAGCCTTAATAAGGTTCCCCTTTATAATAAGCATAATATTAACAAAATTTGTAAAGTAAAACATTATTCATATTATATCATGATTGCATTCATCAAACTCAATTTCAGTTCTTAAAATTTAATTCCAGTTCATATTTCAAGATCATCAATGTCATGCTAGTTTCTCAATTCATATTTTTGTCAATTCATATTTCATCGATTTCAATTATCGCATCAATATAACAATAGTAATGTCAAGATCATAATCACGCTCATTTTTTCCCAAAACATCTCCCCCTTTTGACATCAATCAAAAAGAGAAAGGTATCAATAAACACATACAAATTTGAATGTATGTTGCCATTATAAGCTCAAAACATATAATTTCTATTCATAATGCATAAAAAAGATAAACAAGAAATCCCAAAATAGCATGAGAATAAATCAAAAGAGCATAAAAAATATATCTGGTGCACATAGTAGAACCCAAAGATTGTTTCAAACTAAGCAAAGAAACTAAGCTTCAACTGCATTATCAACTTCATTTTCTTCTTCTTATTCATCATCTTTATTGCCAGCATCACAAGAACTTATCTCCATTGGAGCCTTACTGCATGAAAAACTAGCCATATGTTGTTCAATATGACCAATCCTTTGATCCAGAGAAGAGTAATTTGCATGAAGAGAAGCATAATTGTCCTAAAGTGAGTTTAATCCAAATCTCATTTCACCACAAAAATCAGTGAATTCCTAATGGTAGCTAAGAAACCATGAAGGTGCATTGTGTTTGAAGGCTAAGTTGTTTGTAAAATGTTGGATGACCAAAATAGGCCGGTTCCTTAGATATGGCCAGTGGTAGAAATTCTTCATGAGAGAAGTCTTGTGCCATGATCCAAGATTGTCCGAAAGATGGACACTAAAACTCACCTTGTTTGATATTGAAAATTGTTGCTAATGTTTGTAGGGTAAGGGCAATTGATTTCCCCATGATCCAAGCTTGGATATAGCCCTTTGGCTTGATAAGTAATGAACTTATTCCATCCCAAAGTTCTGAAAATGGGTAAAACTTCAGGAAATTCTTCTTTAAAGAAAGTCGTGTCTAAGACCTTACCAAATATAGGTTCAGTCGAATGAAGATGCTCTATGTATAGTTTTTTTGCATGTGGAGATACAAGTCATTGCTCAATATTGTTGTGGTCATCCTTACTAGAAGGAGAACCTTTGTTTCTAGTGGTTTTTGTTCCTGGCATGATATTTTTGAAGAAAATGAATGGTGAAATCCTTTAAAATATGGTGGGAAGAAAGTAGGAGGGTGTATATTAGAGATTAATCGGAGGATTTTGAGTGAGAGAAGGCTATTAGATGCAGGAGGAAATATTTTAGAGGAGAGGAGAAACAGAGTAGGCAGATTGAGGTTTAAAAAAATTAGGGTTTCACACAGTTTGTTATATAAACCACCGTTAGTCAGTCGACTGAAATCGAGGAGTCAGACGACTAAAATCAAGGAGACAGTTGCCTAACCTTACTCATCATGAGAATTTTAGAAAATCAAAGAGTACTCAGTTGACTGTGGATTCATGTGCAGTTGCCTAACCTCACTTGCTATCTTAATACACATCCAATTTCTCTTCTCTAGACTACTTCTCTATAATGCAATAAACCTAATTCATGTCTTATAGAAATACATCTATCCTCGGAAAGTTGTTTTGTAAATACATCAACCCATTGGTCACTTGTATTCACGAACTCTAGTGTAATGTCTTCCTTTTGCACATTATCGCTTAATAAATGATGCCTTATGTCTATATGCTTGGTTTTTGAATGAGATATGGGATTTTTGGAGATATTAATGGCACTAGTATTATCACACTTTATAGGTATAGCCAAATACTCCAAATTAAAATCCTTTAATTGTTGCTTTATATAGAGAATTTGGGCACAACAGCTACCTGCTGCTACATACTTAGCTTCCCCAATAGATAGAGTTACAAAATTTTGCTTCTGTTGGAATTGGTGTATTCCCAAAAGGGGGGTTAATTGGGTATTTAAAATTTTTTCCTAAGTTCAACTAATACAACAATCAGCATTACACAAACTTAGGGTCTTTCTATGTAATCGCAAACCCAAACAAATATTCAAACAAAAAAACATAAACATACAGGTGCATAAGTAAATTGCGGAAAATGAATCTAACACCAGATATGTTATTGGGTTTTGGCCAATACTGCCTACGTCCCCACCTCAGCTCACAAGTCAGAGGATTACCACTATTGCTCACTTAACAAGTGAAGCGACATCGTTTACAGCCAGGTCAAATTACACCAGGGCTAACCTCAACCTTTACAATTTATCCTCGTGGGGAGGAGAAGGCCCTACCGATCCTTACGGATATATGTACTGATATCAATCAATGCACAACACACAGATATGAGTTATAAGCTCGATGCCAATGAAGTTTAATCTAATGTCAATAGGCAATCAAGAGCAAGAGTGTATTTTTAAACAATCTTTGAAATAATAAACCCAAGTATATCAATCACAAGTATGATTTCAAAGATCTCCAACAAGTGTAATAAAAAAATATCTCATAAAATAATTTTCTCAACAATCTAGCACAAGAGATATTTGTAATATAAGCTTGTCAAAATAATTTTCGAAAGAACACAATACAAGACAAGTTTAATGAGCTTGGCAATAATAGTGCAAAGACTCACCAGCTATAAGTTTTCTCCACACAAGGATTTATTAATTAAATCGGGGGGAAAAAAATTGGCTAAACTCTTAATCATAAATCAAACACACAATCAACACAATGAGAGTATTAGCAAGTGGGACAATTTAAAGTCACTCAAAGATACTTTGATTTAGCATAAAGAATGGCAAATGATGAGTGTTTTTGGCTTTGGGTATGAAGAGGGGCTCTTAAAAATTTAGAGAAAATTTCGGCTAATAAAATTCCTAATCATATTGTAATTTTGCAAATGCGCACATATTTATAGCTGTACCCAAAATTTTGACCGTTGGGGACATCGGGGGAGTTATTCAAATTGTTTTAATTAAGTTTAAAAAGTTAAATCCTATTTAACCCCAATTAACCTTGGTAAAAATTAGGCCAACCCGAGAGTTTCAATCGACTAAATCTTAAGTTCGGTCGACTATATTTATAAGTTCGGTTGACCAAACCACTTTTGAACTACAGAATATAGTCGGCTGAATCAAGGTCATTTTTGAACCCTTCAAGGCTCAGTTGGTTGTATCTGAGTTCAGCCTTCTAATCATCTAGTTCAGTCAACCCAATCAAAAATGAACTTGGAAGTTCAGTCAGCTGAATTGTTGGGTGTCAGACACAAGCGAGTTCGGTCAATTGAGGAAGATATGTTCAAAAAGATATAGTCAACCAAACCTAAGTCAACAAGTTGACTATTGGTTAGTTCGGTCAATCGAGGAATTTATAACGCACTGCATTCGATCGATTGAAACTCCTTTACACTTAGGATTTTTGTCCTTATTTTGAGTGTTTGTTACGTGTAGGGACTTAGGGTTTATCTAAGGTCATTTTGAGCTTATCAGTTTCTACATGCATGATATGCATCAATTATTACAGATCTTTCTAAATTAAATATTATAGACCCAAATTGAACTTAATATAAAATTACAACAATTAAAACACTTTGGGTCTTTATTTTTCCTTTAAGTCATCACGTGCCAGCATATGATTCTGCTAATTGATCCCGCACATAAACTTGGCAAACATTAAATATTGATGTATTTGTCATGATCAAAATGGGATATGTCTCATAAGGTCAGCAATCTCCCCATTTTCAATGATGACAAATACTTTATGCAAAAGTGGGTACAACCAAGAAAGGCGCTCCCCCTGAAAATATGCATAAAGAAAATTTGAACATTTGAACATTTAATGACTACCCAGTTTTGCCTACTTCTCCCCCTTTTGGCAACAGTAAAAAGGGCCAATATAAAAAAATTGAAGCTTACAGAAAAGCAATGGATAATAATCATTTAAATACAAGATATAGTTTTGGGAAGACTTTAAAAATTTCGGCAACATGCCGTTTGAAAGTAGGGCATTTCCCAAAAAAAATATCTGCATAAAAATGACCTGATTAAGTTCAACAAATTATTTACAAAAATTTACTCAACTCAAACAGTCCAGTATATCAATAAGTATTACTTTAACCATCCAAAAAGATAATATACTCATACAATGCAAAATGAATGACAAAGATGACCTCATAAAGTATGAATTATAGCAATTAAGCACACAAGCAATATAACTGGTCAAATGAATTTAAAATGTCATGAAAAAACATAGTCAAACCAGAAATATACACAAACCATTACAATTGAAATATATCATAAGATCCGTTAAATATTTGAGTTTAAAACACACGGAATATGATAGCAAATAGTTGGTTTGAGCACAAAAGACAGTCTAACTAGTTCACATGCATTTTCATGTAAAGTTATCGAACTAGTTATGCAATTTAAAAATATATATGTATATAAAAATAATTTGGCAAGAGATAAAGAGTTTTAGTTTTGTAATTAATTCTTGCCATAAAGTATATGTAAATATATATATATATATGTACGTATGTATATATATATATATCCTCGTTTGATGTTTGCGAAAGGCATTGGGGGTGTGCTTGCTGGAAAAAAACACTTTAATTTCTAAGCTCAAGCAAGCAACATTTATCTGGTTAAGCATTAAAGCACATCCTTAATATAACCAGATAAAAAGCAACCATATAAATCCTAAAGATCTCAAGAAGCTAAAACAAGGATCATATGGCAAACACAAACCACTTGTGGCAAAGCAATATATATCAACTTAAGATTTTCACAAAGATCATTTCATTTAGGCACATGCCTCATTGAATTCACAATAGATCTAAGCTAAAAATATTTGTAAGCAAAATAAAATAGGAATTTATGTTTAGATGCTCCACCTTTCAATTTTAATTATAGCTTAGATTAAATAAGCTACTTATACTCATCAAGATTGATTTTAAAGGTATGTCAAGAGTATAAGCAATTCATTTTAAATCTATTTGTAACGACCTCAAAATTAAGACCTTTTTTTTTTTTACATAAATTAAATTGCTCTCATACCCTTGCTATGAAATTTCAAACCCCAAAGGACATTGGGGTATCCCTGTATACAATAAACATATCTACGCATCGGAAACATAAATCATATAACCACATATACTATACAATACTAGAATCCAGTATATACAAACCATAGCCATACAAAATAATTCCCTCCAGTATCATCTACCCCAAAAATACAAAACTCTGTCAAAAACTCACCCTACAACAAGGGTAATCAAATAAACTCCCTATCCACGAGCTTGATCTGCTCTCCTAGTTAGCTCACCTAAAAAATGATAAAGTAATGGGGTGAGATGATGCTCAGTAAGTGGAAACATGCTATTACTAATGTGTGGCGACCGAATCGTAAAACTATAATAATAGTATGTAGAACTGCATGATCTGGTAAATATGTGAAGACACATATATCACATGTATAGTAGCTTAAAATATATGTATCATCTGAACTTTCTATCATTCATATTGCAAATATCATACTATATACAATAAAGTTATAAAACTGTATACATATACATAACTATGTTTTATCCCCAGAACTCTGTATGTTATGATTTGACCCTTCATGACAGGGTTGTGAGGTCCGTAGGTGGGACTTAACCTGGTCGGTCCTCAAGGTAAGTCATTATACTTTACACTACCTCAGCCCGGCCAAACTGCATACTCTCATAGGTGCGGTACTAGATGCTACCTCATCAAACCGGCCCCTTCAACCTAGCGAACTGGGGAGCTGCATACTCTCCGAGCATGGTTGATGGTACCCATATACTATTTGAGATATGTGGTTGCACTCTATCTGTATATAGCAACAATACCGTGCTGTGTAAATTGTATCTGTTTGTAATATTTCCACAGGGATCTGATACTATATAAGTAAATTTATATATATAATCTTTGTTGTTCTCATCATGTTTCCAAAATAACCATAACGCTATAATTCTATATTGTAAATACTGTAATGTCTGAGTAACTGTAGTATCTTGATGCTATAACTATATAATTTGTCTTTATAAACTATGAGTATAATCTGTCTGTATAAACTGTGTGTTATGGAATTTTGGAAAACATGGCATCCTGTAAAACTATAATATACTGTTCTAGATAAATATCTATAATATACTGTCTATATCTGTGTATTCTATATAGTATGATATATTGTAAAAATTATATAAGTTCTTCATCATATAAATATCTACTCAGGCCACACAAGCATTTAAAACTCATATTCTGTAAAACTGGGTAATAAGTTGGTATATACATATGTGTAAAATCTCTGATAACATTATAAAAATTGCTAGCATAGCATATTTCCCTTACCTATATGAAAAGTCCCTACTATACTCTAGCCCTACACCCGCAGGGTTCTCCACTCAACATCCTGAAAATGACATTCCCTAAAACAAAACATCAGTATTTTCTTACCTACAACATTTCTTATAACTGTAGGGGAAGCATATTTTGAACAAAACACCTTACCTTAAATTTGGGATGAATTTCAAACCTCTTCCACCAACGATTCGCTCAAGCAGACATGTAGAGAATTTCACCACGAGTATTGTGGTGGCTTTAGATCATCGATCCGGCATAAAGCGGGGTTGGGATCAAAAAAAGAAGGAAGGAGAGGCATTTTTAGAGAGAGAAAGAACCTTTTGCACCACAATTATGCTGAAAATCCGGTTTTTGGCAATTTGTAGCCCTAAATTCATCAACGAGACACGTCATCTCGTCGATGAGTCTTTAAAGAATTTCGTCGATGAATCGTCCTCTCTCGTCAATGAATTTTAGACTGCCCCCAAAACCTCTCTCGGTATTTTCTCGTCGACGAGGCCTACTTATGCACTCGTCGATGAACTCCCTGTGTTCTCGACGAGGCCCTGTGTAAAAATTTCTAAGTTATTATATTCAAAGTGCAAAGTCCGCTACCTCCTTTTGTTCCTGTTTCCATTTCCCTCTCTCTTTATTATTTAAATACCATTATTCTTCGGGTCGTTACATTATTAAAATAAATATACTGGTAAAGATTAATTTACTCTTCTATGCAACTAGAACGACTATCCCTATGGATTACACATGCATCAGAAAAGATATATTAAGGCATGATTTTGTGTTCATAATCAAGAACAATCCATATCTAATTATATAGCTTTAAAAGTGAGATATGATATTCAGGGTTCTTTGAAGAGCCTCAATATTCAAAAAGAAAAACATGATGCATATGAGTTCTTTATTCTCTTTCTCTAGGGATGGAACTGAGTTCCTCTAAATATCTAATGATTATATCAGGATGAAGTTTAATAATCTATTTGAGTTTTCACTCATCCTTTCAAAAACATTTTAACATTTATTTTATCATAATCATCTTTGTACACGGTTTTATTTTGGGAAAATTCTAAAACAAATTTGATAGCATGCTGTCTGTAAATCAAACATTTTCCCATAAAACCCATACCTGTTAGGTTCAAGTAAGCAATTTATATTCAGTTCAATGCACACGAGAACCTATATCCAATACTAACATGCAATACACATCCACTGCATCCGCCATGTAGGAGGAATTCCATACTAAGCATGCAATTAGGTAGCAAACATCAATTCGTAAATAATAATCTATCCATCAAAGAATATAAAAAGTAGAGAGCAGAGGATAGATTTGAGTTGAGTGTAGTATTGTTATTCATTAAGGCATATGGAAATAAAAGATAAAATCATGAGAGCATTTACTATATATATATTCTTGAAAAAGAAATGCTCCCCCCTGAGTTATGCGCTTATTCAATTTATGTCTTTTCTTAATTATCTACTTTCTTTAGCCAGGGTTATTAAGATTTTTATTGGATTTAGATTTGACATGAATGCTTTAGGCTTATCGAACCAAAAAGTCACAATGAATATTTGTTAAGATGATAAGCCAATGTCTGCCTCTTTTCTTATGAATCTCAATACGTGCGAGAGGCACAAAATTAAATACTCTTAAGGATTAAAATTTCTGCTAAGTTCGAAGAGTATTCATTATGAGTGGACATTTTCCAAAATATTTTCGTCCTTAGTAATCATGTCTAGGTATGAGCAAAGAGCGTCTAGGAGAGTATAAATTGTTTAATACAACTCTTTTGACAGTGGTATGTATCCTTTAGATAAAATTATAATTTTGAAGCAAGGATACAACTGGTGAGTAGAAGGGATGTTTTATGAGGAGCACTCAATATATATTAGTCATTTATGATCAATAGTTCTTCAAGTCTAGAGTGATGGCTAAACATTTTAGACTTGCATTTTAGACTTTCAAGATGAGTTTATGACAAGATGTTTAACGAGAATGATTCATTTCTTAAAACACAAACTTGTGCAATGGACAGAGTATGCTTAATTTTAGATGATCATAATTAAGTGTGAGTGAAGCATTGAGAATAATATGCCAGGCACAGTTGCCTTGTCTATTTGGATGTGGATTTTATTTGAGTATGATAGAGCTGATGTTTTCATATTTCATCCAAATATTGTGATATAAATGAGTTAAGTTTAGAATGGATATTGTGCTTTAATTTCTAATAATATTAGTATTCAATATAGCATATAGTGAATGCATATACTAAGATTTGGAATTGTAAGCACGTACCACTTCCCAATCCTATAGTCATCACAACCCTAAACCTAATCCTAAGATCTTAGGAAGCATAAAATAATTAGGTTATATCTATTTGACTCAGGTTGTAACGCCCCAAAAATTGATATGTCCGAGAATGTAAAAAAAATAAATAAATTAAATTAAATTAAAACAATTAAAAAAATAATAATAATTATTATTGTTTATAAATTATTTAATTAATAAAATATTATTAAACTGAATTAATTAAATAAAAAATGTAATAAGATATATATATATATATATATATATATAATACTAATATAATATAATAGATTATATATAAACCTAAGTATACACCTTTCCTGAAGATTCAGCAAAGGTGATTTCAAATTAAAATCTTCCTACGCACTCCCTGGTCGTGAGCTTCTTCCCTCTCTCTCCTCCACCTCCCCTCGTCTCCTCTCTCACACTCTTCTCAACTTCTCCACAAATATTCGGCTTATCAAAAATTGAAAAAAACCACTAGGCTCAATTCTCCACCATCGACATTTCTACCTTAGTGGATTTTATCATAAGAGCAACGTTGCATTATCTCTAGGGTAAGGTAAATTATCACTCTTTCCTCATTTTTTCTTAAATCCTAAGTCAAATGGACGATCAGGAACCACCACAGGGTTCTTGGGAATATTCTCTACAACGTGGGCGGAATAGAATTGCAATTTAGGGTTCCGGGGCACCATCACAAAACTGAGGTAAGGGTGTTATTTGAGTGTTTTGGGTTGATTATTTAATTATTGAAGGTATACTCTTAGATTTGAATGTATTTATGAGGTTAATTGAGATATTGGGATTTTGTATAATCTTGGGTTGGTGTATACACGGCAGGCAAGCTAGGTTTTCAATAGATGTTTTCCTCAGGGACTCAGGTAAATGATAAGTAGTTTATGATTCAAGAAATGTGAGTATGAAGCTATGCTGGGAAATTCAGTTGATTGACAGAGATATATATATATATATACAATGTCAGGATTGTGGAATTATGAACGCCATGGGCGTAAGTTAGCAACTTAGGAGACGAGCTTAGTTTGCCAGGTAATGGAAATATGCTATGCTTGTAAATTTAGAAATTTTATCAGTAAATTATAGTATTTGTTTATTAAGATACATGGTATAAATTATATAGTTTTACAGACTTCATAACATGAGTTTTATTAATTGTGTCGGCTGAGTACGGAGTATATACAAATTTTCCGAATACCATGATTTATAGTATTTTTGGCACCAAAATATATTTTACCAGATTTTACAAAATTATAAATTATAGTATATATATATTTATTTATTTATTTATTTGCATAGATAGATATTATACCGATAGATATTTTAAAGAAAAACATTTTACAGACAGATATTATACAAACAAATATTTTACAGTATTTAAAGAATACCATGGTTTCCAAAATTACAAAACCATAATACTCAGATATTACAGTTTATTCAATCAGATAATATAGATCAGATATACAGTTATTTCACTCAGATATTGCAGCATTTACAGATCAGATTTACAATGTTATGGTTATTTTAGAATCATAATGAAACAGTAAGATAATTATATATTAGTATTATATAGTATCAAACCCTCATGAAATATTTCAGTCAGATAAATTATTTCAGTCAGATTTAGTCAGTAGAGCACGGTAGCGTAGCTATTTTAGATTAGAGTGCAACCACATATCCCAGATAGTGTGTGGATTTCCATCAATCGTGCCTTGGAAGCATTGCAGGCTTCCCAGCATTCTGGGTAGAGGTGGCCGGTTTGACGAGGGAGATGCCAGTACCAAGCCTTTGGAGGGATTGTTTTAAGGCTAGACCGAGGATTGATAGGGTATCAGTTGACTTATCCTGGTGGGCCAACTAGAGTTAAGTCCTGCCTATAGGTCGCACAACCTTGTCCTGACGGGTTAAATTAGGACATACAAATTTCTAGAGTAGTTTTGACAGATATATATATATATACAGATTTACTGAATGACAACATATATATTATAATACTAGCAACATAATTAAATAGAAAACTCAGATATTACAGACATATTTTAAGCCACATAGGAGAAAGTTATACTTTAAATAATTTTACATGCTATCTCAGTTTTCAGTTATTTATCAGTAAATTATTTATGTAAACTCAGTTACCACATACTAGTAATAGCATATTTCTTCTTACTGAGAGTTGTCTCATCCTAGTGATTTGACATTTTTCAGGTGATCTAGTTCGACGAGCAGATCAAGCTTTCAGGTAAAGAGGTTGTCTACACTAGCTTGTCTGTAGGGTAAGTGTTATCAGGGGATTGTATTTTTTAGTAGCATTCAAGAGTTTTTGTGTAGAAGATGATGGGATGATGTGTAATTATGTATGTATATTTTGGGGAGATACTGAATTCTGGTATTGTGTATAAGGTTGTACAATTTTGTATTTTCCGCTGCATAGGTATTTTCAAGTAGTCATTACAAGGGTATCAGAGTAAGGTAATTTACAGTCTATATTAAAAAAAAAATGATATAAAATTTCAGGTCCTTACATTTTGGTATCAGAGCCTAGGTTGCTAGGTTCTATAGACTTTAGTTTGCAGTGGAAACAATAACAGAGTATAGGAATTTAGTGAGTCGATGCTGGGGAAATTAAGATGAGTATTAAGGGTTTTGTTTGGTGGTCAGGAAGTAGGATTTTCGTAGTTGTTTCTGTGTTTTTACGGGGGTGATGATTTCAGGAAAGTCATAGTAAACTATTGTAGGGTTGTGTTTCTTAATTGTTGTACCGAATCTTAAATTAGGATTGAGGATGTTAAGATAAACGGTTATAGAAGAATATATTATGGATTTTAGTTTGAAGAGTATATTAGTTGGGCGATAATGATAGAGTCCTACGACTGTTCGGTTCCCTCTAGAGGATGGACCTTGGGAACAGTAACACAAATGCAAGAGGTGATGAGTGAGGGCCTTCTGGTTTGGTTGTCGGAGATCCTAATGCAGTGTTACGTAGTGTCACATAGCTAGTGATGGCAAAGATAGCTAGGATTTTAGGGGAGCAGAGCTACACGACTTGGCAGTTCATGCGCATAAAGCCCCGTCGTTTTCTAGAAGAGGGCTAACCTACTCGTGGCTAAGAATTGGGTCCAGGATATCGAGGACATGTTGGCAGTGCTTTTTTGTACAGATGAGTAGGAGGTGGTGTTTGCAATTTTCAAGTTGACTGGGGAAGCAAAATGCTGGTGGAGATCAGTGAACTATTAGAAGAGCACAGACCAGAGCCTATAGCGGTGACCAAGAGCAGCTTCAGGGAATTATTTTTTTAAGCGGTACTTTCCCACTATTGTTAGAAGTGTGAAGGTAGTAGAGTTTTTCCACTTGACACAGGGGCATATGACGATGCAGCAGTATGTAGCTAGATTTACCAAGCTATTCTGGTTTGCCCCAAACTTAGTGCTAGATGAAGAAAGAAAGCAAGGATGTTTGGAGAGGGCCTAAGACAGGGATTTTATAAGCAGGTTGTAGGCTTTCGGGCCCAGAATTTTCAGAGATAGTTGATAGAGCCATAGTATTTGAAAGTGACTTATAGAGAGGTGTTGTAGCATAAATTTAGAGGGAAAGGCTCTCGCTTCCATATTTTTAGGCAGGGTCCAACCAGGAGGTCATCGAGGATGCAGGGTAATAGAGGAGGTCAAGGATAAGGGATGGGAGATCGAGCGGTACAGGACAAACCGATGCCCCTCTTTGTTCCATATGCAACATGAGACACTTGAGAGAGTGTCGAGTCAGAGAGATGGTATGTTATTGATGTAATCATCCTGGGCATATGGTGAGAGACTGCCGAGCACCGCTAGTTGTTGCGCCTACATATAGACCATACCAAGGAGGTCACCAGGCACCTCGAGGAAGACATCAGAGGAATACTGCCCCAGCACAAGTTTTTGTTTTGACATCTTGAGATGCTGAGGTGGTGGGAGATGTCGTGACAGATAATGTTTTAATAGTGTAAAATAAAGCTACTACCTTGTTTAATTTAGGGGCGACTCCTTGTTTTGTCACCTGAGAATTTGTTAAATTCTGGAATAGGAATTCATCCGTTAGATATCATTTTTTCAGTGTTTACGCCAATTGGGGCAGTAGTGTTGTGTAGGAAGGTACTTAAGAACTGTCTAGTTCGGATTCAGGGGAGCTATTTTCCAGCTAATTTGGTAATTTTAGATTTGCATGGGTTTAAGGTAATTATGAGGGGATGGACTAGCTGGCTGCTAACTATGCCAGTATGGACTATTATCAAACAGAAGTAGTATTCATACCTTCAGGAGGACAGAAGTATAGATTTGTGGGATCACGTGTGCACACCTTACCACAATTGTTATCTATCATTCAGGCGAGGAGGTTGTTATTAGAGGGTTTCCATGGATATTTGGCTTGTGTGAAGGAAGTATCGAAAGGGGAAATTTATGATATCCTGGTAGTGAGGGATTTTCCTGATATATTCCACGAGGGTTTGTCGAGACTACCTCTTGAATGTGAGGTAGAATTTGCTATTGATCTAATTTCGAGGGTAGCGCCAATTTTGAAAGCGCTGTAGAGAATGACACCGGCAGAGTTAAAAGAGTTAAAGGAACAGTTATATGAAATGTTGGATAGGGGTTTATTAGACCCAGTGTGCCACCTTAGGAAGCACCGATATTGTTTGTGAAAAGAAAGATGGGTCAATGAGAGTGTACATCGGCTACATATTTTAGTATTTTCATAAGTCGGCCAAAATAGTGGGCAACAATTGGACTCATATGTTTCGTGGAAATTATTTATTCCCTAGGAAGTGGGGTTATCACCATAACTTGAAACCAACCATGGGAATAAAATGTCATTAGCACCACGTTGCCAACTCTTCTGAACGATCCTGTGAATCAAATAACACATAATAGAATCATCTTTATCAACTTACCTAGAAGAAAAATCATAATGATACTCAGATCCTTAACAATCTTCTATACAAAAGGAAAACTATGTATGCTAGGACTTGGAGTTTTAGTTTTCACTCTATTCGTGCAAATCCTACATGGCAATGGGACGCTAATTGAACCACTTAGGCATCGGCTTGGTTGGGATTTAACTTGCATATAGCTTCATGTGAAATCTTCTGTGGTTATCTGCAGTTGATTATGGCTTTTGAAGCCATCTTCAGAATCTGATTCTTCTACCATTAGTAGATCTCTAGTACAAATAAATGTCATCCTTTCCTTCCTAGTCCATTTCACACAAGATTTATGCTAATTAAACAACTTCATTAGTATTGTATTCTATACCAAAAACCAAGGTACGTGTTTATTGCATATTTGTCAAATCACCGGAGCAAGGTAATGGTTGACTTTAGGTCAGTATACCAAGACTTAGACTTGCCATAATTGCAATCCTTGCTTTTCATTGAGGATATTTTCCAACTATACTTTGACATTCAACATTTTCCAACATAGGCTAGAAGATGAATCTTGAAACTATTTGAGGCAAGGAAAATTTACAAACCAATTTGGTAGGAAAATGATACTTTACCCTAATTTAAAAGTGTAAGCCTATGTATTAGTTTGGCATTAAAAAGGAATTGCGTAATTAGAAGTTTAGAGAATGTTTAAAAGCTCATATAAGTTTTACTCAAACGAATTACAAAGTTATGATGAGAGTTTTGAAGTGACTTTTATATAATTGAGTTAGCGGGCAAATGATTACACATCATGGGTTGAGATGTCCCATCAAGCATGGTCCTTGATGAGTATAAGTCATTATTGCAAGTTCTCTGTTTAAAAATGAGGTTAACCATTGGTGGTTATCTATTGATCATTCATCTAGTTGTTTGTTTTTAAAAGAAAATAGTATTCTGAAATCCAAATTGAGTGAGGGTTTTCTTTCTAACTAACAAGCTCTCATATTTGACATATTGAGTGCTTGTGAAAGGACAAAATTTGGGCACATGTCTAGGGTTGTAACAACAATAAAAGAAATATACGACTTTACGAATTCCAAACTTCTTTTCCCACAGGTGAGGAATTTTTAGATATCTTTCCCAAATGATTTATCAGGGTTACCTCCAAGAGGAGATTGAAGTTAATATTGATTTGGTGCTAGGAACAGAGCCTTTGTCAACTATTTCATATAGAATGACATTAACGGGACTAAGGCAACCTAGGGTGCAACTAGAAGATTTCGTCGACAAGGAATTTGTTAAATTTAGTATATCATCATAGGTTGCACCAGTGTTAAGAGACATAATGGGACCTTGAGGTTATGCATTAATCATTTGAAGTTGAATCATGTTACATTAAGAATTGAGTACACAATAAGATCACTATAAGTTTTTGGTGCTACCAACTGGGGTTACCAATGCACCTTGTATTTTCATGGATAGGATGAATCCAGTTATTCCACCATAGTTGGATCCATCCATATTAATTTTATGGATGATTTTTAGGGTTATATTCAACAAATTTTGAGGACAAAATTTTTTATAAGGAGGGGAGAATGTAACGGCAAAAAAAAAAATGATATGCTTGGGAATGTAAAAATAAAAAATAAAATAAAATGAAAAAATAAAATAAAATAATAATAATAATAATAAATAAATAAAATATTATTAAACTGAATTAATTAAATAAATAATGTAATAATATATATATATATATATATAATATTAATGTAATATAACAAATTATATATAAACCTAAGCATACACCTTTCATGAAGATTTAGGAAAGGTGATTTCAAATTGAAATCTTCCTGCACACTTCCTGGTTGTGAGCTTCTTCTCTCTCTCTCTCTCTCTCTCCTCCGCCTCCCCTTGTCTCCTCTCTATCACCCTCATCAATTTCTTGGAAAATATTCGGCCTATTGAAAATCGAAAAATATCATTGGGTTCTATTTTCCACCACCGACATTTCTACCAAAGTGGACTTGTTGTAGGAGCAAAGTAGGCATATCTCTTGGGCTAAAGTAAATTCTCACTCTTACCTCAAATTTTCTTAAATCCTAAGTCAAATGGAAGATCAAGAACCACCGCAGGGTTCTTAGGAAGATTCTTTACAACATAGGCAGAGTAGAATTTCAGTTTGGGGTTCCGGGGCACCATCCCAAAACTGAGGTAAAAGTGTTATTTGAATGTTTTGGGTTGATTATTTAATTTTTGAATGTATAAGCTTAGATGTAAATGTATTTCTAAGGTTAAATTGAGAAATTGGGATTTTGTATAATTCAGGGTTGGTGTATACGCGGCAAGCAGGCTAGGTTTTTAGTGGGTGTTTTCCTCAGGGACCTAGGTAAATGATAAGTAGTTTATGATTCAGGAAATGTGAGTATAAAACTATGCTGGGAATTCAAAAATTTTATCAGTAAATTATAATATTTGTTTATTAAGATACTGGTATAAATTATACAGTTTTACAGACTTTAGAACATGAGTTTTATCAATTGTGTGGCCCGAGTAGATATTTGTTCAGTACAAAGTTTATATAGTTTTTTAGGATACCATGGTTTATAGTATTTTTGGCACCGAAATATATTTTACCAGATTTTACAGAATTATAAATTACAGTATATATCAGAAAAATACTATACAGACATATATTTTACTGACAAACATTTTACAGTATTTACATAATAACATGATTTCTAGAATTACAAAACCATAACACTCAGATATTACAGTTTATTCAGTTAGTTAATACAGATTAGATATATAGCTATTTCAATCAGATACTACAATATTTACGGATCAAATTTACAGTGTTATGGTTATTTTGGAATCATGATGAAACGGTAAGATAATTATATATTAGTATCATATAGTATCAGACCCTAATGAAATATTTAAGTCAGATTATTTATTTCAGTTAGATTCAGTCAATAGAGTACAGTATCGTAGCTATTTCATATCAGGGTGCAACCACATATCTCAGAAAGTGTGTGGATTTTCATCAACCGTGCCTTAGAGGGATTGCAGGCTCCCCAGTATTCTGGGTAGAGGTGGTCAGTTTGACGAGGGAGATGCCAGTACCAAGCCTTTAGAAGGATTGCAGTAAGGCTGAACTAAAGATTAATAGAGTATCAGTTGACTTATCCTGGTGGGCCAACTAGAGTTAAGTCCGCCTATAGGCCACACAACTTTATCATGAGGGGTTAAATCAAGACATATAGATTTTCAGGGTAGTTTTCACAGTTATATATATATACAGATTTACTGAATAACAACAAATATATTATAATACTACTAGCATGATTAAATAGAAAACTCATATATTACAGACATATTTTAAGCCACGTAGAAGTTATACTGTGTATAATTTTACTAGCTATCTCAGTTTTCAGTTATTTATCGGTAAATTATTTATGTAAACTTAGTTGCCACACACTAGTAATAACATATTTCTTCTTAATGAAAGTTGTCTCATCCCGGTGATTTAACATTTTTCAGGTGATCCAGTTAGACAAGCAGACTAGGTTCACAGGTAGAGAGGTTGTCTACACTACCCTGTCTGTAGGGTAAGTGTTATTAGGGAGCTGTATTTTTTTAGTAGCATTCAAGAGTCTTTGGGTAGAAGATGCTTGGATGATGTGTAATTATGCATGTATATTTTGGGGAGGTACTGAATTCTGGTATTGGGTATATGGTTGTACAATTTTGTGTTTTCACTGCATAGGTATTTTTCAGTAGTCATTAGAGGGGTATTAGAGTAAGATAATTTATAGTCTATATTTAAAGGAAAAAAATGGTATGAAATTTCATGTCCTTACACAGGTCTTCTTCAAGTCTTAAGGGGTTTGCCTTTATTATAACCCACATCATTTCTTTGTCTATACCTCTGGCATTTCTAAGTTGGATACACCCTTTCATTTTACAAGATAAGTGAAATTTATATGCATGTGACAAATTATACTTACTTGTTTTATTTTTATTTGACGACGTATGACTATGGGACTTATAATATGACCCTTTTTTGAAAAACTTATTTCTTTTGGCCCTTAAGGGTTTATTATGATTATTCTTTTCATATCCTACTATGGATGAGACTCTAGAATAATCATTTACTTATTTCTTTAAGTAGATAATTTTCAATATCTTTTCAATCTTTTTCTTTTCTAAGGTGGTATGATAAGCTTTCAATTTTTTAAATTGTTTTGCCACCTTATTTTTTTCTTGTTTCAAGACTATTTTCTACTTAGACATCCTAACTAGAACCTTATGCATTTTCAATAAAGTATTTTCTAGTTTTTTAGGAGAGGACATGCTTTTTTATAAATCTCATTGCATGATTCAATACAAGATTTAATACAATATTTTTCACATGAATTATTGCATGCACCATTCTCATGATTATAAAATGTGCTATCACACGATTCATCACACAATTTGACACAATAATTATATGAATCATTACATGTGTCATTAGAAGGATTATCACAACATTTAATGGATGATTCTTCAAATAATGTGTTGTAGGAATCAACAGATGAATTACTACAACAAAAATTAATTAACCTAGAAGGAGAGATACATACCTCCTCATTGGTTATTGCGGTTAGCTCATGATCTACCACTATCTGATCATTTAATCTTGGAGCTTTTAGAGTGGCAATCTCTTTCCTAGGTCTCTCCATATCTTTTTTCCAGCTAAACCCAAATATCCTTTGCACCTATACATGCCATAGTCACAATAAGAATATTAGAATCTAAAGCGCAGTATAGTAAATCCATGGCATGTGAATTTGCATGCATCAAAGTAATATCATTTTTATTTACAAGCATACAAATTCCATATCAATCACTTGCCAAGCCCTGCTAGTCCATTGCATTTATAAATATGCACATTCTAAATTTCCAGGCAGTGTAATTAACACCACAAAACACTAAAGGGCTGAAAGGTGATCGTCCTTCGATGAATGCGGATACACAAATGTGAATCATCTCGATCTTTAGCAAAAATGTTTAAGTCAATGCCATGAGGCTCTAATACCAATTATTGAAATTGGTGTATTCCCAAAAGGAGGGTGAATTGGGTATTTAACATTTTGTCCTAGGTTGAACTAATCCAACAAAAATATTACACAAACTTTGGGTCTTTCTATGTAATCACAAACCAAATAAAATATTCAAACAAAAAAAACATAAACATACAGGTGCAAAAAGAAAATTGTGAAAAATAAATGTAACAACAGATATGTTATCGAGGTTCGGCCAATATTGCCTACGTCCCCGCCTTAGCTCACAAGTGAGAGGGTTACCGCAATTGCTCACTTAACGGGTAGAGTGGCATCATTTAAACCAGGTCAAATTACACTAGGGCTGACCTTAACCCTTACAAGTTCTCCTTACGGAGAAGGCTCTACTAATTTTTACAGGCTAGATCAACGCCCCCTTAGGCCACGCCTGGAATACAGCAATGAAATACGAATTTGTGTACCATTTAAATGCTTCTCCAATAAGCATATATGCACCGATATCAATCAATACACAACACACAGATATGAACTCTAAGCTCAGTGCCAATGAAGAGTAATCACACTCAATCTAATGTCAATAGGCAATCAAGTGTAAGAGTGAATTTTCAAACAGTTTTTGAAACAATAAACCGAAGTATATCAATCAGAAGTATGGTTTCAAAGATCTCCAACAAGTGTAATAAGAAATATCTCATAAAATAATTTTCTCAACAATCTTGCACAAGAGATATTTGTAATATAAGCTTGTCAAAATAATTTTCACAAGAACAAAATACAAGACAAGCTTAATGAGATTTGCAATAATAGTGCAAAGACTCACTAGCTAAAAGTTTTCCCCACACAAGGATTTATTAATTAAACTGGGGGGAAAAACTTTGGCTAAACTCTCCATCATAAATCAAACACACAATTAACACAATGAGAGTATTAGCAAGTGGGACAATTCAAAGTCACTCAAAGATACTTTTATTTAGTAAGAGGAATGGCAAAAGATGAGTTTTTTTGGCTTTGGGTATGAAGAGGGGCTCTCAAAAATTCATAGAAAATTTTAGCTAATCAAATTCCTAATCATATCTTAATTTTGCGAATGAGCACATATTTATAGATATACCCAAAATTATGACCGTTGGGGACATCAAGGGAATTATTAAAATTATTTTAATTGAGTTTGAAAAAATTAACCATGTTTAACCCTAATTAACCTCGGTAAAAATTAGGCCAATCTGAGAGTTTCAGTCGACTATATCTCAAGTTTGGTCGACTATACTTATAAGTTTAGTCGACCGAACCACTTTTGAATGGCAGAATATAGTCGGCTGAATCAGGGCAATTTTGGAATCCTTCGAGGTTCGGTCGGCTATATATGAGTTTGGTCTATTATTCATCCATTTCAGTCGACCTAATAAAAAATGAACTTGGATGTTCAGTCAGCTGAACAGTTGGGTGTCAGACACGAGCAAGTGAGGAAGACATTTTAAAAAACATATAGTCGACCGAACCTAAGTCAACAAGTTAACTATTGGTTAGTTCGGTCAATTGAGGCATTTATAACGCACTGCATTTGGTCAACTGAAACTCGTTTACACTTAAGACTTTTATCCTTATTTAGAGTCTTTTTTACGTGGAGGGACGTAGGGTCTATCTAAGGTCATTTTGAGCTTATTAGTTGCTACATGCATGATATGCATCAACTATGACAGACCTTTCTAAATTAAGTATTACAGACCCAAATTTAACTTAATATAAAATTACAACAATTAAAACACTTTGGGTCATCATTTTTCCTTTGAGTCATCATGTGCCACCATATGATTTTGCTAATTGATCTTGTACACAAACTCGGAAAACATTAAATACCAATGTATTTGTCATGATCAAAACGTGATATGACCCATAAGGTCAAAAGCTTCTTAGAGAACCAAGACACAAGTGTCCTACCTAGGAAGTGACAAGTACCACTTGTGTTTTTTCAATCAATTTTACATCAAGCATAGTCCGCATCGGAATAGCTGATCATCTCAATGCCTCTGTCTTTAGGATACAATAAACCTAAGTCGATAGTACCTATCACGTATCTTAAGAATGCTTTGACGGCTATTTGGTGTGATTCCTTAGGAGTTGCTTGAAACCAGGCACACATACATACACTGAACATAATGTTATGTCTACTATCTATAAAGTAAAGCAAACTTCCCATTATAGATCGGTAGTATTTCATATCTACCGATTTTTCTTTTTCATCTTTATCAAGATTTATAAACGTACTCATAGGAGTCCCTAAAGGTTTTCCACTTTGGATATCAAATTTCTTAATCATGTCTTTTATGTATTTTGACTGATTTATAAACGTCTCATTTTTGGCTTGCTTAATTTGAAGTCCTAGGAAGTAAGTCAACTCTCCAATCATACTCATCCCAAATTCATCTTGCATACACTTTGCAAAGTCTTTGCATAGTTCTTCATTTGTAGCATCAAAAATGAAATCATGCATACATATTTGAATAATAAGCATATCTTCATTTTTAAATTGAATAAACAAAGTGTTGTCCACTTTTCCTCTAGAAAAAGCCATTTTCAAATAGAAATCCACTTAGATGCTCATACCAAGGTCTAGGAGCTTGTTTTAGTCCATATAATGCTTTTTTCAATCTAAATACGTAATATGGGTAATGAACATCCTCAAATCTTGGAGGTCGTGCTAAATAAACTTATTCATTTATAAATCTATTTAAGAAAGCACTTTTCACGCCCATTTGATAAAGTTTAAAATATTTGTAAGATGCATAGGCTAATAACATTCGTATGGCTTCCATTCTAGCAACGGGAGAAAACGCCTCATCATAGTCTATTCCTTCTTCTTGATTGTATCCTTGTGTTACAAGTTTACCCTTGTTATGCACTACAATGTCATTTTCTTCCTTCTTATTCCTAAACACCCATTTGGTTCAAATTACTTTATGATTAGTGGGTCTAAAAACTATTTTACAAACTTTATTTCTTTCAAACTGATTTAATTTTTCTTGCATGGCTACTAATCAAGAGTGATCACTTAGTGCTTCATCTATGTTCTTGGGTTCCTTGTGAGATAGAAACGCGTAATAACTGCACATATTTCAAAGAGGATCTAGTCAATACCTCTCGTGAAGGTTCACCAATGATTTGATCATTTGGGCGATTTCTTACAAACTTCCATTCTTTAGGTAGTTCCGATTGATTTATAGGTCTATCATCTGAAGTTGAGCCTGATTCCTTATTCTCATCTTTCATTTCTTGAATTTTTAAGTCTTTTAGATTTTGCTTTATTTCAGGTTCCTTGATGTCAAATGGTTTAGAAGATGGCTTTTCTTCATCAAAAGTTTCATGCATTGATTCTATGATTGTGAGGGTTCTTTTGTTATAAATTCTAAAAGCTTTACTATTCAATGTGCATCTTAAGAATATTCCTTCGTCTGATTTCGCATCAAATTTTTCTAAGTCCTCTTTTTCATTTAATACAAAACACTTACATTTAAATACATGAAAGTATGATATGTTGGGTATTCTACCTTTCCATAGTTCATAGGGGGTCTTCTTTAGGCTTGATCTAAGAGAGACTATATTCATCGCATAACAAACGGTATTTATAGCTTCAGCCCAAAAGTACTTAGGTAAATTATGTTTGTTCAACATAGTCCTAGCCATTTCTTGAAGTGACCTATTTTTCCTTGCAACAAATCCACTTTGTAGACGAGTTTTAGGAGCTGAAAAATTGTGGGCTATTCCATATTCAACACCAAATTTTTTAACTCCTTTATTTTTGAATTCTCTTCCTTGATCACTTATGATATTTAGGACTCTATACCCTTTTTCATTTTGGAGTTTCTATTTATTTTGGTGTATTCCTAAGAGGGGGGAGGGTGAATTGGAAAATTAAAAATTTATCTCCTAGGTTAAACTATCCAACAGAAGTATATACACAACCTAGGGTTTGTCTATGCAATTCCTAATGCGTGGATAAATATAACGTGTAGAAATTAAATCATGCGCAACATTCACAAACAATCTAGAATAACATACATATATAGTAAATAAATTGCGAAAATATAAAGTGAACACATGATATGTTATCGGGGTTCGGCTAATACTGCCTATGTCCCCACCTCGAGCTTAGCAGCAAAAGGGTTTCCCCTATGACTCACTTAATGGGTGGAGCGGCACCGATTACAACCAAATCAATTAATGGGGTTGACCTAAACCTACAACTACACCTTATCAGGATGGTACACCAAACTTTCCTAACGGGATCAAAGAAAATCCGAGACTATTCAATAGGGTTAGACTCCCTCTTCAGGCCCATGTCTGGAATACAATCAATCAACTCAAATTTGTATACAATGAAAAATGCTTCTAACACAAGCAAATTTGCACAAAAATTCATCACAGTATAATCAATGCACACCAATAATGTAAGAACTATAAGCTCAATGGTGTATGTGTGCAATCAACACTCAAAATAGTGATTATCTCAAATCAAGCACAATAGTGTATCTACAAGCAAATCTTTGAAACTAAGCAATGATAAAATCTCAATCTCTATTTAGGTTTTCAAAGATTCAAACCAATAGAAATTTAGAATATCTTAAAAATAGTTTTCTCAATATCAAAGCACAAGGAGATATTCATATTTCAACTTGTTAAAATATTTTTGCACACCAAAATACAAACCCTAATGAGTCTTGCAATAATAATGCAAAGACCCACAAATCTATAAGATTTTTCCTAACAAAAGATTTATTATATAAAATCGGGAAAAAATCTATGCTTAACTCTCAATCCCAAATCAAACAAACAATATAAGAGTATAAACGAGCGTAGGATCTCTCAAGATACTCTTACTTAAAAGGATTTTGCAATACAAGGATCAATGGAAGAGTATTTGGCTTAGTATGGGAAGATAGAACTCTCAAAATTTCAGAGGAAATTTTAGGTAATTATATCTCTAGTCTCTCATAATTTTTTGCAAATGAAGACATATATATAGCCTTCAAAAAAAATATAACCGTTAGGACACAAAGGGTATTCTTAAATTTGTTTAATGAATTTTAAAATCAATTTACCCTTAATTAATCCCAATTACCTGTGGTAAAAATTGAGCAACCCAAGAGTTTTGGTCGCTTGAACCTTAGGTTCAGTCACCCGAATAGACACAGGTGAATTAGTTACTTTTTACGTTCGGGTGCCCGAGGAAAGGGTTGGTTTGCTAAACCAAGGCGATTTTATAAAAGTCCACCATCCAGTCGCCTAGTCTCAAGTTTGGTCTTCCAAGTTTAAACATTAGGTCGCCTGGGGTTATTTTGAATGTAGAGTTCGGACGCCCGAGTTAATGGAAATGGTAAGGGTATATGTTCAGTTGACCAAGGACGATGAAGTCCCTTTTGGTTCAGTGGCCCCAAGTTTGGTCAACTATTTGACCTTTCAGCGGTTCGGTTAACCGAGGTGTTTTGAACACCAAGGTTTGATCGCCCAAAATCCTATTCATTTAGCACTTTAAGTCCTGATTCAATTCAATTGATTCCCCAGATATCATATGTAATTTTGGGGACAATCTTATGTGTAAGTGCAAGGACCTAGGGTCTTTTCTAAGGTTTTAGGCATTTTAACTTAGCCTAAAAAATCCAACATTCTCTCAATTTCCAAGTGATGTGAAGAGACCTAGGGTCATTCGAAGGCCTTTGAGCTTGTAGTTCCTACATGCATGATATGCATTCATTATTACAAACCTTTCCTATATTACTATTACAGACTTGAATAAAGCATAATATAAATTACAACAAAAATGAATCTTCTGGGTCTTTAGTCTTTAAGTCTTCATATGCCATCAAGTAATCTTGCTAATATGAACCTGCACACAAACTTGATAGACATTAAATACTTGATTATTTGTCATAATCAAAATAGGGTATGACCTATAAGGTGAACAATTTCTTGCACACGTTGATTAGCATCTTACAAGCTTCATCTTTGGAGGCTAAAAGGAGTACATAGGTAAACCTAGAGTAATCATCAACAATGATGAAAGCATATTGCTTTCCTCCTATACTTTATGTTCTAGTAAGACCAAATAAATCTAAGTGGATAAGTTCCAAGGGTCTACTAGTGGAAATATCTTTCTTCCTTTTAAAACTTCTTTTAGTTTGCTTTCCAAGTTGGCAAGCGTCACAAATTTTGTATTTTACAAAATTTGTGCTAGGTGGACCTTTTACTATGTTCTTTTTAGCTAATTTAGATAATAAATTCATACTAGCATGTCCTAATCTTCTATGCCACAGCCAGCTGGCTTCATTCATGGCTATTAAGCATGTGACTTCTTAAGATATTTGATTTTCAAAGTTTATGCAATACACATTATCAACCCTATTTGCAATGAATAAGATATCATGTTTTTCTCGATTTTCAACTACACATTTGTCTTGTCTAAAGATTACATCAAAACCTTTATCACTTAATTGACTAATGCTAAGTAGATTATATTCTAACCCATCTACCAATAAAATATCATCAATAGATAAGGAGGGTTCTTTACCTACTTTTCCAATATCGATAATTCTACCTTTGGCATTGTCTCTAAAGGATACATGTCCACCATCTTTTTGCATTAATGTGGTAAATTTTGATTTGTCTCTGGTCATGTGTCTTAAACACCCACTGTCCAAGTACCATTTGTCTTTTGATGGAGTTGTCTTAAAACATACCTACAAGAAGGGTTTCAGGGTGTTACTTTTGGTAACCAAGCCTTCTTAGGTCTTTTTAATTTAGTTTTAACTTTCCATACTTTCTTGATTTTAACATTTTTTATTTTAAATGGACATTCAAACTTTATATATCCCTTTTTCTTACATGAGAAACAAGTGGTATGTTCATATGCATTTGTTGAAGAAGTGCTAGCAAAATGTTTTGATGCCTTTAGGAAATACCCTATCTATAAGTTCTTTTTCTTTTTGTTTTCAACTCCATTGAATCCAATTCCTTCTTTATTCAATGACATCCTTTGTGATCCAACTAATCTTTCAAAGTTTTTTTTTCTCTCTAGTAAAGTTTTAGATGATTTTGTCTTTATCTCCAAATTTTCCCTTAAGATCACTTATTTCTAAGTCTTTTCTATTTTCACCATTCACTTGAAGCTTTGTTAATTCTTGGGACATTTTTTTTTTATTTTACTCATAAGTTTATCAATGTGTGAATCCTTTTCTTTTTTAGCTGATATTGAAGTTTCTAGCTGGTTTTTTAGCATGTCATTTTGCTCTTTTGATGCCATGTTTCTTTTGCTTACTTTTATGAACTTATTATTCAAGGAGAATAATTCGGCTTGCATTTCTCTATATGAGGGCATGTTGTCACATGTGTCTCTACATGATTCATCACTAAATTCTTCTTCTTGAGAGCTAGAGTAGGAATTTACCTCGTCATCTTTCGCCATGAAGTAGAGGTTTGTGACATCTTGATCGCTTGATTCAATTTCTAATTCACTTGAGCTTGTGTCATCCCATGAGGTAGCTTTCATCACCTTCTTTTTTTCTTCTTCGAGTCTTTCTTAAGTCATGGACAATTAGGTTTAATGTGTCCAACTTTCTTGCAATTATACCATGTAGGTGGTTCATTCTTAGTTTCCTTTTTTCTAGTTTCCCCTTCATCAAATTTTAGACTCTGAATTTTCTAGTAAATTTCTTCTTCCTTTTAAAAAACTTTCCAAGTCTTCTAGTGATTAATGCTACATCATCATCATCTAATTTGTTGTCTTCTCCTTCACTAGAACTTTCTTTTGTAGCCTTAAGGGCTTTTGATTTTTTGTTTTTGTTACCATCATAATTTCTCTCACTCATTGCCATCTTGTTTGTGAGGAATGATCCTATTAGTTCATTTAGAGATGTGGTTTTCAAATTTCTTCCTTTCGTTATTGCAGTGGCATTAGGTTCCCAAATCGATGGAAGTCTCTTAAGGATTTTTCAAATCATCTCATAGGTGGCGTAGTTTTTCCCGAATGCATTTAGAGAGTTTATAATATGGGTGAACCTAGTGTACATAATAGTGATGGTTTCATCAAAGTTCATCCTAAATGCCTCATACTAGCTGGTGAGCATGTCAATTCTACTATCCCTTATGTCAATCGTTCCTTCATTGGTTGCTTCAAGCTTATCCTAAATTTCTTTAGCTAATTTACATCCAATAATCCTATTGAACTCATTGACATCTAAAGCGCAATATAGTGCATTCATTGCACTAGAATTTATTTGCAGCATCTTTAGATTATTATCAATCATCTCTTTTTCTTCCTTATGTATTTCTTTGTTGTCATTTTTTTTTTGTTGCGATGAGTTTACCATGTGTGACTGCTTTCCAAGCTTTCCAATCCATGGTTTGCAAATAGATTCTCATTTGCTATTTCTAAAAGGTGTAATTAACATCGTAGAAGATAGGGGTCTAAAAGAGGATTGGCCCTCGTCAAAAGGAGATACACCTAGGTGTGCCATAGGAGTCTTCATATAGCTTCTAGATTAAGATTTACTACAACCTCGCTCTGATACCAACTGAGAATATAGATGTACTCCCAAAAGGGTGAGTGACTTGGGTTTTAATATTTTCTTTACAAAAATTTAGTCTAGTATAACGTTTTTTCAATGCAAGTTGATTATAATCACACTATCCAACCAATCAACACAATTCTTATCAATCACCTTACTTGTATTAACCAACAATTAATGTAATGTGAAGATGATATTACCAATTTCAACTTTTGGTACTTCAATGGATAATGTTAGCTTTAGTGCAATCCCAAGAGGAGGGTGAATTGGAGATTTACAAAATTTCCTCCTAGGTTAAACTAATCTAGCAATAGTATAATGTAACCTAAGAGCAGTCCAAGTATATAAGAAATTATAGATACGATATATTAAATAATTATCAGTACATGCACCACAATTTCAGTATTTCTCAACCAGATATAATGTAGTGTCCATCAGATATGCAGTACATTAAGTAGGGAAATTAAATCAAGCATAAAGCAGAATATAATGCAAGAAATATAAAAGTGACATCGAATATGATATCGAGATTCGGCCAATCCTGCCTACATCCCTGCCTTGGCTCACCAACACAAGGATTACACTAGAGGCTCACTTTATGGGAGGAGTGGCACCTAAAAAACCAGGTTAATTGGCACAAGGCTAACCTCAACCTTTGCATACAATCCTTACCAGGTTGGATTACCACCCCCTCATACCACACCTGAAATACAACTGTATTTCTCAATAATAAACTAGGTACAGTGATTATGCTTCTCAATCAAACAGATATATACCAAATGTAATCAATCAACCACACATCAATAGTATAGGAAATGTAAGCTTGGTGATGTGATTTTGTGCAAGTAAACACTCAGCAACGTATGATCACAATTATACTCAAGAGTGTTCTAAAAAGCTATTTCTTTGAAACAAAGTATAACAAATCTCAACAATAGATTAGGGTTTCAAAGATTCTAATCAAACATTCAAACCAAGTCAAAATATTTTACTCAATGAAATAAGCACAAGAGTTGTTTGAAAAAAAAAAATTATAGCTTGTAAAATATTTTGCACACCAAAAATATAGCTATAGGAATCTTGCAATAACAATGCAAAGATCCCTGAGCTACTGAATTTTTCCCAACACTAGATTTATCAAATTAAATCAGTGGGTAAAATCTTTGCTTAATTCTCCAAAATCAATAACAATCAATAACCAAAGTATTGAAAGTTTTAAGAAATCTATAACAAAGCAATAGCACAATAAGCACTCTCACAATACTATAATTAATCAAAAGAATGTGTATGAGAGGATTTGAGTAAGAATAGGCAAAATAAGCTTTCTGAGTTTGAGATGATTTTTTTGCTAATGATTTCTCTAATCTCATGCTAATTTGCACAAATGAGGCCCTATATATAGAATTTGGCCAAATTATGACCGTTACGGACTCATAGGGCGTTATTAGAATTGTTTAAAAGCCAAGTAGAAAAAATAACCACGTTTAAACAATTTTAACCTTGGTAAAAAATAAACAACCCGAGCAGTTTCGAGTTTCTGAACCATGGTTTCATCACCCTAATAGACTCAATTAGAAAAGTAACTTTTGAGCGTTAGGGTGCCCAAATCAGAGCTCGGTTAGCCGAACCTCGGTATTTTCATTCTTTTCGCTTTTCGATCACCTAGTCTATCATTCGGTTAACCAAAATCAAGTGTTCAGTCGTCTAGGGCCATTTTTATCATGACAGTTGGCTAAGTTGGTGAGAACAAATCACCTCAACAGTTCGGTCGCCCATGGACGTTGTGTGCATTTTAGTTCCATCTGCCGAACACAGGTCAACATGTTGATCAGTCCACAATTTAGGCGCCCGATCTGTTTTGAACACAATGGGCTCGGTTGCTTGACCTCTCACAATTTTGCCCTTTATGTCAATTTCTCCTTTCAATTAATTCCCCTGATATTATAAGTGATTTTGGGGCCTATCCAAGGTATAAGTGAAAGCGTTGGGACTTAGGGTCTTTTCTAAGGCCTTTTTAACTATGCCTAAATACCTGGCGTCGGTCGACCGAAGGTTGACTGAAGTCAGCCCTAAAGTCATTTGATTAACCTATGGTCTGTCTACGACATTTCTAAGCTTATAGATCCTACATGCATGATATGCAGTGATTATTACAGACCTTTTCCTATATTTACTATTACAGACCAATTAAAAATGAATGCAAACAATAGAAAAAATATGTCTTCATTCTTTCGAATCTTCAGACGCCATAAAAAAATGTTTGATCTTCATAGTCCGTATAACTTGCTTAAGTTTCTACCAACAACGCATGGTAAGGATAAACCTGTTCAAGAAGCTCAGTGCACAGGTGAGAAATATTGGTTTTGTCATTATCAAAATGGGATCAGACTCATAGAGCCAACATCCTCCCCCTTTTTGATGATGACAAAACAATTTGCAAAAGTGGGCAACGCCAAATAGGCTCCCCATAAGTATATGCATAGAATTTGAATTTTAAGTGCAGGTATTTGAATGAAAACAAACATACACAAATTATGCATTCAATTTTAGTTGCCAATAAAGCTCAATTCTGATATGCATTAGGATGTATTTAGCTTTCCCAATTTTGCATTAGACATTTCTCTCCTTTTTTGACATCAACAAGAAGGGGCTAAGGTAGGAAAGTAAACACAATACATTCAGATATAAGATTCAATTTTGGGAAAATTTTTGAAATTTTGGCAGCACGTTGTTTGAAAATAGAGCAATTCCAAAAAATAATTCAAAGCTTTGAATGATTACCAGAATAGCCCATTATAAATTCATGCAAGATATTCTTTAAAGGCCAAAATAGTGCAAGCTATGATTCAAATACATCCAACATTCATGATCAGTATTAAGCACACAACTCAATATATACATTAAGAGTATGAATGAAAGTGCTAGAATTTTTATGGAATTTTAGAGCCAGAGAATTTTAGGTTAAGTTGCTTCCCCTAACAATTTAAAGATGTTGACCATATAGGTCACGTCCGATTTTGATAATGACAAATACTCATTATATCTAATGGGTGTTTAAGGTTATGTGTAGGAATTAAAACTGACAGATCTTAATGCACAAAGAAGAAAGTGATGAGTGAAGACCCAATTTTTTATGTTGTAATATATTTCATTCATGTAAAGGGTCTGTAATAATAATTAGGGCTTTTGGTTTGTAATAATCTCAGACATATCACATGCATGGTCTAATAGGTAAGCTCAAACCAAAACTTAACTAAAACAGGACTTAGAAAAGGCCCTAAGACCCTCACATACTCACTTGTATGTGTTATACTTTTGAATAGTGTGTTTGTTGGATGAAACAAGACCGAAATGCACAAAATATGCACCGTCGGTCGACCGGCATCTCACGTTCATTTTGCCCCCGGTCGACCGAACTTGGTTCAGGTGAACAGGTTGACCACAGCCTGGTTGACTGAACTAAGTTAGTTCATTTGACCCCGATCGACTGAACCTCCTTGAAGTCAACTTAATTGACTTCTTGGTCAATCGAGAACTTTTTGTATTGCACCAACCTGGTCGACTGAGTTCCGATGTATGGGAACCCAACAGTCTGATCGACCGACAAGTTTAGTTCAAATGACCCTAGTCGGCCGAACCTCGCATGTATTGAAAAATTTCCCTCGCAAACATATGTCTGGTCGACTGAATGGCCAGTTCATTATTGGCCTAGTCGACCAAACCTCAAGAGCTTGGGTCGACCGAACTTGTCCTGGTCGACCGGTGTTCTCGGGTTGGACCTATTTTTTTACCGCGGTCAACTCGGTTAAATAGGTTTAAAATAAGTAAATATTATTAAAACTTTTCCAATTATTCCAACCATGTCCCTAACGGTTATATTTGAGGGGAAATCTATAAATACTCCCTCATTTGGAACAATTAACATGAGATTATCAATCTTAACTAAGAAAAATTCTCTGAAATTCCCCAAACCCATAATACTCATTTCTAAGCTCCATTCACTCATACTTACCTTCTACTATTGCCAAAATCCTTCATAAGTTTGTTTTGAGTGATTGATTGCTCTAAAGGTTTGCTCTCACTTGGTTTGTGATTGTTTGATATAATTTTTTCTAGAGAGCCAAACCTACATATTCTTAGTTTGTTAATAAGTTTCTCCTAAGAAGACTTTCATTTGATCTTTTGAGATTGCATGTTCGTTTCAATATCTTGAGAAGCTCGTATATTACTTTGGTTGCAAAATATTTTCAAAATAATTTTCAAATATCCATTGTGTTTTATCTTGTAAAATATTTGAAAAGACATTTGTTTATGGGTTAAAACTTTTTGTGGCAATATTCATTGAGTTATTTCTTTTGCTCTATACAAAGATTAAATTTCTTTTCGCAAACCAAATCTATATACTACTTGAGCTTTATACGATTGAGAAAATTTGTTGGTTAAAATATCTGAGGGTTGGTTGATATCTTTGTTTGAGGATTTAGGTTGAATACATCTTGTAATACAAAGATCATATTGATTTGCACTCTCACGCACTGATTACATTGATAGCAAATAATTATTTAAGAGTTGACATATATCAAACCACATTGAGCTTACTTATTATATCATATTGGTGGTGTATGTGATTGTGCGTAACTGGGTAAATATCTGCTTTACTTGAAAGTATAATCACTGTACCAATTTCATTGATTGTGAATTAAATTAGGATAGCTTCCCAAGAGGGCAATGAATGTGGTTTTTAAAATTATTTGCTTTTTAATACTTTGTTTTATATCAACAATCACAACAAGCAATCACAAAATCAAGTCAACCACAACCAATCAACAAAATAATCAATATCTTAATCTTTATGTCAATAGCCCTGTATCAAAGTGTAAAGTACCCTGAATTTTTATAAGCCCTGTGCTATTTCACACTCACACTTCTTCTTTGTGTTTAGTTATTAAACAAACTTTCTAGTTAATAAGTTCAGGATGATCAACCAATGTAGTCCCTTTCGATTTTCTGCAATCAATGTTGATCAAGCCAAAACAAATTATCTTCCGATCTATTTAACAACCATACACTCAAAATTTAACAATTTAAAGCATACACGCAGGTTGTAAATTTTGTTGAAAAATAAAGAGTAAGGAAGAAGAGAGAGACACAAGGTTTTACGAGGTTTGGCTTATGCCCAGTGTACATCCTCGACTTTGGCAAACAACCAAAGGATTCACTAGTTCAGTTTCGTTGACGGGTGGAACAATACCGATTACAACCACTCCTTCCTTTAGGCTAGAGCCCGCTGTTGACCTTATAGGTCACCCCCGATTTTGATAATAACAAATACTCTTGTATTTGATGAATATCTAGTTCTTGTGCAGGTCTACATTATCAGATACATTGATGTGCACAAAGCAAGTAAAGTCTGAAGACTAATTTCTATTGAATGTTGTAATATATTTCATTTAATTGGTCTGTAATAGTAACTAAGGCTCTGGTTTGTAATAAGCTCACACACATCACATGTACGTTAATACGTAAACTCAAACAAACCGTGAATGAGAAAAGACCTTAGAATGACCTTAGGATTTACCCTTCGGTCGACCGACACCGGACATTTTCGGTGTCTTCAAATTGGACCACAAGTGACTCTAGGACATACACACTTGCACATATATTTTTTAGGCACTTTCTTAGTGTTTGTATGTCTCAAAATGGGACCGAAATGCACACTTGGTTCACTTTCGGTCGACCGAACCAGGCAGTTCATTATGCCCTGGTCGACTGAACCATGCCTGGGTCAACAGTTGACCAAGGCCCTGGTCGACCGAACCAGGTAGTTCAAAAAGCCCTGGTCGACCAAAACCTCCTTAGGTCAACATTTTGACCATCTGGTCGATCGAGCTAGTTTTGTACTCGAACTACCTGGTCGATCGAGGGTCCTCGAGAGAAATCCCAACGATATGGTCAACCGAACCAGCCAGTTCAAAATGGCATTGTCAACCGAATCTCAGAAAATTGAGAAATCGCCATCTCCTGGTCGACCGAGCCCTTAGTTCAAAAGTCCCCTAGTCGAATGAACCATATGAGACTTGGTCGACCGGACTTCTCGGGTTGCCCTAATTTTTATCGTAGTTAAATATTTTTTAAATAGGGTTAAAATGCTTTAATTGTCATTAAACTTCCCAAATAATACCCAATAGGTCCCCAACGGTCATATTTTCTCCCATGCCTATATATATGAGATCATTTGTTAATAAGAAGCATGATTAACTACTTTGATTAGGGGAGAATCCTCTGAAAACCTAAAATCCTATACTACTCATTTTTTAGCCTCATTCACTCAAGCTTACCCTCTATTAGTGCCTAAATCATTTGTAAGTGGATTGAGTGTCTGTTTGCAAAGGTTTGCTCTCCTTATTCTATTTGATAGATACGATTTTATTTTAGTGCAAAACCTAAGGATTCTTAGGAGACTTTATTGATAGGTCTATCCTAAGAAGACTTTGATAGATCTTCTAAGCTCGCACCTTCATTACAAGATATTGAGAAGATCGTATTTGTTTTTGGTTGCAAAATATTTTCAAAATACCTTCAAATATCTAGTGTTCTTTATCTTGATAAACATTTTAAAGAGATATTTGTTTGAGTGAGAAAAATCTTTGTTGCAATATTCATTGATTCATATCTCTAGTTGAATACAAAGATTACACATCTTTTGCAAACCAAGCATATACTTCATTTGATACTTGCATGCTCGAAACATCCTGCTGATTAAAATTATTGAGACTTGACATCTTTGTGTGAACTTATTGGCTAAAGATCTTGTAATACAAAGATTGCTTGTTTGACACTCTCATGTATGCATTACACTGATAGAAAACACTTTTGAGAGTTGAACCATCTAGACCACACTGAGCTTACATATTGAATCATATTGTGGTGTATGTTATTGTGCGCATTTGGGTACATATCTGCTTTACATGAAAGCACAATCACTGTACTATCTGATTATATACACATTTTTTGTATATCCAAGCATGAACCTGGAGAGGGAGACTAGCCCTGGAATAGTCCCGGATTGGCTTAGACCCGGTTAGGAAAGCTAGGTGCGTAGTCCTGTTAAGGCGTGTAGGTTGAGGTCAGCCCCGCTAATTGACCTGGTTAAGGTTGACATCGGCCCTGTGTTAATTTGACTTGGTTGTAATCGATGCCGCTCCACCCTTAAGTGAGTTATTAGTGGAATCCTCGAGCTTGCGAGCTAAAGGTGGGGACGTAGGCACAGTTGGCTGAACCCCGATAACATATCGTGTGCCTTGTTTATATTTATGCTCTTTATATTTACCACACATGTATGTTATGATCGGTAAATGTTGCGCATGGTTTAAATTTCTGCACGTTGTATCTATCCGCGTATTTGGAACTGCACGGACAGACCCTAGGTTGTGAATGTACTACTGCTAGATTAGTTTAACCTAGGCAAGAAATTTTTAAATTCCAATTCACCCCCCCCCCCCTTTTGGGAATACACCAAAGCTAACACCTACCTCTCCAAATGATATTCCTTCGTTCGGTCCAACAATTCTACAGCCTTGAATCGTCTATAAAAAAGAAACAAGATAAAGAAAAGTTTGTGTGCAAAAGACACTCTCACAACAAAGTAGATTAGTACAAGATTCAACACAAGTATACTTCAAAGTAAATCAAATATAAAAAGATTGAAGCTCAAGCTGAATTTAGATCACCAAATATCTTCCAAGTATTTGAAAGATTCAGACTTTGAAGGCTCTACTTCGGAATTTGTATCAGTAGTAACTCAGTAGATGAAGTAAGATGAACACAAGAGAGTTTGAGAGTTTTTAGAGAATTTTAATTGTTGGAAAATTTCCTTGTATTAAAATCTTTGAAGTTTGGGGCTATTTATGGATGTTTAAAAGTAATTCCTTGCCCCCCAAGTTTCCTTGGAGTAATCCCCAAGTTTTTCAAACAAGTAGTCCCTAAAAAATCTATTTAAAAATTCTTCCCGTTGGATATTTTAAAAAAACCTATTCGAGTGGCAGTCGCCTACCATGACCTGGTAGTTGCTTGCCATAAAATAAATTCAAAACTCATAATACTAGCAGTTGCCTACCAGAACCCACGTAGTCACCTAGCTTGACCACCCAGGCGCCTAGCTATTCTCAGATAGTCGTCTGGCACCCTACTGCCTCTTTTAAAAAAGCTTTTCTCATTTAGGTAGTTGCTTGGCCCATTAGATTTTACAAAAAAAAAAAAAATTTCTTCCTTTGTACCCTCATTCACTTTGATTTTAAAACATTCTTAAGGGTTTTTCTAACATCACATTTCTATGTTTCTTTTGTTTTATAAGAGCTTCAATTCAGTTTATATTTGAAGTTTACTTGAAGTACTTACATTCAAACATTCTTAAAACTATATTCTTTTGATCTTCAAGTGACTCTTTGTTCTTCTATCATCTTTGAGCTTCTGATCATCTTTCTTTCTTGATCTTTTTGAATAGTACATTCATCATAAGCTTTATCATATTTTTGAGCTTTGAACTATCTCTAACCTTAGCCTTCTTCTTGAAAAAGCTTTCACTGACAAACCATATTAAACATATCATGATTTGTTATCATCAAAATAAGAATTGTAAGCCTTGTTAGGCCAATCGTGAACATACTGTTGTATTTCCAGGCACGGGTTTGAAGAGGGAGACTAGCTTTTTGAAATAGTCCCGAATTGGCTTAGACCCGGTTAAGAAAGCTAGGTGCACCATCCCGTTAAGGTGTAGGTTGAGTTCAGCCTTGCTAATTGACCTGGTTGTAAATGTTGAGGTCAGCCCTTGTTATAATTGACTTGGTTGTAATAGTTGCCGCTCCACCCATTAAGTGAGCCTTTAGTGGAATCATCAGGCTTGTGAGCTAGAGGCGGGTATGTAGGCACAGTTGGCCAAACCCTGATAACATATCATGTGCCTCGTTCATATTTCTGCACTTTATATTTACCGCACTTGTATGTTATGGTGTGAATGATGCGCCTGGTTTAAATTTCCGCTCATTATATTTTTTGCGCATTTGGAATTGCATAGAAAGACCCTAGGTTGTATTATATGTATATTTCATTAACCTAGGAGATAAATTTTAAATTTTCAATTCACCCCCACTCTTGGGAATACACCAATTCTAACAATTGGTATCAGAGCCAGGTTGCACTAGACTTAAATGTTTTTGCAAAAGATCGCAATGACTCAAATTGGTGTATCCCCATTCGTTGAGGGTTAGTCACCTTTCAGTCCTCCTATGTTTTATGGTGTCGATTACACCACATGGAATATTAGAATAAATATTGTTATAAAATCAATGAACTGGAGGGCCTGGCAGGTGTTTGTAAAAGGAATTTGTATGCCTATAGAAAATGATATTAATTCGAGGCATGCAATTTCATATGCCATGGACATGCTATATTGTGCTTTAGATACTGATATTCTTCATGAGATTATGGCATGTAGTAGTGCACAGGAAATACTATATGCATAGTGTCATATGATAATTATAGAGATAAATCTTATATTGAATCATGCAATCAGTTTTATGATTAAAGCATGTCATTGAATGGACAACTAGAAAATGAGTCATTTAAAATTCATAAGTCTCTAGTTAGAATGTCATATCATAAAGCTTTTCTGAAAAATCAAAACAAAAGGATAGCCATACAATTGAGAGGATTAAAATATTATCATGCTATTCTTGATAAGAGAAAAATTTAAAAGATATTGAAAATTATCTGCTTAAGGATAGAAGAAAGAAATTATTCTAGAGCTTTACCCAAAGTAAAATATGGAAAGAATAATCATACTAAACCCTTGACATTCAAAATAAATAAATCTTTCAAAAAGGGTACATGTTCTATTTATCAAATCCATAGTAATGCCTCAATGAGTAAAGCTAAAATAAATAAGCATAATCCTTCATGCATGTATAAAGTTTTTTTATCATGTATGAGAAAAAGGCACGTTTGGTTTACTTGTCTACTCATAAGTGCCAGATGCTTGGGAAGAGAAATGGATTGGTTAGTCATGATCGAGAATCTCGTAAGACTTAAGGAAAAGTGCATTCAAAGTCAAATCATCCTCTAATTGATCCTTTGTTACTCTCTAAGTTTAGGGGTTGTAGTAACTGCAAAACTAGGAAGTAATCTATTCTTAATCTGTCAAGTCTTGTTACGTGCTTCAGCTCTAGAATATTACTTCACCAAGGAACCTTAAGAATCATGGTAATGTGTAAATATATGTAACATATTAAATATGAAATTAAGGAAAAATTTTGGTCAAACTAACATCAAATCATAAAAATTAGCTATGCTCAGTCGATCGAGCATTGACTGAACTAGAGCTTCTGGTCAACCTGCCCCCTGACCTTTTACCATACAGTTAAACGACCCATGGTGAGCTTCTCCACTATGGTCGACCGAACCTTTTGATTTTCCCTTGGTCAACCGAATAGAAGAACAGTATGCCAACTCGGCTGACTGCCCATTTTAGTACAAATTCTTTCTGGTCGACCGAACAGTGTCAGTTTGTAAGGAATTTGAATCGTTGGTTGACCGAATCTACTCCTAGTCGACCGAACCACGATATATAAATGCCTTCTTCATGTTCAAAGCTCTTTTTTATTAAAAAATTTCAGAGCTTTCTTCATTGTTCCTCCAAACTTTGCCCAAAATCCTTAGACTAGTGCCAAACCTCCCTCATTTAGCACTCATGGAGCGTCAAAATAATCGTGTTGAAGCCCATGATCTAGCACATGCTGAGGACGACTACTTTTTGTTAGAGCACTCCAAGGTCAGATACATGCGAGAGTTTCACCTAAAAGAAGCCATATTGGGTAAGATTTTAGATATGGAATTTATGGACTAGCACTTTGGAAACACTATGAATATGTTTCAGTATCAAGGGTGGAAAAATTTTATTTCTTATCAGCTTTGCGGCCACTACCCTACATACGTTAAGTTAATTTATGCCAATCTGGGGAATGACGAAAATGGATATTTTTCTAGAGTATTGAGGACTGATGTTTTCTTTGTTGCTAAATATTTATCTAATGTCCTAGATATCGATCGTGGTGACTTTGAATGCCCATACTTGGTAATTTCCTGGATACATGAACAGGATTTTACGCTTGCCACGTTTGCAAACCTAACCATGTCTGATCCATGAGTAGCTAGTCAAAATCACCCACCATAATATAGGTAGTTCACTCTAGAAGCTAAGGTTGTGCACCACTTGATTACATATAATATCCTGCCTAAGGCGAGATCTAGAGTGCATGTATCTTTCTTAGATTACTTCGTTATGATGTGCCTGTTTGCTCGAAAAAAGCTAGATCTACCCAGTTTGATGATACGATGGATGATGGCCAAGAAAATTGGCCACAAGATCATTATGCCATATGGAGGGATCTTGAACAAGTTATTTCAATCAATGGGAGTCACCTGCACGAATTTAGCTATACTGAAGAGAAGGAGATTAGCTGATATATTTTCTATTGTCACCCTGAGACTAATGGGGTATGAGCTGGTCGGCAATGTTTGTTTGCCATCTGGGGGTGCTATTGCATAAGAGGAGGTCTCGCAACAGTTACCACCATAGCCCGTGCAGTTGTCGAACGTGAATCTGATGGCTACCATCACTAGTCTCTCTGATTCTTTTGGGCTGTTTAGAAGATCAGTTCAGTCAGATCTTATAGATCTTGCATCATCATCTGTTGCACTTCATGATGAGTTCAAAAAGTTCTTGATCTCCATTGCTAGCCGGTTCATAGATCTGGAGAGGACCATGGTAGTTAACTTCAGTGAGTTAAATGACCGGATTTAGGATATGCAAGAAAAGAGAGACTGGATGACCATGGATTTCGATTTTGATACAAGTGATGGTGCCGACAATGGTGTTGATGAAGGGGACATCTAGATTCATGAGAGGAGTTTGCAGATTAAGATTTTTGGTTATGATTTATTTTCTTTATATCATATGATCTATACTTATAACACAACTGTTATTTCTTCTTTCTTTCCTTTTTTTCTCTTTTTACACACTACACTCGAACCCTTGTTTATTCTAGATCACACTACTGATTGGGTTTTTCATTTTTATTTGTTGATGTGTATTAACTTTGGGAATGCCGTGGCTATCTATCTCTCAGGTATTGCATGATGTCTGTGTGTAATGCCTTGATGATAGTTTTATGCTCTTCTGTTGGATATCATAAACGACATATAAATCACTATCTACCTATTTGCATGTTTAGGTTAGAATGCCTCCTACATAGCGGATGCAGTTGATGTGTAATTGCATGCTGGTAGTTGATATAGGTTCTCGCTTGCTGCACACTTCTAATATATTGGAGGTTGAGAATCTCTTATGCAGGGTTATTTGGGAAATGTCTTATTTACAGACAGCATGCTGCTGAAATTTCGACAGGATTTTTCCAAATATAAAACCTTATCCAATGATGATTATGATGAAATTAACCTTAAAATAATTTTTGAATGGATGAGTTAAAACATAAATGGAAATATCAAACTTTCATCCTTGTATAATCATCACACATTTATTGGAGCTCAGCTTCATCACTAGAGAAAGAAAATAATGAACTCACATGCATCATGGTCTTGTTAAAAATTCAGGCTTTTCTAAGAACCCTGATCGTCATTATACTCTATATGCTTTGATATGGATAATTTCAGTTATGTGCTTTATTTAATGCCTTAATGTTTATCTTTCGATGCGTGTGTGATCTTTAGGAGTGATTATACTAATTGACTGGTAAACGGAATAAATCTCCAATCCAGGATACTTATTTTTAAGACTCAAAAATTGACTGCTTACACTTCTTATGATTCTTAATGAAATATCTATCTACTTAGTCTAAGCAGCTTCTTTTTATCCTAGCTTGAATTCAATTGGCTAGGGGGAGCTTTCAAGTAAAATTTACAAGTCTAAGTGCACTATAATTGTTAATGTTTCTCATTCGATTAGACTTAGTAAAAATTGATCATTACTTGTTGTTTGTAATGCATTCTCATAAATATCTATAGCATGTTAATGGTGGATTTTATGTTTTATTGTTTGATCATACTGGAACTGTTTTAGTAGTTGCGGATAAACTGCTAGGATTTATAAACTTAAACAGGTTATTATTTATATATGATTTGTTTTGGAAAGTCCAATTTTCAATGGCACTCTGCTGAAATTTTTCAAAAACTTTCAAAAACCTATAATGTATAAATACTATACGCATCCATTGCCTAGAGCTCTTCACTTTTGTGGCCCTTTTGCGGTTGCCAAAAAGGAGAGGCAAAATTTGGGTAAAATTAAATAATTGGGTTAAAATTTGATTCTCCTTAATGCATATTGATAGGGGGAGCCTTCTTAGGCTTATACCCATATTTTTGTTGGGTGTATTTGTCATCATCAAAAAGGAGGAGAATGTTGACCTTATAGGTCACGCCCCATTTTGATAATGACAAATAATCATTATATTGAATGGGTGTTTGAGGTTATGTGGAGGAACTAAAACTAAAAGATCTTAATGCACAAAGAAGAAAGTGAAGAGTGAAGACCCAATTTTTTATGTTGTAATATATATTTTATTCATCTAAAGGGTCTGTAATAGTAATTAAGGCTTTTGATTTGTAATAATCATACACACATCACATGCATGGTCTAATAGGTAAGCTCAAACCAAAACTTAACTGAAACAGGACTTAGAAAAGGCCCTAGGATATATATTTTTGAATAGGGTGTTTGTTGGATGAAACAAGACTGAAATGCACAAAATGTGCACCTTCGGTCGACCAACATCTCACATTCATTTTGCGTCGGTCGACCGAACCTGGTCCAGGTCAACTGGTTTACCACAGCTCGGTTGACCGAACTATGTCAGCTCATTTGACCCCGGTCGACCGAACCTCCCTGAAGTCAACTTAAATGACTTCCTAGTCGACCGAGAACTTTTTGTATTGCACCAACCTGGTTGACTGAGTTCCCATGTTTGGGAACCCAATGGTCTGGTCAACCGACTAGTTTAGTTCAATTGACCCTAATCAACCGAAGCTCGCATATATTGAAAAATCACCCTTGGACATACATGTTCGGTCCACCGAATAAGTAGTTCATTTTTGGCCCGGTCGACCGAACCCCAAGAACTTGGGTTGACCAAACTTGTCCTGGTCGACAGGTGCACTCGAGTTGGACCTATTTTTTTACTACAGTTAACTCTGTTAAATAGGTTTAAAATAATTAAATATCATTAAAACTTTTCCAATTATTCCAACCAGGTCCCTAATGGTTATAATTCTGGGGAAGTCTATAGATATCCCCTCATTTGGATTAATTTGCATGGGATTAATAATCTTGACTAAGATAAATTCTCTAAAATTCCCAAAACCCATAATACTCATTTCTAAGCTTCATTCACTCATACTTACCTTCTACTATTGCCAAAATCCTTCGTAAGTTTATTTTGAGTGATTGATTACTTTAAAGGTTTGCTTTTACTTGGTTTGTGATTGTTTGATATAATTTTTTCTAAAGAGCCAAACATAAGTATTCTTAGGGGATTTTTTTAATAAGTCTCTCCTAAGAAGACTTTCATTTGATTTTTTGAGATTGCATGTTCGTTGCAATATTTTGAGAAGCTCGTATATTACTTTGGTTGCAAAATATTTTCAAAATCATTTTCAAATATCCATTGTGTTTTATCTTGAAAAATATTTGAACAAATATTTGTTTATGGGTTAAAAATATTCATGGCAATAATCATTGTGTTATATCTTTTGTTGTATACAAAGATTAAATTTCTTTTGCAAACCAAATCTATATATTACTTGAGCTCTATATAATTGAGAAAATCAGTTGGTTAAAATATCAGAGGATTGGTTGATATCTTTGTTTGAGCATTTAGATTGAATACATCTTGCAATTCAAAGATCATATTGGTTTGCATTCTCACACACTGATTACATTGATAGAAAATACTTATTTGAGAGTTGACATATATCAAACCACATTGAGCTTACTTATTATATCGTATTGGTGGTGTATGTGGTTGTGCGTAGCTGGGTACATATCTGCTTTACTTGAAAGCATAATCACTGTACCAATTTCATTGATTGTGAACATACTATTGTATTTCCAGGCACGGACCTGAAGAGGGAGGCTAGCCCTTTGAAATAGTCCCGGGTTGGCTTAGACCCAGTTAGGAAAGCTAGGTGCACCATCCTGTTGAAGTGTAGGTTGAGATCAGCACCGCTGATTAACCTGATTACAAAGGTTGAGGTCAGCCCTGTGGTAATTGACCTGGTTGTAATTGGTGCCACTCCACCTGTTAAGTGAGCCTTTAATGGAATCCTCGGGCTTGCGAGCTAGAGGCAGGGACGTAAGCACAGTTGGTCGAACCCCGATAGCATATCGTGTGCCTTGTTCATATTTTTGCACTTTATATTTATCGCACTTGTATGTTATGGTGTGAATGATGTGCTTGATTTAAATTTATACTCATTATATTATTGGCTCATTTGGAATCGTATAGAAAGACCTTAGGTTGTATTATACGGATATTTCATTTAACCTAGGAGATAAATTTTAAATTTCCAATTCACCCCTTACCTGGGAATACACCAATTCTAACAAAAGATATGGCCAAAATGAGATGAACTACATATACTAGCCAAGAATATATTTGCTAAGCATTATAAGTAGTTATTTTGAGATTCCTTGGACCAACTATACTGAATGTATATATATATATATATATTTGTCACCTGATTAGTATAGTCAGCCCAAAAGGCCACAAATGCATCATAAATAGATATTGAAGCATACTGTATAGCACATAACCAAGAACAATTCATATCTAAATATAAAGCCATAAAAGCTGGATATTATGTTCAGGGTTACAGAAGAGCCTCAATAAATTTGTAAGATGAATATGAGTCTTTTAAGCTCTTTCTATAAGGATGAAGCTCAGCTTCCCTAACTACCTGATGATTATGCAATGATGAAATTTAATTTTCAATTAGTTTTTACTCATCATTTCAAAAATATTTTAACGTTTATTTTTTCATAATCATCTTTAGCACAAGGTTTTAGTTTGGAAATATTTTTGTCGAAATTTTGGCAATATGTCGTCTGTAAATTGAACACCCTAATTTTTCATGCACTAAAACCTAATAGATTCAAGCAATCAATTCAAAATAATTCAGTTTGAGCATGCGAGAACCTATTTCAACTATCAGCATGCAATACATATCCACTGCATCCGCCATGCAGAAGGCATTCTAGAGTAAGCATGCAATCAAGCAGCCATTATCAATTCATAAATATAATATATCCATAAAAAAATATAACAGTAAAGAACAAAGGATAGAATTGAGTTCAGTGCAGTATTGTTATTCATTAAGGCATGTAAACTATGATTATGAGAGCATTTTAATTTAGTAGTCATGAACGTGAAATGCTCCCCCTGAGTTAATCACTTAATCCTTTTATGCCTTTCCTTATTTTCTAATTACTTAGCCAAGTGTTTTAGACTTTTCGTGATTTAATCTTGGCTTATCAAGCTTCGACTTAGAGGACTAAAAAGTCACAATAAGTATTTCTTTAAATGAACTAAGCCTACATTGCCCCTTTTCTTTATGAATCCTAACGAGTGAGAGGCATAAGTTCAAATGGCTTTGAATTTTTAAGTTCATGCATAGGTTTCGACGAATTTTGTTCTATTATCTAGATTGAAACCTAGAGCAATCATTTTAGCCTTTAAAATTATTTTGATAATGTGAAGCTCTAAATGATTTGATTAAAGCTTGAGAGCTTGGAGGAAAAATTGAATACTCCTCAGGAATAAACTCTATTATGTTCAGAAGATTATATGAGGAAGCAGGACATCATGCATGATTAAATATGTCTTAACTAATTTGGTAAGAGCATTTATGGATATATAAATACTATAAACTAGAGCCCATTGGAGATTGCAAAGTGTCCTTTAAATATTATCACTATTTTAAGCAAGGATACAACAAAGGAATAGGATGAAAACTTTTCCAAATGTGATCGTGGTTGGTGATGTTTTCCTATGAAGGAGGAAGATATTTTGATGTGTTAGAATTGGTGTATTCCCAAGAGGGGGGGGGGGGTGAATTGGAAATTTAAACTTTTCTCCTAGGTTAAGTCAAAAGTCAATATGATTTTGTAACCTAGGGTCTTTATACACGATTCCAAATGTGCCGAAAAATAAAATATGTGGAATTTAAATCATGCACATCATTCATACCATAACATATACGTGCGGTAAATATAAAGTGCGGAAATGTAAATAGACACACGATATGTTATCGGGGTTTGGCCAAGTGTGCCTACATCCCTGCCTCTAGCTCGCAAGCCCGAGGATTCCACTAAAGGCTCACTTAAGGGTGGAGCGGCACCGATTACAAACCTGGTCAATTAGCAGAGGGCTGACCTCAACCTTTACAACCAGGTCAATTAGCGTGGCTGACCTCAACCTACACGCCATAACAGGATGGCGCACCTAACTTTCCTAACCGTGTCTAAGCCAATCCGAGACAATTTCAAAGGGCTAGTCCCCTCTTGAGGCCCGTGCCTAGAAATACAATAGTATTGAAATACAATCAAATGATATATTGATTATGCTTTTGTATAAAATAGATATGTACCCAGTTACGTGCAATCACATACACCACAAATGATATAATTTGTAAGCTCTGTGTGGTTTAAATAGTTCAACTCTCAAAGGTATTTTCTATCAGTGTAATCAGTGCATGAGAGTGCAAACCAGTATAATCTTTGTGTCACAAGGTATTCAATCAATGTGCTCAAACAAAGATATTCATCAACTAACATATATGTATCTATATATGTATATATATATATATATATTAATCACTAGATTTTCTCAATCGTATGATGCTCAAGTAATGTATATGTTTGGTTTGCAAAAAGAGTTAAATCTTTGTATTCAACAAATGATATAAATCAATGAATATTGCAACAAAGATTTTTATCATGCAAACAAATATCTCTTCAAAGATTTATCAAGATAAAAACACACTAGATATTTGAAAGTGATTTGAAAATAATTTTTGCAACCAAAATCAAATACGAGCTTCTCAAGATATTGCAATGACGATGCAATACTTAGAAGCTCCAACGAAGTCTTCTTAGGAAAGACTTATTAATAAAGTCTCCTAAGAACACTTGAAGTCTTGCTCTCAATCAAAATAATATCAATCAAGTATAAACTTGAGAGAGCAAACCTTATGGAACAACCACACTTAAATCACACTTACAAGGATGTTTCAGTAGTAAGATCTGGTAAGAATAAGTGTCGGACGCTCAAAAATGAGTATTATAGATTTTGGGAATTTCAAATGATTTCTCCTAATAAATATTGCTAATTTGATGCTAATAATCCCATGAAATGAGGGGGTATATATAGACACCCTATGAAATATAACCTTTGGAGATCTATTGGGAATTATTAGGAAAGTTTAATGACATTTTAGAAAATTTAACCCTATTTAAAATATTTTAACCACGGTAAAAATCAAGGCAACCCGAGAGGCCCTGTCGACCAAAACTCTTTCGGTCAACCGAGGCATTTTTGAAATGGGGACTCGGTCGACCAAACGAGTATCTCCGAAGGGCAATTTTTCATTTTACCGAGATTTGGTCGACCAGGATATTTTGAACTGGGCAATTCGGTCAACTAGACTTTTGGGATTTCTCTCGAGGACCCTCGGTTGACCAGGTAATTGGTATTCAATTTTGGCTCGATCGACGAGGTTGTCAAATTGTTGACCCTAGGAGGTTTCAGTCGACCAGAGAGTTTGAACTATAATGGTTCGGTCAACCGGGCTGAGGTCAAATTATTGACCCAGGCCAGATTCTGTCGACTAGGGTAGAATGAACTGCCAAGGTCGGTCTACTAAAAGTGCACAAAGTGTGCATTTCGGTCTTGTTATGATTCACACAAACCCTATTCAAGTGCCTAGCATTCATAGGTGCAATGGTGAGTGTCCTAGGGTCATTTTTGGGTCCTTTTGAAGACACCGAAAAGATCCTATGTCGGTTGACCGAAAGGTAAACCCTAAAGTCATTTAAGTTCTACCTGGTTTGAGCTTATGTATTATACCATGCATGTGATGTGTGTGCGTATTACAAACCAATGACCCTAATTACTATTACAGACCAATTACACAGCTGAATATATATGACAATTATACACATGAATTGGTCTTCAAGCTTCATTTGCCTTGTTCCCATCTCGATCTTGGCAAATTAAGGTTCCTGTACAAAGTCTTAAATACTCATTAGATATTATGAGTATTTGTCATAATCAAAATCGGGCGTGACCTATAAGGTCAACAATATGAATCAAAATCAGAGAATTTTATATTTAACGCACAATGGATTATTTCGATTGACCAGTAAAGCATGAATCCCTTAGTCAATGATTCCAATTTTGATTGCGAGAAGGATGTCTATTAATAAGCACCTGATGAATAAGGAGTTATGATCAACAGTGCATAAACCTGGAGAGATCACTAAAAAATTTTATTATGCTTTTAGAGTCCCAAGATGAGTTTAGGATGAGATGATACTCAATGTATTATTTATTTCCCAAAGCTCAGCCTTATGCAATGGACAGAGTATGCTTAACATTAGATTTTCATATTTAAGTATGAGTTAAGCATTTAAAATTAGATACAAGGCATACATGTCATGTCCATTTGAAAGTGGATTTTTATTCGAGCAACCAATAATTTCATATTTCAACCAATGGATATATGCATTAAGTTTAGATTGATTATATACATGGATTTGTAGATTGACTTGATTCTCAAATGATCTTAGTGTACCAATGGTGGAATGACTATGCTAAAATTTGACATTTTAGGGACAAACCACTTCTTAGGACAATAGACATCATTCCCCCAAAACCTAGAACCTAAGAAAAGCATTTATGTAACTCCAATTGGAATTCCTTCCTCCTTAAGTTCTAATGAGTTTCCTTTCTTTACAACCCATACCATTTTTCTATCTTTGAGGCTTGATGGGTTAGGACTAGGTGGCACTTTGACTTTCCAGACCCATTTGTATTTTACACCTTTCCTTTTAAATGGGCAATCAAATTTTATGTGCCCCTTCTTTTTACATAAGATGCAAGTGGTGTGAGTATATGGACCGGAGGAGGTACTAGCATAGTGTTTTGGTGCTCTTACAAAGTACCCTATGTGTAGGTTCTTTATTTTCTTATTTTACAATCCCATTATGATCTATACCTTCTTTATCTAAGGTCGTCTTTTGTGAACCAAAAGCTTGTCAAAGTTTTTTTTACCTCTAGGTAATGAATGGAAGATCTTAGACTAGTCTTCTATTTTCTATTCTAGATCTTGAATTTTTTCTCTAGAATTTTGCAAACATTTTGAGGTTTTATAAATTCTTCAGTCATATTGTTTGCCTTATTTTCAAGATCTAGGATATGAAGATCCTTTTCATTTTCAATTGTAAGTTGGGATCGTATGTCTTTAAGCTCTTTTTGCAGCATAGCATTCTTGCTTTCCAAATTCATGATTTTCAAATCCTTTTCTTTATTAACAAGAATTTGTGATTCAAGTTCTTTCAATGATGCCCCATTCTTGTTTTGCAAAAAAGTATAGCGTTTGAGTGTTTTAACAAGAGACTTATGAGTTCTAACATATTCAACTTTCAATTCTTCATAAGTTGGCATGCTTTCACTATCAGAACTATCACATGACTCAAAATCAGATGCATCACAAGATTTATCAAATGAATCATTACATGGATTATTTGATAAAGCATAAGGAGACAAATATACATCATCTTCGGTTAAAGCAATAAAGCATTGCTTTTCTCCTTCATGACCTTTTGAGCTGGAGTCACATAGCGCTATAGACTTTTCATGCTTAGATGCTCTATATCTCTTTTCATGCTCCTCCTATATTGCTTTAGCGTTTTGACATGCCCTTACTTCACGAAAGATATGAGTATCTAAAGCATAAAATAGAATATTCATGGCATCAAAATTTTTTTGAATTAAATTCATATCGTTATCATTCAGCTCAATTTCTGATTTGGGAATTTCAACATTATTCACACTTTTCATAGGAATGATATCCCTTTGAGTAATGACTCTCCAAGTCTTCCAATTTAATGATTTCATAAAAATAGTCATTCTAAGTTTCCAATTAGAAAAATTTTCACTAGAAACCATTGGAGGGTTTGTAGTGAACCTACCCACACACGATTGGGATACACCAATACGAGTCATCATGATCTTTTACAAAATAACGTTTAAGTCTAAGTGACAAGGCTCTAATACCAATTGTTAACTTTAGTGCAATCCCAAGAGGGGGATGAATTGAAGATTTAAAAATTTTCCTCCTAGGTTAAACTAATATAGCAATAGTATAATGCAACCTAGGAGCAGTCCAAGTATATATGAAATTGTAGATACGATATATTAAATAATTTTTAGTACATGCACTATATTTTTAGTATGTCTCAACTAGATAAAATGTAGTGTCAATAAGATATGTAGTATATTCAGCAAGGAAATTAAATCAAACATAAAGCATAATGAAATGTAGGAAATGTAAAAGTGACACCGAATATGATATCAGGGTTCAGCCAATCCTGCCTACATCCCCACCTTGGCTTACCGGCACAAGGATTACACTATAGACTCACTTAATGGGAGGTGTACCACCTAAACAACCAGGTCAATTAGCATAGGGCGGACCTCAACTTTTACATACAATCCTTACCAGGCTCAATTATCACCCCCTTAGATCACACCTGAAATGCAACAGTATTTCTCAATAATAAACTAGGTATAGTGATTATGTTTCTAAAGCAAGAAGATATGTACCAAATGTAATCAACCAATCACACATCAACAGTATAGGAAATGTAAGCTCGATGATGTGATTTTGTGCAAGTAAACACTCAGCAATGTATGATCACAATTACGCTCAAGAGCGTTTTAACAAGCTATTTCTTTAAAACAAAGTATAACAAATCTCAATAATAGATTAGAGTTTCAAAGATGCTAATCAAACATTCAAACAAATTCAAAATATTTTCCTTATTGAAAGAAGCACAAAAGTTGTTTGAAAAAAAAAATTATAGCTTGTAAAATATTTTGCACACTAAAAATATAGCTATAGGAATCCTACAATAACAATGCACAGATCCCCAAGCTACTGAGTTTTTCTCAACACTAGTTTTATCAAATTAAATCCGCAGGTAAACTCTTTGCTAAACCCTCCAAAATCAATAACAATCAATAACCAAAGTATTAAGAGTTTTAAGTAATTTATAACAAAGAAATAGCACAATAAGCACTCTTGCAATATTAGAATTAATCAAAGGAATGAGTGTTTGAGAGGATTTGAGTAAGAATAGGAAAAATAAGCTTCTTGAGTCCGGGAGGATTTTTTTCTAATGATTTCTCTAATCTCATGCTAATTTGCGCAAATGAGGCCCTATATATATATAAATTGGCCAAATTATGACCGTAAATGACTCATAGGGCATTATTAGAATTGTTTAAAAGCCAAGTAGGAAAAATAACCACGTTTAAACAATTTTAACCTCAGCAAAAAATAAACAACCCAAGAAGTTTTGAGTGGCTGAACCATGGTTGGGTCGCCTAATAGACTCAATTCAAAAAGTAACTTTTGAGCGTTTGGGTGCCCGAATTAGGGCCCAGTTAGATGAACCTCAGTATTTTCATTTTGTCCACATTTCGATCTCTTAGTCTATCATTCAGCTAACCAAACTCAAGTGTTTGGTCACCCGCATCCATTTTGATCATGAGCTTCAATTCGTTGACTTTGTGAGAACAGGTCACCTCTGCGGTTCGGTCGCCTATGGACGGTGTGCGCATTTTCGTTCGTTCTGCTGAACACAGGTCAACATGTTGACCGGTCCGCAGTTCCAATGCCTAATATGTTTTGAACACAATGGTTTCAGTCACCCGACCTCTCACAATTTTTCCTTTTATGTCCATTTTTCCCTTCACTTAATTCCCCTGATATTATAAGTGATTTGGGGCCTATCCAAGATGTAAGTGCAAATGCTGGGACATAGGGTCTTTTCTAAGGCCTTTTTAAGTACGCCTAAAAACCTAGTGTCGGTCGACTGAAGTTAGCCCTAAAGTCATTTGATTAACATATCTATCTACAACATTTTTTAGCTTACAGATCCTACATGCATGATGTGCAGTGATTAATACAGACCTTTTCCTATATTTACTATTATAGACCAATTAAAAATTAATGCAAATATAATAGAAAAATTAGGTCTTAATTCTTTCGATTCTTTAGACGCCATTAATGAAGCTTGATCTTCATAGTCCGTATGGCTTGCTTAAGTTTCCACCAACAATGCAAGTTAAGGATAAACCTGTTCAAAAAGCTCAGTGCATAGGTGAGAAACATTGGTGTTGGCCTAATTAGGCTTACAAACTCTTGGCTTTTATGATAACAAAATAAAGTTATTCAATGAATTTTCAAGTGATAATATTCCAAGCAAGGATGATTTGCTCAAATTACATATGCCCTAACATGAAAGCTTACAAGGATCAAGGAAAAAGTCACATGTGAATACCAAAGATCCATAACAAAAGCTCATAGAAGTTTGAAAGATCGAAGAGCAACATTAAAAGGACTCGAAGCAAAGAAAGTGTCAAATCATCTTAGGACAAAGTCTTTGTAAGTACTTCTAAGTGTATTCAAATATGAATTTTTCATTTTGGAGCTTATTAGGCAAAGACACTTAGAAATCTTAGTCTTAAAAATCTTGGAACATGTTTTTCAAAAGTTAAAACAAATTAAAATTCCAAGGTCAATTAAACAAAAGAGAGAGAAATAAAAAATGTCAAACAACCAGCTAACAGACGATCGTTTGTCTAGTGACAGACGACTAACATGTTTTTTTAAGTGTTTTTAACACAAGTCAGAAGACTGATAGACGATTGTCAAGTAATGGACAAACGACTGCCAATGACTAGTGAGTCATCTGTGAGTGTTTTGCCAGACAACTTTCAACCTTCTGTGTATATTGAAAAACTGATTTGTTCATGGACAGACGACTGTCACCATATGGATAGACGACTGCCACCCTACTGAGTTGTTTTAAAACTAAACTATTCTAGTGACAAACGACTGCCAATCTGGGGTTAGACGACTACCACCTCTCCGCCTATGAATTTTATAGTTATAATATATGGACAAACGACTGCCAGAACTTCATAGTCCTCTGGCTCGCGGCAATTTTCAATTTTCCAACGGACATATTTTTTGAAATTCAAATTATTTTGAGCTTAAATAAATTTAAAACTTGGAACCTACTCCAAGTAAACTTGAGGAACAAGCAAGAAGTCTTTCTGCCTCTATACATACCCTCAAGGATCATTGTTTTATACATGAAGAAATCAATTTAGCCCTTATACTCTCTCAAAGCCTACAAAAATTCTGAAAGTGTGCTATTGCTCTCATCACTCACAAAAATCTCTGAAAGCTTTGCTAAGTTTCTCACTGAGTTTGTGCATCAAGTTGTTGATTTTTTCATTCATTGAAAGATACTCACAGTGATAAATTTCTAAGAGCTTCATTCTGAAATTCATATTCTGAATTTACTGAAGTACATAGTGTTTCAATTTGTACTAATAAGCTCTTTGAGGAGCAAGTTTTTGTACGCCTTGTTTTATATCTTTGTAATAGGATTGATTGATGATTCGAGTGCTGAATCGTTGGACCAAACAAGGGAATATTGTTTGGACAAGCCGGGCTTTAGCCTTACCCAAGGAGTGTTGTAATTGGTATTGTTCCGCCTGGTAAATGAGCAGTGATAGTGAATCTCTTGGTGGTTTTGCCAAGGGCGAGGACGTAGATTGTGTTGAAGCCGAAACTCATAAAAAACCCTATGTTCTTCTTTCTCTTCCCTACTCTTTATTTTTCATAAAAATAAAAAATTTGTGTGGTTACTTTAAAATTCAATTCCAAATGTTTGGTTGTTAAATAGACCGGGAGGTAATTTGTTTTGGATTGATCAGCATTGATTGCGGAATCCGAAAGGGACTATGTTGGTTGATCATCTTTGACTTATTAATCTTAAAATTTATTTAAAAGTTTAACATTAGGAAGAAGAATAATTGTGATACAGGGCTTATAACAAGTTTTGCAAATTTTTATATCAATACAGGGCTATTGTTACAAAGATTGAGTGTTTGATCATATTTTTTTGATTGTGATTACTCTAGATAAATTTTGTGATTGTGTTTAAGTTTTGATTATTGTTATAACTCAAAAGAACTAAGTCTAAGGGGAATAAAATTTTTAAATCCCAATTCACTCCCCTTTTGGGAAGTTATTCCAATTCTAATTGGTATCATAGCCTAGTTATAGTAATTCCTAAGAAGAAACTATAAAAAGATCAAATGGCAAATTCAGGAGTAGCACCCTTCGGTGAAGGCTAATCCTCAACCCGTCCACCAATCTTTTGTGGACATAATTATACGTTTTGGAAAAAGAGAATGCAAATCCATCTCCAAAACATGAATTGGAAAGCATGGGAAGTAGTTATGGATGGAGACCTTATTCCCAATAAAATAGTAGATGGAAAACAAATTCCAAAAGAGAAAAAGGATATGACCGATTCAGATTATAAAATGCTTCAAATCAATTCAAGCACTATAAATGCTTTATACTATGCCTTAGATGCTAACGAATTTAATAGGGTCATGGCCTACAAGACGGCTAAAGAAATATGGGACAAATTAGAAGTGACATATGAAGGAACTATAGATGTTAGGGACAATATGATAGATATGTTGACAAGCAAATTTGAAGCATTCAAGATGAATTCAGATGAAACAATATCAAGCATGTACACCCGATTTACCCACACAATAAATTCCTTAAGTTCCTTAGGAAAAACTTATACTACCTACAAAATGATTAGAAAAATTATAAAAGGCCTTCCCTCCATATGGGAACCAAAGGCTACAGCAATCACATATGGTAGAAACCTTAAGAACACCTCTCTAGATGAACTCATTGGTTCACTACTCACTTATGAGATGGCTCTAAAGGAAAGGAATCCTGAACCCAAACATAAAAGATTAATTACATTAAAAGCCTCTAGTAATAGCTCGAGTGAAGAGGAAAGTGAATGAAGTGACTTAGATCAAGATGAATTAGCATTCATCACTAAGAAACTAGGAAAGTTCTATAGGAAAAATAAGAGGTTTCCTAGAAAATTTAACAAAAAGAAATCTAAAAAAGGAGAGATAAGTAGAAAAGAAAATAAATGTAAGAATGAACCTCCTATATGCTATCACTGCAAGAAACCAGGGCATATCAAGTCGGACTACCCGTTGCTCAAGAAAGACAAGAAGAAAAGAAAAGAAGCTATGAAGGCCACGTGGGATGATTCAAGCTCCAACAAGATGGAAAATGAATCAAGCGGACAAGAGATGGCAAATATATGCTTCATGGCTAATGACGAAGAGGTAAACTCCTACTATTCCTCTATAAAATCTTACAATTAGTCGTGTGATGAGTCACGTGACAACATGCCTTCCTATAAGGAAATGCAAGCTGAGTTGTTTTCTTTACATAAGAGATTCATAAAAATCTCCAAGAGAAATATAACCTTGAAAGATCAAAATAAAGAATTAATGAAGCAACTTGAATCCTTCAAGACCATTGAAAAAGAAAAAGACTCTTCTATTGAAAAGTTAGAAGAGGAAGCAAATGAAGTAACTAAAGAGTTAGGCAAAACTCATGTAGATGATTTGAATAAAAAGAATTTAGAGATAAATGAATTTAAGAAATTAGTAGAAGATAAGGAGAAAATTATATATAATTTCACTAAAGGAAAATAAAATTTTGAAAAAATGATTGGACAAGAAATACTACAAGGAAATAAAGAAGGAATAGGCTATAATGGTAAAAAAAAATAAAAAGAGTGAAAAATTATGCATGGGATACTTTGTCAAATAAGTGAAGCACTATGCTCGTACTTCTTTAAACAACAAACATGAACACACCAATTGCTACATGTGCAAGGCTAAAGGTCATGTAATGTTCAACTGCCCTCTAAAAAGAAATTATGTTAAAGTTCAAGGAGAATGGAAATTCAATAATAAAACTAAAAACAACACAAAGAAAGTTAAAAGAATTTGGGTTCCAAAGACTAATACAATGAATCCCTTGTTGTAGGTATGCTTTAGGACTACACCGTCAATGAATAAATGGTACTTGGACAGCGGATGTTCAAAGCACATGACCGGTGATAGGACCAAGTTCACTACATTGAAACAAAAGGATGGGGGATACGTCACCTTCGGTGACAATGCCAAAGGTAAAATTATTGACATTGGGAAAATAGGTAAAGAACATTCTCTTACCATTGATAATGTATTATTGGTAGAAGGATTAAAACACAACCTTTTAGGCATAAACCAATTAAGCGACAAAGGGTTCGAAATAACTTTTAAGAAAGAAAAATGTGTTATCCAAAATCCTAAGAACAATGAAACATTGTTTATAGCTCATAGGATAAATAATGTTTATTGTATAAACCTTGAGAATCTAGTAAATCAAAACGTAATTTTTTTGGCAGCAATGAATGAAATAAGTTGGCTATGACATAGGAAATTAGGACATGCTAGCATGGATCTTTTACCCAAATTAACTAAGAAAAATCTTGTAAAAAGATTACCAAATACTTAATTTATAAAAGACAAGATGTGCGATGCATGCCAAAGGGGAAAGCAAGTCAAACAAGTTTAAAAAAAAAAATACATATCTACTAAAAGACGCCTAGAACTACTGCACCTAAACTTATTTGGTCCAACTGGAACCTTAAGCCTAGGAGGTAAACAATATGCTTTTGTAATAGTGGATGATTATTCAAGTTTCACTTGGGTATTCTTTTTAGCAAACAAAGATGAAGCTTGTGACATACTAATCACATTATGTAAGAAATTACAAAATGAAAAGGGATATAATGTCACTAACTTTAGAGTGATCAAGGTAGGGAATTTAAAAACAATAATGTTGAAAAATTTTATAATGAACCTGGAATAAACCATAATTTTTCAGCACCTAAGACTCCACAACAAAATGGAGTTGTAGAAAGAAAAAAATAGAACCCTACAAGAAATGGCAAGAACCATGTTAAACGAAAATAATCTACCTAAATACTTTTGGGCAGAAGCTGTGAATACAACTTGCTACATTATAAATAGAGTATCCATAAGATCTAGTATAGACAAACACCATATGAATTATGGAAAGGAAGAAAAACCAATATTTCCTACTTTCATGTTTTTGGATGCAAATGATTTATCCTTAATATTAAAGATGATTTAGGAAAGTTCGATGCAAAATCTGATGAAGGAACCTTCTTAGGTTACTCAACAAATAGTAAAGCTTATATGGGTTTACAATAAAAAAACTCTTACAATTATTGAGTCAATACACATAACGTTTGATGAATCAAATGATCATGACAACAAAATTAAGATTAATGAAAAATAACATATTTCACAAAAAGTAGAAGAACCTAAAATAAAGGAAGAAAATAATAATGAAGCTTCAAATGAAAAAGCCATAGAAAATATAGAACTACCTAAACGACGGAGATATGCTAAAAGTTGCCCAAAAGACCAAATTCTTGGTGAACCATCAAAAGGAATAACCACTAGAGCCTCAATAAAAAAATATTTGTAACCATTATGCTTTCTTGTCTCAAGATGAACCTAAGAATATAGAAGAATCTTTAAAAGATGATTCTTGGATTATAGCTATGCAAGAGGAACTAAATCAATTTGAAAGAAGTCAAGTATGGGAATTTATACCTAAACCCCAAAGATAAGTCAATCATAGGAACTAAATGGGTGTTTAGAAATAAAAAGGATGAAATTGGGGTAGTTGTAAGAAATAAACCTAGGCTAGTAGCACAAGGTTATAATCAAGAAGAAGACATCAATTATGAAGAAACCTTTGCCCCTGTAGCAAGGATGGAAACAATAAGGATGCTTCTTGCATATGCAGCTAATAAAAACTTTAAATTATACCAAATGGATGTAAAAAGTGCATTCCTAAATGGGTATATAAATGAAGAAGTTTATGTTAAACAACCTCTAGGTTTTGAAGACTCTAAAAACCCAAATCATGTATTCAAGATAACTAAAGCCTTATATGGATTGAAACAAGCTCCGAGAGCTTGGTACGATAGACTAAGCAAATTCCTACTCCAAAACAATTTTTCAAGAGGAAAGATAGATAGCACTTTATTTATAAAAACCAAGAATAATGATATGCTTATAGTACAAATTTATGTTGATGATATTATATTTGGAGCAACTCGTGAAGACTTGTGTAATGAATTTGCTACAACTATGCAAAGAGAGTTAAATGAGCATGATGGGAGAGTTAAATTACTTTATAGGATTACAAACCAAACAAGCTAAAAATGGAACTTTCATAAATCAAACTATGCATATTAAATACATGTTAAAGAATTTTGATATGGAAAAAAGTAAACCTATAGGAACGCCCATGAGCACCTCAGCTAGTCTTGACAAGGATGAAATAGGGAAACAAGTAGATACCAAGCATTTCTGAGGCATGATAGGAAGCTTACTTTATTTAACAACAAGTAGACCGAATATCATGTTTAATGTGTGCATGTGTGCTAGGTTCCAACCGGCTTCTAGGGAATCACATCAAATTGCAGTTAAACGAATTCTTAGATATTTGATAGGCACACTAGATCTAGGATTATGGTATCCAAAAGGAACTGATTTCAAAATGATAAGTTATTCAGATGTAAATTATGCGGGATGCAAGATAGATAGAAAAGGCACTAGAGGGACTTGTCACTTCCTAGGACACTCACTAGTTTCTTGGTTTTCAAAGAAATAAAATTTCGTAGCATTATCTACAGCTAAAGCGGAATACATAGCAGCTGGGAGCGGTTGTGATCAAACTTTATGCATGAAACAACAATTAAGGGACTTCAAAATTCATTACCAAACAATCCCCATAAAATGTGATAATACAAGTGCGATAAATATTTCAAAGAATTAAGTATCACATTCAAGAACTAAACATATTGATATACGTCATCATTTTTTAAGAGATGATGTGGATAAGAAAAAAAATAGTACTTGAATTTGTTAATACTCGTGATCAATTGGATGATATTTTTACAAATCTATTAGTTGAAGATCAATTTGTGTTTATTCGATGGGAATTAGGCATGTTACATATAAGAAACGTTAACTAAAATAGAAGAAGAACTGTTGTTTAGGGCAGATGACTGCCAGATATCTGGCAGGCTACTGTCTATATGGAAAGACAGTGGATAGACAACTATCAACTTAGTGATAAACAACTGTCTCACGACGAGTCGAATTCATTCAACATAAAAACACTTCTTTTTAAACCCTCAAACGCCACTCCATTCGTCTCCTCTTCTCTAAATCAATTCCTCTTCATTCTTTTCAAAGTTCCTTCTCTCCTAAACTCCTCCCAACGACCATCTATCATAACCCTAATCCATTCACACCTAGGGTTTCCTGAATTTTAACTTCATCAAAATGGTTCGTACCAAAACAGTAGGAAGAAAGGAAAAAGCCTCCTCGTCTTCTTCAAAGCCTACAAGCAACGATGACATAGAAAAATGGCTAGTTTCATCGTATGCGAAAGCATTATATCAAAATCATATCTCGGCAATCGATCCAATGTTCTGCAAGGTATTAGATGTCCCTTTCTTTGAAGAAACCTTCCTTGAAATTCTTGAAATGTTCAAAAATATAGTATGTGATAAGTTCATTCTTCACCAAGTTAAAGGGTATTACCCAAATCAGATTAAGATTTTTTACTCAAACTTGGTAAAGAAAGAAGTTGGAATTGCTACTAAAATTTATGGCCAGAAGATAGCACTGACCCCACACTCTTTACAGAAAATTCTTCGTATCAAGCATGGGGATTTTGAGTGTGTTCCAATATAAAAACAGTGGACTATGGAGCAAGGTTTTTCACCACAAGAATTTTTGCCTCTTGTGATGAATGATGCACCTGTTTATTTTGGACATCCTCCACCATACAATTAGCTCAATCTCCAAGCACAAATCCTGCACAAGATCATTGCGTATAATATAATTCTGAGATCCAGATCCTTTGATCATGTGTCCTTCTTCGATTGCTTTGTAATGTGATGCTTATTAAAAGGGAAGAAATTAGATTTAGCAAGCATCATACTAAAATGGATGGCCATGAAGCTTGAATCTCCCTGAATTAAGCTTCCATATGGCGGCATTCTTTCCTTGGTCTTCGCACATTTTCAAGTCCTCTATCCATCTTCAAAAATAGTGAAGTAAACCTATTACCATGTCTTCTCCACTACTACACTAAAAACAATGGGTTACAAAAAGTATATCGAGGGATGGATATTTAGGGGCAATGGACTGGCAAGACTAGCACAAGAAGAAAGGAATCCAACTCCTAAAGAAGCTGATATGCTACCTTGGTTTGTTCAATTTTATAAAAATTATACCATCTTTAGTTCTGAAATGAGGGAAAATTTTGCTTCTCTTCAGGATAAGATCTCAAACATTGATGACAAATACACTTTGCTAGATAATCGCATTGCCAAAATAGAACACCATGTTAGACAAAATAAAGAGAGCAATGAAAATGATGATGATGAAGAAGCTGCAAATGAAGAAGGAGAAGATGAAGGAGAAGCTGAAGAAGAAGAAGGGGAAGATGTAGGAGAAAATGATGAAGAAACTAAAGAAGAAGAAGATGATGAAAATGATGATGAAGAAGAAGCTACAAGTGAAGAAGAAGTTTCATAGCAATCCAAAGGCAAAGGAATTGCTGCAGATAGTGACACTGAGTCTGATACATAGATGATGTTTTTAAAGTTTTGCTACACATGCTCAATTTCTGAATGTATTATGCATTTTTGTTGATGTCAAAAGGGGGAGTATGTGCGTTGAGTAAATTCTATGAACTTATGTATGTATTTGCTTGTGTATTTCCAAGTATTTCCAGTTCAGAAATTTGAACATGTGTTTGTATTTTCAATCTGATGTACTATGAGCTCTATGAAGATTATTATGAATATATATGCCTTAATCCTGGAACTTTCAAATCTTTTGAACGTATATCTTAATGTGTCTTAATGTGATTATTTTAAATCTATGTTTATTGACAGGGGGAGCATTAATTTTAATTTTATATCTTTGCTCATTCTTTATCATCATCAAAAAGGGGGAGATTGTTGGCCTAGTTAGGCTTATAAACTTTTGGTTTTGATGATAACAAAGTAAAGTTATTTAATGAATATTCAAGTGATAATATTTCAAGCAAAGATGATTTGCTCAAATTACATATACCCTGACATGAAAGCTTACAAGGATCAAGGAACAAGGAAAGTCACATGTGAATGCCAAAGATCCATAATGAAAGCTCATAGAAGTTTGAAAGATCGAAGAGCAGCATTGAAAGGATTCGAAGCAAAGAAAGTGTCAAATCATCGTAGGACAAAATCTTTGTAAGTACTTCTAAGTGTATTCAAATATGATTTTTCATTTTTAGGCTCATTAGGCAAAGACACTTAGAAATCTTAGTCTTAAAAATCTTGGAACATGTTTTTCAAAAGTTAAAACAATTTAAAATTCCAAGGTCAATTAAAAAAAAGAGAGAGAAATAAAAAAATGTCAAACAACTAGCTGACAGACGACTATCGGTCTAGTGACACACAACTGGCATGTTTTTGACGTGTTTTTAACATAAGTCAAAAGACTAATAGACGACTGTCAAATTCTGAAAGTGTGCTATTGCTCTCATCACTCACGAAAATCTCTAAAAGCTTTGCTGAGTTTCTCACTGAGTTTGTGCATCAAGTTGTTAATTCTTTCATTCATTGAAAGATAATCACGGTGATAAATTTCTAAGAGCTTTATTATGAAATTCATATTCTGAATTTACTGAAGTACATAGTGTTTCAATTTGTACTAATCAGCTCTTTGAGGAGCAAGTTTTTGTACGCCTTGTTGTATATCTTTGTAATAGGGTTGATTGACGATTCGAGTGCTGAATTGTTGGACCAAACAAGGATATATTGTTTGGAGAAGGCAGACTCTAGCCTTACCCAAGGAGTGTTATAATTGGTATTGTTCCGTCTGGTAAAGGAATAGTGATAGTGAATCTCTTGGTGGTTTTGCCAAGGGCAAGGACATAGGCTGTGTTGAAGCTGAACCTCATAAAAAACCCTATGTTCTTCTTTCTCTTCCCTAGTGTTTATTTTTAAGAAAAAGATAAAATCTGTGTGGTTACTTTAAAATTCAATTATGAATGTCTAGTTGTTAAATAGATCGGAAGGTAATTTGTTTTGGATTGATCAGCATTGATTGCGGAAACCAATAGGGACTACATTGGTTGATCATCCTTGACTTATTAATCTGAAAGTTTATTTAAAAGCTGAACATTAGGAAGAAAAATAATTGTGATACAGGGCTTATAACAAGTTTCACAAATTTTCATATCAATATAAGGCTATTGTTACAAAGATTGAGTGTTTGATCATATTGTTTTGATTGTGATTACTCTAGATAAATTTTGTGATTGTATTTAAGTTTTGATTATTATTATAACTCAAAAGAACTAAGCCGAAGGGGAATAAAATTTTTAAATCCCAATTCACCCCCCCTCTTGGGACGCTATTCCAATTTCAATTGGTTTTGTCATAATCAAAACAGGATCAGACTCTTAGAGTCAATAGATAAAACTTCCAGATCAGATTTTCTTTTCAATATATATCAAAGACAACATTAGCTTTAAAAATGTATCTTAAGAACTTTGCAATTTGCTTTAATAGAATGATCTATTTCACAATATTAAACTTATTTATGATACTTAAAAATTCATCATTTAAATCCCATACTTCAATACATAACCAAATTTTAGAATCAATTAATATTCTCAACAAATTAGATTTCAAAGCTTTAACTGAATATTCAATCCAATCAATCTCCTTAATTCAAATAAGTATTCAACAATATCCCAACTTCTGGCATGTTTTCAGTAAATATTTAAACAATCATGCAATTAATATGTTTTCAATAATTTAAAGAGATTAGGGAATAAAAGAACACCCGATTTTTTACAAGGTTTGGCCAGCGGCCTACGTCCTTACCTCAAGCAATCGTTGTAAGGATTTTACTTTCCAGCTTCTTCATAGGCCAAGTTACAACCTCTCTATATCAGGTGGAGATCCCTCTCTAACAAAAGTACCCCTTCTCCTTAGGAAATGATCCAAACAACCCTGAATCGTCAAACAACAACAAGAAAATAAGGAACAACTTTTGTACATGTAGAACTCTCAATAAGAGCATATTAGTATAGTTGAATATCAATATACTTCAATCAATAATCAATATAGAAAGATGAAGCTAGCTTAGATGATTATCACCTAAATTTTGATTTGGAATTGAAATTCTCAATATAAACAGATTCGACAACCATGGATTGTGTCAGCAATAGCATAGCAATGCTTCAAAAATATTTCAGCTAGAGAATTTTGAATTTGTAATTTGTATGTGCTTGCTAGTTGTGTTTAATCTTTGAAAAGACCAAGTATTTATAGAGTAATAATGATACATTATGTTTTTCCCAAGTTACTTGCAGTTTTTCCTAGTTTTGAAAGAGTTTGGAGCCCAAGCAATTAGTTTAGGAAACTTTCCAAATGTTGATTTAAAGTCTAAATATAAACATTAGTTGCCTAAGCCTGAAGGGTTAGTCGCCTATGCCTTTAAATTTCAGCATATTTTGAAACACGGTACTAAGTCAATCGCTTGTGACCTGTAGGTCAGTCACCTATCTCGGTTTTTGTTGAATTAGGTGTAATCCCAAGAGGGGGGGGGGGTGAATTGGGTATTTAAAAAATTCTAAGGCACTTAGTTGCCTCTTAAACTCTTCTTATAAATCTACCAACAACTTCTTGTTACTTAATTATGTATGTGTACGACTATTCAATCTATGCATGCAATGTTGACTCGTTCTGAGTTTTGCTTCCAAGTGCAGAAGTGTCAAGTTGTATCAAGGATGAGTCCAGGATCGTATTCCACAGGGACCACTGAGTATCAAAGTATTTGTGAAAGTTTAGCGAAATCCTGTTGCTGTAAAATATGGGTTGAAAATATTTTTTGATCTTTTATGCTTTTGAAAACAGTAAACAAAGTGGGAGATACTTAATAAACTATCAAAATGAGAATGAAATTTTATCAATTTTCCAAAAATGTAAACCTACTAACGCAATCAAATTAAACAGATTAACTGAAACAATTTACTAAATACTCGGATTACGGGTCAATGTCTGCTTGCTTCCACCGTTTACTAATTTCCTAGGCCTTACTCCTCTTCTTGTTAATCCAATCAAGGCATTAATAAGATGAAATTTTTGTCACTATAGATCGAGTAAATTGGCCACATCCAAACGGAAGAAAATATAAACTCTCATTAAGCATCAACCGAATGTCGTGTAAATTAGTTGATGAAAATCCTAGATTAAATCAAGGTTTTGATGTGCCCAACGTCAACAACAAAACAAGAAACAAGAGCTAGCGATTTATCAACGATGCCTTCAATTTTCGCTTTTAACCAAATAAAAGTTTAACAATGATATTTTAGGGAAACTAATAAACCATGAAACGCAAACGACATCGACCCACAACCCGAGTTACCGAACTTAGCTACTCATGTTTGCAATAAAAAAAATGGAAATCCTACGTCTAATCAAGTAAGTATCAGAATTCACGCTAACTAAAGACACTAACTTTGAACACGAAATTAAACCACGCACCAATAAAAACTCAATGAAACACATACGTAGACAATAAAAACCGAACCTTTAACAAAAATTACGAATAAAAATAATTAATTTAAAACGAATAAAATTCACTGCTAATATTACTCGAGAATTCAAATAAATAATTGAAATACAATAACATTCAAAATCAATTTTTTTTCAATTAACTTCACTAAATAAAAACATTGATCATAACCACTTTAATAATAAAAGAAGACATAAAAGAAAAAACCAAAGGGAGAGAGATATAGAGAAGGAAAAGAGAAAAAAAATAGAGGGAGGAGTCACAGCTGGCCGTTTGTAACTCTGTGGACAACCGTGGAGTCTGCCGCTGGAGATGCTGGTACGAAGTGGACAGCCGTGGAGTCTGCTGCCGCTAGAGATGCTAGTATGAAGTGAACAGCCGTGCAGGAGGGACTTTGGGCTTGCAGAGGAGCTGGGCAGGGGGTGTGCTCGGCTGGCAGTGATGAAGTTGCAGAGGGGGCTGCGGGTAGGAGTTGCAGCAGAGGGAGCCCGAGGAGTTTCAGCGCTACTGTGCTCTGCTGTGTACCTGCTGGAGAGGAGGCCAAAGGGACGGGAAAGGATAAAACAGGGGAAAGAGAAGAATGGTGCCGGGGGGGGGGGGGGTCGTGGCTGCTGGCTCACGGCTGGTTGGCTGGAAAAAAAACATGAAGAAAGGTTGGGGAGAAGAGGGGGAGAGCAAGACAAGAAAAAAAAACTAAAATAATAGAAGAAGAAGAAGATGAAGAGGAATGAAGAGGATGAAGCCCCCTGCCTGCTGCGCTTGGGTTCCTTTTAAAAGAGATTTGTAATGCCCTACCCGGATTAGCCAACCCGACCCGGCCATGCATGGCCGGGTCTCATCAAATTCCCTTTCATATATATATTTTTTATTTTTTTCATTTTATTTGCTATCTTTTCATCCCAAATTATGCTCTTCTGGGGCCTGTATCTCATAAAACTCAAAACATAAAAGTTGTAGATAATCCTTTGCTCTTTCTCAAAAAATTTGAATCATCTCAATCGGAGCTCGGACGGAAAAGTTATACATGAAATACGAACAGGTATCGGTTTTGGTTCCCGAGATTTTTCCTGTGACAAAAAATTACCAAAAATTCATAAATTGTGCAATGAAACTCAAGAATACTAAATTCGACACTTTATTAAAATATTAGACATAATTGGACATTTTAATTAAAAATATAAGCCGTAAAGCCCGGGTTAAGACGCCCAATTACGCAGTTTTGACCCGTAATCACACCCCCCAACTAACGTTTTGCTAGTCTCTAGCAAATTACGTGAATGAATCTTAGGGTGGTGTCTACAACTACATACCCCAGTAATCTTGAAATCAATGCACATGTGGCATAACTATACCACTTCACATACAAGAACATAACTGAATTTCACACAAGCTCGTTCATATTCAATGCACACGACTCCAAAGCACGTCACTCATACAAGTTTCATCGTTTATATGTGATTTGAGAGTAGTATACTCACACGAAGTTAATCAGTGGCACATTCAGAGTTAATGCAATCATATAAGTTCGAGTATAAACAGATAAACTCTCGAGGTGTGTGTGATGTGTGTGACTCAGTACACCTAGGACGCCAGTGGACACCTACAGAACGGTTGCTTTGACTCGGCCTAACTGGTATATCCTCAAAAACACTCAAAAAGAAAGAAATGGGTTCACTCATTATATGTGAGGAGGAGTGTTGCGATCAAACATCCCACATATTAAAAGGAACAACGCTAAGTATATGGAGTAGACTAGTCTAGAAAGGATCTAGCCTATCTATGAGGTGTCGGGTCCTTCACCCTAGCATCTTCTTACCTACTCGCCGCATCCAATTGAGACAACCCTAGATCAACTTACTCACAAACTTGTCATGAATTCATCTGAGGCATTAATCAGTTGAAGAATCTTCAAACGCGAAAAATATGTGTCATGTCCTTGATTCTTTGTGATATGTATGTGGATCAAGCATTAGCGTTTCATCTCATGCGCATTTGTATTTCTTATTCTTTCTTCTACTCATTCTTCATTTTTTTTGTCTTTTCTTGATCAATTAGGACAATCATAACACTTCTTTTGTAATCTTCATACCATCAATGGGAATTGAGCTCGAATAGGAGTTCATGAATTAAGTCTATCTCTAGAGGTGGCTCAGCCTTCACATTTTGAGTAGGCTACAAGACCTAGGTTTCTATCTCCCCACTAAGTGTCACCTCTAGGCTAGCAAATCAAAAACAGAGACTAGTGTACAAGGAATCCTCTAGAAAAAAAAAAAATAGAATTGAGTTCCATGAACTCTGATTTGATATTAACACTCAAAAGGACAATAATAGCTCAAGAGTATCTCACAAGATGTCATAGTCTCCACGGGTGTTCTCTCGATGCTCATAGGAAACCCTGAGTGCAATGAATCACGTGAATGTGTTTATTTAGCCTCGTGAGATGCCGTGTAAATACAAGAAATTATATAGCCAAATTAACACGAATGTACTACCAATCGATTCTTCATGGAGTCATAAGATCATATAAAGAGAAAACTACGCATGATTGACTCAAGTGTGTAGTTCTTAGGTTATATGCAAGTATGTGAAGGGTACGAGTCAATGTTAAAAATGGGATAATACAGTGTAAATCTTCAATGCTCTTCTTTCTTTCTCTCTTTCTTTTTGATTTTTGAATTTTTTTTTTGTTTTTTTATATAACACCATTTTCCCAAGGCAAACCACATATGTTTAAAGCACACAAACCACAGGGTAAATTCTCTTCCACCCCCCAACTAGAATGTAGCATTGTCCCCAATGATGCAGGAGAATTGAAAGAATTTACCCAAGAGAGTATTTAAACGTAAAGCAAAACAATTCTAAAAATATAAACGAGAAAAAGAAGAAGTACCTGAACCGCTTTGAAAGGAATATAACGCTAGAGAATAAGAAATAAAAACTACAGATCAAAGGAAAATAATGAGAAAAATAAAAATATAAATGAGAAAAAAAAAACACAAAAAGGGAAAAGAAAAGAAAAGAAAATGAACTATACTAAGTGGGATCAAGCAAATGTAGAGTAGATTCCTCAGGTGCAAAGTTAGAAATAAAAGGCTTGAGCCTTTGACCATTAACCTTAAAAACATTACCATTTTGAGGATTCAGAATCTCTACAGCACCATGAGGAAAAACAGTCTTCACCACAAAAGGTCCACTCCACCGAGACCTAAACTTACCAGGAAACAAGTGTAGGCGAGAGTTGTACAATAGTACCTGTTGGTTGGGCTCAAAAGTCTTACACAGAATGTGTTTATCATGAAAGTTCTTCATTCTCTCCTTGGACAATTTAGAATTATTGTAGGCATCCATCCTCAGCTCGTCCAATTCAGATAACTGCAATTTTCGCACGCAACCAGCATCATCAATGTTAAAATTGCATTGTTTAATTGCCCAATACGCCTTATGTTCCAACTCTATAGGCAAATGGCAAGCCTTACCATACACTAATCTATATGGAGACATGCCTAAAATAGTTTTAAAAGCTGTTCTATAAGCCCACAAGCTATCAGACAATCTCAAAGACCAATCCTTCTTATTTGGGTTAATAGTTTTCTCAAGGATGTGTTTAATTTCCCTATTTGCTAATTCAGCTTGCCCGTTGGTTTGAGGATGGTAGGCAGTAGAGATTTTGTGATGGATACCATACTTCTTCAATAAGGTTGAAACATGTTTGTTGCAAAAGTGCGTGCCTTGATCACTGATTATGGCTTTAGGCATGCCAAACCTTGCAAAAATGTTTTCTTTCAAAAATTTTACAACCACTTGATGGTCATTAGTTCTGCAAGGGACTGCCTCAACCCACTTGGAAACATAATCAATGGCAAGCAAAATGTATAAATAGCCATAAGAAGAAGGAAATGGTCCCATGAAATCTATACCCCAACAATCAAAAATTTCAATCACTAGTATAGGTTGTAAAGGCATCATGTTTCTCCTAGTGATTCCCCCTAATTTTTGACAAGGTTCACAAGCTTTACAGAAACGCAAAGCATCCTTAAACATATTTGGCCAATAAAACCCACTTTGAAGAACTTTAGCCACTGTTTTGTGGGCGGAAAAATGCCCACCACAAGCCTCTATGTGGCAAAAATTTAAAACACTAGAAATTTCATTGTTAGGCACACACTTTCTAATGATCTGATCTGAGCAATATTTAAAGAGATAAGGATCATCGTAAAAGAAATTCTTATCTTCAGTCTTCAACCTTCTTATGTCTTGAGCATTCCAACGAGGTGGCGTTTTCCCTGCAACCAAGAAATTTACAATATCAGCATACCATGGTAAATATTCAATGGCAAATAATTGTTCATCAGGAAATTTATCAGAAATTAAAGAAAACTTCTCAGAAACTTCTGGCTAAAGCCGAGAAAGGTGATCTGCCACCACGTTCTCCACTCCTTCTTTTATCTTTTATTGTGAGATCAAATTCTTGAAGCAGAAGTATCCACCTTACCAGTCTTGGCTTAGTGTCTTTTTTTGACAGTAGAAATTTCAAAGCTGCATGGTCAGTGAATATTATGACAGGAGAACCTAGAAGATAAGATCTAAACTTATCCAATGCAAATACTATAGCTAGTAGTTCTTTTTCTGTGGTGGAATAGTTCTTTTGTGCCACATTTAAAGTTTTACTAGCATAGTATATAACATATGGCAGTTTATCTCTTCGTTGTCCAAGAACAGCCCCCACAGCGAAGTCACTTGCATCACACATTAATTCAAAAGGAAGTGACCAGTCAAGAGATCGAATGATAGGTGCAGTGGTGAGACATGTTTTCAATTCATCGAAACCATTTTGACACTCTTGGGTCCATTCAAATTTAACATCATGCATCAAAAGTTTGCAGAGAGGTTTAGAAATAAAGCTAAAATTCTTTATGAATCTTCTATAAAAACCGGCATGCCCTAAAAATGATCTAACATCTTTCACATTTTTAGGTGCAGGCAAATTTGAAATCAAGTCTATTTTAGCTTTATCCACCTCTATGCCTCGAGAGGATACAATGTGCCCCAAAACTATTCCTTGTTGGACCATAAAGTGACATTTTTCCCAATTTAACAACAATTGCTTTTCTTCACATATTTTCAAAACAACTTGCAAATTAGACAAACATGCATCAAATGTTTTTCCAAAAACTGAAAAATCATCCATGAATACTTCTACACTGTCCTCAATCAAGTTGCTAAAAATACTTAACATGCATCTTTGAAAAGTAGTCGGGGCATTGCATAGCTCAAATGGCATTCTCCTAAAGGCAAAAGTTCCAAAGGGACAAGTGAAGGTAGTCTTCTCTTGGTCCTCTGGAGCTATTTCTATTTGATAATAACCGGAGAATCCATCTAAAAAACAGTAATATTCATGCCCTGCCACTTTTTCTAAAACCTGGTGAAGGAAAGGCAAAGGAAAATGATCCTTCCTAGAGGCAGCATTCAATTTCCTATAATCTACACACATCCTCCAACTTGTGGTCTCTCTAGTAGGCACCAATTCTCCCTTATCATTTTCTACAACGGTTATGCCAGATTTTTTTGGGACAACTTGTATTGGACTAACCCATTTACTGTCAGCAATTGGATATATGATGCCTATGTCTAACAATTTCAAAACTTCCTTTTTTACCACTTCTTTCATTGTGGGATTTAGTCTCCTTTGCATTTCTCTAGAGGGTTTTGAATTCTCTTCCAAATATATCCTATGTGTACAAATGAGAGGACTTATACCTTTAATGTCGGCAATGGACCAACCAATGGCTGATTTGTGTTGTGTCAAAATTCTCAACAACTTACTTTCTTGGTCAGGAGTCAGCAATGCAGAAATCACCACTGGGAATGAGTTCTCTGGTCTAAGGTAGGCATATTTTAGTTCCGGCGGTAGTGGCTTCAATTCTAACACTGGTGCCTTCTCATCGGATGGTTGTGCGGAGGTTTGTATTGCTGGTAATGGTTCAAATTTAAGCTTCCATTGCATCTCAGTTGAGTCACCTGCAACACAAAGCGAAGAAAAATGATCAGTGGACTCAGTTAAATCAAGGGAATCTTCTAATTCCTCCCACTGCTCATCACAATCATAGTTTAACCAAGGAGTGTCTACAATTAAAGATTCCAATGAATTGACTTCTTGGATTTCTTCATGTTCTTGAGGTTGCCTGCACAAATTGAAGATATTCAGTTATAAAGTCATATTTCCAAAACTCAATTTTAAAACACCACTCCTACAATTTATTATGGCATTAGAAGTTGCAAAAAATGGTCTTCCCAAAATCACCAGTGGTGATGAATTTGCGCGGGATGACACTTTCATATCCAAGACCACAAAATCCACAGGGTAGTAAAATTTATCCACTTGGACCAAGACGTCCTCAATGATACCCTTAGGTATTTTTATGGATCTATCAACAAGTTGCAAGATAATGGATGTGGTTTTCAATTCCCCTAGCCCCAATTGTTCATACACACTATAAGGTAGCAAATTAACCCCTGCACCTAAGTCTAGCAAGGCCTGCCCTATCTTAGAGTTTCCGATGACACATGAAATAGTAGGTGACCCAGGATCCTTGTACTTAGGTGGTGTGTGATTTTGAATAATAGCACTAACTTGCTCAGTGAGGAAAGCCTTTTTCTGCACATTCAGTTTTCGTTTTACAGTGCATAAATCCTTTAGAAATTTAGCATAAGCAGGAATTTGTTGTATAGCATCTAGAAGTGGAATGTTAATCCTAACTTGCTTAAAAATTTCCAAGATTTCAGCATGCTGTTTATCCTTGTGCAAAGAAACCAAACGTTGTGGAAACGGTGCAGGTGTGGAACATGAATCATTATGTGAATTTAAAGTACTCGACTCACCACTATCAAGAGGGGGATTAGCATTTTTACCTGAACTCCCTGCACTATGGGTAGGGTCACCCAAAACCTTACCATTCCTCAAAGTTGTAATAGCTTTCACTGATTTCATGTTGCTCCCTTCACCTGAATGCTGAGATGATCTATTGTGCCCTTGTGGATTGGGCTGGGGTTGAGCTGGAAACTTTCCTTTCTCCTGGTTACTCAAAGTGGTGGTTACTTTAGTGAGAGTCCCTCTAATGTCATTGATAGCCTGGGAGTTTTGGTTGTTGATCGTGCTCTAACTCTGCATAAACTGTTGCAAGCTAATAGTTAGCTGTTGTATGGAGTCTTCCACTTCTCTTCTTTGCATTTGGGGTTGCTAATTTGGAAAATGAGGTGGCCCCAAGCCTTGGCTAGCGGCTGCATACGGATTATATTGACTTGGTCCCTGCGTAGATGGCCCCACTTGGTCATTTTTCCAACTGAGATTTGGATGATTTCTCCAACCTGCATTATATGTATTAGAATAAGGTCCAGAAGAATTCTTAGAGACCATATGCACTGGGTTAGATTGATCAAGCAAAACTTCCTTAAAAGCAGGAATAGTTGGACATGCATCAGTCACATGCCCTGGATCCTCACATATGCTGCATTTTTCAGAAGATGATGGCAAAACGTGCATTTCATTTACCTTCTTAAGTTCAATGGACTCTAACCTTTTAGACATTAATGCAAGCCTAGCATTCAAATCATCAACTTCTTTCAATTGATACTTACCACCCCCACCAATGCATTTTTGCTTTTCAGATCTATCATACACATCAGAGATATCCCAAGATTGGGCATTTTCAGCCAAGTAATCAAAATAATCAAAAGCTTCTTCAGGGCCTTTATTGAAAAACTCGCCATTGCACATTGTTTCTACAAATTGCCTCATCTTTGGTTGCAATCCCTCATAGTAAAAACTGATGACCCTCCAATTTTCATACCCATGGTGAGGACATGCATTTAAGAGATCTTTGAAACGTTCCCAACACTGATAAAATGTCTCCACATCCTTTTGGCAAAAATTCATGATTTGTCTTTTCAGCATTAGTTCTTTGCATGGGAAAAAATTTCTTTAAAAACTCTGTTTGCATTTCTTGCCAAGTCCCAATGGATCTTGGTCTTAAGGAATTCAACCAGGTTTTTGCTTTGTCTTTTAAAGAAAATGGGAATAATTTCAATCTTATTACCTCCTCAGTGCATGTTCTATCCATGAATGTGGAACAAACTTCTTCAAACTCTTTAATATGCAAATATGGGTTTTCAGATTCAATGCCATGAAAATGAGGTAACAATGGAATCATCCCAGGTTTAAAATTAAAAGCATTTGCATTCAAAGGTAGAATAATGCAGGATGGGGTGCTAGTCCTAACAGGTTGCAAATATTCTCTGAGTGTCCTATTAGGGTTCTCCATATCGTGAGGTTCATTTTCAGCCATGATGCTACACGTGTCAGATGGTGATTCAAGTGATTCAAGTGAAACAGGTTCACTCGATGATGAGATGGATGAGTCTGTCCTGACTAGTCTAAATGTGTTATCTCTAGTCCAACCAGTCATACAAACTTAGTATAAATGCAATAAAAGCAAACAGGTCAAAGGAGAGGAAATAGAGATCACCCAGGCTGTGAAGACGTTCACAGCTCTAAAACACCTCTCTGAAATCTGAAAAACACTTTGATGACACCAATTAGTCCCCGGCAACGGCGCCAAAAACTTGACTCGTTCTGAGTTTTGCTTCCAAGTGCAGAAGTGTCAAGTTGTATCAAGGATGAGTCCAAGATCGTATTCCACAGGGACCACTGAGTATCAAAGTATTTGTGAAAGTTTAGCGAAATCCTGTTGCTGTAAAATATGGGTTGAAAATATTTTTTGATCTTTTATGCTTTTGAAAACAGTAAACAAAGTGGGAGATGCTTGAGTAAACTATCAAAATGAGAATGAAATTTTATCAATTTTCCAAAAATGTAAACCTACTAACGCAATCAAATTAAACAGATTAACTGAAACAATTTACTAAATACTCGGATTACGGGTCAATGTCTGCTTGCTTCCACTGTTTACTAATTTCCTAGGCCTTACTCCTCTTCTTGTTAATCCAATCAAGGCATTAATAAGATGAAATTTTTGTCACTAAAGATCGAGTAAATTGGCCACATCCAAACGGAAGAAAATATAAACTCTCATTAAGCATCAACCGAATGTCGTGTAAATTAGTTGATGAAAATCCTAGATTAAATCAAGGTTTTGATGTGCCCAACGTCAACAACAAAACAAGAAACAAGAGCTAGCGATTTATCAACGATGCCTTCAATTTTCGCTTTTAACCAAATAAAAGTTTAACAATGATATTTTAGGGAAACTAATAAACCATGAAACGCAAACGACATCGACCCACAACCCGAGTTACCGAACTTAGCTACTCATGTTTGCAATAAAAAAAATGGAAATCCTACGTCTAATCAAGTAAGTATCAGAATTCACGCTAACTAAAGACACTAACTTTGAACACGAAATTAAACCACGCACCAATAAAAACTCAATGAAACACATACGTAGACAATAAAAACCGAACCTTAAACAAAAATTACTAATAAAAATAATTAATTTAAAACGAATAAAATTCACTGCTAATATTACTCAAGAATTCAAATAAATAATTGAAATACAATAACATTCAAAATCAATTTTTTTTTCAATTAACTTCACTAAATAAAAACATTGATCATAACCACTTTAATAATAAAAGAAGACATAAAAGAAAAAAACAAAGGGAGAGAGATATAGAGAAGGAAAAGAGAAAAAAAATAGAGGGAGGACTCACAGCTGGCCGTTTGTAACTCTGTGGACAGCCGTGGAGTCTGCCGCTGGAGATGCTGGTACGAAGTGGACAACCGTGGAGTCTGCTGCCGCTGGATATGCTGGTATGAAGTGAACAGCCGTGCAGGAGGGACTTTGGGCTTGCAGAGGAGCTGGGCAGGGGGTGTGCTCGGCTGGCAGTGATGAAGTTGCAGAGGGGGCTGCGGGTAGGAGTTGCAGCAGAGGGAGCCCAAGGAGTTTCAGCGCTACTGTGCTCTGCTGTGTACCTGCTGGAGAGGAGGCCAAAGGGACGGGAAAGGATAAAATAGGGGAAAGAGAAGAATGGTGCCGGGGGGGGGGGGGGTCGTGGCTGCTGGCTCACGGCTGGTTGGCTGGAAAAAAAAACATGAAGAAAGGTTGGGGAGAAGAGGGGGAGAGCAAGACAAGAAAAAAAAACTAAAATAATAGAAGAAGAAGAAGATGAAGAGGAATGAAGAGGATGAAGCCCCCTGCCTGCTGCGCTTGGGTTCCTTTTAAAAGAGATTTGTAGTGCCCTGCCCAGATTAGCCAACCCGACCCGGCCATGCATGGCCGGGTCTCATCAAATTCCCTTTCATATATATATATATATTTTATTTTTTTCATTTTATTTTCTATCTGTTCATCGCAAATTCTGCTCTTCTGGGGCCTGTATCTCATAAAACTCAAAACACGAAAGTTGTAGATGATCCTTTCCTCTTTCTCCAAAAATTTGAATCGTCTCAATCGGAGCTCGGACGAAAAGTTATGCATGAAATACGAACAGGTGTCGGTTTTGGTTCCCGGGAATTTTCCTGCGACAAAAAATTACCAAAAATTCATAAATTGTGCAATGAAACTCAAGAATACTAAATTCGACACTTTATTAAAATATTAGACATAATTGGACATTTTAATTAAAAATATAAGCCGTAAAGCCCGGGTTAAGACGCCCAATTACGCAGTTTTGACCCGTAATCAAATATACACAATTTAAATGCAATGCTGAAAATAAAGAGTGAAAGGAAAAGAGAGGACAAACGCAGTTTTACGAGGTTCAGCCGACTTGGCCTATGTCCTCGCCTTAAGCAACCACTCAAGGATTCACTAAAACCCTGCTCCTTAAAGTAGGATGGAGCTTCCCTTACAATTCGCTGCTTACAAGAGGTACAACTTCCTCCTACTCCGCTGCTTACAAGAGATACAACTCTCTCCTCACACACCGAACCGTGTATACAATAGAATTTGGAAAACAACACTCAAAACAATGCTTCTAACAAAAGCTTGTGAGTACAATTCAATTTCCTAGCACATTAACATATGATATAACTTGAAGCTCATGAATGTATGAAAAACAATACAATCGTTTTATGTATGATATGCTTCAACACACAAATCCCTATTTAACCACAACTTCCAAGTAAAGAAATATTTGAAAAGCCTTGGAGTCAACTAGGGTTCTTGATTCACTTTGTTAAGGTGCACAATTATGTTTGATGTGAGCTAGTTAACAAAAAAAAAAATTTGTCTTGAATACAAACTCAATCAAAATCACAAAGTTTTAGTTGATGTATTCAATCACAATTTGAGTATATTAATTTTCAGAAAATATCCTTCAATTAATTGTATGGTTATATGTACCAAGGATATTTAATCAAGATTTAATATATCTAAAAATATAAAACTTTTGGAAAACACACACTTACATCAAATAATGATCTTGTTTAAAATAGCTATGTATATGTATAAATACTTTCAAGACCACCTTTTTAATCAAACTAGGTTTTTCAATAATAAGCTCTTTGAAAAATATATGTATATATGCTCTTGAATCAAAATTCAATAAACCAAGTTAAATAACCTTTCTCAAGTAATGATCTCTTCAAATATTAATTCTTATACGAATAAGCACACTCAAGATCAAAACTTTTCCAATGTTAGTAAAAAACAAGCAATGAGATGAGATGAAAAGTTCGTAAGACTAATAACTTGAAAAATCACACCTCAATACTAGATTAAAGTACAGTACAGTAGAGTAAACAAGTTCCCTTTGAGAATCTGAGTTGATTTGCCCAAGCTTAAAGAATAGAGATTGAAGTGTAGGCAATCGTATAGCATTAGGAGTAGATTTTCAACGTTCTTGCAACAAGGTGTGTTCTTTTCTTTCTTGTGTGTCTAACCACTTTTCTAGGGTTTAGATATTCAGAATATATATTATATTACCCTTACGATTGATCTCAGCCATTGGATCAATAAAATAGCTTGCAAGTATTTTTAATAAAAATATGAATTTTAAGTTTCCCGCAGGTTCAGGCAACCGAAGTGGGGTTCAGGCTCCTGAAGTGGCAACTTCAGGCGCTTGAGGTTCTAGGATCTGGCGACCAAAGTACCTCTGCCAGGTTCTGTCTTTCCTATTTAATTTTTCAGGCCACCGAACGTAATCTTCAAGCTATCGAAGAAATTCTTCAAGCACTTGAGGTTGAGTTCAGGCTATCGAAGTCCCCTTTTTCTCAAATTTTCTTTTCTAATTTAAAATTCTGTTTTGCTCCTTTTCTTAGGTCTTTTATAAAACATATTTTTCATGATTTTAAGAACATTTTTAAGTCCATGAGAGTTTCCTAATGATGTACATGAAATGCATGAATCCTAAAATCATTCTAAGTTATATTGAGCCTCAAATTAAATCATACGAAAATGCAAGTACATGAGTTCTAAAAACCCATTTCCAAAATATTCTTGAACTTTTTCGCTTGCATCTTCGTTCTCATTATCTTTGAGTTCCATGGTGCTTTCTAAAATGTATCAGCTTTACTTTATGGCTTCCATGACTCGTTTTCTTTCCTTGCATGCTTAGTGTAAGTCCTATTCACAAACTCAATGCATAGATCAAATATCAAGTGATTTGTCATTATCAAAACAGGATTGGACTCGTAGAGTCAACAATTTTGTTTGCCTTCTTAAAAAGCATATAAAAATGTCAGTCGCCTGATGACGATTCATCAGTCACCTGTCCTACTTTCAATTTAAGTGATTCTTCAAATTTTGATTTCAAAACTTTACTTGGATCTTGGAAAAACATAATACTTTAAAAACATTTTCCATGATTTTGAAATAAGGTATCCAAGTCACTTAAACTTTCCTAAGAGCTTTAAACATCCATATTGAAATAGTGAAGTACTTACATGAGAATTTTTAAAGACTATAACTTTCTAATCGCTAAGCCTTCATGCATTTGCTTCCATTCTTTGTGTCTATCTTGACTTTTTTCTTCAATAGACTCTAACTTCATCAGATATTTAATCTTTAAGTCCAAATTTTTAATAACACTCATTAAACACTTGAGATCTTGATCCTTTTATCAAAACATGTTAGCCTTGAAACTTCACATAACCAAATATGTTAAGTATCCTTGATTTGTTATCATCAAAATAAGATTTGAAGTCTTGTTAGGTCAACACATCTAGGCATTCCTTTGAATAGAGATACATATATTAAGAGGGTAGAGTGAGGAATATTGGGATTTCGAAGTAAGAGAAAGGCTGACTGAGCCCTTCTTGAGATAACTAAGGGTTCTGACTGCTAGAAGGCTAAAGAACCAAGGATAGGTCACAACCCAAAAGGCTTTCTAGACCAAGGGATATAAGCATGAGGTAGAAGCATAAAGGAGACTAAGACCAAACGAGAGCAACCCAAAGTTAGAAATTTTGAACAAAAAGACCAGAGGAGTAGAAGGCTTGAGGTTAGTATCGGTTTCATATCTATGTGTATCCTTGATTTCATGGCATGCCTTCCTTAAGTACTAAAATATCATGCTTTCGTTGACTTTGCAAGTCTGTCCATCTGTGACACACAGACGCTAGGACCCAAGTCCCATTTTGACCCGGGTCAACTAGCCAATGAATCTAAAATCGATGAGGCTTGGAACCACTTTCAAGCCCCAATCCAAGAACAAGTTTTAAAAAGCCCAGTACCCCAAAACATGTTTGTATTTAAAAACCCCATAAGCCCACTATTAATAAAAAATCCCATAAGCCCCCTTTTTTTTTTTAAAGCTCAAGCCCACTATTTTAAAAACCTCAGAAGCCCACCGTTTTAAAATCTTAAGAAAATTAATTTAAAAAAGTACCCCCAAAACCTGTTTTATTAAAAAAGGGGGCCAAGGCCTATACATGGTTCAAACCCCAACCCAAACCATCCCAACTTAACCTACCCAGCATAACCAAACCATCCCAGCATAACCTACCCAGCCTAACCCAACTGTCCTATCCAAAACCATCCTAACTTAACCTACGTAGCCTAACCCAACCATCCCAACTTAACCAACCAAATCCTAATTTAACCTAACCAACCCTAAACCATGAAACCAAACCTACCCTAAACCTGACCCAACCCTAGTTTAGCCCGAGAGCCTATTTGGCTCCCAAGAAAACATCCAAGAAACCAGAGAAATTCAAAGAGAACATATAATGAAACATAGTATCAAAAACCAAAAGGGGGGTGAGTAGCACTTCTTTGTCTCTCGGTAACGATGCCATCTCCACTCCAATTTCTATCTCCCACCTGAAAAAATAAAACTAAAAAGATCAAAGAACTGAGAAGAGTGATATGATAGAATTAAAAGAAAAGGAGAGATAGATAAAAGGGAACATAGAGAGAACTAAGAGAACTGAGAGGGATACAAAGAACTAAGAAGAGAGAACGGAGAAAACTGAGAGGGATACTAATATAAAAGAGAAGAGAGATCCAAGAGAATTGAGAAAGAGTACAGAAAGGCCAAAAAGAAGCTGTGAGAAAGAGAATATAGAGAGATCCGAAAAGAGCTTAGATAGCGAGAGAGTATAGAGAGATCAAATAGAGAGATAGATCTAAGAGATGCAGAGAGAAGGACAAAAAGAGACGAGAAATAGAGAAGGGAGAAAGAGATTTTGCATAGAAAAAGAGACAAAGGAAATGGGAAAAGTATGAAAATGGGTTTTTATGCCTGGGGCTTTGTGGGACAAATGTGTTAGCTTTACCGTGATCCCAAGATGGGAGATGAATTGGTATTTTTAAAATCTATCCCCTAGGTGTTCCTCCTAACAGCAATATGTTCACAACCCTGTGGTCAATCTAGTGCAAGTAATGTTAGACGTTAAATAAATCAGTTTAATAAATTACACAGGCACTAGAAAAAGTAAAGAACAAGGTGACACACAGATATGTTATCGAGGTTCGGCCAACTACCTACGTCCCCACCTTAGCTAACCAACACAAGGATTATCACAATAACTTGCTCACTTAAACGGGTGGAGCAGCACCTATACAAACCAGGTCAAATTAACACGGGGCTGACCTCAACCTTAACCAGGTCAATTAGCACAGGGTTGACCTCAACCTTTACACCAATCCTTACCAGGCTGGATTACCGCCCCCTCAGGCCACGCCTGGAATCTCTCAGATATACAATCAAAAGGTACAATATAGGGGTGCTTTCATGTAAAGCAAATTTGTACCACAAATGCGCACAATAACAAACACCATAGATGATTTAAAATGTAAGCGCAATAAGGTCTAAATATTTCAACTCTCAAATATGTTTTCTATCAGTGTAATGCGTACGTGAGAGTATCATAACAATTTGTGTATTTCAAAATGTTTCAATCAAATGTGTTCACACAGAATACCAAGCAAGCCTCAAGAATATCAATCAGTAGAATATCTCAATCACATGAATATGTATATGCTTGGATTGCAAAATAGATAATCTTTGTATTCGGCAAATGATATATATACTTGAATAAATATTACCACAAAGATGAATGTAACACACACAAATATCTTTTCACAAATAGTTCAATAAAGGTTCCCCAAGATATTTAAGTAAGTTTGAAAGTATTTTTGCAAGCCAAAAACCAATACAAACTTCCTAAGATGTTGCAATGAGAATGCAACACTCGGAAGTTCAACACAAGTCTTCTTAGGATAGGCTTATCAGAAAAGCCTCCTAAGAATACTTAGGTTATGCTGTCGTGAAAAAATTGATTCACACACTCACGAAATAAGAGAGCAAACCTCTAACCAATAACACTCAAATACACTTACAAATGATACTAAGATGAAGTAGGTAAGTTTGATGGGATTTGGAGATAGTATGAGCAATAGGAAGTATTTAGCTTAAGAGAGAAATTTGTTTTTCGTTTTTGCTAATCAATCATTTATTCTCCCAAATGAAAGAGTATATATAGACATACCAAAATATTTGACCGTTGGGGACCTATTAGAGATTGTTAGAAAAGATTAATAACATTTAAAGCATTTTAACCCTGTTTAAGAATTTTAATTGCGATAAAAAATTAGGGCAACCCAAGAGGTCCGATCGACCAAAAATGTTTCGGTCGACCAGGACTCAAGTGGTTTGGTTGACCAGGAGGTTTTTGAACTGAGGGCTCGGTTGACCGAGAGAGAGCGATTTCTCAATTTTTGAGGTTCGATCAACCAGACCATTTTGAACTGGCTGATTCGGTCAACCAGACCGCTGGGATTTCTCCCGAGGACCCTCCAGTCGACCAGGTAGTTGGAGAACAAAAGTGCTCGGTTGACCAGATGGTTAAAATGTTGACCAGGGAGGGTTTCAGTCGACCAAGTCTCTTTGAATAACCTGGTTCGATCGACCAGGTGGTCAAACTTTTGACTCAGGGAGGATTCGGTCGGCCATACCAAAATGAACTAATGGTCAACCGAAAGTGCACTATGTGTGCATTTCGGTCCAATCTGGTGTCTATCAAACAAATGTGTAAATGTGTGTGTCCTAGGGTCACTTAAGGTCCAATTTGAAGACACCGAAAAAGTCCGATGTCGGTCGACCATTTTAAGTTCGCATTTGGTTTGAGCTTACAAAATAAACTATGCGTGTGATGTGTGTGCTTATTACAAACTGAATAACCTAATTACTATTATAGACAAATTTCACTACAAAAATATTACAATCAAGAGTATGAATTTGTCTTCAAACTTTGAGCTTTCACGTGCCATTAATGATCTGCTAATATGGACCTGTACATGAACTAGATAATCATTAAATACAGGAGTATTTGTCATTATCAAAACCGGGCATGACCTATAAGGTCAACAAAATGTCACCACACGAGTAATGACACATGGGACAATCCTAGCCATATATATTTAGGGCGACGTGGGGCAATTCAAGCTGTCCAATATGTATTTTCTTTGGATGGTCAAATTGATTCCACATCAGCGATCCTTATCAAACTCGAAGGACCAAAGAGCAAGAAACGTGGAACGTAACATCACCCTACTACAGTAAATTCAAAAAAAAAAAAAAGGAAAAATAATAGGCCGCCACGTGTTCCTATCACGGGTGTACACGTGACCCACCAAGTCCAACCAGGTCAAACAAGTCCCGACCTGTTGAACTAGTATAATTTTTTTCTTCTGAACCATTTTATTTTACTTTATTTTTAAATTATTATTTTTATTGGATTTTTATTTTTAAAAATTGGAACAAATTAGATAAAAATAGGGAAGTATTGGTAAAAATCAAGAAAAATAGTTTGGAAGTCAAAAAGATAGGAAAAAATATATATTTTTAAGCTGTTTTGAGAGGAAATAAATGAGAAAAAGTCTTTAAAAATCCTGAAAAATTGTACAAATTTTTTAAAAAATTCTTATAAATTTTTATAAATTTAGGAAAATTTGGGGATATTTCTAAAGTGTCTTTTGCTTAATATTGAATGGTTTTTCCCAATTTTTTTCTAGGTGCGCCCCTATGATTTAAAAAAAAAATATGGCAAAGGGGCATTCAAACCTCACTTGTATTAGCTTTGAGGAGGGTTTATCTAATTAGATCGCCTCGTTTGGAGGTCTTATTAGAGATTCCTAAATCGCACCTTAATGTCCATTCCTCTTTCAAACTTTTTCTTATTTATTTGTTTTACTTTTAATGGACTGAATTAGTAACTATCAAATTAAATTTATGGATAATTCATAATTAATTAGGTACCATTTGTAGAACGGGTACATAGGGGTGTTGATTTTTTCCCCTCGTATAACTGAACTCCCGATCCAAACTCTGGTAAAAGCAGACCAAGACTACTAGTTCCTTGGCCCATGATTAGTGTTAGCTTTACTGTAATCCTATGAGGGGGTAAATTGGTATTTTAAAAAATTTTAGCCCCTAGGTCAACCCATTAACAATAGTACTAAACAAGCATAAGGTTAATCTAGTGTGTATAAGATAAATCAATATAAATATTCAGTGGAAATTAAACTACACTAGTGACTTAACTAAGCATGCACGATTAAGTAGTAAATATAGACAACACCAAAAATGTTATCGAGATTCGACAGACTGCCTACATCCCCGCCTTACCTCACTAGCATAAGGATTACACTATATGCTCACTTAACGGGTGGAGCGGCGGCTAAATACAACCAGGTCAATTAGCACATAGTTGACCTCAACCTTTACATACAATCCTTCCGGGCTAGATTACCGCCCCTCAGGTCATGCTTGGAATACAACATATTTCACAATACAAGGTGTGTACAAATATAATATTTCTCAATCAAGCAGATATGTACCAGTAATAATCAAAACACATCAAACATGTAAGAACAATAAGCTCAATTGTGTGAATGTGTGCTATCAACACTCAGTATAATGTGTATGCTCAAATATGCACAAGAGTGTTCAACAAGCCTATCTTTGAAACTCTGTATAAAAAATCTCAATTTGAAGTTAGGGTTACAAAGATGCAAGCAAGAATAACCAAATAATCTCAAAAATGTTTTCTCAATATACATAGCACAAGAGATGTTTGAATGTGAGCTTGTAAAAAATAATTTTGCACACACAACAACTATAGGCTAAGGTATCTTGCAATATTGAAGCAAAAGCCCACAAGCCACAAAGTTCTCCACACACCGAATTTATTAAATTAAATCCGTGGAGAACTTTAGTTCAAAAACTCAATCAACAAAATCAATCAATAAGAAATAAAATAAGAGTGTTTGAGTAATATTGGATTGAGTATAGACACTCTAGGCACTCTCACAAAGATTGGTTAATCAAGAAATTTGTAGTAAGTGAGTGTATGGAAGTAGTATGTAAAAATAGGCTTGGGAAATTTGAGAGAATATTTTTCTTAATCACAATGTTAATCACCCCTAATTTTGACAAATAAAATAATATATATAGAGAAGGGGCAAAATATGACAGTTGGAGACTCAAAGGGAATTCTTAAATTTGTTTTAAAAGAGTTTAAAGAAATGACCCCCCTTTTACCCCTAATTACCTACGATAATTATTTTCCAACAAGAGAGTTTCGAGTGGCTAAATCGAGGTTTGGTTGCCTGAAGAGACACATGATAAAAGTAGGTTTTTGAAGTTCGGGTGCTTGTGAAAGAGGATAGTTTGCTGAACCTAGGCAATTCTCCAAAAGACCGCGGTTTAGTCACCCGGTATCAAGTTTGGTAGCCTAAACTTGAACATTCGGTAGCCCGAGGCAGATTTGAACGTGATGTTCGGGCTGCCGAGTTGGTGGGAAAAGTCACAATCAATGGTTTGATCACCCGTGGACGCTATGGTCAAAATGGTTCGGTCGCCCGAAGCCATGTTGTTAGCTTTACCATGATCCCAAAAGGGGGGGGGGGTGAATTGGTATTTGTAAAATTTAATCCCTAGGTCAATCTCCTAACATCAGTATATTCACAACCCTATGGTAAATCTAGTGCAAGTAAAATAAATGTATACCAGCATGTAAATAAAGCAATTTAATCAATCGCACAAGCACTAGAAAGCAGTAAAGAAAGAGTGACACACAGAGATGTTATCAAGGTTCGGTCAATTGCCTACGTGCCCGCCTTGGCGAACAAGCACAAGGATTACCACAATAACTTGCTCACTTAAACGAGTGGAGCGGTACCTATACAAGCCTAGTCAATTAGCATAAGGCTGACCTCAACCTTTTACAACAATCCTTACAGGGCTAGATTACCACTCCCTCAGGCTACACTAGAAACACTCAGATTTTACAATTAGATGGTATAATGAAATAATGCTTTCATGTAAAGCAAATTTGTACCTAGATAATAAGCTTAATCAAATGCGCATCAATAGCATGGATATAGTGTAAGCTCAGTGATCCAAGATGTATTTAACCAACAGTCAACACAGTATAGTCAATATGAAGCTCAAGAGTGTTTAAGACAATACAATCAGTATGATACTCAAGAATAATCAACACAAGCAATGACTTGGAATCAAAACAGAATATCTCAATCAACACAAAAATATTCCAAGTATACTAGATAGATAATCAAACTAGTTTCAAAATGATTTTCTTAATGAAATAAGAGCAGAGCTAGTTTGAAAGGACTATTTGCTTGTTTGAAAAACTCTTTGGACACCATAAACGAAGCTCTAGGACACTTGCAATGAAATGCAAATATCCTAAGCTTTCTAGGTTTGATCCCATACAAGATTTATAATGAGCAAATCTATGGGACAAACCTAAGTTATGCTCCCAAAGATTAAATATCAAGTAAAGCTCCTAGCAACAATCAAACAAACATGAATGAAACTCTCATAATCTCAGATTTTATCAAGAGGATGCAAGTTTGAGAGTATTAAGGCAAAAAGTGGATTTTCAAAATAGAGAGAATTTTTACTAATCACTTGTCTAATGATTACCTAATCTTGCAAATGAAAGTATATTTATAGTCAAGTGAAAAATTATAACCGTTTGGGATATAATGGGTATTATTAAAAAGGTCCCAAAAGATTAAAATCCAATTAGCACAAAACAACCCTATTTTACCGCGGTTAATTTATTTTAATCGGCTGGAGTTCGGGTGGCTGAAGCTCGATTTGGTCGCCCGAGAAGACACAGCAATAAACATGTTCTAGGATGATTCTGTCACCCATGTCTTGGTTCGGAAACCCGAATCAAAGTCAGTAGCAAAGCTACGTGATTTTGGGTGCCCAGTCCTGGGTTCGTGTGCCCGAACTCAGGTGTTCGGTTGCCCGGGGCTAAATTGAATTGAAATATTCGGTCGCCCTAGTTGGTGAGTGGTCCCTTTTGAGGCATTCGGGCGCTTGAAGAAGATGTGTACATTTATAGTTCGGTCGTCCGAGGGTTTGGTCAACTATTTGACTTTCAAAGTTCGGGTGCCCGAGGAGTTTTGTACTCCACAGGTTTGGTCGCCCGACCCCTCTTAGTTTGCTTAGATATATTTAATTTTTGCACAATTATTTCATACTCATATTTTATGCAACGTGTATGTGATTGTTGGAGCCTAGGGTCTTGCTATGGTCAAGTTGAGCTTACACTATATCTTATGTGCAAGTGATAAGCATACATCCACATGCCTAAGTTACTATTACAGACCCCCATTATTATAGACCGATATGAATTACAATATAAATTACAAAACTTCACGGTCTTCTTGTTTCTTCAAGTGTCCTCCCTTGGGATATTAACTTAAACTTACACAAGCACTTGACAAACCTCAAATATCAATATTTGTCATTATCAAAATCGGGTGTGACCAATAAGGTTTACATTCTCCCTCTTTTTGATGATAACAAATATGCCAAAATTGGGTATAGCCTAAAGAGGCTCCCCCTAACAATATGCATCATTTATTACATCCTTACCCAATTATTTTTGCCTCTCCATCTCGCCCTTTTGGAAATAGAAAAAAGGGCTATAAAAGTGAAAATTCTAGGCAATGGGTAAATATTACATTTATATATGAGAAATTTTGGAAAGATTTAGAAAAATTTCGGTAGAGTGTCGTTTGTAAATCGGACTTTCGAAAATAAATCATGTATAAGATGTAGCCTGTTTGAGGTTATATTCCCTAACAGTTTATCCACAACTAATCAAACATTTCAGAATGGTCTAATCAGTCAACTAAAAGTTCAATATAATTATGAAGTGCACAAAAGGAAGGTGGTATATCATAAGTAAAAAAAAATAATACTCATTAAGTCCAGTATGAACCTGTTATAGATATAAGATATGTGCATACAGGCAATAATTAACATTCTCAAAGTGTAGGCAAGAATACACAACAACAATAATAGCGGTTGCTTAGACTTATAAATTTTACATAGGAGCTACCCCTAAATTTATGCACGCTATGAAACATCTAGGAAGCTTCCCTGTTATGCATTAGACCTAACTCTCGTCTAATTTATATAAACCTATCTTCAGGAAGTGGTTTAGTAAGTATATCAGCCCATTGTTCATTAGTGCATACAAATTCAAGAGCCACATCTCCTTTTTGCACATGATCACAAAGAAAGTGACGTCTAATCTCAAAATGTTTAGTTCGTGAATATGAGATAGGATTTTTAGAGATATTGATTGCACTAGTATTATCACATTTAATCAATATTATTCCATAGTGCAATCCAAAATCCACAAGTTGTTGTTTCATATAGAGAGTTTGGGCACAAGAACATCCAGCCGCAATATATTCTGCTTCGTCTGTGGATAAGGCGACTGAGTTTTGTTTCTTGGAAAACCAAGAAACAATAGATTGTCCTAAGTAATGACAACTGCCACTAGTGCTTTTTCTATCAACCTTACTACCAACAAAGTCAGCATCAGTGTAACTAACAATCTCAAAGGTAATCTGCTTAAGGTACCATAAGCCTAATTCTATAGTCTTAACTAGATACCTAAGGATTCGTTTGACAGCTTTTAAGTAAGATTCCTTAAGGGCAGCCTGAAACCTAGCACACATATGTACACTAAACATAGTATCAGGCCTACTAGTAGTGAGATATAGGAGATTCCCAATTATGCCACGATACAGTTTTACGTCAACAAGGATTCCTTGCTTATCTTTATCAAGCTTAATGGAAGAGTTCATAGGTGTACCAAGAATTTTGCAATCTTCCATATTAAATTTCTTTAGCAAGTCCCTGATATATTTAGATTGGCATATGAAAGTTCCATGATTAGCTTGCTTAATTTATTGTCATAAGAAGAAACTAAGTTCACCCATCATGCTCATTTCAAACTCACTTTGCATGCATTTTGCAAACTCATTACACAACTCATCATTAGTTGCTCCAAAAATGATATCGTCCACATAAATTTGGACAAGGAGCATATCATCATTTTTGGATTTTATGAAGAGTGTAGTATCAATCTTGCCACGGTAAACCCATTTTCTAGTAGAAAACCACTAAGCCTCTCATACCAGGCTCTACGAGCTTGTTTCAATCCATACAAGGCTTTAGACAACCGGTAAACATGATCGGGATATTTATGATTTTCAAAACCGAGTGGTTGTTCTACGTATACCTCTTCATTAATGAAACCATTTAGAAAAGTGCTTTTAACATCCATTTGAACTAGTTTAAAGTTTTTAAAAGTGGCAAAGGCAAGTAGCATGCGAATGGCTTCTAACCTAGCAACAAGAGCATATGTTTCATCAAATTCAATCCCTTCCTATTGGTTATACACTTGGGAAACTATTCTAGCTTTATTCCTAGTTAGTACCTCATTCTTATCTTTCTTATTTCTATATACCCATTTAGTTCCAATGATGGTGTGCTCATTAGGCCTAGGAACTAAGGTCCACACTTTGCTTTTTTCAAATTGGTTAAGTTCCTTTTGCATGGACATCACCCAAGACTCATCCTCTATGGCTTCTTTAATATTTTTAGGTTCTTCTTGGGATAAGAAAGTGGAATGATTCACTAGATTTCTGAGGGAGGATCTTGTGGCTACACCATGGGATGGTTCACCTATGATTTGATCTATAGGGTGATTTCTAATGAATTTCCAATCTCTAAGCAACTCCTGATTTCCATTTTCATTATCTTCAAGTGATTTTTGATTTGCTTCTTGATTTTCACTTGCATTGTTATCAATAGACATTTTCTCTAAGAATTTTCTAATATCAATATCATCTTCATCATCTTTATTAGAAAATGGATTAGACTCATCAAACACAACATGAATAGATTTAATGATAGTTAAAATTCTTTTATTGAAAACCCTATATGCTTTGCTATTTAATGCATATCCTAGGAAAATACCTTCATCAGATTTAGAATCAAATTTTCCTAAGTGTTCATTATCCCTAAGAACAAAGCATTTACAACCAAACACATGAAAATAGGAAATATTGGGTTTACGGTTGTTCCACAATTCATAAGGGTTTTTATTTATTGACGGTCTAATCAACACCTTATTCATAACATAGCATGCAGTATTTATGGCCTCGGCCCAAAAATATTTAGGTAAGTTATGCTCATTCAGCATAGTTCTACCCATTTCTTGCAGTGATCTATTCTTTCTTTCTACTACACCATTTTGTTGAGGTGTCCTAGGTGTAGAAAAGTTATGTGATATGTCCTCTAAGTCACAATATTTTTCTGTGCCTTCATTTTTGAATTCAGTGCGTCTATCACTTCTTATATGAGTTATCTTATATCCTTTCTCATTTTGAATTCTTTTACAAAGCTTGGTAAATTGTTCACATGATTCATTTTTGTGTACAAGAAATAATACCCATGTGAATCTAAAAAAGTCATCAACAATTACAAAAGCATAAGATTTACCACCAAGACTTTGCACAGGATTAGGTCCAAACAAATCTAAGTGGAGCATCTCAAGTGGTCGAGTAGTAGACATGATTTCTTTTTCTTAAAACTAGATTTTTTTTGCTTACCCATTTGACATGCATCACAAATTTTATCCTTTAGAAATGACATCTTAGGCAGGCCTTCAACTAATTCTTTTCTAACAAGTTTAGACAATAAATCCATGCTAGCATGTCCTAAGCGCCTATGCCATAACCAACTAGCTTCATTTACAGCAGAAAAACATGTCACTTGTTGAGAAGCTAAGTTGTCAAGAGAAGTAGTATAAATATTTTCATGTCTATCAGCAGTAAAAAGCACTTTGTGATCTGTTTTATCTTCTACTATGCATTTATCATTCTCAAAAGATACTTTATATCATATGTCACACAATTGACTTATGCTAAGTAGATTATGCTTCAACCCATCAACCAACAAAACATTATCAATAGTAAGAGATGAGTCATTACCAACCTTACCTACCCCAATGATGCGTCCTTTTGCATTGTCACCAAATGTCACGTAGCCTCCATCATTGGGAACAATTGAAGTAAATTTTTCCTTGTCGTCAGTCATGTGTCGTGAGCACCCACTGTCTAAGTACCACCGGTCCTTGGAGGAGGACGATCTTAGGCATACCTCATCCTCGTGTGCCATCAAGCACTAATTAGCGACTTCTGAGTCCCTGTGATCTGATTCTAAGTCGCTGCTACTAAGTTTTTCCCATGAAGTCCCAGCCTTCAAGGCTTTCTTCTTTTTCTTAGCTTCTTTTTTTGGCAGTGGGCAGTCGGGTTTGATATGCTCCACCTTGTTGCAGTTATAGCACGTAGGAGCATTTGATTTTTCTTTTCTTTTGTTGTACTCTCCCTTCTCATTAGTAGACTCTCTATATTTTTTATAGGGTTTCCTGTTCTTCTTGAAAAATATGCTAAATTTTCCAGTTAGCATGGCCATTTCATCATCAGTGTCAGACTCACTACACTCACTAGATGAGTTATTAGATGCTCTCAATGCAGTTAGTTTCTTGGCCCTATTATGCTCATTAAGTCTCTCATTTATAGATAATTCATAAGTAATCAAGGAACCTATCAATTCATCTAAGGTCATGGCCTTAAGGTCTCTACCCTTAGCAATAGTCGTAGCCTTGGCTTCCCAAACAGGAGGTAAGCCTCTAAGGATTTTCCTAATCATTTCATATGTGGGATAGGTATTTCCTAATGCATGCAGTGAGTTTATGATGTGTGTGAATCTAGTGTACATGCTCTGAATGGACTCACCTACATTCATCCTAAATGCCTCATATTCACTCATCAACATATCTATCCCACTGTCCTTTATATCCCTAGTACCCTCATATGTGAGCTCTAACTTATCCCATATTTCTTTTGCAGTAGAACATGCCATAATGCTATTAAATTCATTTACATCAAGAGTACAGTATAAAATATTCATGGAAGTGGCATTAAGACTAACAATATTCATATCATCATCATCATATTCATCCTCAGTTTTAGGAACCCTAGCAGCACCCTCAATTTCGTAGGGACATAGTTTCTCTTAGAGACAATCCTCCACACCTTCCAATCAATATTCTGAAGGTAGATGCGCATCCTCTATTTCCAGAAGGTGTAGTTAACACCACTGAAAACAGGATGTCGTGTGGAAGATGGTTCCTCAGGGAAAGGGATCACGGAGCTATGAGCCATAAGTAATCTTTTTGCAATATAACAGTTTGTCTATGCAACCTAGGCTCTGATACCAATTGTTAGCTTTATCGTGATCCTAAGAGGGGGCGTGAGTTGATATTTGTAAAGTTTAATCCCTAGGTCAATCTCCTAACACCAGTATATTCACAACCCTATGGTCAATCTAGTGCAAGTAAAGTAAATGTATACCAGAATGTAAATAAAGCAATTTAATCGATCGAACAAGCACCATAAAGTAGTAAAGAAAGAGTGACACACAGAGATGTTATTAAGGTTCGGCCAATTGCCTACGTCCCTGCCTTGGCTAACAAACCCGAGGATTACCAAAATACCTTGCTTACTTAAATGAGTGGAGTGGCACCTATACAAGCCAGGTCAATTAGCACAGTGCTGACCTCAACCTTTTACAACAATCCTTACATAGCTAACTTACCACCCCCTCACGCTACGCTTAGAAACACTCAGATTTTACGAACAGATGGAACAATGAAATAATTCTTTCACGTAAAGCGGATTTGTACCCAGATAATAAGCTTAATCAAATGCATATTAATAGCATGGATATAGTTTAAGCTCAGTGATCCAAGATGTATTCTACCAACACTCAACACAGTATAGTCAATATGAAGTTCATGAGTGTTTGACGCAATACAATCAGTATGATACTCAAGAATAATCAACATAAGCAATGACTTGGAATCAAAACAGAATATCTCAATCAAAACAAAAATATTCCAAGTATACTAGATAGATAATCAAATTAGTTTCAAAATGATTTTCTTTAATGAAATAAGAGCAGAGCTAGTTTGAAAGGATTATTTGCTTGTTTGAAAAATTCTTTGCACACCATATATGAAGCTCTAGGAAACTTGCAATGAAATGCAAATATCCTAAGCTTTCTAGGTTTGATCCCACACATGATTTATAATGAGCAAATCTACGGGACAAACCTAAGCTATGCTCCCAAAAATTAAATATCAAGTAAACACATCAAAGGGAGTATTAGCTCCAAGCAAAAATCAAACAAACACGAATGAAACTCTCACAATATCGGATTTTATCAAGAGGATGCAAGTTTGAGAGTATTAGGGCAAAAAGTGGATTTTCAAAATAGAGAGAATTTTTACTAATCACTTGTCTAATGATTACCTAATCTTGCAAAGGAAAGTATATTTATAGCCAGGTGTTTGGGATATAATGGGTATTATTAAAAAGGTTCCAAAAGATTAAAATCCAATTAGCACAAAATAACCCTGCTTTATAGCGGTTAATTTAGTTTAACTGGTTGGAGTTCGGGTGGCTAAACCTCGATTTGGTCGCTCGAGAAAACACCGTAATAAACGTGTTTTAGGCTAATTCGATCACCCGTGTCTTGGTTCAGCAGTCCGAATCAAAGTCAGTAGCTAAGCTACATGATTTCGAGTGCCCGGTCCTAGGTTCGGGTGCCCGAACTTAGGTGTTCAGTCGCCCGGGGCTGATTTGAACTGAAATATTCGGCTGCCCTAGTTGGTGAGTTTTCCCTTTTGAGGCATTTGGGCACCTGAAGAAGATGTGTACATTTATAGTTCGGTCGCCCAAGGGTTTGGTCAACTTTTTGACTTTCAAAGTTCAGGTACCCGAGGAGTTTTGTACTTCACAGGTTCGGTTGCCCGACCCCTCTTAGTTTGCTTAAATATATTCAATTTTAGCACAATTATTTCACTCTCACATTTTATGCAATGTGCGTGTGATTGTTGGAGCCTGGGTCTTGCTATGGTCAAGTGGAACTTACATTATATCTTATGTGCATGATGTGCAAGTGATAAGCATACATCCACATGCCTAAGTTACTATTACAGACCCTCATTATTACAGACTGATATGAATTACAATACAAATTACAAAACTTCACAGTCTTCTTGTTTCTTCAAGTGTCCTCCCTTGGGATAATAATTTAAACCTACACAAGCACTTGACAAACATCAAATATCAATATTTGTCATTATCAAAACCGAGTGCAACCTACAAGGTCAACATATGTCAACCTTCCGACTGGTCAAGGCTTCGGTCGCCCGAGGTTTTTTGAACAATGCGGGTTTGGTTGCGCAAAACCTCACAAATTTTTCCTATAAGTCCAGTTTTACTTCAATGAATTCCCCTGATAATATATGTAATATTGGGGACTATCTTATGTGTTTGTGTAGGGACCTAAGGTATTTTTAAGGTTTTTTTTAGCTTACTTGTCCCTATATGCATATGCCATGCAATTATTATTACATACGTTCGAATAAATGCTTATTACAGTCCCAAATGAATAAAAATAAGGTCTTCATTTTCCTTTGGGTCTCCGAGTGCCATAATATGATGTAGTCAATGTAAACCTACACATCAACTCGGCAAAAATTAAATACCAGAGTATTTGTCATTATCAAAACCGGGTATGACCTATAAGGTCAACATTCTTCCCCTTTTTGATTATGAAAAATACACCACGCAAAAGTGGGTACAACCTTGAAAGGCTCCCCCTAGCATTATGCATAATGTTAAAGATTTAATAGTGCAAACATTTTTCATTTCAAATACCCAATTTTGCCTCCTCTCCCCCTTTTGGCAACAATAAAAACGACTAGGATATACATAAAGTCATAGGCATTGAGTATGATTCATTTAAATACATGATAGATGTGGGAAAGTTTTTTGAAATTTCGACAGCATGCCGTTTGAAAATAGAATATTTTTCCAAAAAAAATTGTATAGAAATGACCTGATTTGAGTTTTAAATTAACAGTTTATCCACAACTACTTAACTCAAACAGTCTAATATGATCAAGGCATAAAACATAAATGTAAATATCAACATGCAAAAGATATGATAGTTATGCATTTCAAACCACAGACAGATTCATAAGATCTAAGCCAATGATATATTTAAAGTTATACCAATTATTAGACTTAAAATTGTTAGAAAGCTCCCCCTAAATTTGTGCAATCTATCAAATATCTATGAGGCATCTCTACTAGGCATTAGACCTAACTCATGTCTAATCTATATGAATCTATCTTCTGGAAGTGGTTTAGTGAAAATATCAGCCCATTGCTCATTTGTGCACACAAACATAAGTGTCGCATCCCCTTTGTGCACATGATCATGAAAAAAATAATGTCTAATCTCATTATGTTTCGTTCGTGAATGTGAGATTGGATTCTTCTAAATATTGATTGCACTAGTATTATCACATTTAATTAGAATTGTATCATAGTGTAATCCAAAATCCATAAGTTGTTGTTTCATATAAAGAGTTTGAGCATAACAACTTCCAACCACAATATATTCTACTTCGACTGTGGATAAGGCAACTGATTTCTATTTCTTGGAGAACCAAGAAACCAAAGATTGTCTTATGTAGTGACAAGTGTCGCTAGTACTCTTCTTATCAACCTTACTACCAGCAAAGTCAGCATCAGTATAACTAACAATCTCAAATGTAGTAAACTTAGGATATCGTAATCCTAACTCAACAATTCCCACTAGATACCTAAGGATTCGTTTAACTACTAATAGATGAGACTCCTTAGGAGTGGTCTAAAACCTAACACACATGCATACACTGAACAAGATATCAGGTCGACTTGCTGTGAGGTATAGAAGACTACTTATCATGCCACAATATAGTTTCACATCAACGGGGATTCTTTGCTCGTCTTTATCAAGTTTGATGGAAGAACTCATAAAAGTGCCAAGAATTTTACCGTCTTCCATATTGATGTTCTTGAGAAAATCCCTAACATATTTAGATTGACATATGAAAGTCCTATATTTAGATTTCTTAATTTGCAGCCCAAGGAAGAAACTAAATTCACCCATCATGTTTATTTTAAATTCACTTTTCATGCATTTGGAAAACTCATTACACAAATCATCATTAGTTGCTCCAAAAATAATATCATCTACATAAATTTGCATAAGAAGCATATCATCATTTTTAGATTTGATGAAAGGTGTAGTGTCAATTTTGCCACAGGTAAACCCATTTTCTAATAGAAAACAACTAAGCCTCTCATACCAAACTCTAGGAGCTTGTTTCAATTTGTACAAGGCTTTGGATAATCGGTATACGTGATCAAGATATTTATCATTTTCAAAACCGGGTGATTGTTCTACATACACTTCTTCATTAATACAGCCATTAAGAAATGCGCTTTTAACATCCATTTTATACAACTTAAAGTTCTTAAAAGCAACATACGCAAGAAACATACGAATGACTTCTATTCTAGCTACAAGAACATAGGTTCATCAAAATCTATTCCCTCTTCCTCATTATAACCCTACGCAACTAGTCTAGCCTTGTTCCTAGTTACTACCCCATTTTCATCTTTCTTATTTCTATATACCCATTTTGTTCAAATAATTGTTTGATCATTAGGTTTAGGAACTAGGGTCCACACTTTACTTCTTTCGAATTGATTAAGCCATTCTTGCTGGACATCACCTAAGACTCATCTTCTATGGCTTCCTTAATAGTTTTGGGTTCTTCTTGGGATAAGAAAGAAAAATGGCTAACTAGGTTTCTTAAAGAGGACCGGGTTGCTACACCACATGAAGGTTCACCTATGATTTGATCTAAAGGGTGGTTCCTAATGAATTTCCAATCCCTAGGCAGCTCTTGAACCTCACTCTCATTTTTATTATTTCCAGATGATTTATCATTTATTTCCGAATTTTCATTCACATTGTTTTCAATAGATAGCTTGTCTGAGTATTTTCTAACATCAATATCATCTTCATCAGCTTTCTTATAAAATGGATTGGATTCATCAAATACAACATGTATATATTCAATGACAGTTAAGGTTCTCTTGTTAAACACTTTATATGCTTTACTATTAAGTGAATAGCTTAGGAAAATACTTTCATCAAATTTAGAATCAAATTTCCCTAGATGTTCATTATCTCTAAGAACAAAACATTTACAACCAAAGACATGAAAATAATAAGGTCTATGGTCGTTCAGATTTCATAGGGTGTTCTATTGAGAGATGGCCTGATTAGAACCTTATTCATTATGTAACATGCAGTACTAATTGCTTCAACCAAAAAAATATTTAGGTAGCTTATGTCCATTTAACATTGTCCAACCCATTTCTTGTAATGACCTATTCTTTTTTTTCTACCATACCATTTTGTTGAGGAGTCCTAGGTGCAGAAAAGTTGTGTGATACGCCCTCTAGGTCACAATAATTTTCTATGCCATCATTTTTGAATTCGATGCCTCTATCACTTCTTATGTGAATTATCTTATAGCCTTTTTCATTTTGAATTCTCCTATATAGCTTAGTAAATTGTTCATATGATTCATCTTTATGTGAAAGAAACAACACCCATGTGAACCTAGAATAATCATCAACAATAACAAAGGTATATAATTTTCCACCTAGACTTTGCATTGAATTATGACCAAATAAATCTAAGTGTAGCATTTCAAGTTGTCTAATGGTAGATATGATTTTCCTTTTTTTAAAGCTTGATCTGGTTTGCTTACCTATTAGACATGCATCACAGATTTTATCTTTCACAAATTGTGTTTTAGGCAAGCCTTTTACTAAGTTCTTTCTTACTAGTTTTGACAACAACTCCATGCTAGCATGTCCTATGTGCCTATGCCATAACCAACTACCTTCATTTAATATAGAAAAATAAGTTACTTGTTGTGAAGCTAGATTATCAAAAGTAGTAGTATATACATTTTCATGGCGATCTACACTGAAAAGAATTTTATTATCTGATTTACTTTCAACTATGCATTTATCATTTTCAAATGATACCCTATAGCCTTTATCACATAATTGACTAATGCTCAACAAGTTATGCTTCAAGCCATCAACCAGTAAAACATAATCAATGACAAGAGAAGGTTACTTACCAACCTTACCTACGTGGATGATGCGCCCTTTAGCATTTATCTGAATGTCAAGTATCCTCTATCGTTGGGAGTGATGGATGCAAATTTGGCCTTATCGCTAGTCATGTTCCATGAGCACCCACTATCCAGGTACCACTTGTCCTTAAAGGACGATGATCTCTAACACACCTGCAAGAAAGATTAAGTAACTGATGGTGGTCCCCAAATTATGTTGGTTCCACAAGGGTTAGTCTCTGGATGACCTTTAATTCTCCACACCTTTCTCATTTTAACATGTTTATTTCTAAGTAGACAATCAAACTGAATATGACCAATTTGCTTGCATTTAAAACATATCAGTCGATACCGAGGATCTTTAGGTGGGATTTGGGATTTTGAATTTGGTGTAAAGTGTCCCAAATAAATATTAGATCGTCTCACATTTTCAACACCATTAAAACCAAGACCCTCTTTGTTTAGAGAGTTTCTTTGGGCCCCAAGGAGTTTTTTCAAAATTTCGTTGGCCCTTAGTAAATTTAAAAACAATTTTGGAGCTATCCTCCAATTTTCTCTCAAACTCAGCATTTTTCAAATCTTTTTTCTTTAAGAATCGAAGCATGAGAGTTCTTAGCAATTTCAAACAATTTTGACCAATTTTCACATTTCTTTTTCAAAGCATCATTATCCTTGGTCATTTTATTCAAAAGTTTAGACACACAAATATATTCATATTGTAATTTTCAAGAAAGTAGGCATGCTATCCGAATTACAATCATCATCAGAGGAATAATATGAAGATAAAGAACAGGGAGACAATAACTCATGACCATGTGCCATCAAGAACAGGTTAGCAACCCTTGAATCATTGCGGTCTGAACCTGAGTCACTGCTACTCAATTTATCCTATGAAGTGCCTTCTTTCATGGCTTTTTTATTTTTCCTAGACTCCTTCTTCAGCAAAGAACAATCAGGTTTGATGTGCCCAATCTTGTTGCAATTGTAGCACGTGGGAGTATTCGATTTTTCTTTTCTTCTACTAGACACTCCCGTCTTAGATACAAAATCCCTAGACTTTATGTATGGCCTACTGTTCTTCCTGAAGAACTTGCTGAATTTCCTAGTTAGCATGGCTATATCATCTCTAGAATTAGGTTCGCTGCACTCACTAGATGAATTAGTAGACATTTTTAGTGCAGTAACTTTTCTCAACCTATTGTGCCCATTTTGTCTCTCATTTATAGGCAAGTCATAGGTGATAAGTGAACCTATTAGTTTGTCTAGTGACATGGCCCTAAGGTCTCTACCCACAGATATGGCCATAGCCTTAGCTTCTTAAACACGAGGCAAGCCTCTAAGGACTTTCATAATCATCTCATATGTAGAATAGGTCTTTCCAAATGCATGCAATGAATTAATGATATGTGTGAATCTAGTGTACATACTCTGAATGGACTCACCAGTGTTCATCCTAAATGCTTTATACTCACTAGTTAACATATCAATCCAACTATCTTTCACATCTCTAGTACCCTCATATGTGACCTCTAACTTATCCTATATTTCTTTAGTAGAATAACATGTCATAACTCTATTAAATTCATTAACATCAAGACCACAATCAAGATTATTCAAGGCAGTGACATTCAAACTAACAGCTTTCATATCATCATCATTATATTCCTCTTCAGTCTTAAGAACTCTAGTTGTACCTTCAGTTTTCATATGAACATAATTTCCCTTAGAGACAACTCTCCACACCTTCCAATCAATATTTTGAAGGTAGATGTGCATTCTCTATTTCAAGAAAGTGTAATTAACACCACTGAAAACTGGAGGGTATATGCAAAATGGTCCCTCAAGGAAAGGGGTTACAGTGCTCTGAGCCATCTAGATTTTTTGCAAAATAACTATTAAGTCCAACCTACTAGGCTCTGATACCAATTGTTATATTTACTCTAATCATAAGAGAGGGGTGAATTGGTATTTTAAAAAATTTAAGCCCATAGGTCAATCCACTAAGAGCAATAGTACACAAGCCTAAGGTCAATCTAGTGCCTATAAGATAAATCAATATAAATATTCAGCAGAAATTAAACTGCACTAGTGATTTAACTAAGCATGCACGATAAAGGTGTAAACAAAGACAACACTAGAAATATTATCTAGGTTCGGCAGATTGCCTACGTCCTCGCTTTAGCTCACCAGTGCAAGGATTACACTATGAACTCACTTAACAGGTGGAGCGGCACCTAAATACAATTAGGTCAATTAGCAGAGGGCAGACCTCAACCTTTACAAACAATCCTTCCAAGTTGGATTACCGCCCCCTCAGACCATGCCTGGAATACAACAGATTTCACAATACAAGGTGCGTACAAATATAATGATTCTCAATCAAGCAGATATGTACTAGTAATAATCAGAATGCGCCAAATATGTAAGAATAGTAAGCTTAATGGTGTGAATGTGTGCTATCAAGACTCAGTATAATGTGTATTCTCAAATATCCACAAGAGTATTCAACAAGCCTATCTTTGAAACTCTGTATTAAAAATCTCAATATCAAGTTAGGGTTTCAAAGATGCAACAAGAATAATCAAACAATCTCAAAAAAGTTTTCTTAATATAATTAGCACAAGAGATGGTTGAATGTAAGCTTGTAAAAAAAATTTTGCCCACACAAAAAATTATAGGCTAAGGTATCTTGCAATATTGATGCAAAAACTCACAAGCCACAAAGTTCTCCACACACTGGATTTATTAAATTAAATCAGTGGAGAACTTTAGCTCAAACACTCAATCAACAAAATCAATGAACAAGAAATGCAATAAGAGTGTTTAAATAATATTGGACTGAGTATAGACACTCTAGGCACTCTCACAAAGCTTAGTTAATCAAGAAATTTGGAGTAAGAGAGTGTACGAAAGTAGTATGTAAAAAATAGGCTTGGGAAATTTGAGAGAATATTTTTCTTAATCACAATTTTAATCACCCCTAATTTTGACAAATGAAAGCATATATATAGAGAAGGGAAATTATGACCATTGGGCACTCAAATGGAATTCATGAGAAAAAGTATGTTTTTGAAGTTCGGGTGCCTATGAAAGAGGACAGTGAAAAGTAAGGTGTAGTCCCAAAAGGGGGGTGAATTGGATTATAAAATTTCTTTTAATTCCTTCTGAGAATTCTTAAACTTCTTTTATTTCTTTTACAAAATTCTTGACTCGTTTGTTTAACTTTTTAATCACAAAAGAACTTAGATTCTTTCATCCAATCAACAACAATATTGCCTAGCCAAACAAGTAATCAATCACTCAACCAAACCAATCAAGCACAATGCTTAAACCAAACAATCAAATTATTTGTAAAATACAAGTGAACTGCAACACTATTTGATTAATAGAAGATTCAGCACTCTTTGAAATATAAACACGAACCACTCAATATCAAACTTTAAATCATTCAATCACAATATAGCTTATGTTATCAGCTCTGGATATATATAATTGAATTAAGCCTTGTATGAATGGATTTGTCCCTTTAATATGATGTGTAATATAGAATTCAATCAACACAATATTCACACTCTTCCCAATACTTAGAACTCAACTAAACTCTCAATTAATTTATCTTTGGGCTATTAACTAAGTAACGTACTCCCATATGGTTTCCACAAGGTATGGCAAAACCAACGTACTCCCTTTTAGTTTCCGCAATCCAAATCAAAATTAGACTTCAAGTTTACTTTATTTCCATATTACATAGTATGTATGATTATCAATTAAACCATCCACACAATTTAAATATACTGAAAATAAAGAGTAAGAGAAAAAGAGAGTGAGATGGAGATTTTTACGAGGTTTGGCTTATACCTAGCCTACTTCCTCGCCTTTGGCAAACCACCAAAGGATTCACTAAACCTATTCCTATGATGGGCTGAACAAACCTTTACAGCACTCCTTGGTTAAGGCTAGAGCCCGTCTTCTCCAAACAATATCCCCTCATTCGATCACTCCTTAACTAGGCTAGAGCCCGCCTATCTAAACAATATCCCCTTACTTAGCCAACGATCCAAACAACCCTTGGAATCGTCAATCTACAAGATACAAATCAAATATTTGTGTACAAAGAATTTGCTCCTAAAAGAGATGATTAATACAACAATTCAGAACTATAATATACTTCGAAGTAAATAACAATATGAAAATTAACTTGAAGCTCAATGAAGTATGTCACCGATTAATTCTTTCAATTATTAAAGGATTTAGAATTTGTAGCACAATTCTGCTGGAAGAAGATCAGCAAAAACTTAGTTGAATTCGTGCAAGTTGAGAGCAAGAGAGAGCCTTGAGAAATTGAGAGCAATTGAGAGAGATTTTGAATTTTTGCTGAATTTGAATTCTTGGTGTGTTGATTCAATGATCTTTGAGGCTTATTTATTGACTTTAAAAGGTATGTAACTTCATACTCAAGTGACTTGGAGTATCCCCAAGTTTTCACAAAGTTTGACCCCCAAGCAAACCATTTAAAAAATGTTTCCGTTGAGATTTTTTTAATATTATGTTCATGGCAGTCGCCTGCCACAATCAAGCAGTTGCCTTCCGTGTTATTTTTAAAGGGGCAGTAGGGTGGCAATTGTCTGCCAAGACACAGCTAGTCGCCTAGCTTGACCACCCAGGCTGCTAACTTCGAGTATCCTTCAGTGTTTTAATCATAATGTTTTCTATATAACTCCAAATTTAATGATCTTAGTGTCAAATAGAAGCTAAGATAAAATCATACAACTTTTATGTTAAACGTTTTTTAAAATAATTAGTTTTGTATAGAGAAAAATGCACCTCAATATGGATGTAGAAAAAATGATAGCATTTAGAAAATCCGCTTTTTGGTGCTTTTCATTCCAAAAAAGATTTTAACCTTTTTGGAACAATTTTTGACCTTATAAAAATATTTTCAAAATATGTTCAAAGGTATCTAGGTTCAATAAATTTACCTAAGAGCTTCATGCATCCATATTGAAATTCTTTAAAGTACTTACATGAAATTTCCTATAAACTCTTTCAAATTTTCAATTGTTGAATTCCTTGAGGTCTTTATGCTTGCTTCATCTTTCTTTGAGATTTCATCAAGTTCTCTTTAATCCTCGTGCTCTCATGATCTTCAAGCTTTATCTTTAAATCCATTTTTGAATCCATGCTTTAAGCTTCATATAATCATCCTTTTTTGAAGTACAAGCTTTCATGAATTCTTCTAAACACTCGACCTTGCATTCATCATTGAATCCTGAAATAACATCACTTAACCAAATATGTTAAGTTCTACTTGTTTGTTAGCATCAAAATAAGATGTTAAGTCTTGTAAGTCCAACAATCTCCACCTTTTTTATGATGATAAATAAGAAGCAAAAATTGGAGTGAGCCTTTAAAATGACTCCCCTTTTTAATAAACATCATCTTAACAATATTTGCAAGATCAATATTAATTTCAAAAACTCTTTTGCAATCATGCTCATCACTTCATTCAAGTTTAAATTCATTAATCAATACCAAGTACTTCTCCTCCTTTTAATATATATTATGTTCATGCTCAGTTTTTGCAATACCATGCTCAATTTTTGCTCAACACTTCTCCCCTTTTTAACATCGATCAAAAAGGAAAAAAAAAATGATTAAGTTCAAGTAAAATCACATATTGAGCAAATCATCAAACATGCGTATCAAACATATGAACACACTCAATTTATTATTTTTCAATATAGCATATGTAGTGTGTTATAACATTCAAGTATATGAGTTGTAACTTCATTACTAACAACATTTTCCTTTAGACAATATTCAAGATTTCAATTTTTGATTTTATAATGCTGATTTAAAATTGAATTCATGATATCTATTTAAAATTCATGATACCAATTGAGAATTGATACCAATTGAAAATTTAATTCATGATACCAATTGAAAGTTCTCTGAATTGATTTATAGAGAAACAATCATAATATAAACAATATGACATAACACTCCCCCTGAATTCAATACATTCAGTTTTGTTATCAATTTTGCTTTCATCATCCTATATTTCAAAACATTGATTCACATTATGTATCAAATATCAATATTATGCTCATATTATCAATGTCATACCTTGCTCATAGATATAATTATTCTTGTCATGCTTAAAAAACCAATAAATTTTTTAGATTGTGATACCAAATGAGCTTTTTTTAAAAAAAAAAAAAAAATTATGATACCGATTAAAAGTTTTAAAATGTGATACCAAAAATATTCATGGATACCAAAGACTTTATAGATACCAAAGTCATTATCACATTATACACAACTTATGGATACCAATATAACCATTATATCTCTCATAGCTCATGGATATCAATATAAAAAGCAGTAAGTCTATCCATGTAATTCATCAATAGCATGCATGATCAAGAATTAATCTCATATCAAAATTCATGCTTATACTCAGTAATCTCATGCTCAAATTTTCAACATAGTGAGTCATAAATTTTCAATATAAGTCAAGCATATCATGTAGCATATCATATAGACATGTAAGCATATAGCATCTCATATAGTCATTCATTCTCAAACTTATCTTAAACTCTTCTTTAAATTTTTCTATTTTAACTAGTTTGTTTGTTGATTATGAATTAAGTTACTTTCTCAATTTTTAAAGGGACTGACTTAACCCATGGAGTTTTTCATTTATGAATTAGCCTATCATCTCGGTACCCATACTTTCTTGGGTCCGATTGGTTTCATAAAGGATGTTTCTTTAACTCTCCATATTTGTTTTGTTTTCACACATTTTCTCTTAAATGGACATTCAAACTTTATATGCTCCTTTTTCTTACATTGATAGCATATGGTGTTAGTGTAAGCATTAAGGGATGTGCTTGCGTTATCTTTGGAGGCCTTTGAGAAATAACCCATGTAAAGATTCATTTTCTTTTTATTTTCAATTCCATTAAATCCAATGTCTTCTTTGTTTAGAGATATTCTTTGGGAACCTACCATTTTTTAAAAGTTTTTTTTTTTTCCTTTTGTAAAGTTATAAATGATCTTTTCTTAATCTTTAATCTGATTTTCGAGATCATTTAATTTTATCTCTTTCTTGTTGTCAACCTTCTTTAGTGATTTTTCTAATTCTGGAGATCATTTTATTATCTTATCCTCTAATTTAGAAATATATATATATATATATATATATATATATATATTTTATATTCTATAAGGGATAGAGATCGAAGGTCTTCTATCATCTTTTCATTCTTGCTTTCTAATTCTTTGATTTTCAAGTCTTTTTCTTCTTCAGCAAGATTTTTGGATTCTAATTCATTTGTTATAACTTCATTTTTATTTTCTATTTTCTTGATTCTTGAATCCTTTTCTCTTTCAGCAGTTTAAGAGAATCTAATTCTTTCATGATACCTTCATTATTATTTTTCAATGAAGTATTTTGTTTAGTTACTTTAATTAACATCTTATGCACTTTGAATAAGTCATTTTGAAGTTCTTCATAAGATGACATGCTTTCATCATTGGATTCATCACTACAAGAATTATTTGATGATTTAGATGAGGAGCTTTCCTTGTTGTCCAAAGCCATAAAGCACGTATAAGAAACCTCTTGGTTACTTGATTCATTTTCTAAACTACTTGTACTCATCATGTCCCAAGGAGTGGCTTTTATGGCTTTTTTCTTTTTCTTCTTAGACTCTTTCTTAAGTAGAGGACATTCTAGTTTTAAATGTCCAGCTTTGTTGCAATTATAGCATGTAGGAGTTTTACTTTTAGATTTATTTTTCCTAATTTATTCTACTTCTTCATTTGATTCGGAGTCTTGGTATCTTCTTTTAAATTTTCTTCTCCTTCTTAGTATCCTTACTAGCTTTTTAGATATGAAGGCTTCTTCATCTTCATCCATTTCACTACTTGAGTTTTGGCTTTAAAAGCTATTGATTCTTAGGCTTTGTTTTTTCTACTCTTTTCATTCATTGTCATTTCATATGTGAGTAAATAACCTATAAGCTCATCTAAGGAAGTGGTTTTCAAATTTCTTCCTTCCATTATGGCAGTGACTTTTGGTTCCTATTTAAGTGGTAGCCCTCTAAGAATTTTCTTTATCATCTCATAAGTAGTGTAGGTTTTTCCTAGTGCATTTAAGGAATTGATTATGTGAGTGAACATAGTAAACATATTAGTTATGGATTCATCCTAAAGGCTTCATATTCACTTGTAAGCATATCGATCCTATGATCCCTAACATCAATAGTGCCTTCATATGTTACTTCTAATTTGTCTCATATCTCCTTAACTGATTTGCAAGCCATTATTCTATTAAATTCATTGGTATTTAAAGCATAATATAGAGCATTCATAGCACTAGAATTTACTTGCAGCATCAAATAGTCTAAGTATGTCATATCTATTTTCTCCTTAGGGACTTGTTTTCCATCAACTAACTTAAGGGGAATTTGGTCACCATCTATAACAACCTCCTAAGCATTCCAACTCATAGTTTGGAGATATATTTGCATTTTCTTTTTCCAGAAGGTATAGTTCAAACCACAAAAGATGGGTGGCCGGGTTGAAGATTGTCCCTCTCCAAAGGGATCTATGCCTAATTAAGGCATTCAGATCTTTTTATAGCTACTGATTAATATTTGCTATAACCCCTTTCTGATACAAATTCAAAAGTAAGGTGTAGTCCCAAGAGGGGGGTGAATTGGATTATAAAATTTCTTTTAATTCCTTCTGAGAATTCTTAAACTTCTTTTATTTCTTTTACTCAATTCTTGACTCATTTGTTTAACTTTTTAATCACAAAAGAACTTAGATTCTTTTATCTAATCAACAACACTATTGCCTAGCCAAACAAGTAATCAATCACTCAACCAAACCAATCAAGCACAATGCTTAAACCAAACAATCAAATTATTTGTCAAATACAAGTTAACTACAACATTGTTTGATTAATAGAAGATTCAACACTCTTTGAAATATAAACACGAACCACTCAATATCAAACTTTAAATCATTCAATCACAATATAACTTATGTTGTCAGCCCTGGATATATATAATTGAATTAAGCCTTGTATGAATGGATTTGTCTCTTTAATATGATGTGTAATATAGAATTCAATCAACACAATATTCACACTCTTCCCAATACTTAGAACTCAACTAAACTCTCAGTTAATTTATCTTTGGGCTGTTAACCAAGTAACGTACTCCCATATGGTTTCCGTAAGGTATGATATAACCAATGTACTTTCTTTCGGTTTCCACAACCCAAATCAAAATTAGACATCAAGTTTACTTGATTTCTATATTACATAGTATATATGATTATCAATTATATTATCCACGCAATTTAAATATACTGAAAATAAAGAGTAAGGGAATGAGAGAGTGAGATGAGGATTTTTACAAGGTTCAACTTATACCCAACCTACGTCCACGCCTTTGGTAACCACTAAAGGATTCACTAAACCTGTTCCTTTGACGGGCATAACAAACCTTTACAACACTCCTTGGTTAAGGCAAGAGTCTGCCTTCTCCAAACGATATATCCCCTCATTCAATCACTCCTTAACTAGGCTAGAGCCCGCCTCTCTAAGCAATAACCCCCTACTTGGCCAACGATCCAAACAACCCTTAGAATCGTCCATCTACAAGATACAAATCAAATATTTGTGTACAAAGAATTTGCTCCTAAAAGAGCTGATTAGTACAAAAATTCAGAACTATGATATACTTCAAAGTAAATAACAATATGGAAATTAACTTGAAGCTCAATGAAGTATATCATCGATTAATTTTTTCAATGATTGAAAGAATTAGAATTTGTAACACAACTCGGGTGGAAGAAGATCAGATTGAAAGAATTAGAAATTGTAGCACAATTTTGGTGGAAGAAGATCAGCAAAAACTTAGTTGAATTCATGCAAGTTGAGAGTAAGAGAGAGCCTTGAGAATTTGAGAGCAGTTGAGAGAGATTTTTAATTTTTGTTGAATTTGAATTCTTGGTGTTAATTCAATGATATTTGACACTTATTTATAGACTTTAAAAGGTAAGTAAATTGGTCCCCAAGTGACTTGGAGTATTCCCCAAGTTTTCACAAAGTTTGAGCCCCAAGCAAACCATTTAAAAATGTTTCCGTTGAGTTTTTTTTTTTTAAATTCTTTTTGGGGCAGTCGCTTGCCACAATCTGGAAGTTGCCTGCCATGTTATTTTAAAAGGGGTAGTAGGGTGGCAATTGCCTACCAGGACACAGCTAGTCACCTGACTTGACGACCTAGGCTGCTGTCAGGTTGCTGTCAACTTCGAGTACCCTTCAATGTTTCAATCATAACATTTTTTTTGTAACTCAAAATTTAATGATCTTGGTGTCAAATGAAATCTAAGATAAAATACTACAACTTTCATGTTGAACGCTTTTTAAAATAAATAGTTTTTGATAGATAAAAATGCACCTCAATGCGAATTAAGAAAAATTGATAGCATTTGGAAAATCCTCTTTTTGGTGTTTTTCATTCCAAAAATGATTTAAACCTTTTTGAAACAATTTTTGACCTTATAAAAATATTTTTCCCAGTATGTTCAAAGGTATCTAGGTTCAATAAATTTACCTAAGAGTTTCATACATCCATATTGAAATTCTTTGATATACTTACATGAAATTTCCTATAAACTCTTTCAAATTTTCAATTGTTGAATTCCTTGAGGTCTTTATGCTTGCTTCATCTTTCTTTGAGATTTCATCAAGTTCTCTTTAATCCTCATGCTCTCATTATCTTCAAGCTTGATCTTTAAATCCATTTTTGAATTCATGCTTTAAGCTTCATATAATCATCCTTTTTTGCAGTACAAGCTTTCATGAATTTTTCTGAACACTCGACCTTGCATTCATCATTGAATCCTGAAATAACATCACTTAACCAAATATGTTAAGTTCTATTTGTTTGTTAGCATCAAAATAAGATGTTAAGTCTTGTAAGGCCAACAAACAATTTGCTGAACCTAACCCATTTTCCAAAAGACTACAGTTCAGTCGCCCGGTATCAAGTTCGGTGGCTCAAACATTAACATTCGGTAGCTTGATGAGGATTTGAACATGATGTTCGTGCTACTGAGTTGGTGGGGAAAGTCACACTCAGTGGTTTGGTTGCCCGTGGACGCTATAGCCAAAATGGTTTGGTCGCCCGAAGGCATGTCAACCTGCCGACCGGTCAAGAATTCGATTGCCTGAGGTGGTTTTAACACTAGGTGTTTAGTTGCCGGAAATCTCAAAAATTTGCCCTATAAGTCCAGTTTTACTTCAATGAATTCCCCTGATAATACATGTAATATTGGAGACTACATGTAATATTGGAGACTATCTTATGTGTTTGTGTAGGGACCCAAGGTCTTTTTAAGGTCTTTTTGAGCTTGCTTATCCCTACATGCATGCCATGCAATGATTATTACAGACCTTTGAATAAAAGCTTATTACAGTCTCAAATGAATAAAAATTACAACACTTAAAAGCATATAGGGTCTTCATTTTCCTTTAGGTTTCCGAGTGCCATCATATGATATAATCAATGTAAACCTACACATCAACTCGGCAGACATTAAATACCGGAGTATTTGTCATTATCAAAGCCGAGTAAATAAGGAAGTCCTCTTTTGACCGAAAAAAATACCTTGAAATCCTCATTTTGCCCTCACTTGAGAGTGCTGTAATGTCTTCCCAAAGAAGTAATTTTATAGACCTTCAATTTAAGGGAAAGAAAACCTTTTTTGAATTTGAATTTCAAAATATCAAGTTCAAAAATAATTATCGATATTCACTAACCATCAACTGCCAATGTCGGAGGTTGACGTTAGCGTCAATTGAACGTGCAAATAAGTTAACATTTTGAATATTGGCCAGGGAGGTCGACCGCCTTTAGAGACTGGTCGACCACCTATGGTTAGTGCCAAAACAAAGACAATGAGGGAAGGCTAGTCGACCATCCTAAGTGGCTCGTTGACCATTGAATGTAAAAAAAATAATAACGCTTTCTTTTTATTTTATTTTAATTTTGATATCTTCTTTTAGCTTATATTTTATTTGGTCAAAACATGACTATTAACATTGTTTTTTAAGGAAAGTGAAAAAAATAAAATTAAAATATGTATTAATGAAAAAAAAATGATTTTACACATTGTTAATGTTTCATTTTTCTTAATTTTTAACCATGTTAGAATAATTTTCATTTTTAATAATATTGATATAGAGAGAAAATATAATAGGAAATGATTTTTTAAAATTTTTCTTTCTATTCGTTTTTTCAAACAAAAATCTTGATTAAAACCGATAGTTAGGATTACATAGAAAATGGGTCCTTTGATTACATTAGGCACTTCAAAAAGAAAAGAGAATAAAGTGGGTGGATGTATAGTTGGTCCATATATACAAATTTGGCTAGCTTTATTTATCAAATCCACGTTTTTAGGTCAAGCCAAACAATCGTTGTTGCCATCGTATCAATGCACCCCACAAGTAACCTTTAATCGTACGAGATTAGGCGCCACTAATTAATTTGCAGGTTTACAACCCTAAGCCACCTTAGCTACTCATTCCTTCCCATATCAAACCAATCACTGTTTCGCCCAAACCAAAAGTCTCCTCCTTATTTTAGGGTTCGCCTTTCGTACGCGGGAATCATTTTTCTCATTAACTATAAAATAATCAGTAGTAGGGCAGTTGGACGATCAATTCACAACGACCATTCTCAGTTTACTATTGAAAATCCTCATTAAAAAACCCATTACAAAGTAATTAAAATGGTGTTTGCAGTCTATAAATACTAATCCTAGGGTTACAAGGGCCTGCCATATATGACCTCTCTATCTCTCTCTCATATATATGCCGGTTTCTGGTTTTGGGTCAGTGAATCAATTGGAGAATTCCAGTGCTGTGCTTGAAGGGTTTGAAGAAGACGGTGCAGAGGGAGTTGGGTCTTGCCCAATCATGAGGAAGCGACAGGTCGTTGTGAGGAGAGATGAAGCTCCAAGCTCCACTGCTTCAGCTTTCACGGTGAGGACTGTGAAGTACGGTGAGTGCCAGAAGAACCACGCGGCGAGCGTTGGAGGTTACGCCGTCGACGGGTGCAGGGAGTTCATCGCGAGTGGGGAAGAGGGCACAGCCAATGAACTTGTTTGTGCCGCCTGCGGCTGCCACCGGAACTTCCACCGAAGGGAGGTGGAGACTGAGGTAGTGTGTGATTCTTCACCTTCCTCAAATGGGAGGTAGCTTGCTACAATATGAATCCATAATAAATTTAGCTCATGCAATGAATTGACTTCTGGCTTTCTTCTTCTTTTGAGTTTGAGATCTCTCAGTAGAAGTCTATTTTTTTTTCTCTTTTGGGTGCAATCTGATGATTTGTAGTAGTTTTCATGGTTTCGTGGTTTATCTGTGAACATGAGTAAACTCCCTCAGCTCTGTAAGATATACTGTGCTTTTGAAGGAGATACATATATATATATATATATATATACAAATATGTGAGTGCGTGTGCGCGATTGTTCTCTATTAGTTTGCCCATCTTCTACACTTTAATTAATCAAATTGCTTGGTTTAGCAAACACGAAATTAAATTAATCAGATAGCCTTGTCCTGATCATAAATTGGGTGTCGAAGAAAAATATATACAGTTAGCCTTGTCCTGATCATAAATTGGGTGTCGAAGAAAAATATATACAGTACCCTAATTTGTTTAATTTTTATTAAAGAAATATACATATATTCATCAATCCCTTTATTAAATAAATTTTCCTCTGCTTTTAATTTTGAAAAAAAAAAAAAAGGAAAATCAGTTCAAAACATTCTTCACTTCTATGACTGAGTTTTGGACAAAAAAAATCATGTAATGACAACTATTATGACTAAAACAATGTGCAAACCTCAAAAATATTATTCTTTTATTTGTTTACTAAGTCATCCGATCTCCTAAATCTTCTTTTCTCACAAGTTGAAGTGATCTTATAAATTATGCAGTGCACCAAATTAGTTTACCTTGTAGCTTTAAGTTCATGTTTTCATGTTTTAAGTTGTGCTGACTTCAGACAATGAAAATTCATCTTGTTTATGATAAACTATCTTATATATATATGTATCAGTGTTATTCACATGATCTTAATTTGGCAAAAGTATGTAATGTTGTTTACTGCCAAAATTAATTCATGCTATGCATAAGAAATTAGCAAGTCTAATCTATGGTTAGGTTACTTTTTGTATGTTATGAAGGCCACAGGCCCACATATCTAATCATGTTGGTTGTTATAATAGATTGTGAGGTTCCTTGATGATGCCCTTAAAAGGCTATGGAAGTTTGATTTAACTAGTTGATCTGATTTAATCTATTCTTGTGAGTTGGATGTAATTGATTTTTGGAGACATACTAAATAAATAATGCTAAAGAAAGTTCCAAGACTAAAAAAAACAAGCCACAATAATGGTATCTCCTTGTTCCCTATTCTTTGATCATAAAATCATAACTCTTGAATTGAGTATTAATTCTTATAATACCACAAAAGTATAGTAGAGAAAAATCAAATCCATAGCTAAAAGCTTGATATACATTGTTGACCTACAATCTAATAGTTTAAATTTTTAGGTAAAGTGATAATTTCACATGGTATCAGAGCTCCAGTTACCAAGGTTCTAGTATTGTCGCCTGCCTTAATTTTGTGGGGTTATTTACCATTTGTTTATCTATCCATGTGTTGTTCGGGCTGCACGTGTGGGGGAATGTTAAAGATTGATATATATATATACATTATTCGCTTACAACTTAATAACTTAAGCTTTTAGGTAAAATGGTAATCTAACACCCACTTTGAGTGCAAAATATCCCTATGCAGGGCTTCAAATAATCTAAAAGTTGCAGGCCTGTAACTCCTTAGAGTTTTGTTCATTTGTTATAAAGGATCAAATACAGTTTCTTCATCATGTAGACATTTTCCATGTGAGGTGCATGAGCAAAAGTGCACAAGTTAGGCATTGAGAATGAAGTATGAAAACCTTCATGACATGTATCTTAAATTGAATTAGGTAGATGTCAATTCCAAAATATCTCAAGAAGTTCATTCTTGAGAAACCATGCTGCAGCTTTCCATGTGAGTTAAAATTGATTTAAAAGAATCGGCTTCTCAAGATGCTGATGGGGATAGTATGTAAACGCATAAATAATTAACAGAAAGCATTCCAAGTATGTATGTGTTTTCTTGCACATATGTGCTAACAAGATTTTTTTTGCTAGCAGCTTCAATTTGTTCTTCCTTTTGTCAGTGCTTGTCATCGGTTTGAAATATCTTTTTATTTCTACCAAGTCATTTTAAGTGCATGCATCTGTGTGGACAATGCCCACCAGCTAGTAGATGTTGCATGTATCTGCTCCTTCCCAAAAGCATTAACATTACTGAAGTTTCACTAACTGAAACACCAGGTGGGTTGAACTATGAGCTCTGTCCGCGTTAATCTTTTGGCTGCATGCAGTTTTCATATATATTGTTGGGCACTAACTATTTGACTCAAAAACTTAAGCTTCTGAATCATGGATCTATGCAAGTTTATATGTCATTCTTCTACTTGTTTAATTTTTTTTTTTTTAATTTTTTTATCCTACATATTCTTCTTTCCACTCCCAGCTATATTATAAGATACCTTGCTAGGGCAGGTCTAAAATTGGGAAGGATTTTAATTTTGGGACATCAGAAAAAATTCATGATGCGTTTTTAAGGTGTTCAAATCACCAAAACAGTCCCTCCAAGTGCATATGAAAGCACACATACAACGCATTCTTTCTAAATTCCCAACCACGCGAAAGTTTTGTGCATTGAGTGTTACAAATTTTTTTCTCTTTTCCTAAACATTTATCTTTTGGTTCATTCGAGATAATTAATTAGCATCCCTTCCCGTACCTCCTCATATCCTTTCCAATTCCAAATTAGAGCTTAAGACCTTTAAAACAGAAGCTCGAGGTCCTATGAATGGGAATATCTTCCCTGTGGCATGGAACTTTCATACTAACTGAGACAATCAGTTATTATTGCCTGTGGCATGGAACTTTTATTATTGCCAATGTCCTTTGGGGCTTGACAAAGGCATGGTTCTCTGAGGGTTTCCAGGGAAAGGCCTGTTTGGGCCCAAAACCCTTTTGCGAGTCTTGAATTGGCTTTTCTGTTAAAGCCCTCGTATTGACTATGGGTTGCAAGCTCAGCCCTATGCATTTTTCCAAGACAGTAGGATGGGCCTTCACTCATCCCCATGTCACGTTTACATTAATTTTCGTGCAATATATATATGTTCTAAAGCTTTAGTTAATCAAAGGGAGTTTTAAGCAGAAGAAGGAAAAAAATTGAAATGCCTGAACGGACCTCAGCTTCAACTTCTTTATTTAGAGCCCCAGCAGTAATTAACTGTTTTATAATGCTAGCAAACCATATAGTATATACCAAACGCTCAGGGTGAAAGGAACGTGTGGAAGCAAAAGGAACCAAAGAGTGTTTTTTGATGGAAAAAGCCAACCAGATACTATTTTTTTCATAAAAGTTGTAAGAAACCATTTTTGGTAAATGCGACCCATGAAGGAATTCTGCTGCATTTTGTATTTCATATGATAATATTCAAATGTGGTTGAATCAATTTGCATGTTACTCAATTGACTGTTTGCCTCCTAACAAATTTTTAGAAGATTTTAATAATAAAGAACAAATGATTGAGCCAATTATTCTAAAAAGTTTGACCAAAATTTCATTTGTATGGAATCATGTTCTCATTTATACGAGAAAATATTAGGTACGTAGGGTGCATACACCAAATCGAATATGATTTAGCCATATGTAAAAAATTGCCTAATTTAATTAAAAATACATATAAATAGAAAAATCATATTAGATTTGGTGTATATCTAATCATTTATTCATAAATAACGTAAAAGTACGAAAACTATAATTATTTTTTGGACAAAAATAACATTACCTTCTTAAAAATGTAAAAGCATTCTTAAAATAATAAGTAAAATTGAAAAGCGAGAACAAACCTCAACATCAACTGTTTTATTTAGAACCTCAGCAGTAATTAATAGTTCTATAATGCAAGCAAACCATATAATATATACCTAACGTTCAAGGTGAACGGAATGTGTGGAAAGAAAGGAACCAAAGAGTGTTCTTTGATGGAAAATGCCAACGAGATACTATTTTTTTCATAAAAGTTGTAAGAAACCACTTTTGGTAAGTGCGATCCGTGAAGGAACTATGCTGCATTTTGTATTTCATATGATGATTTTCAAATGTGGTTGAATCAATTTGCATCTTACTCAATTGACTGTTTCCCTCATTAGAAGATAATCATTTCACCCATAAGACACTAACCACGATTAGGAATTAAAAGTCAAGGACTTATATATATATATATATATATATATATATATATATATATATGCATGTATGTATGTATATATTTACTGCATCTGAATTGATAGGGTGGGGTAGATCATCTCCATCCATGTCAGCTAGCAGCCAAGCTCCTCCAGAAAATATCTTCTTTACAATATATGGTTCTTCATAATATGAAGTCTATTTTTTCACGAGGATCACTATGGATCATTGACATACTCTTCTGGCTCCACTAAACACCATTCAGGATTTTTATTCATATATTTTTTTTCATTTAATTCATGTTAATTTTGCATTTTCCCCCCATTGAAGTGGATTTTCAAAACCAATTATCGGTTCCAAGTCTTCTATACTGGTAAAATCATTGCTTATATCCCTACACAAAACACAAGAAAAAATAGAAAAAATTCGACGATAGATGATAGTCAAAGGATAATCTGATGAGATGAGACTGAAATGCATTTTATTTTGTTAAAACTCAAAATAATTTGAAAAAACAATATAAGATGTTTTCATTTTATTGACAAGAATGAAGGATTTTGTTGATTTCATCTGACACAAGGTACTCATGTCTTTTATTAAATCCAACATTTTAGCCACACTTTTGTACGTATCATGTTGTTCTATTGCCAAAGTAGGCAATAAGTCAATCTTCCAACTTAGCATGTGCATATTTTCTTCATAACTTTGTTATTTTCCCTTCACTGTGATCCACCATGGTTAGGCAATGGATTACCATGTATATTAGTTTTTTCATCAAAAGACAATCATCCTACATCCCTCAAAGCTTGCACCTTGTAGTTAAAGGGCCAACATTTTTCAATTGTGTGGCCTATTGCCCCAATTGACAGTTCATCAACTGCAAGAATAATTTTGCATAGATCATTACCTTAGGCTGAATTTCCTACATAGTTTCATGTCTCCCAAGAGACATTCTACTGCCATTTGGCATTAATTCCTCGATAAGGGTGATCTTGTATTACTTGTATCTCCTCATCTTTCTTTCTAGTCCCTTGCCTAGAGTTGCTCATCCTTCCCATCTTAAATGCACCTTCAAATCATTCCCCTATTTTTACCAAATTTGCAAAATTTTGAGGAGTGTTTTTAATAATATAACCAAAATATGGATCTTTCAGAGTATTAATAAACAAGAAGATTGCCTCCTTATCCTCGACTAGAGGCTGCACCTGTGATGTTGTTTCTCTCCATCGATAGGCATACTCTTTGAATGTCTCACTTAAATTTTTCTCCATATTCTGAAAAGTTAATTTATCTTGAGCCATTTCAACCACATGTAGGTATTGTGTTATGAAGGCATGAGCTAGATCCTTCTAGGTATGAATCTTTGCTCGATTCATATACCATCTTATAGCTGCCACAGTCAAACTATCTTGGAAACAATGGATGAGTAGCTTATCATTATCTAAATGCTCAACCATTTTTTGACAATACATCCTTAAATGTGTTAATGGACACTTTGACCCATTAAATTTCTCGAAGTTTGGGACTTTGAATTTTGGAGGTAGAAATTAGGTGCCAAATATAAGTAAAATGCATTCACTAAACCAAACATGTTTGTTCTTTCCATGGCTCGCAAGCATTCCTCCTACACCTCATATCTTCGATTAATTTCCAAGTTAGGAGTTTGTCCATGTGTTACTTCTCTGGTTGTTCCCTTTTTTTTTTAGAATCGGGGATTATAATTGGCAGTGTTTGTGCATTCCCCATTGATGGGAACTATGAAACTAGTGACGTCGGAATGAATGGACATGTGCTTGAATCTGGACGAGATGATACATTCATTGGATGTGATAGTGGATGCTCACCGATAGATGTCAATCCTAGTGGAACTAAGCGTTCTTCCTCAACCACTGGCTTGAGAGTTTGTATAGATTTGCCCTTGTTTATGGGGATCAGCATCTCCATTAGCTCATTCATTTGTTCCTTAATTTCCAAATCGAACATCTTGGCTCACTTCCACATGGTTTTGCTCTAGACACCTAACGCGGTTTTCTAACTGCTCACCTATGATTGTGGCCTTTCATCTAGTGCTGTAAAGATGTAGAATTGACTTTTGTTGCTCAATATTGACCCCAAGATTTTATTATATTTCTTGCTCAACCACTCTAACACCTTATTTTTGCAGGAAACTTTAGATATAAGCAAGGACCCATTGGCTATGACTATGTATGCATGATTTTTCCTAAAATGCATGAAAGCAATGCAATCTAAAACAATCACTTTCCCAAAAATCTTGGAAAAACCTCATCACCCAATGAAAACTCCAAAATCAGCCTACCTCTTGATATACAAGCCTCACAATTTAAGAATTAAGGTCTCTTCCTCAACTTACGGACACTTTTATTTTCCTCTTTTGACTCATAAAAGTTGACCTTATATATTGGGCATTTAATTCAGTTCTTGCCATATATATCTTTCCTCTGCAAAGAATTCTTTCATGCAGCCCTACCTTTCCCTACTATCACACCATTTCTATTGAGGCAAGACTTGGCAATAAATCCCATCTAAAGAGTGGGAACTTCTTAAAGGAACAAGGGTTAAAGATTTGGGAGGATTAATTCACTTAATGCACCAACTCAACCAGATTGCCCCTTAATCACCTCAATTTCTTCAATTCAACTAATTTTCTGATGACTTTGATAGACTCCAACGTACTATTGATCCTCTATTATTCTTCATTGTGTACCGCTAGTAAGTTGTCCAGGGGTAATCTAGGACTTTTCAAAATTTTGACTATGTAATGTATATATCTAAAATGGATGCAAAATGTAGGAAACAACACAAAGGAACACAAAAATATGTATGACAAATGACTAGACTAAGTCATGTGAAGAAGGATGAAGCTTATGTCCCAATGCCTAGTGTATCTATTTCTTATAGGTTTTCACCAAGGGTATATCCTAAAAGAGGAAGCTAGAGTTAAATATATATATATATATATATATATGATTTAGGCTCTATTTCCTATCAACATACAATAGGTTCCCAACATTTCCCTTATACTCACTCAATAGGTTTTGACAAACTACAAACTGAGTAAAGTGCCTCGAAAGACCTTCTTTCATGAAAGCTAACGGTACAACACACCTATATATCCCTACAAGGTATAGCCCGGGTAGGAGGCTTGTGAAAATGTGTGTGCATGTTCCCCAAATCCCAACACATCATCAAACCCCTACACATGCTTATCCAATCATACATGACATGCATATAAGAGTTGTATATAAAGGAAAAATATTCACAAGTACGCAAAAATCATCCAAATTTACGAAAGAAAAGTATCATAGAGTAATCAAAAGAGCATTTAATTCATATTTGGGATAATTCTTAACTAATTAATGGTTTAACTCTCTAAGTACTCCAGCGGAGTCGCCAAGCTGTCACAATGTCCCAGAGAAGGGTTCGGAATGGTGAGATATAATAATATTAGAAGTTCAATGGAGTCACCATGCACTAACCTATTTTTTTACCTAGGTGTTGTTAGTTCTCCTAATTACTACTTGTTGATTGGTCTCTACACTAATCCTAAGTCAAGAAACCAGCAGTCTCAGTCTGCTTTCACTGAAGTTGGGATGAGAAGTTCAGTTATGTGAAGGGAAGATATCAGCACCCCCTGCACACTCATTCTACAAACTGTACTAAATTAATTATGACTTATCCCTAAATTGAATGTAATGATTTTATTATTAAGTCCTTTAAATATAAATTAAATAAATAATTAAAATAAAACTGAAAACTATAGTGCGATTTAGGAATGTCTAATAAGACATCCAAATGAGGGGTTCTTATTAAATAAACCCCCTTCAAAACTAATATCGGTGAGGTATGAAATACCTCTTTACCCTTTGTTAAACTATTGGGATGCACACACAAAAAAAAAAATCAAGTAAAATCATTAAATTTTAAGCAAAAGCATTCTTTAGAATATTCCCAAAATTTTCCAATTTGTTTCAAATTTCCAACATTTTTAAAATTTTTTTGGGATTTTAAAAGAAATTTTCTCATTTTTTGGTATAATTATTTTGCATTTTTTATTTATTTGAGTCAAAATAACTCAAATATTTTTTATTCATTTTTCTTGTTTTTTAAAATATTTTCTTAATTTTTTCTGACTCCTCATTACTTTTTCAATTTTCAAAACTCAAAAATCAATAAAAAAATCAAAGTAAAAAAGAAAATAAATAAAACTACACGTTTAGAAATCAGACTAGTTCAATCGATTTGAACTGAATTCAATCAGGTTGTGCTTGGTGGGCTACGTGTCGATCCACAATGATGACACGTGTTCACTTTATTTTTTTATATTTTTTTATTTTAAAAAATCACCATAGCAGGGTGACGTTAGCATGGCGTCACCTTCCATGTGTTAACTAATTTTTTTTTCTTTAATTTTTTCAAGATAGTTTTCCCCAAGTTTTATAAATAGCCAAACAATCAATAAATTTAAATTTTGGGCTTCATTTAATTTGGTTCAAATAACTGGGTTGGATAGCTTTTAGTTTAGGCTTTGGGCGTAGACTTGATTTGGGAATTGAGCTTTTAGGAAAAATCAATTGGCCTGGTCCCAATTATTTTGGGAGTCTGGACTTAAACTAATTAATTAGACTGGGGCAAACTAATTTGGTTGGGCCCATTTTATTATAGGATACTAGGCTAAGTATTGGGTCAACCGTTCAATAGTCCAAAATCCAACCTAAACTTGCATTTTTGTGTCAATGGGTTGATATAATCCAACGGGTCATGGGTTAAGGGTCAATGGGTTGGATTCAGTCCAAAGGGTTAGACCTTCGGTTAATGAGTCGAAATAACAAGTCAATTTTCAAGTTCAATGTGAGTCTTTCAATTCTTCATTGATTTTGGTTCACTGCAGTCCTCAAATCTTCAAGTTATGACTCACGAACTCCAACTGCCTCTACCTGAGCTTCTCTAAATTCTTCCCTTTCTTTCATAGTATCTCCAATTTCCAAGCTCTATAACTCACCCTCAATCATAACTCTCTGATTTTTTTACAATTGCCTACGCAATTTCTCTTTGTGATTGTGTCTTTGTGAATGTGTGAATGTCCCTCTCACAAAGCCTCTATTTATAAGCTTCGAATCATTGACTAACATTGAATTTGATTGATAAATCAACATTTAAACTTGATCAATAAAATTAAAAAAGGATCAATCAAATGAAAAATAGACCAATCAATATTTATTGCTAAGTTCCTAATGATTTATTCCTTTATGAGTGTCTTATCCCTCTTATAAAGCTTCTATTTATAGGCTTTGAAGCATTGATCATCATTGAATTTGATTGATAAATCAACATTTAAATTGAGTAATCAAATTTAAAGTGAATCAATCAAATTGAAAACATATCAATCAATCTTTATATTCTTGATTTCCTAACAGCATATTCTTTCATGGGTGTGCAGGTGTTAGCGTGGAGAATTCAAGAACTTGGACCCCCCCCCCCCACTTTCATTTTTTTCTTTCTATTTTTATTTTCATGTAAAGCTTATTTCCCTATATTTTTTCATCTTATGAAATCAAGTCTTGTTAAATTTTGTTATATGAGACTCGAACAATGTAGGGTGTCTACACCTTTATTTTTCCTTTATAAAACTAAAATAATGTGGCTAGCTCCATTTACCAAAACAAATAGATATTCTAGAGAACCAATGGTTTAGTTGTGTAAACTTCTTTGTATTTCAAATAGTCATTAAACATGTTGGCAACAAAACAAGCCACCTAAGCATGGTCTCATTAGCTTTGGTGGTTCTATTGGAGACTTATGAGAGTTGAGCTACCTCTTATGTGATTGTGTGCATTTGGTTGAGTTTCTTTGTATAGCAATATAATGGTGTGTATGTTGTTATAAAAGTGATAATATGCCATGTCTTGCATGCTTTTCCATGTCCATGCACCATATTTTTCATTGTGCTCCAATCCACAGACATTATACTACACTGTACAGGTCCTATACTTAGATTCTTATCCCTTTAGGATGTAAGAGATGGAAGAAGTAGTGAAACCTGAATGGAATGTTGTCCTCTATATATGCCTCCTAAAAATTACTTCATTCGGGTTGTTCTATTTAAAGACGATCTAAGAGCCTTTAGGTGTTGTGTTATGTGTAAAGACGAACCATGACTAGATAACTTCATTATATGCCTAAGCATAGATCCTTATCTAGTGTTTGAAGATGAAAAACATCTTAAGACATGTATCTGTAAACATTATCCTCAGAGGCATGTTAATATTTCTCTATGTGCTTTTCTTTGTACCCTTATAAAATTTTGTTACGTAAAAAGTACAACATTTCATTAATTAAATAGGCTTCTAAACCAAACTAATATGAAGAATAATTTGATTTGTTAAACTAGTTATGCTATTGAATTATACTCTCTTTGTTGTCCATGCATTCGCCTGGTGAAATATTTTTTTTTTCTCTTCATACACCTATTGATTCATGCAATCTTCAAAGAATTGTCAAAATTCCATGAAGAATGAAATTTTAGTCAGCTACTTGTGACCTAATCATTATCAGAGCTTGGTCATAAAGCATAGAGTTACCAAACTTGAGTTAGAGTGAAGCGAATATAGTTAGAATGGAATCTTCATTTGATTAAAGAATTGATGCGTCTGAAAATTATATACCAGATCTAGTTTAGTTCATAAGTTCAACCATTCGTTAAACCACTAGTTTCACAAGAACCCATTTTCATTAGCATAATTGGAGAAAGAGCAGAAATTGAATTAACTAAGTTTGAACCAACTAAGCTACTTAAATTAAAGGAGGAAATAGGTCAGTCAACTGGTGATAAAGATCGTATTGCCTATATTGAAGAACAATTTAAGTCAAATCAAGGCATATAAGATTGAGGCATTGGAGATTTTGAAGATTTATGCTTTTTTACTGATGTGGACATACCAAAGAAGTTCAAAGTTCTCCACATTAATAAGTATAATGGATAAGGTATCCTAATATCCATCTTCATATGTATGCTCATAAGATGGCTCTTTATGCTAAGAACCAGAGACTCCTAATGCATATATTTCATGAAAGCCTAACTAGTCTAGCTTTAAAGTTGTATACTTCATTTGACAAGATCCAAGTTAAAAAATTGTGAGACTTGCCCACCTTGTTTTTGAAACAATATTAGTTCAATGCTAACAAGACCAAATGAGTCTTTAGGACATAGAGAAGAAGAGGTCATAAACTTTTAAATATTATGCTCAGAGATGGAGGATAGCTATTGCACAAGTAATATCACCATTATTGCGCATAGAAATGATTAGTACTTTTGCGGGTGCATTAAAAGGGGTGTACTATGAGTATATCTCAAAAGGTTTATCCAACTTTCCAAAAAATGTAGCCATTAGATAAATAATTGAAGGTAGGCTAAAATCTGGAAAATTGAACGATTAAACTACTTTAAATTCAACTAAACACATTTTTAAGAAGATGTTTGTTAAAAAAAGTAAGAGAACAAAGGATAAGTGAATGCAGTCTCTGTAATTAAGGCACAGAATGAAGTTCCAACTCAAGCAATTTGCACCTATACTACCCAACCTATTATTGGTAGGCTTGCAAAGGCTTGGGTCCTTAACTACCAAAAATAATATTTATAAAACCTAACTAGTCCCAAGTTCAGTAGAAAGTGGGGGAAGCTGGGTGTCGATCCATAGGGACTTAAAGCATAGTTATCAAACCACTTCCAAATCAGTTTATTATAGCCTTGTGTAAAAGAAAAGTAAAAAGATAGTATTTTTCAAGGTGTGTTCTAAAAACTACTAGAAAGCAGATAAATCTAAATTAACCCTACGCCTACAAAGCAATGCTCAATCATGAATCTGACTTGAGATGTTGTGTGCATAATCTAAGTTCGGTCAGTTTACCGTATTAAGCGAATTGAGAATTGGCTTAACGATCCAATGAGCCATTTGATGGCATAGGGTAGCAAGGGTGCACCAAACGTCTGAAGCATGGTTGGGAGCTAGAGTATACTCTATCACAACGATCATGAGAACCTTTATAGGAGACTTTAGTCTCCTATGTGTACTTGACTGAAGGAGTAGAAGTGCTATCCTATCTCTCAGGGCACAATCACAATCAAAGTTGTAAAGGAAAGCAGTAAATGAAAGAGATTACATGAATGTAGGTAAAGATGAAAGTAGTAAAGAGAAAGCATGTAAAGATGACTTCTTTAATGTAGAACAAATCGTCTATCACTAACGATCACTTATACACAAAGAGAACCAGAGTAGGAATGTAAACACTAAAGCATGTAAATCTATTCTATAGTTGTTCTCAATGGCGTTTTAAGTCTGTCACTAACCCAAAATTGGCCAAAAAGAAAGCCTAAGTTCATTGTCGAAGCTGCTATATATACCGATTAGGTTACAAGGTTTGGAATTCAAAAATGGAAACTACAGTAAGTATCTCGTGACGCAGATCGTCGGTTTAGACTAGATCATATCCATCTTCTTCCTTGGTTATGCCCTAGTTGGAGCTCCTAGGAAAGCAGGGATTTTAATTTAGCACTTCTCGACATAGTTGCGCAATTAGGTCTTTTCAATCGAGTCAATGGTCGAGACTTGCAGGATCTTGAGCTTCTGGAAATCTCAGGAACTCAACTCTAGCACCCGTAGTGGTCTTTCTAGTCGAGCATTTAGTCGAGACTCTCGGTAGTTCTTTCTTCAGTCAGCTTCAGTCGCTGGACCTAGTCACCCGATAGGGTCACTTGGTCGATCACTTGGTTGACCCTTGTAGTATTTCTATCTTAGGCCTGAACGTCTGAGTCTGCACTTTGGTCGCCTCTCTTTGTAGCTAGTCGCTCCACATGGTCGAACATGATTTTCTTCCTTGAATGCACCGATGCTCTAGGGACTTGGCTAAACATCTAATTCGAGCTTTAAGTGTCTCAAATATTCCCTTTGCTTCTCGTAATGCCTAACTCCCTATTTTTAACCTATTTTCCCTAAAACACAAACAAACCTTGCATAGTTTCAAATTATGATAACAAATAGTTACATACAAAATAAATGAGGATAAACAAAGGTAAATGAGGGCCTAAAATAGTGCATTTTAGGGACTTATCACAACCCCCAACTTACACTTTGTTGTCCTTGAGCAAAGAAAAAACAAAGAAAACTAAGAAAATCCTATCTACCTCCTCTTTCATGGGAAACACGGTTGCATTTATCGTTTGCAACAAGGCTTTAAACCCCTATGTTGATCCTAGTGGATGAGTTGCAGTCTCGTGAGGGTTTCCAAAGCGATAATGACAAACACCAATTCCAATGAACATTAAGTAAGAGCACATGCAACACAACCATACCATTTTACATAAAGATATATCACCTAATTACATACAGGTTCTTCCATAGTTGACTTCACTATACACACAACTCCAAAATGAATCACTCATGCAAGTCTCAAAACAATTTAGTCATAAAGAAAAGCATAACTCACAGATAATCAACTAGCAAATGCAACTCAAAGTTAATATAGTCATGCAAATCCAAGTATCAATAGACAATATCACAAGGCATGTGTAAAGTGCATAATCTGCCACACTCAGGATATCCCTAAACACCTACAAAACGATCGTCTTGACTCAACCTCACTAGTATACCCTAAAAAACACTCAAGAAAATAGGTTCACTCTCATATGTGAGGAAGAATGCCATTATCAAGCATCCCACATATTTTAAGGAACAACGCTAAAATATGGAATGAACTAGTCTCGAAAGGAATTTAGCCTATTCATGAGGTGTTGGGTCCTTCACCCTAGTGTCTTCTCAACTACTCGCCATATCCAATCAAGACCACCCTAGATTGACTTATTCATCGACTAGGTGTGAATACAGAAAATGCTCATACGAGTAGAAGTGTGGTGTCATGTCTTTAGCTTGACCTTTTTACATTCATTTGGAGTACGTATACATTTCTCATTTCCTTTTTTGGCATTTCTATTTCTCTTTTCCTTTCTTCTGCTCATTGATTTCATTTTCTTCCATTCCATGGTCTTCTAGAACAATCATTCCACTCTTTTGTTGTATTTATACCACCAATGGGAATTGAGCTCGAACAGGAGTCCACAAAATAAGTTTGTCTTTAGGGGTGGCTCAATTTTCACATCATGAGTAAGCTACAAGACTTAGGTTTATACCTCCCCACTTGATGTCACCTCTAAGCTAGAAAGTGAAAAAACAAAGATTAGTAAACAAGGAATATCCAAAAAAAAAAAAAAGTTGAGTTTTATAACTCAGAGTTTGATGTCAACAACTGAAGAAATGAACAAACGACTCAATAATACCTCACAAGGTGTCATAGTTGCAACGGTTGTTCTCTTGGTGCTCTCAAAGAACCCTAAGTTCTACAAATCACATGGAATTGTGTTCTTAACCTCATGACGTGCCATGGGAATACCAGCCTTTACACAACCATATTAAAGAAAATGAATTATTAGTCTATTTCCAAGAGTTTCATAGCATATATTGACCATATTATGTAAGACCAAAACACACAAGTAACTCACAACTTCGTTAGTGAGCATAATAAAATCATATAAATGATAAACATATGCATGTAACATGTAAGTGATATAAAAGTATGTAAAGGGTATAACAGATGTTAACATGGCATGAAACAAATAAGGTAACTGAAAATTTTACAAAATTTGTCAATTTTGTGCATGGAATGTGCCATGCAGTGTTTTCTTACCCTCTACCCCCAACTTAAAAACTTCGGTGTCCTTACTGAAGTGCGCAAAATAAAGAAAAGAACTTGGGAATGGGAGTGGACACTACATGGTGCAGTGAATCTCAATTGGTGTACCTACATCAATCATTATCATATAGAATCTAGAAAAAACAAGATAGGCATAGATACACCACAGCACAAAAGACATATAAACCTGTTGGCTTAACGAGGTTTACGAATCTTATTTTAAGGATAACAAATCAAGGGAATTTAACATGTTTTGGTTAAAGTGATGATGTTTTGGGAATCAAGCATTAGAGTTCAAGATCAAGTGATCACAAGTGTTATGAAAGCTTACATTCCAAAGACAAGTGATCAAAAGAAAGCTCAAATGATCAAAAGACAAATCTTATGAAAGCTTAAAGAGTATTGAAGCTCAAGTTAAGATGGACTCAAAGAAAGTCATACTTGAAGACTTCGTGTTTAGAAAGTTTTTAAGTCTTAAGAAATTCTTATGTAAGTACTTCAATTAAAAGTCAAAATGGATGCTTTGAAGCTCGTTAGGATTAATTGTTGACTTGGAGACGAATTTTGAAAACCCGGAAAAACATTTTCAAAAGTCTCAAAAAAATTTGGCAAAAGTTTTGGAAACAAAATTAAAAGCATGAACTTTTAACTATCCAGGCAACTGACCCATTCTAGTCAGGCGACTAACATTTATGTTGAAGCAATTTTTGGAAGACGGAATAGACCTAATTGATTGACCCATGTGAGTCCAAGCGACTGACCCCTTTCTGACTTTAAATTTTTGCTGATTTTTAAAGTCCATTCAATTGACCCCGATAAGTCCAGTCGATTGAACTTCGTAATGACTAGTTTTAAACAACGAAAAAAAGTTTCCAAATTAGATTTCTTGGACCCCCAGTCTTTTTAAAAACTTGGAAAACACTCCAAGAAACTTGGAGAACATGAAATAGAAGCATTTTAACTCTATAAATACATGAAAAACCAAAAGATTTCATACACCAATAATTACAATCAGCAAATCAAAGCTATATTGCTCTCACTCTTCAAAAGCTCTCTTGCTCACACAATCTTGCTAAAGTATTACTAAGTTTCTGCTGATACAATCACATGGTTCTTGTGCTCTTACTGAGATTTTTCAATCTAAAGAAGAACCCGATGATTAATTTCTTGAGCTTTAAACTTATTCTTTACTAATATTTAAATTGAAGTATATTAGTTTGTGCTTTTGGTGCAATCCCAAGAGGGCGGGTGAATTGGAGATTTAAAAATTATTTCCTAAATTAACCAGTCTAACAATAGTAATACACAACCTAGGGTCTGTCTATGCAGTTATAAATCCAGTCATTCACAATAAAACGTACATGTAAGGAAAATAACTTTCGAAAATGTAAAATGCACACACGATATGTTATTGAGGTTCGGCCAAAGTGCCTACATCCCCGATTTGGCTTACCAGAAGAAGAATTTCACTATAAAGCTCATTTAAGGGGTGGAGCGGAACCTAATACCACCAGGTCAATTCACAGAGCTGACCTCAACCTATAACCGCACCGTACTATGATGGTGCACCTAGCTTTCCTAATCGGGTCTAAGCCAAACCGGGACAATTCAACAAGGCTCGTCACCCTCTTCAGGCCCACGCCTAGAATACAACAAATGTAATTTTTGCGTACACGACAATATGCTTCTCAACAAGTAGATATGCACCACAATATAGTCCAAATAAAATTGCAAGCACAGATGATAGTAAACATGCTCAATGTTTAATATTGCGGTAAACACTAAATCTAATTTAAATCTATAGTTAAGTTCTAGAGTGTATTCCCAAGCAAACTTTGAAACAAATAATCAAAGTAAATCAATCAGTACAAGTTTCAAAGTGTTTCAAAAATGATATTCAAAATATCTCATATAAGATTTCAAAAGAAATAGCTCAAGAGATATTTGAAAAGTTTTCTTGTAAAAATGTATTTGCACAATCAAAATACAAGCTTAGTGAGTCTTGCAATGGTGATGCAAAGACCTACTAGCTACAAGGTTTTCCAACACAAAGAGTATAGATTATATTGGGGAAAACCTTAGCTAAAACTCTCCAACAAAATCAAACAATCAATCTCAAGTAAGGAGAGTTTTAAGCAAGTGTAGCTACTCAAGATCACTCAATAACACTCTTAATAAACTTGGTTTTTCAAAGGAATCTCAATAGGAAGGTGTATTGTGTTTGCATGTAAAGAGTAGGCACTTAAAATTTCAAAGGATTTTCAAGATAATCTAAGTGCTAATCATTTTTTAATTTTGCAAATGAGCTTGTACATATAGGCATAGGAAAAATTATGACCATTGAAGACTCAATCAGTATTATTAAATTTGTTTTAAAAATGATTAGAAAAATTAACCCTATTTAACTCTATTTACCTCGATTAAAAAATGAGCCAACCCGAGAGTTTCGAGTGCCCGACCTAAATTTCTGCCGTCTGAATAGACACAACAAGAAAAGGGATTTTTGAGGTTTGTGTGCCTAAATTTTGGTCGGGTTTGCTGAAGCGAGGTGATTGTCCAAACAACCGCGATTCGGTCGCCCGCTCCTTAGTTCAATCTGCCGAACTCATGTGTTCGGTAGTCTAAGGCAAATTTGAAAATGAAGTTCGGGCTGCCGAGTTGGTGAAAAAGTACCTGACACAAGTTCGATCGACCATGGAAGATATGTTCATTTTAGTTTGGTTTGTTGAACTCTAGTAAAATTTTTGACCGGTCCACGATTCGATCGACCGAGGCAATTTTGACTTGCCAGATTTGGTTACTCGAATTCGTTTCGATTTTAACCTAAGGCCCTTTTCTTTGCTTCTAAAATTTCCTTGATAATATGAACACTATATTGGGGTTTTGTGCACTTAGTGTGGGAAGCTGTGGTCCATCTAAGGTCATTCTGAGCATATTTTTCCTATTATGCATGATGCAGATTATTACAGTCCATATTGTGATACAGTCCATAATTAATTACAATCCACAAATGAAGAATATAAAAAATACAATTACAAATGAGGAACAATATTCTTCAATCTTTGGTTTCATCACCATATGCCATCATGATATAGTATTCTGTTCAATTTCACGCATAAAGTGAACCTGCATGCAAGTTTAGGACAAATATCAGTGCCTTAGGTTGTGGGTTAGGCTCACCATGAATTTCTAGGCCAAGATAGTTAATATAATCTATTTTTTGGTAAACAGATCACCTAAGGCATCACAGAATGGGAAAGTTGTTGAGGAGGTATGGACCTATGAAAAGGTAGACTACTCTAGTACTAGAGTATTTGGGTGTCTGACCTATGCACACATCCCTAGTGAGGAGAGATCTAAGCTTGAGGCAAATTCTAGATGGTGCATCTTTCTAAGATATCAAAAAGTCATGAAAGGGTTCAAGATGTGGGATCCAGAGGCAAACAAGGTGGTGATCAGTAAGGACGTAGTTTTCGATGAGAAATCTATATTGAGGCATAGTCAGGATGAAATAGAGAAATATATGCTAGAAATCGCAGTAGTAATGAGCATGCGATGTAGGTGGAGTTAGAGACTCAGAGCAGACATATAGAGAGTTTGAAATTAGGATAACTTCCCAAGAGGGGGGGGGTGAATTGGATTTTTAAAATTATATTCTTTTTAATACTTTATTTTATATCAACAATCACAACAAGTAAACACAAACTCAAGTCAACCACAACCAATCAACAAAAATAATCAATATCTTAATCTTTGTATCAATAGCCCTATATCAAAGTGTAAAGCGCACTGAATTTATATAAGCCCCATATTATTCCACACTCACACTTCTTCTTTGTGTTTAGTTTTAAACAAACTTTCATATTAATAAGTTTAGGATGATCAATCAAGGTAGTCCCTTTCGGTTTCAACAATCAATGCTGATCAAGCCAAAACGAATTATCTTCTGGTCTATTTAACAACCATACACTCAGAATTTAACAATTTAAAGCATACACGCAGGTTGTAAGTATTACTGAAAAATAAAGAGTAAGGAAGAAGAGAGAGACACAAGGTTTTACGAGATTCAGCTTATACCTAGCCTACGTCCTCGCCTTTGGCAAACTGCCAAAGTATTCACTAGCTCAGTTTCATTGACGAGTGGAACAATACCAATTACAATCACTCCTTCCTTTAGGCTAGAGCCCGCCTCTCCAAATAATATTCCCTTGTTCGGTCCAACGATTTTACAACCTTGAATTGTGTATAAACAAGAACAAAGATAGAGAAAATTTTGTGAACAAAAGACACTCTCATAGCAGAGTAGGTTAGTACAACATTCAGCACAAGAATACTTCAAAGTAAATCAAATATAAAAGGATTGAAGCTCATTACTGAATTTAGATCACCAAATATCTTCCAAGAATTGAATGATTCATACTTTGAAGGCTCTACTTCGGAATTTGTATCAGCAGTAACTCAGTACTTGAAGTAGGATGAACACAAGAGAATTTGAGGGCTTTTTAGAATACTTTGATTGCAGGAAATTTCTTGGTGTAAAAATATTTGAAGCTTGGGGCAATTTATAGAAGTTTAAAAGTAATTCCTTCCCCCCCCCCCCCCCCAAAGTTTACTTGGAGTAATCCCCAAGGTTTTCAAAAGAGTAGTGCCCAAGAAATCCATTTAAAAAATTTTCCCGTTGGAGTATTTTAAACAAACGTTCGAGTGCAAGTCGCCTGCCATGAAAGAATTTTAAAACACAAAACACTGGCAGTCGCCTACCATAACCCAGGCAGTTGCCTGGCATGACCACCCAGGCGCCTGGCTATGCTCAGGCAGTTTCCTGGCACCCTACTACCTCTTTGAAAATTCTTCGTTTAATTTGGGTAGTTGCCTGCCACATGGAGCTAGTCGCCTTGCCCTTTTTAAAAAGAAAATTTCTTCTTTAAACCCTTCTTTTCTTTGATTTGAAAAACATACTTTAGGGTTTTTCTAAAAATACATTTCTAAGTTTCTTTTGACTTATGAAAGCTTCAATTCAATTTATATTTGTAGTTTACTTGAAGTACTTACATACAATCGTCCTTAAAACTCAATTCCTTTGATCTTCAAGTAAGTGCTTCTTTTTCTATCATCTTTGAGCTTCTGATCATCTTTCTTTCTTGATCTTTTTGAATAGTATTTTCTCCATAAACTTTATTATGCTTTTGAGCTTTGTACTCTCTCTAAGCTTTGTCAATATCTTTAAGTTTTGCCTTCTTCCTGAAAAACTTTCACTTGAAATAAACCATATTAAACATATCATGATTTGTTATCATCAAAATAAGAATTGTTAGCCTTGTTAGGCCAACAATCTCCCCGTTTTTGACGATGTCAAATCAAGTGCAAAAAAATATAGGAAATAATGCTCATGGCTCCCCCTTTCAACAAGCATGATATACCAAATATATTTATACAAACCATGTCACTTGCAAAATGAATTCATACCCATATATATTCATATTCTTACAAGCAATGAATTCATACAAGGTATTCCATACATATTCTTATTCTTACACGCCCATAGCATTTTTCATTTTTGCACCACTTCCTTCTCTCAAACACTCTCCCCTTTTGGACATCAATCAAAAAGGAAAAGAGAGCAATACAAAAACAACATAGTGAAGCGTTGTAGAACATAGTACTTGTAGATCTTACAAACACAAAAGAAATACTAATACATAGACAAAAGTGTTAAATAACACAGATGAAATACATCAATCAGAGGCTTCCATAGACCCACTTTCATCTTCCTCTTCTTCTTGTCCACCAGATTTTTCAGCAGATTTATCATCACTCGATGGAGCAGAGCTAATATCCATATGAGTTTTGCCCTTGGAAGAACTAGCCAAATGTTTCTCAATCTTGGCAACATGCTGAACAAGACTGGAACAATGAGTTTCCATAGTGGAAACCTTCTCCCAAAGTGAGCAAATCCATATTGCATTCCATCACTAAAGGTCATATAGTGATTGGAACGAACCAAGAAGGAGTTTCTGGGTCAAGTTGTACTGAAGGGGCTGGCTTGGAAGTTTGAGGAGGTGGTGTAGATGAGATGTGACGATGTCCCTTGTGAAACTACCCTTGAAGAGTTTGCTTATATCCCATACGCTTAAGAATATTATCAGAAAAGATATCATAATTGGTTTTGCTAGTGAAGTTAAATGATGGTGTGAGAACATTAAAATGGGCAAATACCATATTTAACATCCCAGCGTATGGTAGAATGACACGAGGGGCATCAACTTTCATAATGATCCATTGGAGAAGTAAACTTGGAAGATCCAACTTTTTTCCTTTGAGAATACACCACATAACAAAACAATCTAAGAATGAAATATGATCATGAGAACCGGAACGTGGTAGGATATTATATGTACTAAGTTTGTGCATGATTAAAGCTTGGAGATTAAGTTGTTTGTAAAGAGGTCCCAAATGTTTCTCAATCTTGGCGACATGCTGAACAAGACTAGAACAATGAGTTTTCACAGTGGAAACCTTCTCTCGAAGTGTACCAAGTCCAGATTGCATTCCATCACTAAAGGTCATATAGTGATTGTAAAATGGAACGAACCAAGAAAGAGTTTCTGGGTCAAGCTGTACTGAAGGGGCTGGGCTGGAATGTTGAGGAGGTGGGGTAGATCAGATGTGATGATGTCCCTTGTGAAACCACCCTTGAGGAGTTTGCTTATATCCTATACGCTTAAGAATAGTATCAGAAAAGATATCGTAATGGGCTTTGCTAGTGAAGTTAAATGATGGCGTGAGAACATTGAAATGGTAAAATACCATATTTAACATCCCAGCATATGGTAGAATGACACAAGGGGCATCAACTTTCATAATGATCCATTGGAGAAGTAAACTTGGAAGATCCAGCTTTTTTCCTTTGAGAATACACCACATAACAAAACAATCTAAGAAGGAAATATGATCATGAGAACCAGAACGTGGTAGGATATTATATGTAATAAGTTTGTGCAAGATTAAAGCTTGGAGATTGAGCTGTTTGTAAAGAGGTGGATGCCCAAAAGAGATAGGCGTATCAGTTATGACTAGAGGTAAAAATTCCTCTAGAGTAAATCCTTGGGTCATTATCCATTGTTTCTCAGCAATGTAAACCTCAAAATCTCCTGGCTTGACTCGAAGAATTTTTTCCAAAGATATGGGAGTAAGATGAATATCTTGCCCTAGAAGATTTGTTTTGATCCCATTTTCAAATTTCTCCATGTTAGCATAGAAAATCCGAACCAAGTTTGGATAGTACCCTTTTTCTTGATACGTAATAAACCGTTCCCACCCAATTTCCTTAAAAAGATCCATGATTTTAGGAAAATCAGAATTGAAGAATGTAACATCAAGTATTTTACCTAGGATGTGTTCGGCTGAAGTGATTTGATTCCTATAGAGATTCTTAGCATGAGAAGTTACTAACCACTTCTCTACTTCAACATTGTTGATCCTTGTAGAGGAAGAGGAACCCTTGTGATCAACCAATTTGATCTGTGGCATGTTTGTTTTGAAGAGGAAGGCTGATAAACCTTAGGTTTTTATGCGATTTGATGTGGAGGGTAGATTTGATTCACAATTTCATGCCGATTTGGAAGAGGAATTTGTCTTGAAAAGAGTATGAATGAGGATTTTCAGAGAGAGAGGAGAAGTGGTAGGCGCCTGATGGAAGTTAAAAAGACATAAAATAGGGTTTTAAACCCTACCCATCGCGAGGCAATTGCTTGCTAGGATTAAGGCACGCGCACAACAAACAAAAAATTGAAATTCAGTAGCCTGGCAATCGCTTGCCAAGCAGAGAGCTTGTTTAGTTTGCCCCTTGTATATGCATCATTCTTAATTCTCTTCTAGTGAATATGAATTACTCTTTAGAGAGTGGTTTTGTGAATACATCTGCTAATTGGTCATTTATATTTACAAATTCTAGCATTATGTCTTCGTTTTACACGTGATCACTCAAGAAATGATGTCTTGTGTCAATATATTTTGTTCTTGACTGAGATACCGGATTTTTTGAAATATTTATGGCACTTGTGTTGTCACATTTTATTGGAATAGTTTGATATTGAATTTTGAAATCTTTTAGTTGTTGTTTCATATACAATGTTTGGGCACAACAACTCCCTGCTGCTATGTATTCTGCATTTGCTGTGGATAATGCCACAGAGTTTTTTTTCTTTGAAGACCAGGAGACTAAAGGGTGTCCTAGAAAATGACAAGTTCCACTAGTGCTTTTTCTATCTATCTTGCATCCAGCAAAGTTTACATCGGAATAGCTTATGATTTCAAATTCAGTTCCCTTTGGATACCATAAGCCTAGTTCAAGTGTGCCTAGTAGATATCTAAGGATTCTTTTAACTGCTCTTTGGTGTGATTCCTTAGTTGAGGTGCTCATGGGAGTTCATATAGGTTTACTTTCTTCCATATCAAACTTCTTTAACATGTCTTTAATATATTTAGTTTGATTTATTAAAGTTCCATTTTTTGTTTGTTTGATTTGTAACCCTAGGAAGTAATTTAACTCTCCCATCATGCTCATCTCAAACTCTTTTTGCATAGACTTAGGTGATTCATTACACGATTCCTCATGAGTTGCTCCAAAAAATAATATCATCGACATAAATTTGTACTATAAGCATGTCTTTGCTTTTAGTTTTTATAAACAAAGTGTTATCTATCTTTCCTCTTAAAAAATTGTTTTGAATTAGGAACTTGCTTAGTCTTTCATACCAAGCTCTAGGAGCTTGTTTCACTACATATAAAGCTTTTGTTAACTTAAATACATGATCTATATTTTTTGAATTTTCAAAACTTGGAGGTTGTTTGACATATACTTCTTCATTTATATAGCCATTTAAGAAAGCACTTTTTATGTCCATTTGGTATAATTTGAAATCCTTATAGGCTGCATAAGCTAAGAGCATCCTAATTGCTTCCACTCTTGCTACAAGAGCAAAGGTTTCATTGTAATCAATACCTTCTTCTTGATTATAACCTTGTGCTACTAGTCTAACTTTATTTCTTATAATTATCCCATTTTTATCCTTTTTATTTCTAAACACTCATTTAGTTCCTATAGTTGATTTGTCATTAGGTTTAGGTATAAGTTCCCATACTTGACTTCTTTCAAATTGATTTAGTTCCTCTTGCGTAGCAATAATCCAAGAATCATCTTTTAAGGCTTCTTCAATATTCTTGGGTTCATCTTGAGATAAAAAGGCATAATGGTTGCAAATATTTTTCAATGAGGCTCGAGTGGTTATTCCTTTTGAAGTTTCTCCAACAATTTGTTCTTTTGGATGACATTTAGCATATCTCCATTCTTTAGGTAATTCTAGATTTTCTACAATGTTTTCATTTTAAGTTTCATTATTATTTTCTTCTTTTATTTCAAGATCTTCTTCTTTTTGTGGAATATCTTCTTTTTCATCAATCTTAATTTTATTTTTATAATTGTTTGATTCATCAAATGTTATGTGTATTGATTCAATGATAGTAAGAGTTCTTCTATTATAAACCCTATAGGCTTTGCTATTTGTAGAGTAGCCTAAAAAGATACCTTCATCAGATTATGCATCAAACTTTCCTAAATCATCTTTAATGTTAAGGATAAAACATTTGCATCCAAATACATGAAAGTAGGAGATATTAGGTTTTCTATCTTTCCATAGTTCATACGGTGTTTTGTCTTTACTTGATCTTTGACTCACTCGAAAAATGAGCAGCTTGGAAGCTATCCCAAGTATAGGAGTTACGTCGTGTAATATTAAGCCCAAAGGCTAGATCGTCTCCTCAGGGAATGCGTTTTAATCTCAGATTTTACGTTCTCCCAATCAAAATTAAATTGCACTGAACTTAGTTTAGATTCGGGGTTTTTCAAGATTGTTCAATTTCACTTTTGATGAATTAAATGACACATAATTTAAAACCCTAAACTAACATGCACTAAATAAAAGAAAACAAGAATAGAAGTCCTAGTTTACTTAAAGAAACATTGGGACATGCACTAATTAAAAATGGAAACTACAAATAAGGAATTAAAACCCGCAGGAAATGAAACTTAATCAAACACACACACACTAACAATCAAACCTTTAATATGGATCAATAATTCAAACCGAGAACTCGAACAAAAATGCAAACACATCAAAAATCTAAACTTTGAATGATACGGAAAAATAAACATAAGAACTTTAACAAAACTAAAAAATACGAACTTTGACGAAACTGACCCTAACTAAACCGAACGATAAATAAATAAAAGAAACTAAATTAAATTTTTCAAATCTAATGGTAACATTAATTAAGAGAAACATAAAGAAAATAAAAATTCAACTTCACTAAAACAAATTAAAATTAATTATTACTCATTCAAACAAATTTTTCAAAAACTCTAATAGATAACTAAATCAAGGAAAAGAAATATTCAATTGCAATTTTAAAAATAAAAGAAAGAAAAGCAAATAAGAGAGAGAGAGAGAGAGAGAGAAATTTTCAAGGGATGATGGTTGCTCTCGGGTGTTCTCAGCAGAGGCCACGACTACTGGTTTGCTGTCTTGTGATGGCCCTCGGCTGGTGGTTGTTCTGGTGCTCTTGGAGAAGCTGTGCAGCAGGATTGCAGAGGAAGGCCGCTGTGTGGAGCTGCTGTGATGGAGCTGGTATGGCTGCTGTGTGGAGGTTGCAAAGGAGCTCTGTTGCTGTGTTTGCTGCCTGCTGAACGTGCAGAGATGCAGCAGTGCTGTGGAGTGGCTGTGCTTGTGTCCGCAAGTGTTGCTGGTGTGATGGCCGAAGGGAGTTGCAGAGGGAAAATGGAGAATATAAAATACAGAGAGCTGTAAGGGAGAAAGAAAAAACAGGGGAAGAGAATGAGAGTTTGAGGGAGAGAAAGTAAAGGGAAGAGAAGAGAGCAAAAAAACAAAGCAAACTAAACTAAAGAAGAAGAAGAAGAAGAAGAAGAAGAGGAAGAGGAAGAGGAAGAGGAGAGGAGAGAAGAACCCCCACGGGGCTGCCTCTGAACAGGGGATAAGAGAATGGAATTTATAGGGGGGAAAGCCCTAGACCCGGATCCATGAAGCCACGAACTGACCCGTTTGGAAAGGGTTGACCCGGCTACTTGATTTTTTTCATTTTTTTTTCATTCTCTTTTCATCAAAAATATATCTCTTCTGGAGCCCATATCTCACAAAACTCAAAAGACTAAAGTTGTAGATTATCCTTTCTCTTTCTCTAGAAATTTGAATCATCTCGATCGGAGCTCGGACAGAAAAGTTATGCACGAAATATGAACAGGTGTCAGTTTTGGTTCTCGGGAATTTTCCTGCGACAAAAAATTACCAAAACTTCATAAATAGTGCAGTCAAGTTCAAGAATGATAATTTTGGCACTTTATTAAAATATTGGACAATTTTGGACATTTAATTAAAAATATAAACCGTAAAGCTCGGGTTAAACGTCCAATTACGCAGTTTCGGCACGTAATCAATCTTATAGACACCCTATTTACAATATAACATGCTGTATTTACAGCTTCAACCCAAAAGTATTTAAGTAGAATATTTTTTTTATCATTGTTCTTGCCATTTCTTGTATGGTTCTATTTTTTCTTTCTACAACACCATTTTCTTGTGGAGTTCTAGGTGCTGAGAAATTATGATTTATTCCATATTCATTACATAATTTATCAACCTCTTTGTTTCTAAACTCCCTACCTCGATCACTTCTAAAAATTGTTACATTTTAGCCCTCCCCAAAAGGAGCTACTCCTATGTTTTCCATTTAGATCTTTTTATAGCTTCTTGTTCGGAATTTTCTATAACTAGGCTCTGATACCAATTGAAATTAGGATAGCTTCCCAAGAGGGGGGGCGGTGAATTGGATTTTTAAAATTATATTCTTTTTAATAATTTGTTTTATATCAACAATCACAAGAAGTAAACACAAACTCAAGTCAACCACAACCAATCAAAAAAAGTAATCAATATCTTAATCTTTATATCAATAGCCTTGTATCAAAGTGTAAAGCACATTGAATTTATATAAGCCCTGTGTTATTCCACACTCACACTTCTTCTTTTTGTTTAGTTTTTAAACAAACTTTCAGATTAATAAGTTTAGGATGATCAACTAACGTAGTTCCATTCGGTTTCCGCAATCAATGCTGATCAAGCCAAAACGAATTATCTTCCGGTCTATTTAACAACCATACACTCAAAATTTAACAATTTAAAGTATACATTCAGGTTGTAAGTATTGCTGAAAAATAAAGAGTAAGGAAGAATAGAGAGATACAAGGTTTTATGAGGTTCGGCTTATACCCAGCCTACGTCCTCGCCTTTGGCAAACCACCAAAGGATTCACTAGTTCAGTTCCGTTAACGGGTGGAACAATACCGATTACAATCACTCCTTCCTTTAGGTTAGAGCCCGCCTCTCCAAATGATATTCCCTCAGTTCAGTCAAACGATTCTACAACCTTGAATTGTATATAAACAAGAACAAAGATAGAGAAAAGTTTGTGTACAAAAGACACTCTCACAGCAGAGTAGGTTAATACAACATTCAGCACAAAAATACTTCACAGTAAATCAAATATAAAAGGATTGAAGCTCAATACTGAATTTAGATCGCCAAATATCTTCCAAGTATTGAATGATTCGAACTTTGAAGGCTCTACTTTGGAATTTGTATCAGTAATAACTCAGTAGTTGAAGTGGAATGAACACAAGAGAGTTTGAGAGCTTTTTAGAGTACTTTGATTGCTGGAAATTTCTTGGTGTGAAAATCTTTGAAGTTTGGGGCTATTTATAGAAGTTTAAAAATAATTCCTTCCCCCCCCCCCCCCAAGTTTACTTAGTCTAAAACCCAAGTTTTTCAAAAGATTAGTGCCCAAGAAATCCGTTTAAAAATTCTTCCCGTCAGAATATTTTACACAAACGTTCAAGTGGAAGTCGCCTGCCATGACCTGGCAGTCGCCTGCCATAGAAGAATTTTAAAACACTGAACATTGGGAGTCGCCTGCCAGAACCCAAGTAGTCACCTGGCATGACCTCCCAGGTGCCTGGCTATGCTCAGGCAGTCGCTTGGCTTTTTTATAAAAAAAAAAAAAAAATTCTTCTTTAAACCCTTCTTTTCTTTGATTTGAAAAAAAAAAAACTTTAGGATTTTTCTAAAAATACATTTCTAATTTTCTTTTGACTTATAAGAGCATCAATTCAGTTTATATTTGTAGTTCACTTGAAGTACTTACATACAATCATCCATAAAACTCTATTCCTTTGATCTTCAAGTAAGTCCTTGTTCTTCTATCATCTTTGAGCTTCTGATCATCTTCCTTTCTTGATCTTTTTGAATAGTATTTTCTCCATAAACTTTATCATCCTTTTGAGCTTTGAACTCTCTCTAAGCTTTGTCACTATCTTTAAGCTTTGCCTTCTTCCTAAAAAACTTTCACTTGAAATAAACCATATTTAACATATCATGATTTGTTATCATCAAAATAAGAATTGTAAGCCTTGTTAGGACAACAGTGTCCTATCCTAAGAGATCAACCAGTGGTAACTCAAATGACCAACAGCCACGATGGAGCACAGTTGTAAACAGACCTAGACGCATCGTCAGACTACCACCAAGATAGAGTTTTGATGATGTGGTTTCTTATGTTCTTATTACCAACAGTAAGGATCCAACTACCTATTAGAATACGATGCATAGCTAGAAGAAGGGCAGTCGAATAGACGCTATGGTGGAGGATATGGAGTCATTGCATAAGAACCAGATGTGGATGTGGTGGAGCTTCCAGCTGGGAAGCAGGAAATTGGATGCAAATGGGTATACATAAAGAAGGTAAGCTTTTTCAGAAAAGGAAAGTTATAAGTACAAGGCTTGCTTGGTGGCGAATGGGTACTCACAGAGGAAGGGAGTAGATTACGATGAAATCTTCTCCCTTGCAGTGTGGCACACTTCTATCATAGTAGTATTGGGACTGGTTGTGCAAAATGATTTGCATCTTGAGCAGATAGACGTAAAGATGGTGTTCACAATGGAGGAGCTGATTTACATGACACATCAAGAAGAGTTCAGCCAACCTTGACAAGAGCATTTAGTCTGCAAATTGAATAAGTCACTACATGGTCTAAAGCAGTCTCCGAGGCACTAGTACAAGAAGTTTGACGCCCATATGACCCAGATCGGCTACAAGAGGTGTGAATATGATGGTTGTGTTAATATGAGGAAACTTGGGGACATGTCTCTTATTTTCTGCTACTATATGTAGATGATATGCTGATTACTGCTAAAGGCATGACCGAGGTAAATCAGTTGAAAACTATGTTGGGAAAAATGTTTGACATAAAGAAGTTGTGTTGACTTTATAAGTTCTATCCCATTTTGATTATAACAAATCCAAAGTATCTCACTTGTGCATCCAGTGCTTGAATAGATAATTCTTTTTGAAGGCACGTAAATTCGAACTACAATGAAAGCCATGAGGAACTAAAAGATCACTTCACCTAGCGTGTGGCATAGCAATGTGAAGAGCAATAGGTGAAGACATTTTAAATTTGATTTGTAATTGCATTCAGTTTGGTCTATAATAATACATAACTCACATGATGTGATTTAATGCTCAACATAGACCATAGATTGACCTTAGGGAACCTCATCTTTTCATGGAAAACCTTCTACTCGTATTTCCAAACACATACACATAGGGTTGATAAATTTTAAGGTCAAAACAGAGCCAAACTTATATTTTAACTAAGCCTGGATGACCAACCCTTACACATTCAAACAAGCCCCAATCGATTGACCATGCCCTTAGGCCAGAAATCAAAGATTTAACTAAGCTCAGTCGACCAAACCTTATGTGCTTTATTTGCCTAGTCGACCGGCATTAACATTTGGCTTGTTTCTAAAGCCTCGGGCGATCAGCCCAATTTATACTTAAAAATGCCCTGTCAAACGGCCTTCAAAGCCCGAACAACCAGATCATATAGACTATTTCTTGGTGATTTGGAAATTGCCTTGGTCCAGCCAACTGGTGACGTACCTAATCAACTGGACCCGTCGTTGCTTTTGAAAAAAGCACTAAGGCCAGCCGACCGGTGGCTTCCCCAGTCAACCGGACCTCTCAGGAAGTTTGAAATCTTCCTAAGGCCAGTCGACCAGCACCACAGACCTAATATCTCATATTTCCAATTCTTTAGCTATAAATGCTTTGGGCTTAGGGATAAAGATAACCTAGGTAAATTTGATGCAAAATCCAATGAGAGAATCTTTCTAGGTTATTCCTTGGATAGTAAATCCAACTGGCTGTTTAATAAAAGAACATTGACTTTTATAGAGTCCATCCATGTAGTGTTTGATGATTTTAATCCCTTTTCCAAAAAAACTAATGATGATGATCTTGAAAAAAGAAAGGGATTAGACAAATTATTAATTGAGAATAATGTTGAAGATAAGAGCAAAGAATTTAAAGAAACATCTGCTGAGGATAATCAAGTAGAGAGTGAGATACATGAACTACCTAAAGAGTGAAAATTTGTGAGTAGTCACCCCAAAGATAAAATCATAGATGATATAACGACCTGCCTAGTTTACCTTATATATTTTTTTTCCCATAATAAATACTCATAGTAACTCTAACACCTACTAAATTGATGTAATCATGAACAACCCAGACCTGTGGGTACCAGGGATAAACCTTTCATATAACTCTGATACCTAAGCAGCAGAAAACGTAATTTACAAACATGTCATCCAACCAACTACAATACCAAAGTCCTACTAAATATGTTATATATACAATCATCCACTGAAAGACCAAAAAGTAAACTAGGGTCACTTCCCAAAAATAAATCTAACCTCAGCTCAACAACTCACCCTTCTGACAGGGTAGCTCGGTCAGACTCTACTGTCGCGGAGCTCTATATGCTCCTCTACCTGGATTTCTTGAAATGTTTGAAATGCTGGGGTGAGACACATCTCCATAAGGGAAATAATCTAACATAAGTATATGGCATCATAAGCATTTTCATGTAATACATATAAACAGTATAATAAGCATATTTGGTCAAATATATTTGTAGCACAACTGAGTAAAACATGATTTGTTATATCATAATAAGGCATACTAGATTTCTGTACATGGAACTTGTCTTATATAACTGTACAATACTGAAATAACACTCAGGATGGATAGCTAGCTGATGTCATGTCTTACCCCCACATGACTAGGTTGTGCGGCCCGAAGGCGGGACCTAGCAATGGCTAGCTGACCATGCTAGATCAATCATAAGTCTATAAGTACGATGGGCCTGCCCCTCCTTATCCCAGACTTCCATGGGAACAACTCCACTCTACACTGAAGCCGCACCGACTGCCATCTCCTACACTACTAGTCATGTGGTAGCACTATCATAATTCTGAACATATACCTACAGTATCGTGCTCTTGAAAACTGAACTAAACCATACTATCCGGGTTCTAATAACATATAATATGTTTCATATACGGAACATAACTGCTTCGTATTTCATAATAATATTTAACATGGTAATATTTCATGAATTATGTCCTATCATACATGATTATGGCATCTGCGCCAACATGACTTACGACATCTACGCCAACATAAGATAACATTTAATCACGGAAACTGCGCCGGCATATCATAATATACTAACATGATTACTCTGTGTTGTTTAACATTATTTTCATAAAATCATGGTTCCTGTATTGCTTTATAATTACCTTGAAAACTATCATAGCACGCTTGTTCTAGAAAAAACATATTATTCTGATATACATAATTATATGGAAATTTAAACTCATGTCACACATAAATGGGTAACATTGTGAATGTAAAATATGCTCTATAATCACAATTTCTAATATAACAAGTTTAAATCATATCCCTATTCATAGTAGTATTTCCCAAACTTAATTGTATATTATACATAATTTTCCCGAAATTTAATGTTGTAGAATAATAAATAATTTCATGAAAATTTCTGCCTTAGTTTATCCCCTTACCTGACTTACTAAGAAGCCCACAAAACACCCAATCCTACACCTACCGTGTTCCCAGCACAACACCCTAAAATTAACATTTTCCCCCAATCAACTTTAGTATTGTCTTGCGTAACATATTCTCCTCAGTACAGAAACATCAAATACCTAATAAAATTGAAATTAACTAAAATACCCAAAATTTGGGATGATGCCCAAGTTGGCCTAACCAATGAATCACTCCAACAGATTTATAGAGAATCCTCCTAAGAGTAACGTGGCAGCTTCGGATTGACAAACTGGTGTGAAATGAACTCGTGTTTCCAGAGAGAAGGCAAAAAGTTTGAGTTCTAGAGAGAGAAACACTGTGGCATGTAGGAATTGTGCACATGAATTGAGTTTGGGGCTATATATAGAGTATTGTCCTCGTAGCACTCATTAACGAGCCACAACGCCTCATTGACGAGGCTAGTAGAAGATTCTTCGACGAGCACGAAACCCTCGTCAATGAATTTCAGACTCAATCAAGCACCCCTCTCAGTAATTTCTCATCAATGAGACACGTGTCCCCGTTGACTTGCCCCAGAAGGCTCCTCCTCAACGAACGACCTCGCCTCGTCGACGAGGCCTGCTGAACACCCTTAGAAAACTTATTTTCTACCCTCTCTTTTAATACTTAATTTGGTAAAATTCTTCGGGTCCCTACAATCTCCCCTCCTTATTAAAAATTTCGTCCTCGAAATTTACTATCTGTATTAAACACCATCCCTTAAAGAGAAAATGGGCTATTTATTTTTTTACTTACCCTCACTTGTGGCAGAAGAATACCGTGATTATAATTAGGGTTTTGGGAGATTACAAATACTTAAAATAAAATTCTCCCAAAACCCAAACACCACCTACCAACTGAAAATTTTTACATGTACTGACTAACCTGCATAAAAGAAACATTAATATCTACTTGTATCTCTTCTTGATTACTGCTATTCCCCGCTATACAAATGCGGGTATTTTTGTCGTATCTCTTTCTTAAGCTCCCAATAAGCTTCTTCTATTGCGTGATTCCTCCACAGGACTTTTACTAACAGAATCATCTTGCTGCGTAATTCCTGTTCCTTCTTGTCCAGAATCTACACTGGAGTTTCCTCATAAGCCAAAGTATCACTGAGTTCTAACTCGGCATAACTGATCACATGGGAGGGATCAGGGATGTATTTCCTTAACATGGAAACATGAAATACGCCGTGAATTCTAAATAAAGCTGTTGGTAAAGCCAACTAGTAGGCAACTGACCATAATCTTTCAAGAATCTCGAAAGGGCATATAAACCTAGGGCTCAACTTACCTTTCCTCCCAAATCTCATAACCCTCTTTAGTGGCGCTATTTTCAAAAACACATGGCCTCCTACTTCAAATTCCAAGTCTCGACGGTGCATATCGGCATAGTTTTTTTGCTGACTCTGTGCTGCACTGATTCTTTTTTTTAATGAGTCAAACTTTATCGTATGCCTACTACATAATTTGTAGTCCCAAAACTCGTCTCTCACCAATCTCATCCCAGAATAAAGGAGAACAACATCTCCTACCATAAAGTGCCTCATAAGATGTCATGCCAATACTGGTCTGATAACTGTTATTTTATGCAAACTCTACCAATGACATAAATTAGGTCCAACTACCCCCAAAATCCAGCATGCATACTTGAAGCATATCCTTTAATATTTGAATTGTCTTCTCAGTATGCCCATATGTTTGAGGCTGACACATCGTGCTGAAAGATAACTGAGACCCCAAAGCCCCTTGCAAGCTCTTCCAAAACCATGACTTGAAACATGGGTCTCGGTCTAATACAATAGACATTGGCACTCCATGTGGTCGCACGATCACCTGAATATATATCTCTGCCAATCTGTTCATGGAGTAGCTGTCTTTAATAGGGATAAAGTGAGCAGTTTTCTTCTAACGATCTACAACCACCCAGATGGCATTCTGTCGTTGTTGTGCCAATAATAAACCCATCACAAAGTCCATTAAAATATGATCCCATTTACATTCTAGGATATAAAGTGGCTGCAATTGACCTGTCAGTATTTGGTGCTCAACTTTAACCTGCTGGAAAATTAGGCACTACTACACAAACTTAACAATCTCCCTCTTCATGCCACTCCACCAGAAACACTCCAAAAAATATTGATATATTTTAGTGCTACCGGGATGTACAGTGTACAGGGACCTATGATCCTTCTCTAAAATCATTCTTTCAATGTCAGCATCTACAGGCACACATAACCTGGTACGGAACCACAGAGCTCCATCATCTGAAATATTGAACTCCTCCCCCTGTCTGTTTTGCACCTTCTCGATCAACTCCATGAAATTCGTGTCATTCTTCTAGGATGCTTTAGTATTTTCATATAGCATAGGCTGCACCACCAGGTTGGCAATAAAAACCTGGTGATCACTTCCCACTAATTCCACACCAGGCCTCTCCAAGTCCAACTGAATCAGATGCTGAATTACTGCTGTTAATTGTGTGGTACCCCCTAATTTACGGCTTAGTGCATCAGCCACAACATTTGCTTTACTTGGATGATAGGTGATAGTGCAATCATAATCCTTGATGACCTCTAACCATTTTCTTTGCTGCATATTCAACTTTCTCAATGAGAAAAAGAACTTTAAACTCTTATGATCAGAAAATATTTCACATCTCTCCACAAACAAGTAATGCCTCCAACTTTTTAATGCATGAACCACTGCAGCCAATTCTAGATCATGAGTGGGATAATTCTTTTCATATTCTTTCAATTGCCTGGAAGCATACATTACTACCCTATTTTGCTGCATCAATACACATCTAAGCCCTTTCAAGGACGCATCACTGTAGATAACATAACCATCACCATCTGACGGGATGACCAACACTGGTGCAGTGACAAGCATCTGCTTCAATTCTTGGAAGCTCTACTCAAAATTGTTGTCCCATTAAGACTTGACATTATTCCTGATCAAATGTGTCAGATGCCCTGATGATGCTGAGAATCCCTCAACAAACCAATAATAATAACCTACCAGCCCCAAGAAACTCTTAATTTCCTAAACGTTCTTCGGCTTGACCCAATTCACTACTGCATTAATCTTGCTGGGATCCACTAAAATTCCATCCCCTGATATAACAATGCCCCAAAAATGCCACTTTCTCCAACCAAAATTCACATTTACTGAACTTGGCATACAATACCTTTTCCCTAAACGTCTGAAGTACGAGCCATAAGTGTACCTTATGCTCCTCAAAGCTCCTCGAGTAGACCAGTATGTCATCAATAAAAACCACAAAAAAATTGGTCTAAATACTGGTAAAAGATTATATTCATCAAATCCATGAATACTGTAGGAGCATTCGTCAAACCAAAAGGCATAACAAGGAATTAATAACGCCCATACCTAATCCTAAAAGTTGTCTTTGAGACGTCTTTACTTTAACTTTCACCTGGTGATAACCTGACTTGAGGTCGATCTTGGAATAAACTCATGTACCCTGTAACTGATCAAATAAATCATCTATGCAGGGTAGAGGATATATGTTCTTAATTGTCACTTTTTTTTATTTCCCTCTAATCTATGTACATCCTCATAGACCCGTCTTTCTTTTTCACAAATAACACAAGAGCTCCCCAAGGTGATACACTTGGTCTAATAAACCATTTATTTGATAGATCTTGCATCTGGTCCTTTAATTCCCTCATTTCTGCTAGAGCCAGCCGGTAAGGAGCTTTAGAAATCAGTGCCTTCTCGGGAAATAAATCGATAGTGAAATCTATATCGTGGTTGAGAGGCAACCCTGGCAATTCTTCTGAGAAAACATCTGGAAACTCCTTAACCATTGGTGTGCTCCTAAGCTTTAATTTATTTTCTGAAACCTCCTTTACAAAAGTCATAAACCATTAACATCCATCCAGGACTAGCCTTTGTGCTTGCATAGCTAACACTAACTAAGGTGGGGAAAACACCTGCGACCTCACAAACTTGAATTCTTGCTAGCCTGGTGGTTTTAAAATCACCTCTTTCAGATGACAGTCAATATTAGCATAGTTAGCTACCAGCCAATCCATACCCAGTATTACATCGAACCCATGCATGTCAAGTACAATTAGATCAGTAGGTAGTTCTCTCCCATGAGTTTATACTAGATAACCCCTGATCACCCTATGACACTTTTTCACTGAACCAACCAGTGAAGCTACTAACAATTCTACATCTAATGATTAAGTCTCACCTCTAGAAAATTTAATGAAATTTGCATACACAAAAGAATGAGTAGAACCCAAATCAAATAAAACAATTGCATGACATGATAAAATAGAAAGGGTACCTGTCACGACATCTGCAACAGTCTCAGCGTCTCTTGGTGTTAGAGTATAAACCTTCGTTGGGGCTACATTCCTCTGTTGACCTCCACAAGGTGCCTGGTAACCCCCCTTAAACTGCCTAGGAGCAGGAGTGGTACCAATTGGTGTAGGACAATCTAATGTTAGATGCCTCGATCCTCCACAATGATAACATACACCTCTCCCTGCTCGGCACTCCCCCAGATGCCTCTTTCCACATATTTGACATACAGGGTAGATTTGAGCACCCTAAACCTCACAGCCCCTAGTCTCCTGCCTCTAACCTCTGCCGTAATTTCTCCACTGACCCCAGCCAAAGCCCTACTGGAAGCCTAAAGGTGTGGACCTTTTCTTCTGTCCCTGCTCCTCTACACCCATCTGTTCACTGGCCTCGACCAAAGCTGCTCTATCATCTAACTCTGCAAAATCCTATATTTTCAACACCATAACTTGCATGTAGATCTCGCATCTCAAACACCTTTCAAACTGTCTTGCCTTTTTTGCTTCGTCTGGTATGATAAATGGGGCAAAGTGGGACAACTTGATAAACCTCGCCGCATACTGCTGGACTGACTGTTGTCCCTGCTTCAGATTCGGGAACTCCTCCACCTTGGCCTCCCTAAATGTGGCTTGGAAGTATTTGTTAAAGAACAAATCCTTAAAACGGTACCAAGTCATTTATATAGGCACCACGCTCTGATTCTCTAGTAATTTTACTGTATTCAGACATCTTTCAGCCTCCCCTATCAGTTTATAGGTAGCGTATAAGACCCTTTGCTCCTTAGTGCACTGCAGCACTGCCAAAACCTTCTCTATTTTTGGTATCCAGTTTTCAGAGACTGTATAATCAATTTCTCCTGCAAATTCTAGAGGATTCATCTTAGTGAACTTCTCTATCGTGCACCCTTGGAGTGCAGATAAGCCTCCCTATTTTCTGGAGCTCCGTGCAATCTTAGCCATGACATATTGAGCTACACTGCGTAATACAGCACCTGGATCACCTCTGCCTACACCCGAAGGTCCAGCTCCATCACCGCCACTCACATAAGCACTACTACCTCCAGGGTACATCCTTAGAAGATAGAAACATGGCTTAGAAACTTTGTTCTTATAATTTACGTATTTAACCCAAAACTTATATTATCTCTCTATCTTGACGTCCCTATCTTAATTAAATATTTAGTCTTACACTTTAGAAACACAACCCGACAAAAGTTTACTATGACTTTCCTGAAATCGTCACCCCAGGAAAGGAAAAGAAATCATCATGGAAATCCTGCATCTAGACTGCAAAACAAAACCTAAAATCCTTTTCCTATACTCTGGTATTGTTTTCGTTGCACTCTAAAGTCTATAGAACCTAGCAACCTAGGCTCTAATACCAAACTATAACAACCTGCCTAGTTTACCATATATATATATATTCCCATAATAATACTCATAGTAACTTTAAGACCTACTAAATTGATGTAATCATGAACAACCTGGACCCGTGGGTACTAGGGATAAACCTGTCATATAACTCTGATACCTAAGTAGCAGGAAACGTAATTCTCAAACATGTCATCCAACCAACCACAATACCAAAGTCCTACTAAATATGTTATATATACAATCATCCACCAAAATACCAAAAATAAACCTAGGGTCACTTCCCAAAAATAAATCTAACTCTAGCTCAACAACTCACCCTTCTAACGGGGTAGCTCGGTCGGACTCTACCGTCGCGGAGCTCTATCTGCTCCTCTACTGAGATTTCCTGAAATGTTTGAAATGCTGGGGTGAGGCACCTCTCAGTAAGGAAAATAAACTAACATCAGTGTGTGGCATCATGAACATTTTCGTGTAATACATATAAACAATATAATAAGAATATTTGGTAAAATCTGTCTGCAGCACAACTGAGTAAAACATGATTTGTTATATCATAATAAGGCATACTAGATTTATGTACCTAGAAATCATCTTATATAACTGTACAATACTAAAATAACACCCAGGATGGATAGTTAGTTGATGTCATGTCTTGCCCCTACATGACTAGTTTGTGTGGCCCGAATGCGGGACCTAGCAATGACTGGCCGACCATGCTAAATCAATCATAAGTCTATAAGTATAATGGGTCTGCCCCTTCTGGTCCCGGACTGTAAGGGGAACAACTCCACTCTACACTGAAGCCACATCAACTACCATCTCCCACACTACTGGTCATGTGGTAGCATTATCATAATTCTGAACATATAGCTATGGCACCATGCTCTTGAAAACTAAACTAAACCATACAATCCGGTTCTGATAACATATAATATGTTTCATATATAGAACATAACTATTTCTTATTTCATAATAATATTTAACATGGTAATATTTCATTAATTATGTCTTATCATACATGATTATGGCGTCTGCGCTAATATGAATTACGACATCTGCGCCGACATAACATAACATTTAATCATGGCAACTGCACTGGCATATCATAATATATTGAACATGATTTCTTTGTGCCATTTAACATTATGTTTGCCTAGTTAGGCTTACAAACTCTTGGTTTTGATAATAAAAAAGTAAATTTATTTAATGAATTATCTAGTGATATTATTTCAGGCAAAGATAATTTGCTCAAATTTCCCATACCTTGACATGAAAGCTTAAAAGGATAAAGGAACAAGGAAAGTCACACGTGAATACCAGAGATCCATAATGAAAGCTCATAGAAATCTGAGAGATTGAAGAGCAGTATTGAAAGGACTCAAAGTAAAGAAAGTGTCAAATCAAATTAGGAAAAAGTCCTTGTAAGTACTTCAAGTTGGTTCAAATATGAATTTTCATTTTGAAGCTCATTAGGAAAAGACATTTAGAAATTTGAAGTTTTTAGAACCTTGGAACATGTTTTTCAAGAGTTAAATCAAGTTAAAATTCCAAGCTTAATTAAACAAAAGAGAAAGAAATCAAAAATTGACTTACAGCTAGCTGACAGTCAACTGTATGTCTATGGATAGACAACTGGCAAATTTAGAGGATTTTAATTGAAGGCAGAAGCCTGACAGATGACTGTCAAGGTTTTGACAGACAACTCCCAGTGTCAAGTAAGACGCATGTATATGTTCTTCCAGATGTCTGCCACCATTTTGAGTTTATTTTAAAACTAAGTTGTTATGGTGACAGACGACTGCCAATTTGAGGACAGACGACTGCCACCCTACTGAGTTGTTTTAAAACTGAATTATTCTAGTGATAGATGACTGCCAACATGAGGACAGCCAACTGCCACTGTTCTATTTGGAAAAATATGAATGTTATACATGGATAGACGACTGCTAGGACTTCACAGTCGTCTGGCTCGCGACATTTTTCAAAATTCTCAACGGGTATATTTTTGAAATTTAAATTATTTGAAGCTTAAAAAAAATTTAAAACTTGGACCCTACTCCAAGTAAACTTGGGGAACAAGCAATAAGTCTCTCTACCTCTATAAATACCCTCAAGGATCATTGTTTTAGACACCAAGAAATTAATAGATCTCATACTCTCTCAAAGCTTACTGAATTTTTGAAAGCTCACTATTGGTCTCATCACTCACGAAAATCTTTGAAGTTTTGCTGAGTTTCTCACTGATTTTGTGCATCGGATTTTGATTCTTTCGTCCATTGAAAGATACTTATGGTGATAAATTTCTAGTGCTTCATTCTGAAATTTGTATTCTAAATTTAATGAAGTACATAGTTTTTCAATTTGTATTAATCAGCTATTTTGAGGAGCAAGTTCTTGTACGCCTTGTTTTATATCTTTGTAACAGGTTGATTGACGGTTCGAGTGCTGAATCATTGGACCAAACAAGGGGATATTTTTTGAAGAAGGCAGGCTGTAGCCTTACCAAAGGAGTGTTGTAATTGGTGTTGTTCCACCTGGTAAAGCAACAGTGATAGTGAATCTCTTGGTGGTTTTGCCAAGGGCGAGGACGTAGGCTGTGTTGAAGTCAAATCATGTAAAACCCTATGTTATTCTTTCTCTTCCCTACTCTTTATTTTTCAAGAAAAAGATACAATCTTTGCGGTTGCTTTAAAATTCATAAATTCTGACTGTTCGGTTGTTAAATAGACCAAAAGGTAATTTGTTTTGGATTTATTAGCATTGATTGCTGAAACTGAAAGGGACTGCATTGGTTGATCATCCTTGACCCATTAATTTGAAAGTTTATTTAAAAACTGAACATTAGGAAGAAGTGAGATTGTGATACAGGGCTTATACAAGTTCATCAAATTTTCATATTGATACAGGGATATTATTATAAGTATTGAGTAGTTATTAATTTTGTTTTGATTGTGATTACTCTAGATTAATTTTGTGATTGTGTTTAAGTTTAGATTATTGTTATAACTTAAAAGAACTAAGAAAAAGGGGAATAAAATTTTAAAATCCCAATTCACCTTCCTCTTAGGAAGTTATTCCAATTTCAATTGGTATCGGAGCCTAGTTATAGTAACTCCTAACAAGCAACTATAAAAAGATCAAATGACAAATATAGGAGTAGCACCCTTCGGTGTGGGTCAATCCTCAACCCGTCCACCAATCTTTTGTGGACACAACTATACCTTTTGGAAAAAGAGAATGCAAATCTCTATCTCCAACACATGGATTGGAAAGTGTTGGCCTAATAAGGCTTACAATTCTTATTTTGATGATAACAAATCAAATGATATGTTTAATATGTTTCAAGAAAAAGTTTTTTAGGAAAGGAGTAAAGCTCAAGTGCTAAAGGAAGATTATGAATTACAAAGAATTCTTGAAGAATACAAAGTAAAGCCTATGGACTATAAAGAGCATGAAGAACAAAGTTATACTGTGAAAAGCTCAAAGGAAAGATTGCAACCACAAAGCTGATGGAAGAACAAGTTTGAAGACTAAAAGAGTTATATTAAGGATATTCTAATTGTAAGTACTTCAAGGTTAAACTCAAATATAAAGTGGTTTGAAGCTCATAGAAAATCAAAAATATTTTTTTATAAAGAATATTTTTAATAAATAAAAAGGGCTTAAGATGAGAAGATTTTTTATGAAGGGTCGGACGACTATAATGATGAGGCAGACGACAGCCACATTAAGAAAATGATTTTTCAAAAAGTCAGTAGCTAGACAGACGACTGCCTAACCAGCCAGACACCTATGTGAATAAGCTAGGCGACTGCCTTGGTTCTGGCAGGCGACTACCTGCATTCTGTGTTGAGAGTTGCCTTGTGACAGGCGACTGCCAAGTCGTGGCAAGCGACTGCCACTCGAACATTGGCATTAATTCTTTCAACGGGAAGATTTTTTAAATCACGTTTTTGAGCATATTTATTTCAAAATATTTGGAAATAAATTTTAGGAATCTTTGGGAGTAATGGTTGGCTTTTAAAAACATCTATAAATAGTCAAAAGCTTCAAAGGTTTAAAACAATGATTAAAGGGGCAATATTGAAAGATTTTTTAAATTAAGCAATTCTCAAAAGCTTTCAGATCCAGCAATCTTCAAAGTTCTCAGATCCAGTAATCTTCAAAATTTTTAGATCATGTAGCTTTTCAAAGGTTTTTAGATCAAGTGATCTTCAAGCATTCAAATTTCTCAAAGGATCTAAAACTCTTGTGCTTAAAAAATTCCAATCTGATATTGATTTATATTTTGAAACAAAGCTTTCCAAAATCAGAATCTTTCATCTTTCTTTGAAAAATTATTTGGTAATTCATACTAAATTCTGAGCTTCAAATTTATTATATTTGAATTATCTTGAAGTATAAGTGAGCTGATCATTGTACTAATTTACTCTATTGTGAGAGTTCTCCTTTGTACACAAATTTCTTTGTCATCATTCTTAAACGATTCAAAGTTGTTGAATCGTTGGACCAAACAAGAGGTTATTGTTTGGAGAGGCGGGCTCTAGCCTGACAGAAGGAGTGGTTGTAAATAGGTATTGTTCCACCTGGTAAAGGAACTGATATAGTGGAATCCTTTGGTGTTTTGCCAAAGGCAAGGACGTAGGATGTGTTGAGGCCGAACCTTGTAAAATTTCTTGTCTCTTTCTCTCTGCTTTATTTTACATTCTTTACTTGCTATTGTTGTAAGATTTATAAGTGCAGGTTGCAAGTTCTAAATTAAGAAAGAAACAGAGGTACTTGATTAATAGAAAGTACGTTTTGATTAATTGTTTGCAAAAACCCAAAAAGGGAGTACGTTAATTAATCTGCAAAAATCTTAATCAAGTAAAGTGAATACTAAGAGACTACAGGGAAATCAACAAAAGCTTAAATATTTTTTGGATTGATCTCATTGATTAAATTGTAATTTTTAAATTTTAGATTTCTCAAGTGTGGTTATTGTTCATATATATCTTGATTTCTGGGTTATTAAAATCAGAAAGTTTAAAAACACTAAATTATAAAAGGAATCCAATTCACCCCCCCCCCCCTCTTGGAAAGTTATTCCTCATTTCAGAAAGCATGGGAAGTAGTTATGGATGGAGATCTTATTCCCACAAAGATAGTAGATGGAAAACAGATTCCAAAAGAGAAAAAAGATATGACCGATTCAGATTGTAAAATGCTACAAATCAATTCAAGCGCTATAAATAATTTATAATGTGCTTTAGATGCTAAAGAATTTAATAGGGTCATGGCATGTAAGATGACTAAAGAAATATGGGATAAATTAGAAGTGACATATGAAGGAATAGTAGATGTTAGGGATAATAGGATAGATATGTTAACAAGCAAATGTGAAGCATTCAAGATGAATTCAAACGAAACAATATCAAGTATGTACACTAGATTTACCCATATAATTATTTCCTTAAGTGCCTTAGGAAAAACTTATACTACCTATGAAATGGTTAGAAAAATTCTGAGAGGCCTTCCCTCCATATGGGAACCAAAGGCTACAACTATCACAGAAGGTAGAAACCTAGAGACCACCTCTCTAGATGAACTCATAGGTTCACTACTTATGAAATGGCCTTAAAAGAAAGGAATCCTGAACCCAAACATAAAAGATCTACTGCACTAAAAGCCTCTAGTAACAACTCAAGTGAAGAGGAAAGTGAATCAAACAACTTAGATCAAGATGAATTAGCATTCATCACTAAGAGATTAGGCAAATTCTATAGGAAAAATAAAAGGTTTCCTAGAAAATTTAACAAAAAGAGATCTAAAAAAGGAGAGACTAGCAGAAAAGAAAATAAATGTAAGGATGAACCTCCTATATGCTATCACTGCAAGAAACCAGGGCATATCAAACCGGATTGCCAGTTGCTCAAGAAAGACAAGAAGAAAAAGAAGGAAGCTATGAAGGCCACGTGGGATGAATCAAGCTCGAGCGAGATGGAAAATGAATCAAGCGGACAAAAGATGGAAAATATATGCTTCATGGCTAATGACAAAGAGGTAAACTCCTACTATTCCTCTACAAAATCTTACAATGAGTCTCGTGACGAGTCATGTGATAGCATGCCTTCCTATAAGGAATTGCAAGCTGAGTTGTTTTCCCTACATTAAAGATTCATAAATTTTTTTAAGAGAAATATAACTTTGAAAGATCAAAATAAAGAATTAATGAACCAACTTGAATCCTTCAAAACTATTGAAAAAGAAAAAAACTCTTGTATTAAAAAGTTAGAAGAGGAAGTAAATGAAATAACTTAAGAGTTAGGCAAAACTCATAAAGATGATTTGAATAGAAAGAATTTAGAGATAAATGAACTTAAGAAATCAGTAGAGGAAAAGGAGAAAATTATATTCAACTTTACCAAAGGAAAAGAAAACTTTGAAAACATGATTGGACAACAAAGACTAAATGGAAACAAAGAAGGGATAGGTTATAATGGAAAAACAAACAAAAGGAATAAAAAATTATATATGGGATATTTTGTGAAAGAAGCCAAGAACTATGCTAGTACCTCTTCAAACAATAAACATGAACACGCCACTTGCTACTTGTGCAGGACTAAGGGCCATGTAATTTTCAACTGCCCACTTAAAAGAAAATATATTAAACTACACGGAGAATGGAAAGTCAATAATGGAACTAAAAACAATACAAAGAAAGTTAAAAGAATTTGGGTTCCAAAGACTAACACAATGAATCTCTCATTGTAGGTATGCTTTGATGTTCAAGGCACATGACCAGTGATAGGACCAAGTTCACTACATTGAGACAAAAGGATGGGGGATACGTCACCTTCAGTGACAATGCCAAAGGTAAAATTATTGGCATTGGGAAAATAGGTAAGGAACCCTCTCTTACCATTAATAATGTGCTATTAGTAGAAGGATTAAAACACAATCTTTTAAGCATAAGTCAATTAAGTGACAAAGGGTTCGAATAACTTTTAAGAAAGAAAACAGTGTTATCCAAAATCCTAAGAACAATGTAACCTTGTTTATAGCTCATAGGATAAATAATGCTTATTGTATAAACCTTGAGAATTTAGTAAATGAAAACGTAACTTGTTTGGCAGCAATGAATGAAATAAGTTGGTTATGGCATAGGAAACTAGGCCATGCTAGTATGGATCTTTTATCCAAATTATCCAAGAAATATCTTGTAAAAGGAGTACCAAATACTAAATTCATAAAAGACAATATGTGTGATGCATGCCAAAAGGGAAAGCAAGTCAAATCAAGCTTCAAAAAGAAAAAATACATTTCTATTAAAAGACCCCAAGAACTTCTCCACCTAGACTTATTTGGTCCAACTAGAACCTTAAGCCTAGAAGGAAAGCAATATGCTTTTGTAATAGCAGATGACTATTCAAGATTTACTTGGGTATTATTCTTGGCAAACAAAGATGAAGCTTGTGACATGCTAATCACATTATGCAAAAAATTACAAAAAGAAAAGGGCTATAATGTAAAAAATTTTAGAAGTGACCAAGGTAGGAAGTTTAAAAACAAAAATGTTGAAAAATTCTGTAATGAACATGGAATAAACCATAATTTTTCAGCACCTAGGACTCCACAACAAAATGGAGTTGTAAAAAGAAAAAATAGAACCCTACAAGAAATGGCAAGAATTATATTAAACGAAAATAATCTACCTAAATACTTTTAGGCAGAAGCAGTGAACACAGCTTGTTATATTGTAAATAGGGTATCTATAAGATCAAGTATAGACAAAACACCGTATGAATTATGGAAAGGTAGAAACCCAATATTTCCTATTTTCATGTATTCGGATGCAAATGTTTTATCCTTAATACCAAAGATGATTTAGGAAAGTTTGATACAAAATCTGATGAAGGTATCTTTCTAGGTTATTCTACAAATAGTAAAGCTTATAAGGTTTATAATAAAAGGACTCTTACCATTATTGAATCAATACACATTGTTAGCTTTACCTTGATCCAAAGAGGGGGGGTGAATTGGTATTTTTAAACTTTAACCCCTAGGCATTCCTCCTAACAGAAGTATGTCCATAACCCTATGGTCAATCTAGTGCGATTAATATAAATTTATCATAAATTAAAGCAAGTAATTTAATTAACAACACATGCACCAAAAAAACAATAAGGTAAAAGTGACACACAGAAATGTTATCGAGGTTCGGCCAATTTCCTATGTCCCCGCCTTGGCTGACAAGCACAAGGATTATCACTATCACTTGCTCACTTAATAGGGTTGATCGGAACCTATACAAACCAGGTCGATTAGCACAGGGCTGATCTCAACCTTTACAACAATCCTTACCGGGCTGGATTACTGCCCCCTCACGCCATGCCTGGAATCACTCAGATTTACAATCAAATGGTACAATATAAAAGTGTTTTCACGTAAAGCAGATTTGTACCCAAATGCGTTCAATCACATACACCACAAATGATTTAATATGTAAGCTTAGTGTGATCTAAATAGTTCAACTCTCAAATGTATTTTCTATCAGTGTAATGCGTACGTGAGAGTGTTAACAAGCAATCTTTGTATTTCAATATGTTCTCAATCAAGGTGCTTAAACAAAGATATCACTGAAGTTTCAAATATTCCAAAGTGCAAAATATCTCAATCACGTGAATAGTGTATATGCTTGGTTTGCAAGATATATGTAATCTTTGTATTCAACAAAATGATATGTATTTGAATAAATATTGCATCAAAGACCAATATCACAAACGCAAATATCTTTTCACAAATATATCAATGTAAATCCCACAAGATATTTGAGTAAGTTTAGAAAACGTTTTGCAAGCCAAAACAAATACAAAACTTCCTAAGTTATTGCAACAAAAATGCAATACTCAGCAGTTTAGCAAAGTCTTCTTAGGATAGGCTTATGACAAAAGCCCCCTAAGAACACTTAGGTAATGCTCTCAAAAAAATCGATTCAAACAATCAAACAATGAGAGCAAACCTTTTTGTATAAACACTCAAAAACACTTACAAAGGATTTTGGAACTTGAGAAGGTAAGCTAGAGTGCTTTTTGAGAAAATATGAGCAGCAGGATACTTTTGGCTTTAGAGAAAATATTTACTTTGATTTGCTAATCCTATACCTAATTTTCCCAAATGAAAGGGTATATATACACACCCCATGAATCATGACCGTTGGGGACTTATTTGGAATTATTAGGAAATTTTTATAACCTTTTAATTAGTTTAACCATGTTTTAAAAAATTAACAGCAGTAAAAAAATCAGGGCAACCCGAGAAGTCTGGTCGACCAAAATCATTTCGGTCGACTGAAGTTCATATGGTTCGGTCGACTAGGACACTTTTGAACTTGAGACTTGGTTAACCGAAAGTGCCTGTTCAAAGGGCGTTTTTCCATTTCTCTGAGGTTCGGTCGATCAAGCCGTTTTGAACTGAATGGTTCAGTTGACTAGACCATTGGGACTTCTCCTGAGGACCCTTGGTCGACTAGGTAGTTGGTATTCATTTTTGTCTCGGTCGACCAGATGGTCAATTTTTTGACCTAAAGAGGTTTCAATCGACTGGGGGATTTGAACTACACTGGTTTGATCAACTGGGACCTTGGTCAACTGTTGACCCAAGCCGGTTTCGGTCGACTAAGGCAGAATGAACTACCAAGGCCGGTCGACCGAAAGTGCACCAAGTGTGCATTTCGGTCATGTTTTGAATCACACAAACCCTATTCAGGTTCCAAACATTCATAGGTGCAATGTGTGTGTCCTAGGGTCTTTTATGTCCAATTAAAGACACCGAAAAAGTTCGGTGTCGGTCGACCGAAAGGTAAACCGTAAAGTCTTTCTATGGTCACTTTTAGTTTATGGTTTGTTTAAGCTTAACTATTAGATCATGCATATGATGTGTGGGAGCTTATTACAAACCAATCCCTATTTACTATTACAGACCCTTTGCATATAAGTTATATTACAACATGAAATAGAGTACAATATGAATTAGGTCTTCCAACTTTAAGCTTTCACGTGCCGTCAATATATCTGCTAATATAGACCTGCACATGAACTAGATATCCATTAAATACATGAGTATTTTTCATCATCAAAATCGGGCATGACCTATAAGGTCAACACACATAACGTTTGATGAATCAAATAATTAAGATAATAAAGTTATAAAAGATGAAAAAGAAGTTATTTTACAAAAAGTAGATGTTGACCTTACAAGGTTTAAAATCTTGTTATCTTGTTTTGATGCTAACAAACAAGTGAAATTTAATGTATTTGTGTGAGTAATGATATTTAAGGGCTCATATATGAGAAAGTAAGGTCAAAGTGCTCACAAGGATCAAATGAATCTAAAATGAGTCAAAGCTTGGATTTAAAGATGATATATTAAACCTTGAAGATTATGAGGACATGAATGAGTTGTTGAAAACCAAGGAATATTAAAGTCAAAAGAGCCAAAAAAAGGCAAAGTGAGAAAGCTCAAAGAATATGGAAGCTTGAAGAAATGATGGACTCAATCCAAGGACAAAGCATGAAGGCTCAAGAACCTAGAATGAGAAAAGTCTTAGAAGTCTTTGTGTAAGTACTTTAATGTTTAAATATCGTTTGAAATATTATGAAACTCTTAGGTTAACTTATTGGACCTAGATACCTTTTGAAATACTTGGAAAATATTTTTATAAGGTCAAAAATTATTTTAAAAAGGTTAGAATCATTTTTGGAATGAAAAACACCAAAAAAGGTTTTTCCAAATACTGTCAATTTTTATACATCCAAATTGAGGTGAATTTTTATCTATCAAAATATCCTTATTTTAAAATGTGTTCAACATTAAAGTTGTATTATTTTCTCTTAGATTTATTTTGACACCAAGAACACCTAATGTAGAGTTATATAGAAAAAATTATGGCCAAAACACTGAAGCGGGGTCAGAGCTATCAGCCATCTGAACACTGTTCATGGGAGGAACTTCAGCTGTCTAAATAGCACACGAGAACCACTTCAGATGCCTGAACTTGACACATCAGACGTTTGAAGATTTTCTAGGACAAAAATAAAGCAAGTAGTAGTTGTTTAGATGACTGAACTCGACACTTCAGACGTCTGAACCCTCTCTTCAGACATCTAACCCTATGTCTAGTTCATTTTTTAAGGGGTTTCAAGAACTTTAGATGACTGAACTCAACTGTTCAGACATCTAAACACTATTCAACGAGCAAATTTTTAAAATCTAATCTTTTATAAAATGGTCGTTTTAAGCTCCAAATTTTCTAACAACTTAGGAAACTCTCTAAGGAAACTTTTTCAACAAGGAAACAAGTTTGAAAGCCTATAAATCCATGGTTTTGCAAATCAAAACATACCAAGAATTGAAAAATCTGTTTGTGAAGCTGAAAGCACTCTTGTTCTTACAAGTTCTCTTACTCACTCATTGCAAATCTCTTTTCCTGAGATATTCTGAAGTGCTAATCCTTCCTTCTCTAAATTTCTATTGCTAATCCTCATCTAAGAAGGATATTGGTGAATTCTACACTTGAGTTTCATTCTATTTCATATTAATATTTTTACATTGAAGTATATAGTACTGAACTTGTACTAACTTGCTTTTTCTAGAGAGTGTTTCTTGTACACAGCTATTCTTTTTATTTTTCTTAAAGATTGATGACTCCAAGGATTGTTTGGATCGTTGGCTAAGTAAGGGGATATTGCTTAGAGAGGTAGGCTCTAGCCTAGTTAAGGAGTGACTAGACGAGGGGATATCGTTTAGAGAAAGCTTGCTCTATCCTTAACGAAGGAGTGTTGTAAAGGTTTGTTCCACCCATCAAATGGAATAAGTTTAGTGAATCCTTTGGTGTTTTTGCCAAAGGTGAGGACATAGGCTGTGTTGAAGTCGAACCTCGTAAAAATCCCTGTCTCACTCTCTCTTTCCCTATTCTTTATTTTCAGTGCATATTTAAATTACGTGGATGGTTTAAATTTGAAAATCATATAAACTACGTATATTTGGAAATCAAATAAACTTAAGGTTTAATTTTGATTTGGGTTGCGGAAACCAAAAAGGAGTATGTTGGTTACACCACATCTTGCGGAAACCATACGAGAGTACGTTACTTAGTTAACATCCCAAAGATAAATTTACCAATAGTTTATTTTAGTTCTAAATATTTGAAAAGAGTGATTGGATTCATCTATACAGGGCTTTACATCAGCAAGCATAAATTCTCATTCACTACAGGGCTTGGTTCAAATTTGGCTAATATAAACAAACAACCATCTTGAGTTTTTATATTACATAAGTTCTGTGTATTGGTTTGTTTGTTTACTTTCTAATTATAGTTGATTGGTTTGGTTGAATGATTGGATATTTGTATGGTTAAAGATTAAATAAAGAAACTAAGTTCTTGAGTGCTTAACAAATTAAACAAATAAGTCACGAATTGGTTAAAAGGAATAGAATAAGTTTAAGAATTCTAAAAGGAACTAAAACGAAAGTTTTAAAAGCCAATTCACCCCCCTCCTCTTGGGAAGCTATTCCTAATTTCAGTAGAAGATCTTGAAATAAAAGAAGAAAATAATCATGAAGCTTCAAATGAAAACACCATTGAAAATCTAGAACTACCTAAAGAATGGAGATATGCTAAAAGTCACCTAAAAGATCAAATTTCTGGTGAACCATCAAAACGAATAACCACTAGAACCTCATTGAAAAATATTTGTAACCATTATGCTTTCTTGTCTCAAGACGAACCCAAGAATACAGAAGAAGCCTTAAAAGATTATTCTTGGATCATAACTATGTAGGAGAAACTAAATCAATTTGAAAGGAGTCAAGTATGGGAACTGTTAGCTTTGGTGCAACCCCAATAAGGGGGGTGAATTGCGTATTTAAAGTTTATCACCTAGGTCTACTGCTTTTAACAATAGTGTAACACAGCCTAGGGTCAATCTATGTGATTTATAAATAAATATACACGTGCAGCAATGAAAGTGCAGAAATGTAAAGAACACGCACGATATGTTATTGAGGTTAGGCCCAATTGCCTACGTCCCCTCCTTGGCTAACAAGCACCAGGATTACCACTATAATGCTCACTTAAATGGGTGGAGCGGCACCTAATACAACCAAGTCAATTGAAGGGGCTAACCTCAACTGACACGCCTTAAAAGGATGGCGCACCTAACTTTCCTAACCGAGTCTAAGCCAATCTGCGACTATTCCACAAGGCTAGTCTCCCTCTTCAGGCACGTAGCTGGAATACAACCAATGTGTATAAAAGTTTGTACACGCAAATTTGTTTCCAGACAAGCAGATGTGTGCATCAGTATAGCTTAATCAATAATGCAAGCACAGATGATACGTAAATATGCTCAGTGCTTTAATGTGTGCTAAACACTCAATTCACGTATAAGATTTCAGTTCAGATATAGAGTGTATACCTAAGCAATATTTGAAACACACTATGTGAATAATGAAATATCATATCACGGTTTCAAAATATGCTAAGCAAGTTCAAGAAAACAAACTCAACAGTATATTCTAATATTCAAAGCACAATAAAGTTGTTTGAATCCCTAGCTTGAAAAGGATTTTTACACACACAAAATATAGGTTTAAGTATCTTGTAACAACAATGCAAGAACCACAACCTTCAAGGTTGTTCCACATAAAATTTATCAAATGAAATTGGGGGAAGAACCTTAATGCTAAACTCTCTCAGAAAATCAATCAAACAATAATACAAGTGAGAGTTTAAGCTACGGATATATTAAACACAATAACCTTGGAAAAAACTCACAATGCTTGGAGAAATCAAGAATGAGGAGTATGTGAGTGTTTTGAAGTATTATATGGCTAAGAAAGGGTTTTGAAAGATGAGAGAATATTTGCCCTAATCAAGTTTACTAATCCTTACTAATTAAGACAAATGAATGAGTATATATAGGAGGGGAGGAATTTTTTACTATTGGAGATATAATGGGTATAATTAGATTTGTTTAAAAGGCCATTAAGAATATTAACCCTTTTTACCTAATTTAAAAATTCAGTAAAAATTATTTTAACCCACGGGGTTTGGGTACCCGACCAAAGATTTGGGTGCCCTAACAGACACAGTCAAAAAATACAACTTTTAGCAGTTCAGGTGCCTGAATGATGAGTCGGTCGGCTGAAGCAAAGTCAACGGCAAATGTTTGATAATTCGGGTGCCCGAATGTTGACCTTATTTGTCACGCCCGATTTTGATTATGATAAATACTCAGTGTAACTAATGTGTGTTTGAGTTTTTATGCAGGAACTAAGAGTGTTAAGATCAAGATGTGCACAAAGAAAGTAAAACTTGAAGACCAATTTCTATTCAATATTGTAATATATTTCATTTGATTGGTCTGTAATAGTAACTAGGGCTCCAGCTTGTAAAAAGCTCACACACATCACATGTATGACAATACGTGAGCTCAAACAAACCGTGAGTGAGAAATGACCTTAGAAAGACCTTAGGGTTTTCCCTTCGATCGACCGAAGGTCGACCGACATCGAACTTTTTCGGTGTCTTCAAATTGGACCTCAAGTGACCCTAGGACACATACATTTGCACATATGTTTGTTAGGCACTTGAATAGGGTTTGTATATTTGGAAATGGGACCTAAATGCACACTTGGTGCACTTTCGGTCGACCGAACCAGGCAGTTCATTTTGCCCTGGTCGACCGAACCAGGCCTGGGTCAACAGTTGACCAAGGCCCTGGTCGACTGAACCAGGTAGTTCAAAATGGCTTTGTCAACTGAAACCTTCCTGGGGTCAACATTTTGACCATCTCGTCGACCGTGCCAGTTTTGTACTCCAACTACCTGGTCGACTGAGGGTCCTTAGGAGAAATCCAAACGGTCTAGTCGACCGAACCAGCCAGTTCACAATGGTCTAATCGACCGAGCCTCAAAAAATTGAGAAATCGCCCTCTCCTGGTCGACTAAACCCTCAGTTCAAAATCTCCCTAGTTGACCAAACCATATGAGACTTGGTCAACCGAACTTGTTTTAGTCGACCGAACCTCTTGGGTTGCCCTGATTTTTACCGCAATTAAATATTTTTTAAACATGGTTAAAAAGCTTTAAACATCATTAAACTTCCCTAATAATACCCAATAGGTCCCCAATGATCATATTTTCTTCTATGCCTACATATATGAGAGATCATTTGAGAAAATTAGCAATGGATTAACCACTTTGCTTAGGAGAAATTCTCTGAAATTTCCAAATCTTATAATACTCATATTTGAGCCTCCTACACTTATACTTACCTTCTCATACTTATTAAACCCTTTGTAAGTTGATTGAGTGTTAGTCTAAATAGGTTTGCTCTCCCACTCTTCATTGATTGATTCAATTTTTACGAGAGCTAAACCTAAATATTCTTAGAAGGCTTTTGCTAATAAGCCTATCCTAAGAAGACTTGCTTAAGCTTCTGAGTATTGCATTTGTGTTGCAATATCTTAGGAAGCTTGTATTTGTCTTTGGGTTGCAAAATCATTTTCAAAACATACTCAAATATCTTGTGTGATTTATATTGATATATTTGTGAAAAGATATTTGTGTTTGTGATAGTGATCTTTGTAGTAATATTCACTCACTCATACATTATTTTTTGAATACAAAGATTACACATCTTTTGCAAACCAAGCTATACATCATTTGATACTTACATGCTTGAGATATCCTGCGGATTGAAATACTTAAGACTTGACATCTTTGTGTAAACTTATTTGCTGAATATCTTGTGATACAAAGATTGCATGTTTGTCACTCTCACGTATGCATTACACATATAGAAAATACTTTTGAGAGTTGAACCATCTAGACCACATTGAGCTTACATATTGAATCATATTGTGGTGTATGTTATTGCGCGTATTTGGGTACATATCTGCTTTACATGAAAGCACAATCACTGTACCATTTGATTATAATACACATTTTTTGTATTTCTAGGCACGGGCCTGAATAGGGAGACTAGCCCTGGAATAGTCCCGGATTGGCTTAGACCCGATTAGGAAAGTTAGGTGTGTCGTCCTGTTAAGGCGTGTAGGTTGAGTTCACCCCTGCTAATTAACCTGGTTAAGGTTGAGGTTAGCCCTGTGTTAATTTGACCTGGTTGTAAACGGTGCCACTCCACCCTTAAGTGAGCAATTAGTGGAATCCTCTAGCTTGCGAGCTAGAGGCGAGGACGTAGGCACAGTTGGCCGAACCCCGATAACATATCGTATGCCTTGTTTATATTTTTGTACTTTATATTTACCGCACATGTATGTTATGGTGTGCATGATGCGTTTGATTTAATTTCCACATCATTTTTATATACGCATTTGGAATTGCATAGAAAGACCCTAGGTTTGTGTAATACTAATTGTAGGATTAGTTAAACTTAGGAAGAAAATTTAAAATTCCAATTCATCCCCCCTCTTGGGAATACACCTTTTCTAACAATTGGTATCAGAGCCTCATTGCACTTGACTTGAACATTTTTGCAAAAGATCGCAATGGCTCACATTGGTGTATCCCCATTCGATGAGGGACAGTCATTTTCCAGTCCTCCAGTATTTTGTGGTGTTGACTACACCATGTGGAAAGTTAGAATGACCATATTCTTGAAATCTATGGACTGGAGGGTCTGGCTTGTGACTGCTAAAGGAAGATGTGCACAAATAAATGAAAATGACTTTAGTATGATTAATTCTAATGCCATGGATATATTGTACTATGCTTTAGAGACTAATATTTTTGTTGAGATTGTGGCATTTAGTAGTGCACTGGATATCTGGGATGAACTCGAAAGAAAATATGGAGAGTCCCAGGAGAATGAAACTACCACTCAGGAAGTGGTAAATAATAGGGCAATTGCAATAACAGCCAGTGAGGTATATGTTCCTATCTTAGCCTTCGTAGATGATTTTATTGCTGAATGCTATGATGCATCTAATGTTGAATCATCTATTGAATATTGTGATAGTTTTGTTATTAATGCACTTGATGATTCTCATGTTGAACACTGGAATATATCATGCAATGAATCATCCGATTGCCGTAGTGATGACTATGCTATTAGCTCATGCAATAATCCATGTGATGCATGCTGTGATGACTCTTATGCCAAATCCTGTGATATATTGTTTGATGAGTCATCTATGAGCTCTGATGATAAAACTGTGTGCATTGATTCATATGAATGTTATAGTGATAAACTTTGTGGTGAATCATATGCTCATTTGAATATTGAAAGGATGTTGTCTCATGGAAAACAAGGAAAGACCCTATTGAAAATGCACAAGTTTCTAGTTAGAATCTTTAAGCATAAAATACACTTGAAGAGTGAGAACAAAAGAATAGAAAAACAATTAAAGGGGTTGAAAAATCTTCATGTTGTTCTTGAAAAGAAAAGGATTGGGAAGATATTAAAAATTGCATGCTTGGATGGAGAAATAAATGATTATTCTATACCTATACTCAAAGCTAAAAATGATAAGAATAATCACAATAAACCCTTTGGACCTAAAAGGAAAGTTCATTTCAAAAAGGGTTTAGGGTGCTTACATAGAGCCAATAGTCTAGCCTCGCTGAAGAAATTTGGAATAAATAAGCATATCCCTTCACGAAAATTCAATACCTGCTTATTGTGCAAAACTATATGGCACGTATGGTTTAAGTTTCTATTTGCAAGTGCCAGAGGCTTGAGTAAAGAAATGATGTGGGTTATCATGGTAGCAAACCCAACTGGAGATGAGGAAGGATGGTTTTAATAAATAGCACTTAATTTTTTAATCTTTCCTTAGTTTCTAGGCTTAGGTTTAGGGGGTGTGATGTCTACAGGTTTGGGAAGTGGTTGTTGCTTAAAATGAAAATCTTAGTGCACTATCTTGTTCTACTAAGAACCTTTATCCACTTCCAAATGGACATGGCATGTACGACTGGTATTTAGCTCTAATTGCTTAACCCATGCCAACATGAAAAACATAAAGTTAAGCAGCAGTTGTCCACTGCACAAAAATGAGTTTTAGGGTTCCATCTTATATCTCACATCACTATACCCTAAACTTACTTTTAAACGTGAAAAGCCTAAATCAAAATCAAGATATCACTCTAGGCTTAAAGCACCATTGATCATAAATGACTAATGCATATTGGGTGCTTCTCATAGCTATAACCAAATTAAAGGTGCCTTCTAGGGAATTGGTCCCTTTAAATTTAAGTTGCAAATCCTTTAATTCTGGTTTATTCCATCCATAGGAAATCCTCACCAAACCACGATCATACTCGATGACTTTTTCACTCATTTCTTGGTTCGCATCCTTGCTCCTCTATGTCATCATTTCTATAGAATACTCTCCAATCACTACAGAGCACAAGTTTAGGAAAGTCTCATACTCCTTTGTGCTCGGTGCCCAAAATAGGTCAATAAGTCAATTCTTGGTACGCACTTCATTTGAGAAATATTCTTCACCAAGAACCCCTAAGATTCATATCTATTTTGTTATATATCAAATATGGACCTTAGGGAGAACTTTGGATAAGAAATCAGGAAAATTTTGGAAAATCCACTATGCTCAGTCGACCGAGCACTGCAATTATAAAATGTCTTGGTCGACCAGGACCTTCTTGACCTTGACCCTTATGGTCGACCAAACCCCAGTGAACGAACTCCCTCGGTCGACCAACAATTCCGGTTTCTCCCTAGTCGACCAAAACATGGCACAGTGCACCCTTTTGGTCGATCGACCCTCCCAGTTCATTTTCGCCTCGGTCGACTGAACTGCATCGGTGCATGGGGAAATTCAAGCGTCAGTCGACCGTATTGGCTTCTGGTCGACCGAGCTACGATATATATATGATCTTCTTGTTTTCAGCTCATTTGAGCAAGAAATCTTGAGAGAGTTTCCATTCCTTCAGTATATTTCCAAAGATCTAAGCCTCACGTTCTTCGTTACCATGGCTCACATTGAGGATGAGTATTTTCTCTCTGAAAGGTGGAAGGTACGGTATATGTGGGAGTTCCATCCCAAGGAGGTGATACTAGGTAAGATACTCGACTTAGATTTCATGAACTAGTACTTTCGAAATATTATAGACATGTTTGAGTATCAGGGGTGGAAAACTTTCATTTCCTATCAGCCTAGGGGTCATTACCCAACCTTTGTCAGGATGTTCTACACCAACTTAGGCAATGATGAGAAAGGGTACTTCACCCGTGTTCTGAGGATAGATGTGTGTTTTGACGCATTGTATATCTCTGATGTCCTTGACAAAGACCCTGAAGACTTTGAATGCCCCGATGTGGTTAACTCCTGGATATTTGAGTAGGAATTTATAGTAGCCACATTCACAAACCTAACCCTGTCTGACCCTGGCACTGCTAGCCAGAACCACCCGCCACATTATGGACAGTTTACCCTTGAGGCTAAGATAGTGCACCATCTGATCACCTACAATGTCCTGCCCAAGGCGGGATCTATAGTGCACGTATCATTTTTAGACTACTTCATTATGTGATGTCTTTTTTCTCGGAAGAAGTTGGACGTGCCTAGTTTGGTAATCCGTTGGATGATGGCCAATACGATTGGCCACCGAGTGATAATGCCATATGGGGGCATTCTGAACAAGCTGTTTAGAAACATTGGAGTCACAAGGAAAAATGTGGCTTCACTAAAGAGGAGATGACCTGCTGACATCCTCTCCGACGTGACCCTACGACTGATGGGGTACGAGCTTATTAAGAACATTTGGGCGCCCTCTAGAGCAACAGCAGCGCAGGTAGAGGCCCCACAGGAGCCACCACAACCCCACAACCATCAAATTGGATCTTATGGCTGTCATCACTAGCTTGTGTGACACATTCACACAGTTTCTGGGATCAGTCCAGTCAAACTTACAAGACTTTGCATCATCATCATCTGCTGCACTTCAGGAGGAGTTCTAGCAACACTCCATCTCCACTGCCAGCCGCCTCACAAATTTGGAGCGGTCTATGATAGCTGGCTTCAGTGAGCTGAGTGACGCATTTAGGAGATGCAGGATGAGAGGGATAGGATGACCATGGACTTCGATTTTGATGCCGGTGACGGTGGTGATGGAGGAGAGGATGGAGGAGACGATGAAGGGGAGTTCTAAACTCCGGAGTTGTCTACAGATCAAATAGCATGGCCTTGATTTTTTTTATTTTATCTTATATCATCTGGTCTGTACTAAATAAAAACAGCTCTTTCCTTTTATTTTGTACTCTCATAATACTTTGTCATACTACCCTGGTTATTTATGATATATATATCTACAGTTTCTTGACTTGCATGTTCTAGTGGTTAAATGTGTATTGTATTGAAATGCATGAGTAGTATAGAATACCTACTGCATGGCGGATGCAGTTGTTGAGACTTGCCTACTAGTAGATGATAAGTTCTCGCATGCCTTAGTTCTATAATACTGTCTGTTTGAGAACAGTTTTTGTGCAGGTAAAATTTGAGAAATGTCCTGTTTACAGTCAGCATGCTGCCAAATTTTCTGTAAACATTTGCTTAAATAATTGAACATTACTTCTTGTGTGCGCCAAATGTATATATTCATGTAAAGAAATTGTTTCATAATTTGCATACATTTAGGAGGAGCATCTAAAAATAAATGTCTATTTTTGTTTGCTCACAAAATATGTTTGGATTAGATCTGCTATCAAATCAAGTGTGGTATGTGCTTAAATGGAATGCTTTAATCATAAATTTGAAATATGCTCTTGTTGCCACAGTTACTTGATTTGCCATATGATCTTGCATGTGAATTTTTAAGGATCATTATGGTTATGATTTTTCTAGTTATAATTTAGTATGTGCATAATTGACAAACCAAGAAAAATGTTGCTTGATTGTCTTAAAATTAAAGTTTTCTTTTTCATCAAGCAACCCCCCAGTACCTTTTGCACATATCAAAGGGGAATATATATATTTATTATATACATATGTATATCTATATATATATATATATATATATATATATATCTATTTATGAAAGCAAGAACTGGACTCATATAGTATATATTTTATGTCTTACTAGTGTGCTTACATGCCTTCATGACTTGTGCTTTCTCTATATTAAAATTTTATGTCATGAAATCTCTTAAGGGTGTTGCATTACATAACTAGTTCATTGATAATATGTGAAAATGCATGTGAACCAGTTAGATTATATTTATGCTCAAACCTTCTTTTTTGTATCATATGTTGTGTGTCTTTAACTCAAATCTTCCACGGGTCTAAGGATATGTTTCTACTTCAAATAGGTTTGTGTACATTTCTGGTCTAATCATGTTTGACATGTCATCTTAACCTCGTAATAACCAACTATATTGTTTGCGTGCTTAATTGTTGAGGTTATCTTTGTCATTATGTGTGCATAAGTATGACTATTATATTTTTTTATTGAAAGATTATACCTCCAATCTATGCATTCACCATATTGAACTGTTTGAGTAGTTGTGGATAAATTTTTAGAAAATATAAACCCAAACAGGTTACATATTATATAGGATTTATTTTTTGGAAGTCCAATTTACAAACGACACTCTTCCAAATTTTTTCTAAATCTTTCCAAAAATTTCTCTTGTATAACTATACTATTTACCCTTGGCATAGGATTTCATTTCAAATGGCCATTTTTGCTGTTGCCAAAAGGGGGAGATGGAAAGAGAGGGGCAAAAATAATGGATACATTGGATGCACATTGCAAGGGGGAGCCTTCTTTGGCTTATCCCTATATTTTTGCGTGTTGTATTTGTCATCATCAAAAAGGGGGAGATTGTTGACCATATTGGTCAGGCCCGGTTTTGATTATGACAAAGACTCAGTGTAACTAATGGGTGTTTGAGTTTTTGTGCAGGAACTAAGAGTGTTAAGATCAAGATATACACAAAGCAAGTAAAGCTTGAAAACCAATTTCTATTCAATATTGTAATATATTTCATTTGATTGGTCTGTAGTAGTACCTAGGCTCCGGTTTGTAATAATCTCACACACTTCACATGTATGATAATACGTAAGCTCAAACAAACCGGGAGTGAGAAATGACCTTAGAAAGACCTTAGGGTTTTCCTTTTGATCGACCAAAGGTCAACCGACACCGGATTTTTTCGGTGTCTTCAAATTGGACCTCTAGTGACCCTAGGACACACACATTTGCACATATGTTTGTTAGGCACTTGAATAGGGTTTGTACATTTGGAAATGGGACCGAAATGCACACTTGGTGCACTTTTGATCGACCGAACCAGGCAGTTCATTCTGCCCTGGTCGACCGAACCAGGCCTGGGTGAACAGTTGACCAAGGCTCTGGTCAACCGAACTAGGTAGTTCAAAATGGCCTGGTCGAATGAAACCTCCCTGGGTCAACATTTTGACCATCTGGTCGACCGTGCTAGGTTTGTACTCCAACTACCTGGTCGACCAAGGGTCCTCAAGAGAAATCCCAATGGTCTGGTCGACCGAACCAGCCAGTTCAAAATGGTCTGATAGATCGAACCTTGGAAAATTAAGAAATCGCCCTCTCCTGGTCGACCGAACCCTCAGTTCAAAATTTCCCTGGTCGACCGAACCATATAAGACTTGGTCGACCGAACTTGTTCTGGTCAACCAGACCTCTCGGGTTGCCCTGATTTTTACCGCAATTAAATATTTTTTAAACATGGTTAAAATGCTTTAAATATCATTAAACTTCCCTAATAATACCCAATAGGTCCCCAACGGTCATATTTTCTTTTATGCCTACATATATGAGATCATTTGAGAAAATTAGCAATGGACTAACCACTTTGATTAAGAAAAATTCTCTGAAATTTCCAAATCTTATAATACTCATATTTGAGCCTCCTACACTCATACTTACCTTCTCATACTGATTAAACCCTTTGTAAGTTGATTGAGTGTTAGTCTAAATAGGTTTGCTTTCCCACTCTTGATTGATTGATTCGATTTTTACGAGAGCTAAACCTAAGTGTTCTTAGGGGGCTTTTACTAATAATCCTATCCTAAGAAGACTTGCTTAAGCTTCTGAGTATTGCATTTGTGTTGCAATATCTTAGGAAGCTTGTATTTGTCTTTGGGTTGCAAAATCATTTTCAAAACATACTCAAATATCTTGTGTGATTTATATTGATATATTTGTGAAAAGATATTTGTGTTTGTGATAGTGATCTTTGTAGTAATATTCACTCACTCATACATTATTTGCTAAATACAAAGATTACACATCTTTTGCAAACCAAGCATATACATCATTTGATACTTACATGCTTGAGATATCCTGCGGATTGAAATACTTGAGACTTGACATCGTTGTATGAACTTATTTGCTGAATATCTTGTGATACAAAGATTGCTTGTTTGTCACTCTCACGTACGCATTACACATATAGAAAATACTTTTAAGAGTTGAACCATCAAGACCACATTGAGCTTACATATTAAATCATATTTTGGTGTATGTTATTGCGCGTATTTAGGTAGATATCTGCTTTACACGAAAGCACAATCACTGTACCATTTGATTGTAATACACATTTGTTGTATTTCCAGGCACGGACCTGAAGAGGGAGGCTAGCCCTGGAATAGTCCTAGATTGGATTAGACCCGGTTAAGAAGGGTAGGTGCATCGTCTTGTTAAGGCATGTAGGTTGAGGTCACCCCTGCTAATTGACTTGGTTAGGGTTGAGATCAGCCTTGTGTTAATTTGACCTGGTTGTAAACGGTGCTGCTCCACCCTTAAGTGAGCTATTAGTGGGATCCTTTGGCTTGTGAGTTAGAGGCGGGGACATAGGCACAGTTGGCCGAACCCTGATAATATATCGTGTGCCTTGTTTATATTTCTGTACTTTATATTTACCGCACATGTATGTTATGGTGTGAATGATGCGTTTGATTTAATTTCCACATCATATTTATATACGCATTTGGAATTGCATAGAAAGACCCTAGGTTTGTGTAATACTGATTGTAGGATTAGTTGAACCTAGGAAGAAAGTTTAAAATTCCAATTCATCCCCCCTCTTGGGAATACACCTTTTCGAACACCAACTCATAGTTCGGTTAACCAAACCAGGTAGTTTGGTTGCGCGAGCCTCCATTTGAACGTAAACCATTCGTCACCCGAGTGGTTGAAAAGTGCCCTGACAGGTTTTCGAGTGCCCAAGGAAGGTACGTTAAAAAAGGTTCGGGTGCCCGAAGACCAAGTCAACATGTTGACTACTTCAGTTGCCTAGGACGCTTTACACGGCAAAAGTTCGGTCACCCAAACCCTCTTCGCTTTTCCCATTAAGTGCATTTTATCCTTATTTTGATTCCGCTGATTAAGATAAGTGATGTAGGGGACTTTGTGTCCTTTGTGTAGGTACCTAAGGTCCAACTAAGGTCGTTTTGAGCATATCTACCTACCATGCATGATGCAAATTATTACAAGCCATACACATGCATAATTTATAATAAATTACAACCCAGAATGAAGAACTAAACAAATGAATATAAATTACAATACATAGATCTTCATTCTCTGGCACGAACACCGTACGCCATCATAATACGCCTTTTAGTCCTAAAGCGCGCACAAGGTGATCATGCATGCAATTCTAAGTACAACCATTAGTACCAAGAGTATTTGTCATAATAAAAACTAGGTGTGACTTATGAGGTTAACAATCTCCCCCTTTTTTATGATGACCAATACTTTATGCACAAATGGGTTTAGCCAAGAAAAGTCTCCCCCTGACTTTATGCATAAAGATAGTTAAAGTAGTAGGTAACAATAGATTAAGCATAATTGAGCACAGTGTCTTACCCCACTTTTTCCTCTTCTCCCCCTTTTGGCAACAACAAAAAGGGTTAAGAAATTAAAGCACAAAGGCAAGAGATGTCATTTAGATACGGAAGGTATATTGGGACGAATACGAAAAATCGGTAGCATGTCGTTTGAAAAAGAGCATTCCCAAACATAACCCTGTACCTAAGTAACCTGTTTAGAGTTCCCATACACAGTATATAGCAAATTTTAATTAAGTAATCCAAAAAGAATGTTCATCAAGGAAGTAGGAGAAATATTTAGCATATGATACCAATTTATAATTTTGATGTTCTATGCTTCCCCATCGGATGATTATGCAAGAATGAAGGGTAAATTCTCATTTGGCTTCCACTCATCCTTTCAAAAATATTTTCACGTAAATTTTGTCATAATCATCTTTTATTTGTCAAAACAAGCTCAAATTTCCACAAGGTATAGTAAATGAAAATGTGTTGGCAAGATACCAAGTGACATACTTTTGCGATAAAAATACTAATATTTGCAAAAGCATGATATTTTGAAGTGAGCATGATATCGAATATAGATGTTGTCAAGACATGCACATTGATATCACCTAGTTACTGTATTTGCCAAACGATGTATAGAATGAAAGAACAATACATTTCTATTTCTTAGGGCCTAATAATTTCAATGTTGAGTGACTCCCCTTAAGAATATGCATTTTCCTAATAAGTCAACTTGAGTAAAATTCAAATGATATTTTGGAAACAAACTCTAGCTTTAAGAAGTTTAGCATTTAGAAAATGATATATGATTGTGTGCAATAATCAAGAAAAATCCGGCAGCATTTTGTTTGAAAATATGATCAATCCATAATAGCCTTCCAAAATCTAAGCACTTCAAATATATACGCATAACCAACTCCAAGGAATTTAGAATTTCAAAGCAAATAAGCTAAGTGTAAATACTTAAAGTCTAAGATCAAATTGCATTTGCACACAAGATAATATATAAACGATCATTTCAATTATTTGCGCAAATATCTATAGAAAATTTGGCAGCATGCCTGCTATAAATAGGACATTTCCCAAAATTTACCTGCACAAAAACGATTCTCAAACAAGCAGTATTTCAAGAGTAAGGCATGCAAGAACCTATAATCTACCAACAGTCAATTCCCATCCACTGTATCCGCCATGCAGGAGGCTTTCTATACTAAGCATGCATTTCAACATACTAGACATTTGAGCACAGACACATGCAAACCAAAATATTGCATATATATATATATATACCATAATCAAAAGCACAATCACCATATCATAGTATCTACGTGTGTGTGGTGAATGTGAACATCAAAAGAAAAAAAATATGGAAGCTGTTTTTAAAATACATACAGACCAAATAAAAGTGTATCTAAATAAAACACAACAGATGATCAAATAAGGAACTGGAGCATGATGAAATGGATCCTTATGAAGCACTCCTAGGTCTCCCTGTCATCATGATCATCATCCTCCTCCTCACCGCTCACCTCCATCTGGTTGTCCTCCCCAATGTCCTCGTCATTCATCTCTCGCAACCGCTCACCAAGGATATGGAAGTTAGCTCGTACCTTGGATTGGAATCTGGTGAACTCGCTGTAAAGGGAGTCAAGTCTAGCTTGTGATGAAGACACCTGCTCAGTCATGGAGACTTAAAAATCTTGAAATAAGGCAGAGAGATCAGTGATAGCTGCCATGATCTTGATGCTAGATGGTACATGAGGCAGCTCCTGTGGGACCTCCTGAGCTCTTAGGTCTCTCTCGTGTGCAGTGGGCAACCACATGTTGCCTGTGAGCTCGTATCCCATCAACTTTAAGGTGGTGGAATTGAAGACGTCAGATGGCTGGACTTTCTTGATGGTCGCAAGTGGTGACCTATTCGGCCTTTCCTCAACAAATATCCTAGACAAAATGCCACCATAGGGTAGAATGATCCTCTTTCCAACAGTTTTTACGAACATCCACCATAGGATCAATCTTGGAAGGTCTAGCTTCTTTCTAGTGAAGAGGCATCATATCACGAAGCAGTCCAAATAGAATACGTGGTCCCTTGATCCTGACTTAGGCAATATGTTGTAGGAAATTAGGTGGTATACCACCTTTGCCTCTAAAGTCAAGGATCTGTAGCTAGGGGTGTGGGTCAAATCAGCCACTGGATTTGTCATGACTAAATTAACAAACGTACTCATAGTGAAGTCCTGCTCGGCTATCCAGGTGGATGAAGAATCGGGGCAGATGAAGTTGCCATGCGGGATCTCAAAGGTCTATGCCAAGTAGGCATCGTCAAAATGGAGATCCATCTCAAGCACCCTAGAGTAGTAGCCCTGCCCATCTTGAGCGAGATTTGCATAAAAGAGCCGGACGAGTAGCAAGAACATCCCTCTATGCTGAAAGGCTATAAACTCATACCATCCTTGATATTGAAACATGTCAAGAATGTTGTTAAAGTGAGTTTGCATGAATTCGATATAAAGAATTTTTCCCATAATGGGATCTCTAAGGCAAAAAATTTTCTCGTACTTAATTCGTCGATGGGGTGTGGGAAACGACTCGTCTAATGGAACACCTACAGCAACATGTCTCTATTCTCTGACCATGGAAACAAATCTCAAGTACGACTGGGCTAGGATATGTAAGGAAAAACGAAGAAGGCTCTCAAATTTGTGGAAGAAATGAACCAATTTTTGCGGAGAACCATATATATTAGCGCGGTTCGAGCGCCCAAACAACTTTAATTACGAGAGCCCACTGAGTCTTTTTAGCAGTCCGAGAATAGGTTTGGTTGGCTAAATTTCATGCACCATTTTTGTGTTTTCGAGGGTCGGCTGCCTGAATTAATTTTGCACTAAGTGAACCGATCGCCCGAAGTTCTCTACTCGATTGCTCAAATATAAGTTCAGGGACCCGACGAAGTTTGGTAGATTGAGATTATTTGAACTTGAAAGTTTAGCCGCCCAAAGTCTAGTCAACTGCTTGGTTAGACTTCAAGCTTGGTCAGCCAAAGTGCAAATGCACTGAGAGGTTTGGTCGTCTGAGCTTGGTCCACTTGTTTTTATTTGGCTGGATTTTCAAATCCAAATACCCTATGGTTTATCTATGATATTTAGGGTGTTGATAGGGCTTCAAGGTGAGCTATGGACAAGATTTTTGACTTTAATTTCTAAATCTCACAGTTGTATGACGAACAGAGTACGCTTAACGCTAGATGTTAATATTTAAGCGAGAGTTAAGCACTTGAACTTTAAATGCAAGGCAATCATGTCGTGCCCATTTGAGAGTGGTTTTCTATTCAAACAGCCAAAGATTTATATTCTAACCAACAAGTATATTCATTTAGTCTAGATTGGTTTTGTAATTGAACTCACAAATTGGCTTGTTTCTTCAAAATACTCAGTCTACAATATTTTGAATGGTGGGTATACAAAGATGACACATTTATCAGCCCCAAGCCATTTCCTAAACCCTTAGAGCTATGTGATCATGTAATTCCTATGTGAGCAAGTTCTTCCTTGACTTTCAAGGGGTTTTCCTTCTTAACAACCCATACCATTTTTCTTCCCTTTATTTTCGATGAGTTAGGGGTTGGTGATTCCTTGATTTTCCATACCCGTTTGGGCTTCACACCTTTTATTTTAAATGGGCAATCAAATTTTGTGTGCCCCTTCTTTTTACATAGAATGCATGTGGTGTGATTGTATGGTCTATACAAGGTACTAGCATAATATTTTGATTCTTTAACAAAGTACCCCATGTATAGGTTTTTTCTTTTCTTATTTTCAATTCCATTATAACCTATACCTTCCTTATCTAAGGTCATCTCTTGTGCACCTAGCAATTTTTCAAAATTTCCCATACCTCTAGTGAACGTGTAGATGATCTTAGACTGTTCTTCTATTTTCTTCTCTAGATCTTGAATTTTTTAGTTTTCCAAATCTTTGCAAGCATTCTGAATTTTTAAAAGTTCTTTAGACAAATTGTTTGCTTTATTTTCAAGATCTGCAATCAAGTGGTTCTTTTCATCATCATTAGAAGCTTTAGATTTCAAGCCAGCTAATTCCTTTTCTAATGATTCATTCTTGCTCTCTAGTCTTTTAATTTTCAAATCATTTCTCTTTCTACAAGAATTTTTGAGTCATATTCCTTAATGCATGCATCATACTTGTTTTTCAGCACAAAGTATTTCTTATTTGATTTTACAAGTAATTTATGAGTTCTCATGTATTCAATTTGTTGTTCCTCATATGATGGCATGCTTTCACTATCACTACTATCATATGATTCATAATCAAATACAACATTCAAATCAGCACATGAATCATGTTCATATTTATCTACTAAGACAGAAGGAACTGAGATAACCTCATCATTAGTCAAGGCTACAAAACACTAGTTACCTTCTTTAATATCAGTGGAGCCTGAGTTGCATGGAGAGATGTTTTCCTTTTGCATGGACGCACCGTATCTCCACTCAAGTTCATCCCAAATCTACTTAGCACTACTAAACGCCATAACCTCACATAAAACATTAGAGTCTAAAGCATGTAGTAAGGTATTCATGGCATCAAAATTTACCTGTACTAAGTCTCTATCATGATCATTTAGTTCACACTCAGATTTAGGAACATCACTGCACCCAATAGATTTAATAGGCACACAATCACCTGGATCAATGACTTTCCACAATTTCCAATTCAAAGTTTTCACATACACAGTCATTCTAAATTTCCATATAGCATAATCATTACCACAGAATGCAGGTGGGTGTGTGACCAATCTTTCCTCACATGAAGGGGATGCACTAATATGAGCCATCATGATCTTTTACTAAGTGACATTTAGGTCTAAGTTACGAGTCTCTAATACCAATTTTTAGCTTTGGTGCAACCCCAAGAGGGGGGTGAAATGGGTATTTAAAGTTTGTCGCCTAGGTCTACTGGTTCGAACAATAGTGTAACACAGCCTAAGGTCAATCTATGCGATTAATAAATAAACATACACGTGCAGTAAAGAAAGTGTGGAAATGTAAAGAACACGCATGATATGTTATCGAGGTTCGGCCAAATTTCCTATTTCCCCGCCTTGGCTAACAAGCACAAAGATTACCACTATAATGCTCACTTAAACAGGTGAAGCGGCACCTAATACAACCAGGTCAATTCAAGGGGCTGACCTCAACCGACACGCCTTAATAGGATGGTGCACCTAGCTTCCCTAATCGGGTCTCCCTCTTCAAGCCCGTTCTTGGAATACAACCAATGTGTATAAAAGTTTGTACACACAAATTTGCTTCTAGACAAGCAAATGTGTGCACCAGTATAGCTCAATCAATAATGCAAGCACAAATGATATGTAAATATGCTTAGTGCTTTAATGTGTGCTAAACACTCAATTCATGTATAAGATTTCAGTTCAGATATAGTGTGTATACCCAAGCAATATTTGAAACACACTATGTGAATAATGTAATATCAGATCAGGGTTTCAAAATATGCTAAGCAAGTTCAAGAAAACAAACTCAATAGTATATTCTAATATTTAAAGCACAATAGAGTTGTTTGAATCACTATCTTGAAAAGGATTTTTACACACACAAAATCTAGGTTTAGGTACCTTGCAACAACAATGCAAGAACCACAACCTTCAAGGTTGTTCCACACCAAATTTATCAAATGAAATTGGTGGAAAAACCTTAATGCTAAACTCTCTCAAAAAATCAATCAAATAATAATACAAGTGAGAGTTTAAGCTACGGATATATTAAACACAATAACCTTGGAAAAAACTCACAATGCTTGGAGAAATCAAGAATGAGGAGTATGTGAGTGTTTGGAAGTAATATATGGCTAATAAAGGGTTTTGAAAGATGAGAGAATATTTTCCCTAATCAAGTTTGCTAATCCTTGCTAATTAAGACAAATGAATGAGTATATATAGGAAAGGACGAATTTTTGACCGTTGGGGATATAATGGGTATAATTAGATTTGTTTAAAAGGCCATTATGAATATTAACCCTTTTTACCTCATTTAAAAATTCAGTAAAAATTATTTTAACCCGCAGGGTTTGGGTGCCCGACCAAAGGTTTCGGTGCCCAAACAGACAGTCAAAAAATACAACTTTTAGCAGTTCGGGTGCCTGAATGATGAGTCGGTCAGCTGAAGCAAAGTCAGTAACAAATGTTCGATAATTCGGGTGCCCGACTCATAGTTCAGTTAACCAAACCAGGCAATTCAGTCGCCCGAGCCTCCATTTGAACATAAACTATCGGTCGCCCGAGTGGTTGAAAAGTGCCCTTATAGGCTTTTGGGTGCCCGAGGAAGGTACGTTCAAAAAGGTTCAAGTTCCCGAAGACCAAGTCAACATGTTGACTAGTTCGGTCGCCCAGGACGCTTTACACGGTAAAGGTTCGGTCGCCCGAACCCTTTTAGCTTTTCCCATTAAGTGTATTTTATCCTTATTTTGATTCCCCTTATTAAGATAAGTGATGTAGGGGACTTTGTGTCCTTAGTGTAGGTAGCTAAGGTCCAACTAAGGTCGTTTTGAGCATATATACTTGCCATGCATGATGCAAATTATTACAAGCCATACACATGCACAGTTCATAATAAATTACAACCCAAAATGAAGAACTAAACAAATAAATATAAATTACAACACATAGATCTTCATTCTTTGGCACGAACACCGTGCGCCATCATAATGCTTCTTTTAGTCCTGAAGTGCGCACAAGGTGATCCTACATGCAATTGTTAGTACAACCATTAGTACCAAAAGTATTTGTCATAATCAAAACTATGTGTGACCTATAAGGTCAACAGGAACTTATACCTAAACCCAAAGATAAATCAATCATAGGAACCAAATGGGTGTTTAGGAATAAAAAGGATGAAAACGGGGTAGTTGTAAGAAATAAAGCTAGGTTAGTAGCACAAGGCTATAATCAAGAAGAAGGTATAGATTATGAAGAGACCTTTGCTCCCGTAGTAAGAATGGAAGCTATAAGAATGCTTCTTGCCTATACAGCCAATAAAGACTTCAAACTATACCAAATGGATGTAAAAAGTGCATTCCTAAATGGTTATATAAATGAAGAAGTTTACGTTAATATAAGACAATATATGTATCAAAATACTAAAGACATCATAAAAGGTAATACAATATACATTAGAAATAAAAAAAGAATATCTTAATTCAAAATACCTAATATAAGTATAATAGTAATACCATAATATTCTATTTATTATCATACTAAATATAATAGCAACTTACCTAATGGGAACACACAATCAATACATATAGAAACAAAATTACCAAAACTAAGGAAACAATCTACTCATTGAATTAAATCAAGTAACCCTAAGATTAGCAGGTAATTATACAAAGGGTAAGCAAGCTGTGAAACTATGGAAACAGTTTAAAGCTAATACTAATATGTAAATATCCAATATGACCAACAAATGGGAAATTATGGAAAGAAATCAAATCAAAAATTGATGTACAATCCTTAAAAATTAATATGCTACATATGAAATAAACACTAAATATAATAATAATAACCCCACATATGAACCTTAACTAAGACAAAAACCCTAAACGCAAAATAATCAACACGTATTATAATAGTAATAAATACATGACAATACGGGAAAAACGAACAAACAAAACTTTAACAATAATATACAATATCAAATTTCACTCACACATACAATAAAAATTCAAGCTTTAAATATTAGAACCCACTTATACACATTTTGATAATATTACAAAATAAATGTAATAAAACTAGAAATTCTATAATGAATATAAAATGACCATAATATTGAGAAACACATATAATAGCACTAAGAATAACCATACACAAAATCACACACCACCCAAGCATAAACCATGAAAAACCTACCCTTAGATATTAACATCTAAACAAAATCAAAAAAAATATATGTCTATATCAATAGATATATATATATATATATATATATATATATATATATATATATATATGCCTGCAAAAATAAACAACCATTTCAGTATCTCAGAATAAAATAAACAAGGATGTACAATAAAAAAAAAAAAAACATACATGTGTGTGCAGGGAACAGAGACAACAGTGTTGTGCGTGTGTGTGGGTGTGGGTGCAAAAAACTCCTAACAAGGGTGTTGTGTGTGTTTGCAGTGTGTGTTTGCAGTGTGTGTGTTGTGTGTGTGCTGTGTGTGTGTGTGCGGTGTGTGTTTTGGTGTGCGTTTTGTTGTGTGTGCTGTGTATTTTGCTGTGAGCGTGTTTCATTGTGAGTGTTAGTGTGTGCTGGGTGCGTGAGTGTGCGTGTCTGGTGAGTGAGTGAAATTGTGTGTGTGAAAGGGTGTGTAAAAAGTGTGTGTTTAAGAGAGTGACCGAGCCGAAGATGATGGCTTGGCTCAGTGGTGGCTGCTGGCAGGAGCAGAGGAAAGGCGGCGATGGCGTGGACAGGGGAGCTAGTATGGATGGATCACAGGGAGCGATGGGCGGCACTGCTGCTGTTGTAGGTGGTCGTGATGGGTGGTCGGATGTGGCTGGCTCACGTACGGTGGCTATCACCTGGCTCACGGTGGCCTGAGGCTTGCCGAAGCAAGGATGATGGTTGTTCGGGCTCAGCTGCAGCCTACTGGTTTTTCGTGGAGGAATCGCCTCTCATTTGTGCTCGACTGGGTGGTTGCTAGAGAAGATGATGACGGAGCCACGAGAGAGAGAGACGTGGCCTCCCGAAGTGTGGCGGCGATGGCGACAGCGTGGTCCTACGGTGGCAAGGACGCCGTGAAGACAGTGACAAATGGTGGTTTGGGTTGGCTGGGTGAGGATGGTGAGGGGTTAATGGCGATGGTGGTTTCTATGTGTGGCCGAAGACGTAGAGAGATGAGACAATGAGATGAGAGAGAGGGGACGAGAGGAAGCAGTGAGGTTGGGAGGAGCCTGGTGCAGCTGCCTATGAGAATGAAGAAAGGCCCCCCCGTTTTTTTTTTCTGTGAATGTCTTCGCCCCTTGGCTTGTGCGCTACCCCCCCCCCCCCCCCCCCGACGCCCTTTATAAAAAAATTTGGAACCCTAAACTCTTTTTTGATTTTATTTTTCTTTTTCTTTTCTTCTTCTGTTTTTACTCTTATGGTAATAATAATAATAATAATAATAATAATAATAATAATAATAATAATAATAATAATAATAATACTAATAATAATAAATAACTATAGTAAAAATAAAAATAATAAAGATACTATCAGTAAAATACTAATAATAATACTAATGGTAATAGTAAAAAATACTAAAAATAATGACAATAATAAAATAATAATAATAATAGCAAACTAATAGAAATAAAAATAAAGTAATAATAATAATGTAAATAATAATAATAATAATAATAATAATAATAATAATAATAATATAGTTATAATAATAATAGTAATAATAATAATAATAATAATAATAATAAAAGTGATAAAAATAATAATAATAATAATAAATACATCCAAAATAATAATAGTAAAGTAATACTAATAATACTACTTGTAATAAATAATAAAAATGATTATAAGAAACTAATAATAAAAATACTAATAATAATAATACTAATAATAATAATAATAATAATGAAAATAATAAGAGGGGACCCCTTGTTCTATCTAGTTAGGGCAAAAATAGGGTGTCTGCAGCTGCCCCTCTTTGTAGGCTTCGTTGCTTCAATGTAACGGTAGGAACTCTCCTACGTTTTTTTGTACCAACAAGCTTGCAAAGATAAAAGACACCTATTTTAGCCAAGTCATTCCACTCCCTATGGTTTTTCAGGTTAATCAAGAGTTGTTTATTTCTACCAACAAAGGACGATTCATACTAAATATAAGAATCCATGTTGTGGTACACAGGGATGGCTTGCTATGAATGTAAGAATCCGAGCCGTAGGGATACGATGATCCGAGCCATGAGACACAATGATAGCTTGCTTCAAATGTAAGAATCCGAGCCGTAAGGATACGATAATCTAGCCATGGGACACAATGATGGCTTGCTTCGAATGTAAGAATCCGAGCCCTAGGGATACGACGATCCAACCATGAGACACAAAGATGGCTTGCTTCAAATGTAAGAATCCAAGCCATAGGGATACGATGATCCAACCATAGGACACAATGATGACTTGCTTCGAATGTAAGAATCGGATCCGTAGGAATACGATGATCCAACCATAGGACATAATGATGGCTTGCTTCGAATGTAAGAATCCGAGCCGTAGGGATACGATGATCCAGCCATGGGACACAAAGATGGCTTGCTTCGAATGTAAGAATCTGAGTCATAGGGATACGATGATCCAGCCATGGGACACAATGATGGCTTGCTTCGAATGTAAGAATTCGAGCCGTAGGGATATAATGATCCAGCCATGGGACACAAAGATGGCTTGCTTCGAATGTAAGAATCCGAGCCGTAGCGATACGATGATCCAGCCATGGGACATAATGATGGCTTACTTTGAATGTAAGAATCCGAGCCGTAGGGATGCGATGATCTAGCCATGGGACATAATAATGGCTTGCTTTGAATATAAGAATCTAATCCGTAGGGATACAATGATCCAGCCATGGGATACAATGATGGCTTGCTTCGAATGTAAGAATCCGAGTTGTAGGGATACAATGATCCAATCATGGGACACAATGATGGCTTGCTTCAAATGTAAGAATCCGAGCTGTACGTATACGATGATCCAGTAATGCGACACAATAATGGCTTGCTTCGAATGTAAGAATCCGAGCTGTAGGGACGCGATGATCCAGCCATAGGACACAATGATGGCTTGCTTCGAATGTAAGAATCCAAGCCGCAGGGATACAATGATCCAGCCATGGAACACAATGATGGCTTGCTTCAAATGTAAGAATCTGAGCCGTAGGGATACGATGATCTAGCCATGAGACACAATGATGGCTTGCTTCGAATGTAAGAATCTGAGCCATAGTGGATACGATGATTCAAGCCACCTCAACCAGTAATAAGGTGTGAAAGAAAAGTTTGGAGAGTTGTTACTCTATTTGGAAAATGCAGTTGGGGTAAAGTTCGAATGTCAATGAATGAATCCCCTATCTTTGGGATCTGTTGCCCCAGTTTGAAAATAAATCAATGTGTGTCTAGGGTCAGCTCCCCCAGTTTCCAAGTAAATCAATGTGCGTTTGGGGTCAGCTACCCCAGCTCAGATATTGGCGCAATAGGAATCTCAGATTTCGAATGATCATTTGAAAGTTTATTCAACAAGACAAGTATGAAGGGTGCTTTATTGCTGCTTGTGATGCTAGAATGTCATGATATGCCGCAATATGTATACATGTTACTAACTTATGATGCTAGAATGCAGTGATATGTTGCTATTAATATGCATGCTGCTAACTTGTGATTTTTTTATTTTATTTTTTATTTTTTTTATTTTTTATTCTCTTTATTTTTTGTGCAATGCATGAAATGTGTGACATGTATGGTAATGCGTGAAATGCAAGGCAATGCATAAGATGTACGGTAATGCATAAAATGTAGGTAATGCATGCAATGGACGACAATGCATAAAATGTAGGTAACGCATTAAATTTGAGCAATGCATGTCATATAGAGTAATGCGTGGTAATGTATGAAATGCATGGCAATGTATGAGATGTATGGTAATGCATGAGATGCATGGCAATGCATGAGATGTATGGTAATGCATGAGATGCATGGTAATGCATGAGATGTATGGCAATGCATGAGATGTATGGTAATGCATGAAATGCATGGCAATGCATGAAATTTAGGTGATGCATGAAATACATGGGAATGCATGAGATGTATGGTAATGCATGGAATGCATGGCAACATATGAAATTTAGTTAATGCATGAAATTTGGGGTAATACATGACAATGCATAAATCTTTTCTCCTAACGCACTTGTGATCAATGACCTCATCTTTGGCCTCTACATGAAACTCTCCACATTTGAATGGATTTATAACTAATCTTGGCTTAATCTTCTTGATTCATCTGGTCATGGAAGTGATTGACTCAGCTAAAATGAGAATCACGAAATCTGCCCCAATTGAATGGACCTACAGTTGATCTTGACCCTGATTTAACATTCTAATATGATAAGAAGGCACTTGAATGGTACTCACTGAAACTCAACTCGAAATTTGCCCCTGTTAAATTCATCTGCCACTGATCTTGACTCTAAGAAGATCTTTGAAACCTGACATAACATTTGCCCCAGTTAGGCTGCTCTTTCTTCAAAGGTATCTTTTTTGTAGAAACTACTAGGGGCTTTGAAACTCTTTGGCTATCCATCCTTTTTTAATGCTCTGAAGAGTAAAAAAGTGTTTTTTTTTTTTTTTTTGAACAAGAAATGATTATGCAGCTATGACATCAACTTGCTAAATCAAAAAGCCACCCACACCAAATAGATTGTTTTACCATGTTTCAATGCTATCAAAGGGAAAATTCATACTAGTATTCAAAAGTCATATAACGTTGATTTCCCAACCTAGATGACTGTCTTTCTCTTCTACTACCCTAGTTTCATCAACCCATGCTTTGACCTCAAGATGGTCTTTAAGACTCGGGACGAAACGTAGGCTTAAGGATGTAGGCTTTCAGAATAAAAGGGAAACTAAGGCTCAAAAAGACCACCCCAAATAATGTTTTATGCCCCCAGTTCGAGTTGAGGTGTTTTGCAAGATGTTGACCGAACTTGTTATTTAAACAAGCTGCCTACGTACCTTTTCAGGATCAAGTCATTACGTAGTTTAGACTCAACATTGAGTCTGACAATTCGTTTAAGACAACAATGTATACCAATCTAGTCAGGACTTTTATTTGGACTGTAATGTAGGCTAAGGGTATGGGTTAATGAAAGAAAGATTTGAATAAGGCTCAAAATTTATCAATCTTATCACTGGTATTTGCTAGTTAAAGATCACATATGAGTCATGTCCCTTATTTTTCTTTCTTCTTCCTTCCTCTTTCCTCTTTTCTTTCCTTTTTTAATCTTCTTTTCCTTCTTTTACTGCAACTTTCACTTTTCCTTTTATAAAGGAATCTTGACTTCATTTTCATTTGAACTTCAATTGGGATCAATCTTTTAAAAAAATTGCCCCAGTGTGGGGTGTGATCCTTCAACAGGTTAATCAAGGAATGAATTTTTCAGGCTCAAAAGGGTTGTCAAGGGATTTTTTCTCTGATTCTCTTTTAGGTAGTAGAAAAATGGTCTGCCATCCTTTTGGTAATGATTATTGTCTCAAATGATTTTCCAAACGCTAAGGGACCCAAACCCAGGTTAGATTTCTGGTGATCTGACTTTTAAGAAAAAAACTAGTTTAACATTCATGCTCAATTCGTTTAACAAATGGTAAATCATTGTTTGGGTTCTTTTAGGGATAACTAGTCGGCCAAAGAGGGACATCCATCATTTGACCAAAACATGAGTGATGAATTGATAGGAAATTATCATAACAGCGCAGCCACTTCGTTGAATTCCTTGGAAAGTAAAATACTTCTTCATAACATTCGAATTTGATGATTGTTTCATACTTCTCTACTTTCTCCTCTTGGGTTAAATTTTCAAAAATTAACAGCTCTTTCCAGCTTATGAATACTGGTAATATTACTTTCCCTATTCCCGCATAAAACATAAGTAAACAAAATTTGGCAACTAGACTCATGATGCAAGTGAGATAACAAAATGCATAATTCATTTTATTAAAGATAGAAAATTTTTCGAGACACAAGCGTCCAGAGATTACAAAAGGTAAATAACCATGGGGAAAACAAAAAAACATCAAATGAAAAGGATTAGATAGTCAAAAGCTTGCTACTCCAGCACTTTAGCCTCTATGGATAACGACTGAAACCATTGATTTGGGAACCTCCCTGATATGTTAACCACCTCCTTCCTTGTGTTTGGGCAAAGGATTCCCCTGGACTCCTGGTTGCTTGTCATCAAACGCTAACCATCTCACATCTCTTAATGATTGCACCTTATGCTTGAAGGCCCAATATCGATCAATGGTATGGCTGGGAGAGTTAGCATGGTACTCACAACGAACCCCAAGATCATACCACTGTGGAGGAGGGTTCGTAACGGGCATCTTAATGATTGCAGATACCATCCCCCTTTCCTGCAACTGAGGAAATAATTCGGCATATGTCATGGGAATGGGGTCCACCCTTCGGAAGTTTCTGGTCACATTCCTATCTTGTTCTTACTGATTCGGCGGGATTAGCGTAAGCCTAGGATTTATGAATTGGGGCATCATGCCCGTATGCACTGTTTGATTTACTGCGGGCTCAAAACCAAAGTTTCTATTGGACCATTGGTTTCGACCTTTTGGGTACTAATTCTTCCAGTTAAATTGCCCCTGTATCATTTATGCTCCTTCCTCCTTCTTCCGATTAGTCCACCTTTTGCCTGGACCAGTTTCTGGGCCACTATCCTTGACTAGGCCCGCCTTGATATCACCTTCAATTCTTCCTCCCGCAGCCACGATATCCATAAAATTGTGGGGAGTTTCTCCCCAAAGATGTGTGCGGTATGGATCTTTTAATGTGCTTACAAACAAAGAGATGGCTTCTCGGTCACTCATCGGGGGGTCCACCTAGATTGACATATCTCTCCACCTATAAGCATATTCTATGAATGGTTCGGTGGACTTCTTCTCCATTTCTTGTAGAGTCATTCGATTAGGCGCCATTTCCGTCACATGACAGTAGTGAGTAACAAAGGCATTGGCCAAGTCCTTCCAGGTGTGGATCCGGGCCTTATCTTATTGAATGTACCAACGGATAGCGGACCCAGTCAAACTGCTTTGAAAACAATGCATCATTAGTTTTTCATTGTTTAAGTAAGCGGTCATTGCTTGGCAGTACATTACTAAATGCGTTTGAGGGCACCGGGTCCCATCAAACTTTTCAAAGTCTGGCATTTTGAACATTGGCGGCAGGGTGACTTTTGGCACCAAGCAAAGGTCATTTGGATTAACGGAATCAAAAGTATTAGATCCTTCCATTGCTTTCAAGCGCTATTCCAATACGTCACGGCGACGCTCAGCCTCAGATTTGCTTATCCCTATATCAAAAGGTACTAACGGAGGAGTTCCTGCCATTGGGAACCCCTATGCTAGCACAACAGGGATGAAAGGAGGCATATTTGGTAGTGGACCCCCCATGACACCAGGTGTTGGAACTGATGTTTTTGACTCTACGAGTCCAATCTTATTTTGATAATAACAAATCACTTGATATTTGATATGTGCATTGAGTTTGTGAACAGGACTTACACTAAGCATGCACGGAAAGTTAACAAATCTTGGCAAAATCCATGGAACTCAAAAAGTACGGGAATCAAGATGCAAGCGGCAAAGTTCAAGAATATATTGGGAAAGGGTATTTAGAACTCATGTATTAACATTTTCATATGATTTAATTTGAGGCTCATTATAACTTAGAATGGTTTTAGGATTCATGCATTTCATGTACATCATTAGGAAACTCTCATGGTCCTTGAAATGTTTTCAAAATCATGAAAAGTATATTTTATGAAAGACCCAAGAAAAGGAGCCAAGCAGATTTTTTTTGTTAGAAATGAAAATTTGAGAAAATGAGGGACTTCGGTCGCCTGAACTCAAACCTCAGTAGCCTGAAGAATTTCTTCGGTTTCCTGAAGATTAAGTTCAGTCGCCTAAAGAATTAAATGGAGAAGACAGAACCTGGCCGAGGCTCTTCGGTGGCCTGACCTTGGAACCTCAGGCGCTTGAAGTTGACACTTCAGGAGCCTGAAGTCGAGTTCAGTTGCTTGAACTCGCGGGAAAGCCTAAAAATCAGTTCTTTATTAAAAAGACACGCGAAGTATCTTATTGATCCAACGGCTGAGATTAATTCTAAGGGTAATATAATATATATTATGAATATCTAAACCCTAGAACACAAGAAAAGAGACACAACAAGAAAGATATACATCTCATTGCAAGACTTGAACCCTAGAGCTGATTTTCTGCACTTCAATCTTCTTCCATCTTCGTTGGGAAAATCTCTACTGAAATCAAATGGGCATTCATTCATCCAACTAAACTTTAATCCAGTATTAAGGTTTGATCTGTCAAGTTATTACTTTTCAAGAACCACTCATCTCTTTACGTGTTTATCATTAGAAAGAGGTTTTGATCTTGAGTGCGTATTCACATATAAAAACTAATTTTTAAAAAGATCATGTTTTAAGAAAAACTTGTTAGCTTGGTTGATTGATTTGCGATTCAAGAAGTACATAAACACATATTCATATATATTGTTCATTGGGCTTCTTATTGAAAAACCTACTTTGATTAAAATATTGGAACTTGAAGGAAAACTTTGTGATTTTTGATTGAGTTGTATTCAAGTCAATTTTTTGTTAAATAGCTCACTTCAAATATACTTGTGCATCTTTACAAAGTGAATCAAGAACCCTAGTGGACTCCAAAGCATTCCAAATATATTTTCACTTGGGAGTTTTGATTAAATATGAATTTGTGTGTTGACACATATCATACATCAAACGATTGTATCGTTTTTTATACATTCTTGAGCTTCAAGTTATATCATATGTTAATGTACTAGGAAATTGAATTGTACTCACAAGCTTTTGTTAGAAGCATTGTTTTGAGTGTTATTTTCATATTTCATTATAAACACGATTTGGGTTGTGAACCGGGTGTGAGGAGGAAGTTGTACCTCTTGTGAGCAGCGGATAAGGAGGGAGTTGTACCTCTTGTAAGCAGTGGTTTGTAAGGGAAGCTCTGTCCCACTTTAAGGAGCAGGGTTTTTAGTGAATCCTTGAGTGGTTGCTCAAGGCGAAGACGTAGGCCAAGTCGGCTGAACCTCGTAAAATCACGTTTGTCTTCTGTCTTCCTTTTACTCTTTATTTTCCGCGCTATATTTAAATTGAGTATATTGCATGCATAGATAGGATTGCCACACTCACATATAATTGAGCAACTAGAAGTAGTTGGTAAACTTATAAGAAGTGTGTAAAAGGAAATTAAGTGGATTATTTTTTTTAATATCCAATTCACCTCCCCCCCCCCCTCTTGGGATTACACCTTAATCAACATTTGGTATCAGAGCGGGTTTACTTAGACTTGATAGTTAATTTGTAAAACGATCATATGGCACACATTGGTGTAACTCCATTTGGTGAGGGACACTCATCCACTAGACCACCCATTTTCTGTGGTGTAAATTACACCTATTGGAAACGTAGGATGAGCATATATTTACTGAATGTAGATTGGAAAGTTTGGAAAATTGTGACTAAGGGAAATCACATTCCCATGAAAGTAATTGATAAGATTAATGAACCTAAAACTGAAGATGAATATACTGAAGAGGATTGGAAGTCAGATCAAAGTAATGCCACTGCCATGAATATACTCTTCTGTGCACTAAACGTAAATGAATTTAATAAGGTAATGGCATGTAACTCAGCTAAAGAAATTTGGGAAAAATTAGAAGTTACATATGAAGGCACTAAGGAAGTAAAGGATAGCAGGATAGACATGCTCACTAGTGAATATGAAGCATTTCAAATGACGGTTGATGAATCCATACAATCCATGTACACTAGATTCACACACATCATTAACTCTTTAAATGCTCTTGGAAAAACTTACCCTTCTTATGAGTTGATCAGGAAAATACTCAGGGGATTACCTCCAGTGTGGGAAGCTAAAGCTACTGCAATAGCAGAAGGGAGAAATCTCAAGGAGATGTCGGTGGACGAACTCATTGGATCACTTATCATCTATGAGTTGGCGATAAACAAGAAGAAAAATGAACAAAGCAAAGCTAAGAAGGTCACTACACTTAAGGCATCATCAAGCTACTCAAGTGAAGGAAGCGATTACGAAATGGATGATGACATGGCCTTGCTAACAAAGAAGTTCGGAAAGTTCTTAAAGAAGAACAAAAAGTTCAACAGAAAATTTCAGAACTCTAAATCAGAAAGAGGAGAGCAAAGCATGAAGAAAAAGAAGGAGGATCCACCAACATGCTACAATTTCCGAGAAGTTGGACACATAAAACTCGAGTGCCCCAAACTCATAAAAGCTTCAAAGAAAAATAAGAAGGCGCTGAAATTCAACTAGGATGCACACAGCACTAGCAGTTCAGAATATGAATCCAGCGACGATGAGGTTGCCAATCTGTGTCTAATGGCACATGATGACCTTGAGGTACAATCATCTCATTCATCATCTTCATACAACTCTAGTGAATCTGAAAATGAAAACGATATGATGTCATATGATGAACTGAAACAATAATACCTATACACTATTAAAATGCTTGAGAAGAAAATAAAGAAAATTTCTGAGTTAAGAAGCAAAGTTAAAGAACTTTCAAATCTTGTTGAACACCAAAATGAATCCCATGCATCTTTCATAAAGAATAAAGAGTTGAAAATTGAGGAGTTAGAAAAGGACTTGAAAGACAAAGTTGAAATTATATGTAAATTTACTGAAGGACAAAACAATTTTGAAAAGCTCTTAGGATCTCAAAGAAATTCTCTAGATAAAGAAGGGCTCGGTTTTAATGGTAAAGAAAATATAAGGAAAAGACAACTTTACATGGGGTATTTTACAAAAGAATCAAAGTCAATTGTTCCAACTAAGAATCAATTAATATTCAAAAAATTAGGAAACAAAATAGTTTTAATTAATTAAGGTTGTTTGTAAATTATGGAAATAGAATATTTACAATTAATCAAGGTTATTTACAAATTACAATATTCACAAAATAAGGAGTAATTAAAAGATTTATTAAATTTGAACTTGGGATAATTTCAAATTAATTACTAGCTCGACTCTCTAATATTCTTAGCGGAGTCGCCAAGCTGTCGCGACATCCTAGAGCGTGCGTGCCCCGGGCGGCGAAATAAAAAGTGGGGTTTAATATTTTCAAGAAAAATAGGAATATCGGAGTCGCCACTAACCTTTTAGTGTGGTTAGAACACATGATTACTACCCCGTTAGCGGTAGAATGGATCTACATTACCAAAGCTAGTGTCGGGAGTTCGGTTACGCGAGGGGAAGGTACGAGCACCCCCTACGCGCCTGTTATTACGAGCGGTACCTAATTAATTCAGAATTATCCCTAAGTTAATCTAATAAGTCTTTCAAATTACCCCTCTATTAGTGGATTTACAAATATACATGCAAAATAAAATAAATACAAAAATATAAGTAATATATAAATATATACATATTCCTTTAGAACAAAAGGTACGTGAAGCCCAAAAGCTCATACCCTTGCATTAAAATCATAGGGATAAAAATGAAGAAAATACTTAAGAAAATACACTCCCAAATTTTGAAATTATATTAAATATTTTATAGGAAAATACTAGTTTGGGAGGTTTTAATATATAATAATAGGATAATAAGTAACAAATTATCATAAGAAAATATATGTATCAAAATACTAAAGACATCATAAAAGGTAATACCATATATATTAGAAATAAAAAAAGAATATCTTAATTGATAATACCTAATATAAGTATAATAGTAATACCATAATATTCTATTTATTATCATACTAAATATAATAGCAACTTACCTAATGGGAACACACAATCAATACATATAGAAACAAATTACCAAAACTAAGGAAACAATCTACTCATCAAATTAAATCAAGTAACCCTAAGATTAGCAGGTAATTATACAAAGGGTAAGCAAGCTGTGAAACTATGGAAATAGTTTAAAACTAATACTAATATGTAGATATCCAATACGACCATCAAATGGGAAATTATGGAAAGAAATCAAATCAAAAATTGATGTACAATCCTTAAAAATTAATATGCTACATATGAAATAAACACTAAATATAATAATAATAACCCCACATATGAACCTTAATTAAGAAAAAAACCCTAAACGCAAAATAATTAACACGTATTATAATAGCAATAAATACATGACAATATTGGAAAAACGAACAAACAAAACTTTAACAATAATATACAATATCAAAGTTCACTCACACATACAATAAAAATTCAAGCTTTAAATATTAGAACCCAGTTATACACATTTTGATAATATTACAAAATAAATATATAATAAAACTGGAAATTCTATAATGAATATAACATGAGCATAATAAATAGAAACACATATAATAGCACTAAGAATAACCATACACAAAATCACACACCACCCAAGCATAAACCATGAAAAACCTACCCTTAGATATTAACATCTAAACAAAATCAGAAAATATATGTCTATATCTATATATATCTATATATATATGCCTGCAAAAATAAACAACCATTTCAGTATCTCAAAATATAATAAACAAGGATGTACAATAAAAAAAAAAAACATATATGTGTGTGCAGGGAACAGAGACAACAGTGTTGTGCTTGTGTGTGTGTGTGGGTGCAAAAAACTCCTAGCAAGGGTGCTATGTGTGTTTGCAGTGTGTGTGCAGTGTGTGTGCTGTGTGTGTGTGCGGTGTGTGTTTTGGTGTGCTATGTGTGTTTTTCTGTGTGTGCTGTGTATTCTACTGAGAGCGTGTTTCATTGTGAGTGTTAGTGTGTGCTGGGTGTGTGAGTGTGCGTTTCTGGTGAGTGAGTGAAATTGTGTGTGTAAAAAGTGTGTTTTTGAGAGAGTCACCGAGGGGTTGCCGAAGATAATGGCTTGGCTCGGTGGTGGCTATTGGCAGGAGCAAAGGAAAGGTGGCGATGGTGTGCACAGGGGAGCTGGTGCGGCTGGATCTACAAGGAGGGACGGGTGGCACTACTGATGCTACAGGCGGTCGTGATGGGTGGTCGGACGTGGCTAGCTCACGTACGATGGCTGTGGCCTGGCTCACGGTGGCCTGAGGCTTGTCGGAGCAAGGATGATGGCTGTTCGGGGCTCGGCTACAGTTTGCTGGTCTTTTGTGGAGGAATGGCCACTTGGTGGTGCTCGGCTGGGTGGTTGTTGGAGAAGATGATGACAAAGCCGCGAGAGAGAGAGAGACGTGGTCTGTCGGAGTGTGGCAGCGATGGCATGGCGGCGATGGCAACAGCGTGGTCCTACGGTGGCGAGGACGCCGTGAAGATAGCGACGAATGGTGGTTTGGGTTGGCTGGGTGAGGATGGTGAGGGGTTAATGGCGATGGTGGTTTCTGTGCGTGTCTGGAGACGTAGAGAGATGAGAGAATGAGGAAGCAGTGAGGTTGGGAGGAGCCTAGTGTGGCTGCCTATGAGAATGAAGAAAGGCCCCCCCTTTTTTTTTTTTCTATGAATGTCTCTGCCACTTGGCTTGTGCGCTGGCCCCCCTTTATAAAAAAATTTGGAACCCTAGACTCTTTTTTGATTTTATTTTTATTTTTCTTTTCTTTTTCTACTTTTACTCTTACGGTAATAATGAAAATAGTAATAATAATTATAATAATAATAATAATAATAATAATAATAATGTAAGGATAATAATAATAATAATAATAATAATATAATCAATAAGGTAATAATAATAAAAATAATAATAATAATAATAATACTAATAATACATAACTATTGTAAAAATAAAAATAATAAAGATACTATCAGTAAAATACTAATAATAATACTAATAGTAATGGTAAAAAATACTAAAAATAATGACAATAATAAAATAATAATAATAGCAAACTAATAGAAATAAAAATAAAGTAATAATAATAATAATAATAATAATAATAATAATAATAATAATATAGTTATAATAGTAATAGTAATAATAATAATAATAATAATAATAATAATAATAATAATAAAAGTGATAAAAATAATAATAGTAATAATAATAATAATAATAATAATAATAATAATAATAGTAATAATAATAATAAATATATCCAAAACAATAATAGTAAAGTAAAACTAATAATACTACTGGTAATAAATAATAATAAATAATAAAAATGATTATAAGAAAGTAATAATAATAATAATAATAATAATAATAATAATAATAATAATAATAGAATAATAATAATAATAATAATAATAATAATAATAATAATAATAATAATAATAATAAGAGAGGACCTCTTGTTCTATCTAGTTAGGGCAAAAATAAGGTGTCTACACACTTCAAGTTGGTTCAAATATGAATTTTCATTTTGAAGCTCATTAGGCAAAGACACTTAGAAATCTGAAGTTTTTAGAACCTTGGAACATGTTTTTTAAGAGTTAAATCAAGTTAAAATTCCGAGCTTAATCAAATAAAAGAGAAAGAAATAAAAAATTGACTTACAGCTAGTTGACAAACGACTATCTGTCTATGGACACACGATTGGCAAATTTAGAGGATTTTAAATGAGGTCAGAATCCTAACTGACGACTATCAAGGTTTTGACAGACGACTGCCAGTGTCAAGTGAGACGCTTGTATGTGTCCTGCCAGATTTTTGCCACCATTCTGAGTTTGTTTTAAAACTAAGTTGTTCTGGTGACAGACAACTGCCAAGCCGAGGACAGACAACTACCACCTTACTGAGTTGTTTTAAAACTGAATTATTCTAGTGACAGATGACTGCCGACATGAGGACAACCGACTGCCACTGTTCTGTCTGGAAAAATATGAACGTTATACATGGACAGATGACTGCCAAGACTTCACAGTCGTCTGGCTCGCGGCATTTTTCAAAATTCTCAATGGGCATATTTTTCAAATTTAAATTATTTGAAACTTAAATAAATTTAAAACTTGGACCCTACTCCAAGTTACTTGGGGAACAAGCAAGAAGTCTCTCTACCTCTATAAATACCCTCAAGGATCATTGTTTTAGATACCAAGAAATCAATTCAACTCTCATACTCTCTCAAAGCTTACTGAATTTCTGAAAGCTCTCAATTGCCCTCATCACTCACGAAAATCTTTGAAGTTTTGCTGAGTTTCTCACTGAATTTATGCATCGATTGTTGATTCTTTCATCCATTGAAAGATACTTACGGTGATAAATTTCTGGAGCTTTATTTTGAAATTTATATTTTGAATCTACTAAAGTACATAGTTTTTCAATTTGTACTAATCAGCTCTTTGAGGAGCAAGTTCTTGTACGCCTTGTTTTATATCTTTGTAACAAGTTGATTGACGGTTCAAGTGCTAAATCGTCAGACCAAACTAGGGAATATTTTTTGGAGAAGGTGGGCTCTAGCCTTACTAAAGGAGTGTTGTAATTGGTATTGTTCCGCCTAGCAAAGGAACAGTGATAGTGAATCTTTTGGTGGTTTTTCCAAGGACGAGGACGTAGGCTGTGTTGAAACCGAACCTCGTAAAACCCTGTGTTCTTCTTTCTCTTCCCTACTCTTTATTTTTCAAGAAAAAGATACAATTTGTGTGGTTGCTTTAAAATTCATAAATTCTGAGTGTTCGGTTGTTAAATAGACCGGAAGGTAATTTGTTTTGGATTGATTGGCATTGATTGCGGAAACCAAAAGGGACTACATTGGTTGATCATCCTTGACTCATTAATCTTAAAGTTTATTTAAAAGTTGAACATTACGAAGAAGTGTGATTGTGGTACAGGGTTTATACAAGTTCAGCAAATTTTCATATTGATACATGGATATTATTATAAGCATTGAGTAGTTAATAATTTTGTTTTGATTGTGATTACTTTAGATAATATTGTGATTGTGTTTAAGTTTTGATTATTATTATAACTAAAAAGAACTAAGAAAAAAGGGAATAAAATTTTTAAATCCCAATTCACCTCCTTCTTGGGAAGCTATTCCAATTTCACATCATATTTATAAAATCATGGTTCTTGTATTGTTTTATAATTGCCCTAAAAACTATCATACCATGCTTGTTCTAGGAAAAACATATTATTCTGATATACATAATTATATGGAAATTTAAACTCATGCCACATAGAAATGGGTAACATTTTGAATGTAAAATCTGCTCTAAAATCATAATATCTAATAAAACACATTTTAATCATATCCCTATTCATAGCAGTATTTCCCAAACATAATTCTATATTATACATATTTTTCCTGAAATTTAATGCTCTAGAATAATAAATAATTTCATAAAAATTTCTGATTTAGTTTATCCCTTACCTGGCATACTTAGAAGCCCATAAAACACCCAATCCTACACCTGCAGTGTTCCCAGCACAACACCCTGAAATTAATATTTCCCCCCAATCAACTTTAGTATTATCTTACCTAACATATTCTCCTCAGTTCAGAAATACCAAAGACCCAATAAAACTAAAATTAACTAACTTACCCAAATCTTGGAATGATTCCCAAGTTGGCCTAAGCAACGAATCACTCGAGCTAATTTATAGAGAATCCTCCCAAGAGTAACGTGGCGGCCTCGGATTGACGAATCGACATGAAATGAGGCTGAATTTCTAGAAAGAAGGCAGAGAATTTGAGTTCTAGAGAGAGAAACATTGTGGCATGTAGGAATTGTGCGCATGAATTGAGTTTGGGCCATATATAGAGTGTTGTCCACGTGGCACTCATCGATGAGCCATGACGCCTCATCAATGAGGCCAATAGAATACTAGTCAATGAGCACAAAACCCTCATCGATGAATTTTAGACTCCATCAGGCACCCCACTAGGTAATTTCTCATCGACGAGACACATGTCCCTATCGACATGCCCCAGAAGGCTCCTCATCGACGAACGACCTGACCTTGTCGACGAGGCCTGCTGAACACCCTTAAAAAACTTATTTTCTCCCCTCTCTTTTAATACTTAATTCGGTAAAAAATTTTGGGTCCCTGATTACGCACTTAAACTGCGTAATTAGGTAGTTTATTTCACGCATTGGGGCTTATATTTATAATTAAATACCTAATTACCCTCAATATTTTAACACGGTGTCCTAATTGTAATATTTGGGTTTTAGTGACTAATTCATGAATTTTTGGTTTTTTTTTATTGCAAGAAAATTATTGGGAGCTAAAATCGGTACTAGTTCGTAATTTGTGCACAATTTTCTCATATGAGCTCTAATCGAGACAATTCGAAATTCTCGGGAAAGATGAGAAGATTATCTACAATTTCCATGCTTTAAGTTTCAAGAGAAATGGGCTTCAAGAGGTTCAAAACCACCCTTGTTTTTCGGGAAACAAAAAGAAGGAAAAGAAAAAAGAATAAAATAAAATAAAATAAAAATCCTACCTTGATGTGACCCGGCCATGCAGGCGGGTCGGATCCCCCTTGGCGTCGGGTAGGGCTCTCCCCCCTCCTCCTATATAATATTTTTTCCTCAAGCATCAGCTCCCCTTTCTCCTACTCTCCCTCTTCTCCTTCTTCCTTCCCCATCTCCTTTCTACTCTCTCTCTCAGCTGCTTCCAACCAACCTAGCTCCCTCACTCTCTCTAACTCTCTTCTCCCTTCTTACAGACCCTTTTCTTCGTTCCTCCCCATTCCTTTTCTCTATTTTCTTTGCCTTCTCTCCCTTTCCAGCCCGCTACTACCAGTCGAGTCCCTCCACCCTCTCATGTCTTGCTACACCCAAGCCTTCCTACTGAACCCGAGAGTCACCCACGGCTGCTCTACTATTGCAGCCACTCTGCTACTGTGCTTTTGTTGTTGGCTGCTGTTACTACCTGCAAGCGGCCACCCTCTGCTCTTACTGTCGTGGAAGCCCCCAAAGTGGAGACCAGCTACTGTGACTATCCTCAACCCACGGCCACCCCAAGAAGCTTCATCCAGCTTGGCCAGCCACCCTGAGAAGCCCACTGCACCACTGCTGCCTTTCCTCTGCTTTGCTGGCCAGCATCTCTCAACTCTCTCTCTCTCTCTCTCTCTTCTTTTTTCCCTTCTTTATATTTAAATGAATCTTGTTAGTTTTTTTATTAAGTATTAATTAAAGTTTTAAATTTTGAATCTTGTGTTGGAGTATTATTATTATTCTAGTTTATTTATTTATTTATTTATTTATTTTTCCCTAAATTAAATTTAGCATTAGATTTAATTAGTGTTCGAGCTATTTAGTTAATTAATTAAAGTCCGGTTTGGTTCTAAAAAAAAAAGAATAAAATACAAAAAAATAATAATAATTTTTTTCAGAAGTTAAGTTAGTAGTTCTCCTTAAAATTTAAATTGTGTTTGTTGAAGTTCGATGTAGTTTAGGGTTGATCCTACTCATGTTGCATTTAAGTTTTGATTTCGATTCAAGTTCTTGATTTTGTCAAAAGTTCAATTATTTTTTTGTTCGCATATGTGTTTGGTTGAGTCTTTATTATTGCATATTTTAATTAGGTGTTAAGGTTGTCGTCTTTAGTTTTTATTTTGAAATTTAAATGCATGTTTCAATTCTTGTCTGATTAGACGTAGGATGTTTGTTTCTCGTTATTAAATTCATTGCATGTTAGGATTAGGATTTAATTTTCATGTTCGTTTAATTAATCAAAAGAAATCTCAAAAATCTTGAAAACCCCGAATCTAAACTGAGTTCACTAACTTTTTGTTTTCAATTGGAAATACATAAAATTTGAGATTAAACCACATTCCTTGAGAAGACGATCTGGCCCTTAGGCTAAATATTACACAACAGAACTCCTATACTTGGGATAGTTTCTGAGCTACTCATTTTTCGAGTGAGTCGGTCCCTACAAGTGAACCATCTCAAGGTGTAGCTACCCAATCATCCCTTTGAAGCTTATGTAGCCACTATGCATTCTTTTCTCAAGAAGAACCCAATAATGTCAATGAGGACATTGAGGATGAATCATAGGTAATGTCTATGCAAGAAGAGCTTAATCAATTTGAAAGAAACAAGTCTGGACCTTGGTTCCTAGACCCGTTTATCATACTTTTATTGGAACTAAAGGGGTCTATATGAACAAGAAAGATTAAAATGGGATAGTATTTAGAAATAAAGCCATACTTATAGCCCAAGGGTATAACCAAGAGGAAGGCATAGATTTTGAGGAGACCGATGCTCCTATAGCTAGGACGGAATTCATTTGAATGTTATTAGCATATGTCGCTTTTAAAAAGTTTAAATTGTATCAAATCGATGTTAAAAGCACATTTCTAAATGGCTATATAAATAAAGAGGTATATGTAGAACAACCTCCAAGATTCGAAAACCACAAATTCCCTAATCATGTGTATAGACTGTCTAAAGCCTTATATGGATTGAAACAAGCTCCTAGAGTTTGGTGTGAAAGGCTAAGTGGTTTTCTATTAGATAATGAATTTACTAGAGGGAAGACATAGCACTCTTCATAAAGGTTAAAAATGATCATATGATCCTAGTACAGATTTATGTAGATGACATCATATTCAAAGCTACAAACAAAGAGTTGTGTAATGAGTTTGCCAAATGCATGCAAAATGAATTCAAAATGAGCATGATAGGTGAACTTAATTTCTTCCTAAGACTTCAGATAAAACATGCCAAACATGAGACTTTTGTATGCCAATCAAAATATGCTAGAGACTTTCTTAAGAAATTTAATATGGAAGGCTCCAAAATTCTAGGAACACCTATGAGCACTTACATCAAGTTAGACAAAGATGAGCTAGGCATAGCGGTGGATGTTAAACTCTACCGAGGTATGATTGGTAGCCTATTGTACCTAACTATGAGCAAGCTTGATATCATGTTTAGCGTATGCATGTATGCTAGATTTCAGGTTGCACCTAAAGAGTCTCATTTATTAGTAGTTAAAATAATACATAGATACCTCATTGGGACTATTTAATTAGGATTTTGGTATCCTAAGCATTCCTCATTTGAGATTGTCAGCTTTTCTAATGTAGAATTTGCCGGTAGCAAAGTTGATCGGAAGAGCACTAGTGGTACATGCCATTATCTAGAACAATATATAGTTGCTTGATTTTTCAAGAAACAGAATTCATTTGGACTATCCACAACCAACGATGAATATATAGTGGTTGGGAGTTGTTGTGCTCAAACACTCTATATGAAGCAATAACTCATGGACTATAGATTGCATAATGACACGGTTCCTAAAAAATGAGATAATACTAGTGCAATAACTATCTCTAAGAACCCCATATCACACTTGCGAACTAAGCACATAGAAATTAGACATCATTTTATTCGTGACTATGTGCAAAAAGGGGACGTGACAATTGAATTTGAGTGCACAGATGATGTTGACCCTATGGGTCAAACCTTGTTTTGATTATGACAAATACTATGACATTTAATGATTGTCGAGTTGATGTGCAGGTTTATCTTGGTAGTATCATATGATGGCACTCGGTGGCCCTAGGAGGAAAATTAAGGCCTTGAAGACCCTAGTTATAATTTAATTGTTGTATTTCTTTTATGTAAAGGGTTTGTAATAGTAATTAGGGCTTATGATTTGTAATAATTGCATCAACTACATGATTTAATAGGTAAGCTTGAAATGAAAATGACCTTAGAAAGGCCTTAGGGATTCCCTTCGGTCGACCGAACTTTTTCAGTGTCTTCAAATTGGACCTCAAGTGCCCTAGGACACACACATTTTCACACATATTTGTTAGGCACTTCATTAGGGTTTGTATGCTTCAAGATTGGACCGAAATGCAGACATGGTGCACTTTCGGGCGACTAGCACAGTCAGTTCATTTTGGCCTGGTCGACCAAAATTGGCTTGGGTCAACAATTGACCAAGGGCTCGGTTGACCGAACCATATAGTTCATTTAAGCCCGATCGACCGAACCCCAAGACCAAGTCAACGTTTGACCATGTTGTCGAGACGTCCCGTGGAGCGCGTGTGCCCCGGGCGGCGAAAGTAAAACCATTTTAATATTTTCATGAAAAAGCATGGAATGTCGGAGTCGCCACTAACCTTTAGTGCGGTTAGAACACATGATTACTACCCCGTTAGGGGTAGAATCGGTCTACATTACCAGAGTTGGGGCCGGGAGTTCGGTTACGCGAGGGGAAGGTACGAGCACCCCCTACGCGCCCGTTCTTACGAACGGTACCTAATTAATTTGAAATTATCCCTAAGTTAATTTAATAATTCTTTAAATTATTCCTTTTTATGAATTTATAAATACATGTAAAAATAAATAAATAAATAAATAAATATATACATATATATATTCCCTCAGAACTTAGGATACGTGAAGCCCAAAGGCTAATACCCCCCGTAATTAAATCATAGGGATTAAAGGAAAAAATAATAATAATAATAAAATAATAATAATAATAATAACAATAACAAGTTATTTACACATTAAAAATAACACGATTAAACATATGGATAATTCACAAAGAAAATAATAATAGCAATAATAATAAATAATGATGGTAATAATAATAATAATAATAATAATAATAATAATAATAATAATAATAATAACAATAATAATAAAAATAAAAATAATAATAATAATAATAATAATAACAATAATAGTAATAAAAATAATAATAATAATATAAGTAATAATAATAGCATTAAAGATAATAAACACCCCGATGATGATAGTAATAATAATGAATAATGATAATAGCAATAATGATAATATTAATAGTAATAAATATAATAAATAATAACGATAGATAATAGTACTAATAATAACATTACCAAATAATCACAAAGATACTTTTTTTTTTACATACGTAAATATATACAACAAGGGTAATAATAATACTTTTATTGGACAGCACTAACATTGATAATGCTTCTACTTACATTTATATATATATATATATACATAAATATATATACACTAATGGTTATAATACTAGTAATGCCTTTAAATGGTAATACTAACAATAATAAACATGAACACACAATCAAAGATATTCACAGCATATATAGAAACAAAATTGTTAAAGCTAAGGAAACAAACTTATAATCAGGTTATGGAAACTAAGTAAATCTAAAATCAGTGGGTCTTTGTACAAAGGTATACCATATATATACCTAAAATACCATAATGAGTTACGTATACTAAAATATCAATAATATATATATACATATATAATTATCATAATAACTACTATCATGTGAGCATACCAAATATATAACGTAATACATAATACTAAGAATACCATAATAATATCTTATATATACACTAAAATACTAAAACACAACCAAATACCATAGTAATATAATATCATACTGATAATAAGAACCCTAACACAATGATAAACTGGAACCCTACATGGATATACAGGACTTGAATATTGCGCATTAAAAATACGACAACAAAAAAAATTATTACATCTAAATATTAAACAATGGAAATCTTACCTCCATAATAAAAATAAAAATCCTACAATAATGAAAACAAACCAATTAGTATTTATAAATATGGACATTAATTATTAAAAACAATAACCAAGAAAAATTTAAACTTTACAATAAAAAGGTGTGTGCTGTGTGTGTTTTACCGTGTGTGTGTTGTGTGCGTGAGTTTGTGTGTGTTATTGTGTGTGTTTGCAGTGTAAGTGCTGGGTGTGCGCAGTGAGTGTTTGTGTGCTGCTGTGTGCGTGAGTTTGTGTGTGTTGCTGTGTGTGTTGGCAGTGTAAGTGCTGGGTGTGTGCAATGTGTATTTGTGTGCTGTTGTGTGCGTGACTTTGTGTGTGTTGCTGTGTGTGTCGGCAGTGTAAGCGCTGGGTGTGTGCAGTGTGTGTTTGTGTGCGCAAGTATAGGGAGGCAGGCGACTCACCGGGGACTTACCATGGGGGGGTACCGTCGGAGTTAATGGGCGGCGACAGCGACGGCGTCGGTGGCTGGCAGTGAGGTGTAGCGATGGCTGGCTGTGATGAGCAACCTTCTCCTCTGGCGATGCTTGGCTGGAGTTGCAGGCTGCTGTGGAAGATGGAGAGACTCTCGGGTCCTGCTTGGGATGCTGTGGGTGACGCCGGAGCTGGGTGGAGGGCTGACGGTGACGACGGCGGATGGGTGGTGCTACGGTGGCGAGGAAGGGTGGCCGGGGTTTGCTGGAGCAGAGGAGGCTGGGCTGGGTTGAGAGTATAAGAGAGATGGAAGGATGAGATGAATGATGGTGGTGGATGAGGGAAGAAGAAGAAGACCAAGAAGAAGAAAAAAATTTTTTTTTTTTTTCCGGCTGCGCTACTGCTGTGCGCTATGTGTTTTTTTTTTGCTGTTTTGGCCTCTGCACTGCCTCCCCCTAGAAGCCAAAAGAGACCCCCTTTTAAAAAAAAATTTTAGAAACCCTAATTTCCTATTTCCTTTTTGGTTTATTGCATTTTATTACACATTTTTTTTTATTTTTCTTTTGGAAATAATATAGATGAGTATAACTACTAATATGGTAATAATAATAATAATAATAATAATAATAATAATAATAATAATAAGGTAAAAATAAAAATAATAATAAAATAATAGTAATAAATAAATAATAATAATAATAGTAAAAATACTAATATTAAAAATAATGTCAATAATAATGAAAATAATAAATAATGATAATAATAATAATAAACAATATAAATAAAAATAAAAGTAATAATAATAATACTAATGAAAAATAATAATAATAATAATAATAAATAAAATAATAGTAATAATAGTAATAAAAAATACTAATAATAATGATAATAAAAATTAAAAATAATAATGAAAAAAATAAATAATAATAATAATAAAATAGAAGTAAAAATAAGTAATAATAATAATACTAATGAAAAATAATAATAATAGTAATAATAATAATAATAAAAATAAGAGGGGACCCATTGTTCTATTTGGCTAGGGCAAAAATAGGGTGTCTACAGCTGCCCCTCTTTGTAGGCTTAGTTGCTTCAATGTAATGGTAGGAACTCTCCTACGTTTTTGTAGCAACAAGCCTGCAAAGATAAAAGACACCTATTTTAGCCAAGCCATTCAACTCTCTATGGCTTTTCAGGTTAATCAAGAGTTGTTTATTTCTGCCAACCAGAGACGATATGCACTGAATGTAAGAATCCATGTTGAGGTATACAGGGATGGCTTGCTGCAAATGTAAGAATCCGAGCCGTAGGGATATGATGATCCAGCCATGGGACACAATGATGGCTTGCTTCGAATGTAAGAATCCGAGCCGTAGGGACACGATGATCCAGCCATGGGACACAATGATGGCTTGCTTCGAATGTAAGAATCCGAGCCGTAGGGACACGATGATCCAGCCATGGGACACAATGATGGCTTGCTTCGAATGTAAGAATCCGAGCCGTAGGGACACGATGATCCAGCCATGGGACACAATGATGGCTTGCTTCGAATGTAAGAATCCGAGCCGTAGGGACACGATGATCCAGCCACCTCAACCAGTAACAAGATGTGAAAGCAAAGTATGGAAAGTTGTTACTCTATTTGGAAAATGCGCTTGGGGTAAAGTCCGAATGTCAATGAATGAATCCCTTGTCTTTGGGATCTGTTGCCCTAGTTTCAAAATAAATCAATGTGTGTACGGGGTCAACTTGCCCCAATTTTCCAAGTAAATCAATGTGTGCTTGGGGTCAGTTACCCCAGCTCACAATTAAACACAACAGAATCTCTCCATCAAGGATGTCAAATAATCATTCGAAAGCTCAAGACAAGTGTGAAGGGTGCTCTATTGCTGCTTGTGATGCTAGAATGCAATGATATGCTGCTATATGTATGCATGTTGCTAACTTATAATGCAATGATATGTTGCTATTAATATGCATGTTACTAACTTGTGATTATATGTATGCATTTTTATTTTTTGTGTAATGTATGAAACGCACAATGGTAATGCATGAGATGTATGGTAATGCGTGAAATGCATGACAATGCATAAGATGCATGGTAATACATAAAATGCATGAGATGCGTGAAAATGCATGATAATACATGGAATGCATGAGATGTGTGGTAATGTGTGAAATATAGGGTAATGCATGAAATGCATGGCGATGCATAAGACATATGATAATGCGTGAAATGCATGACAATGCATAAGATATATGGTAATGTATGAAATGTAGGTATGACGATGCATAAGATGTATGGTAATGCGAGAAATGCAGGGCAATGCATAAGATGTATTACCATACATGAAGTGTAGGTAATGCATGCAATGGATGACAATGCATGCATGAAATGCATGACAATGCATGAGATGTATGGTAATGCAAGGAATGCATGGAAACGCATGAAATCTTAGGTGATGCATGAAATACATGGCAATGCATGAGATGTATGGTAATGCATGGAATGCATGGCAATATATGAATTTTAGGTAATGCATGAAATGTATGACGATGCGTGAAATTCAGGGTAATGTATGACATGTATGACAATGCGTGAAACTTGGGGTAATGCATGACAATGGATGAATCTTTTCTCCCAATGACCTCATCTTTGGTCTCTACATGAGATTCGCCACATTTGAATGGATTTGTAACCGATCTTAGTTTAATCTTCTTTATTCATCCGGTCATGAAAGTGATTGACTCAACTCAAAAATCACAAAATCTGCCCCAGTTGAATGGACCTACAGCTGATCTTGACTCTGATTTCCTATTCCAATCCGATAAGAAAGTGCTTGAATGGGACCCAGTTAAATTCATCTGCCACTGATCTTGAATCTATTGTTGGATTTCTTTTGAACTTGATATAACATTTGCTCCAGTTTGACTGCTCTTTCTCCACAAGGATCTTCTTTATAGAAATTTCTGGTGATTCTGAAACTCTTTGACTATCCATCCTCTTTTAATGCTCTAAAGAATAAGAAGGGTTCCTTTTTTTTTTTCTTTTTTCATTTTTTCATTTTTTTTTTTTAAGGAACAAGGAATGATTATGCAACTATGACATCAACTCGCTAAATCAAAAGGCCATCTGCACTAAATAAATGTTTTACCATGTTTCAATGCTATCGTAGGGGAAAATTCATGCCAGTATTCAAAAGTCATGTAACGTTGATTTCCCAGCCTAGATGACTGTTCCTTCTCTTCAACTGCCCCAATTTCATCAACTCATGCTTTGATCTCAAGATGGTCTTTAAGACTCGGGACGAAACATAGGCTTAAGGATGTAGGATTTCAGAATAAAAGGGAAACTAAGGCTCAAAAATACCACCCCAAATAATGTTTTATGCCCCCAGTTTGAGTTGAGGCGTTTTGCAAGATGATGACCGAACTTGTTTTTTAAACAAGTTGCCTACGTACCTTTTCAGGATCAGGTCATTACGTAGTTCAGACTCAATATTGAGTCTGACAAATCATTTAAGACAACAATGAATACCAATCTGGTCAGGACTTTCATTTGGACCGTAATGTAGGCTAAGGATATGGGTTAAAGAAGAAAGGAAATACATAAGGCTCAAAATCATCAATTTCATCAAGGGTAATTTCGTCAAAGATCACATATGTAGTAAGTCCCTTATTTTCTTTCTTCTTCCTTCTGTTTTTTTTTTTTTTTTCTTCTTTTACTGCAACTTTCACTTTTCCTTTTATCAAGGAATCTTGACATCATTTTCATTTGAACTTCAATTGGGACTAATCTTTTAAGAACTGCCCCAGTGTGGGGTGTGATCCTTCGACGGGTTAATCAAGGAATGAATTTTTCAGGCTCAAAAGGGTTGTCAAGGGATTTCTTCTTTTACTTTCTTTTGGATAGCAGAAAAATGGCTTGCCATCATTTTGGTAATGACTATTGTCTCAAACGATTTGCCAAACATTAAGGGACCCAAACCCAGGTTGGATTTTTGGTGATCTGACTTTTAAGAAAAAGATGGTTTGACATTCAGGCTCAATTTGGTTAACAAATGGTAAATCATTGTTTGGGTTCTTTTTAGGGATAACTGGTCGGCCAAAGAGGGCCATCCGTCATTTGATCAAAGCATGTGAGATTAATTGATAGGAAATTATCAGAACAGCGTAGCCACTTCTGAAAGTAACAAAAAACTTCTTCATAACGTCTGAATTCAATGATTGTTTCATCCTTTAACATCTCTTTCTAGCTCATGAACACTGGCAATATTACTTTCCCTGTTCCGGCATGAAACATAAGCAAACAGAATTTGGCATTGGACTTATGATAAAAGTGAGATAACGAACTGCATATTTATTGAATATAGAAACTATTCCGAGACACAAGCGTCCATGGACTACAAAAAGCAAATGACAATGGAAAACAAAAGAACATCAATTGAAAAGGATTATATAGTCAAAAGTTCAGTACTCCATCACTTTAGCCTCAACGGATAATGACTGAAACCATTGATTTTGGGAAGCTCCCTGATATGTCAACTACTTCCTTCCTCATGTTTGGGCAAAGGATTCCCCTGAACTCCTGGTTGCTTGTCATCAAAAGCTAACCATCCTGCGTCTCTTAACGATTGCACCTTATGCTTGAAAGCCCAACAGCGGTCAATAGTATGGCCAGGAGAGTTAGCATGGTACTCACAACGAACCCCAGGATCATACCATTAGAGAGGAGGGTTCGCAACGGGCATCCCAGGGATTGCAGATACCATCCCCTTTTCCCGCAGCTGAGGAAATAATTCGGCATACGTCATGGGAATGGGGTCCACCCTTCGGAAGTTTCTGGTCACAAACCTGTCTTGTGTTTGCTGATTTGGTGGACCAGAGTGGACAATATGGGGCCTTGTGCCTGTATGCGTCGTTTAATTTACCATGAGTTCAAAATCAAAGTTTCTTTTGGGCCATTGGTTCCCACCTCTGGTATACTGATTCTTCCAATTAAACTGCCCCTGTATCATTTGTGCTTCTTCCTCCTTCTTCCTATTAGTCCACCTTTTGCCTAAACTAATTTCCGAGCCACTACCCTTGACTAGGCCTGCCTTGATATCACCTTCAATTCTTCCTCCCGCAGCCACAATGTCCATAAAATCATGGGGAGTTGCTCCCCGAAGATGTGTGCGGTAAGGGTCTTTTAATGTGCTCACGAACAAGGAGATAGCCTCTGGGTCACTCACCGGGGGGTCCACTTGGATTGACATATCCCTCCACCTATAAGCATATTCTCTGAATGTTTCGGTGGATTTCTTCTCCATCTCTTGTAGAGTCATTCGATTAGGCGCCATTTCAGTCACATGGCGGTAGTGAGTAACAAAAGCGTTGGTTAAATCCTTCCAAGTGCGGACCCGAGCCTTATCTTGCTGAATGTACCAACGGATGGAGGACCCGGTCAAACTACTTTGAAAGCAATGCATCATTAGTTTTTCATCGTCCGAGTAAGCGGCCATTGCTTGGCAGTACATCACTAAATGTGTTCGAGGGCACCGGGTCCCGTCAAACTTTTCAAAGTCTGGCATTTTGAACTTTGGCGGCAGGGTGACTTTCGGCACCAAGCAAAGGTCATTTGGATTAACTGAATCGAAAGTATTAGAACCTTCCATTGCTTTTAAGCGCTCTTCTAATACGTCACAGCGACGCTCAGCCTCAGATTTACTTATTCCCATATCAGACGGTTCTAACGGAGGAGTTCCTACCACTGGGAACCCCTGTGCTGGCATAGCAGGGATGAAAGGAGGCATATTTGGCGGTGGACCCCCCATGACGCCAGGTGGCGGAATTGATGTTTGTCCATGATCTGGGGTGAATCCTGGGGGATGAGCGGGGTCCACATCTACTTCGGGATCAACATGCACTGCCTTTCCCTTGTTCATCAGTAACTCTAGAACCTTACTTATCTTGTCATTTATCTCTTCTTGTCCTTGTTCTAGTCCGAGGACTCTATTTTCCAATTGTTCGCTCATTTCTCTCGCTCTTCGCCTGGTATTGTACTGATGCGTGGTGGTCTCAATTATTGCTTTATATTACTCAAACCACCTTTTTGATTAGGAACTGAAAACCAAAAAATTTCCTTTTTAAGAACCATGAATGCACAATTATGTACTGCATGAGTGAAAGCGTTTTGATGCATGATTAGGGTATGCAATAGGTGTTTATGCATGAATGCAACTAGTGCACTTACATATACAAACAAAGATATAAACGTGCATGCAGCCTATCGTGCATGACTATGTATGAAATGAAATGCATGAATATGATGTCCTAAATTACTACTTAGCTAGAATTCTAGAAAAATCCCACTAATGAAACGGGTCAAGATTAACATGACCATTGATGGGCCACGATTTCAATTCAATTTCTCCCTTACCCATTCATTTCCTTGATGATGGTCCATGTATCTCAGATTCTATAAAGGGTCAAATTATGTTCTGAGGTTGGGGTTGACCCAGGCTAGTCAACCCATTGGATTCATTCAATGTGGACTTGTGGACTTTAGTGTGCACTTGGGCCTCAAGTATTTTAAAATATGGGTTTCGAGCTATTTCATGATGGGATCAGGCCCTAATTTTAAAAGGATTTGGGCTTGGATTGTTTAGAAAATATGGGCCCGGATTTTTAGGGTAATAAGGCCGAAGCCCATTTATGGAAATCTGGATTTGACCCATTTTGAAAATCAGGCTTGGATCGAGTTTTTACTTAGGAAAAGGTTGGGCCTATACTTGTTATTTCTCAAAAAATTGGGCCCGAGTTACTTGAAAAGGGTTGGGCCAACCCATATTTTAAAATGCTTGGGCCAAGTGCTTCATTTTTGAAAGGATGGGCCATGATCTCATTATTGGGCTTTTCTAGAATACTGGCTAAGTAGTATGTATGGATGTCAAATGTATGATATAATACAAAGTATCTCATAGCTTATATACAACACACTATACATGGAGAAGGATGTGGCTCCTGTCCCAACCCAGGGTAGGTACACCAATTTTATAGGGTTTCTTCATGACTCTATCCTAATTAAGGGAAAACTATGGACAATTACGTGTGGGTAGGCTTTAATCCCTATTGACAAAAAGGTCCCCAATTTGAAATTTCATCCTCCCCCATAGGGGTCCGGACAAAACTCGCATTGAGCGGGGTGGTTCGCGGGTCCCATCAAGCTTAAGCTACGAAGGGACAAACGCTATTACACCCCTATCTAATCTTAGCAGGTAAAGCTCGGGTATAGAGCGTGAGAGTGTGTGAATTCAAACTTTAACCTAATCCCGCTATCCCCACATTTATTCACATGCTATAAAGAATATGGAAGCGAGATATCTACCATTAATGTATTTATTCACAAGATATGGAAACATATTATCTGCCATTAACATGTTGATTCTAAAAAATTTGGAAACAAAAAATAAGGAAACAAAATATTTATGATTAGTATACAAAATATCTGTAATTAATATGCTTATTCACAATATCTACAATTAATATGCTTATTCAGAATATTTAGAAACAAAATATCTACAATTAATGCTCAACAAATTAGGAAACAAAATATTTTTAATTAATTGAGGTTTTTTACAAATTATGGAAGTAAAATATTTACAATAAAGTTATTTACAAATTACAATATTTACAAAATAAGGAGTAATTAATAGATTTATTAAATTTAAACTTGGGATAATTTTCAATTAATTAATGGTTCGACTCTCTACGTCCCCAGCGGAGTCGCCAAGCTGTCACGACGTCCCGTGGAACGCGTGTGCCCCGGGCGGCGAAATTAAAACCATTTTAATATTTTCATGAAAAAGCATGGAATGTTGGAGTCGCCACTAACCTTTAGTGCGGTTAGAACACATGATTACTACCCCGTTAGGGGTAGAATCGGTCTACATTACCAGAGTTGGGGCCGGGAGTTCGGTTACGCGAGGGGAAGGTACGAGCACCCCCTACGCGCCCGTTCTTACGAACGGTACCTAATTAATTTGAAATTATCCCTAAGTTAATTTAATAATTCTTTAAATTATTCCTTTTTATGAATTTATAAATACATGTAAAAATAAATAAATAAATAAATAAATATATACATATATATATATTCCCTCAGAACTTAGGATACGTGAAGCCCAAAGGCTAATACCCCCCGCAATTAAATCATAGGGATTAAAGGAAAAAATAATAATAATAATAAAATAATAATAATAATAACAATAACAAGTTATTTACACATTAAAAATAACACGATTAAACATACGGATAATTCACAAAGAAAATAATAATAGCAATAATAATAAATAATGATGGTAATAATAATAATAATAATAATAATAATAATAATAACAATAATAATAAAAATAAAAATAATAATAATAATAATAATAATAACAATAATAGTAATAAAAATAATAATAATAATATAAGTAATAATAATAGCATTAAAGATAATAAACACCCCGATGATGATAGTAATAATAATGAATAATGATAATAGCAATAATGATAATATTAATAGTAATAAATATAATAAATAATAACGATAGATAATAGTACTAATAATAACATTACCAAATAATCACAAAGATACTTTTTTTTTTTTTTTTTTTACATACGTAAATATATGCAACAAGGGTAATAATAATACTTTTATTGGACAGCACTAACATTGATAATGCTTCTACTTACATTTATATATATATATATACATAAATATATATACACTAATGGTTATAATACTAGTAATGCCTTTAAATGGTAATACTAACAATAATAAACATGAACACACAATCAAAGATATTCACAGCATATATAGAAACAAAATTGTTAAAGCTAAGGAAACAAACTTATAATCAGGTTATGGAAACTAAGTAAATCTAAAATCAGTGGGTCTTTGTACAAAGGTATACCATATATATACCTAAAATACCATAATGAGTTACGTATACTAAAATATCAATAATATATATATACATATATAATTATCATAATAACTACTATCATGTGAGCATACCAAATATATAACGTAATACATAATACTAAGAATACCATAATAATATCTTATATATACACTAAAATACTAAAACACAACCAAATACCATAGTAATATAATATCATACTGATAATAAGAACCCTAACACAATGATAAACTGGAACCCTACATGGATATACAGGACTTGAATATTGCGCATTAAAAATACGACAACAAAAAAAATTATTACATCTAAATATTAAACAATGGAAATCTTACCTCCATAATAAAAATAAAAATCCTACAATAATGAAAACAAACCAATTAGTATTTATAAATATGGACATTAATTATTAAAAACAATAACCAAGAAAAATTTAAACTTTACAATAAAAAGGTGTGTGCTGTGTGTGTTTTACCGTGTGTGTGTTGTGTGCGTGAGTTTGTGTGTGTTATTGTGTGTGTTTGCAGTGTAAGTGCTGGGTGTGCGCAGTGAGTGTTTGTGTGCTGCTGTGTGCGTGAGTTTGTGTGTGTTGCTGTGTGTGTTGGCAGTGTAAGTGCTGGGTGTGTGCAATGTGTATTTGTGTGCTGTTGTGTGCGTGACTTTGTGTGTGTTGCTGTGTGTGCCGGCAGTGTAAGCGCTGGGTGTGTGCAGTGTGTGTTTGTGTGCGCAAGTATAGGGAGGCAGGCGACTCACCGGGGACTTACCATGGGGGGTACCGTCGGAGTTAATGGGCGGCGACAGCGACGGCGTCGGTGGCTGGCAGTGAGGTGTAGCGATGGCTGGCTGTGATGAGCAACCTTCTCCTCTGGCGATGCTTGGCTGGAGTTGCAGGCTGCTGTGGAAGATGGAGAGACTCTCGGGTCCTGCTTGGGATGCTGTGGGTGACGCCGGAGCTGGGTGGAGGGCTGACGGTGACGACGGCGGATGGGTGGTGCTACGGTGGCGAGGAAGGGTGGCCGGGGTTTGCTGGAGCAGAGGAGGCTGGGCTGGGTTGAGAGTATAAGAGAGATGGAAGGATGAGATGAATGATGGTGGTGGATGAGGGAAGAAGAAGAAGACCAAGAAGAAGAAAAAAAAATTTTTTTTTTTTTTCGGCTGCGCTGCTGCTGTGCGCTATGTGTTTTTTTTTTGCTGTTTTGGCCTCTGCACTGCCTCCCCCTAGAAGCCAAAAGAGACCCCCTTTTAAAAAAAAATTTTAGAAACCCTAATTTCCTATTTCCTTTTTGGTTTATTGCATTTTATTACACATTTTTTTTTATTTTTCTTTTGGAAATAATATAGATGAGTATAACTACTAATATGGTAATAATAATAATAATAATAATAATAATAATAATAATAATAATAAGGTAAAAATAAAAATAATAATAAAATAATAGTAATAAATAAATAATAATAATAATAGTAAAAATACTAATATTAAAAATAATGTCAATAATAATGAAAATAATAAATAATGATAATAATAATAATACTAATGAAAAATAATAATAATAATAATAATAAATAAAATAATAGTAATAATAGTAATAAAAAATACTAATAATAATGATAATAAAAATTAAAAATAATAATGAAAAAAATAAATAATAATAATAATAAAATAGAAGTAAAAATAAGTAATAATAATAATACTAATGAAAAATAATAATAATAGTAATAATAATAATAATAAAAATAAGAGGGGACCCATTGTTCTATTTGGCTAGGGCAAAAATAGGGTGTCTACACATGTCCCAGTCGACCGAACCAGGTAGTTCAAAAAGGCCTGGTCGACCGAAACCCTCCCTAGTCAAAAGTTTGACCATCTGGTCGACTGACCACTTTTGTACTCCAACTACCTGGTCAACCGGAGGGTCCTTGGGAAAATTCTCAGTGGTCTGGTTGACCGAACCAAGCAGTTCAAAATGGCCCCATCGACCGAACCTCAAAAAATTGAGGAATTGCCCTCTCTTGGTCGACTGAGCCTTCAGTTCAAAAGTCCCCTGGTCGACTGAACCATTTGAGACTTGGTCGACCGAACTTGTTTTGGTCGACCAGACCTCTCGGGTTGCCCTGATTTTTTACCGTAGTTAACATTTTTTAAATAGGGTTAAAATGTTTGAAAGGTCATTAAACTTTCCTAATAATGCCCAATAGGTCCCCAACGACTATAATTCTTCCAATGTCTATATATAGCCCATCATTTGCTAATATTAGCAAAATAGATTAGGAGATCTGATTAGGGAAGATTCTATGAAAATCCCAAAGTTTATAATACTCATTTATGGAGCCTCCAACACTTATTCTTACCAGATCTTCCACTCAAACATATTTTGTAAGTGTGATTTAAGTGTTGTTGCTTTCTAGGGTTGCTCTCCCAAGTGTGTTAATTGTTTGTGATGATTTTAATTGAGAGCCAACCCGAGTATTCTTAGGGGACTTTGTTAATAAGTCTCTCCTAAGAAGACTTATATTAAACTTCCAAGTATTGCACATTCATTGCAATATCTTGTGAAGTTTGTATTTGTTTTTGGATTGCAAAATCTCTTCAAACATTTCCGAATATCTTGTGGGATTTATCTTGATATAACTTTGAAAAGATATTTGTTTATGTGATATTGATCTTTGTTGCAATATTCATTGACCTACATATTATTTGCTGAATACAAAGATTGAATATCTTTTTGCAAACCAAACATATACATTACTAGAGCATCATACGATTGAGAAAACCCGCTCATTGAAATATACATATATATATATATATATATATTGTTTGGCTAGCATCTTTGTGTGGACATCTTGCTTGAATATCTTGTGAAACAAAGATTGCTTGATTGTTACTCTCACGCACTCATTACACTGATAGTAAATATATATATATGAGAGTTGAAATATTGGACCACACTGAGCTTACATATTATATCATTTGTGGTGTATGTAATTGCGCGTATTTGGGTACATATCTTCTTTATATGAAAGCACAATCACTATACCATCTGTTTATATACACATTTGTTGTATTTCCAGGCACGGGCTTGAAGAGGGAGACTAGCCCTGGAATAGTCCCGAATTGGCTTAGACCCGGTTAGGAAAACTAGGTGCGTCGTCCTGTTAAGGCGTGTCGGTTAAGGTCAGCCCTGTTTTAATTTGACCTGGTTATAAACGGTGTCGCTCCACCCTTAAGTGAGCCTTTAGTGGAATCCTCTGGCTTGTGAGCTAGAGGCGGGGACGTAGGCACAATTGGCCAAACCCCGATAACATATCGTGTGTTTATTTACATTTCTGCACTTTATATTTATCGCACACATATGTTATTATGTGAATGATGTGTTTGATTTAAATTTCCACATATCTTATGTATATGCGCATTTGGAATTATATAGACCGACTCTAGGTTGTTTTATACGAGTATTTTATTTAACCTAGGTGATAAATTGAAAATTCCAATTCACCCCCCCCCTCTCTCGGGAATGCACCAATTTTAACAGATGGGCAATTGGTTGATATATTCACAAAACCAATTTAAGAAGATAGGTTTATCCAATTCAGATGTGAATTAGGCTTGATGCACACTCGAGGAGTTGCCTAGAGATATAATGAAGTGCACAACTGAGGGGGAGCAACTTAACTTAAAACCTTTACAGCTCTGAAAATTAACCTTTCTCACAATCCTATCTTGTCTTACACTTATATATTTTATGACTTGTGAGAAATGGATTTGTTGTCCATTATGTAATGATTGCTTTATTTTATTTAACGGATGTTTATTATTTGGTATTTTGAACTATTACTGACTATATTGATTGAGAATATCGAATTGTATGCTGGTAGAGAACGCCATGTACAAAATTTATATTTTCGAGATGGTAGTGGACTAGGTTATTGCATGTCTAGATTGAATGATCATATTTAAGAAAAACATGCTATCTAGTTGTTTGAATTGGAGAGTTTGTCTAAGCTAAGGATTCATTTAAATGCTTATATTTTTACCTTAACCCTTTTTGCTGATGCCAAAAGGGGGAAAAAATTCTTGCAAAATTGCGTATAAGTGCAAATTTGAGTAAGAAATATTGGGGGGTCCATACTTGGTATCTGCGCTTGACTGTTAATCCACACTTTGTATATGTTCCTCAATGTTAAACTAAAATGCATAGTGTTTGAAATGTCTTCTTTCATGGATATGCTTAAACTATACTAGAATTTTAAGTTTTGCATATCCTTAGGGTGAGCCTTTTTAGGTTGTACCCATTTTTGCTCTTGTATTTTTCATCATCAAAAAGGAGATTATTGACTTTATGAGTCCTATCCCATTTTGATTATGACAAATCCAAAGTATCTCACTTGTGCATATAGTGCTTGAACATATAATTTTTTTAGAAGGCACGTAGAGTCGAGGTACAATGAAAGCCATGAGGAACTAAAATATCACTTCACCTAGTGTGTAGCATAGCAACGTGAAGACATTTTTAATTTGAATTGTAATTGCATTAAGTTTGGTCTGTAATAATGCATAAATTGCATGATGTGATTGAATGCTTAAGATAGACCATAGACTAACCTTAGGGAACGTCAAATTTTCATGGAAAACCTTCAACTCATATTTTGAAACACATATACATAGCGTTGATAAGTTTTAAGGTCAAAACAGGGCCAAATTCATATTTTAACTAGCCCAGTAGACTGACCCTTATACGTTCAAACAAGCCCTAGTCGATCGACCATGCCCTTTAGCCAAAAATCAAAGATTTGACTAAGCCTAATCGGCCAAACTTTATGTGCTTTATATGCCCAGTCAACCAGCCTTAACATTTTATGCGTTTCTAAAGCCCCAGCCGACTGGCCTAATTTATACTTAAAAATGCCCAGTCGACTGACCTTCAAAGCCTAGCCAACCAGATCATATGGCCAGTAGACTGTTTCTTGGTGATTTGGAAATCACCTTGGTCCAGCCAACCGGTGATGTACCTATTCGACAGAACCCCTCGATGATTTTGAAAAAAGCACTAAGGCAAGCCGACTAGTGGCTTCCCTAGTCAACCGGACCCCTTGGGAAGTTTAAAATCTTCCTTAAGCCATTCGACCAACGCCACCCCCAATCGACCAAACCTCTCAAGTTTGGCAATTTTTTGACACTAAATGTCATTAATTTTTTAATTAAACAATCCTAAAACTGCCCAATGTGTGCCTAACGGTCAAATTTTTAACATTTTTATATATAGCCCACTCAAAACCTTAATTAGTACATTTGATCAGCTTGAAAAATTCTCTCAAAAAATTTTGTGCATTATTTCTTCTACTCTCACATATACAAGCAATATTCTTTCCCTTTCTCATATTTGATTATGCGCTTAAACTGCATAATTAGGTGCTTTAATTCGTGCATTGGGGTTTATATTTTTAATTAAATACATAATTACTCTTAATATTTTAAAATGGTGTCCTATTTATAATATTTGAGTTTTATTGAGCAATTTATGAAATTTTGGCTTTTTTTTATTGTAGGAAAAATATCGGGAGCTAAAACCAGCATTAATTCATAATTCGTGCATAACTTTTAGGTCCTAGCTCCAATCGAGATGATTTAAAATTATGGAGAAATATAAGAAGATTATCTACAATTTCCGTGTTTTAAGTTTTGAGAGAAACGAGCTCCATAAGGGTCAAGATTGGCCTCATTCGCAAAGAAATAAAAAGAAGAAGAAAGAAGGAAAAATAAAAAATAAAAATCCTACCTTGATGTGACTCAGCCATGCAGCCAGGTCGGGTCCTTTTGTCCATGGGTCTCGCTGGGTAGGGCAGTGGCCTCTCCCTTTACAAACTTCTTTCTTTTCTCTCATTCAGGAGGCCGCAAGCCCCATCTTCCTCTTCTCCTTCTCCTTCTCCTTCTGTCCTCTTATCTCATTCTTGTCTCTCTTTGTTTTCCTTTCCCTTCTCTTCCCTTCTCTTCCCTTTCTCCTTCCTTTCCTACTATCAACCGAGCTTCACCCTTTCAACTCTCTTCCTTCAGCTTTCTCTTTCTCCCTTACTCCTCGTACTCCCCTACTACTCCTTCTTCCTCCCTGTTTGTTGTTGCCGTGGAAGCTCCCAGCCATGTGCCACTGCTACTGCTTCGTCCTCCTGGCTCCCCACAGTCGTAAGCCACTGCTACTGCTACTCCAGGGACTCGAAGATCTCCTCAGCCGCTCCCTATGCTCCTAGAACAAATAGCCGATGCCAGCTCCCCTCTGCTACTATCAACCTGAGGCCAACTACCTCGAGGGTCTTCCCCAGCCACTGCCAGGCATCCCAGCCGAGACCAGCCACCTGCTACCCGATAACTCTCTCTTTCCTTCTCTCTCTCTTCTTTTCTTCCTTCTTTCTTCTCTTTTCTTCTAGTTTTAATTGTTCTTGTGTTTTTTTCATTGGTCGAATAATTGTATTTTTAGGGTGAAATCTTATTTAAAGTTTTAATTTTTGAAGCTTGCTTGGGTGTTATGTTTATTTAAAGTTTTAATTTCTAAAGTTTGTTTGGGTGCTATTATTTAAATTAGTTATTTATTCTTCTTATAAATAAATATTAGCATTTGATTTAAATGTGGTTACTTGCGCTAGTTTTTAATCGATTAGAGTTCGGTTTAGTTTATTAAAAAAAAAGGAGAAAAATAAAAAAAGAAAAAAATCTTCTTAGGATTTAAATTTTTCTTGAGTTCGATTTAGTTTAATATTATTAAAGTCCGATTTTTTCTGTGTTCCATTTATGGTTTAGTTCTTCAAGTCTTGGATTCGTGTTTAAGTTCTTGATTGCACTTAAATTAGTTGTTATTTAATTTTGTGATTGGTTGCGTTCTTAGAATTGTGTGTTTTAATTATGTAGGAAAATTAGCGTCTTTAGTTTTTATTTCGAAATTCAACGTGTGTCTCAATTCTTGCCTGATTAAACATAGGTTTCTCATTGTTAAATTCAGTACGTGTTAGGATTTAGAATTTAATTTGCGTATTCTTTTAATTCATAAAAAGAAATCTCAAACAATTCAAAAAACTTGAATCTGAACTGTGTTCAATGCCTTTCTGTTTTTTATTTTTCAATTGGAATTACGTAAAATTTGAGATTGAAACGCATTCCTTGAGGAGACGATCTGACTTTTGGGCTGAATATTACATGGCAGAACTCCTATACTTTGGATAGCTTTTGAGCTGCTCATTTTTCAAGTGAGTCAATATCCCTTTGCAAAATCATCCTAGAAAGAAGCATTAATTCATCTTCTTCATTTGCAAATTTATTGCAACTTGAAGAGTGCTGAATATTCGTTCTTGTGGGCATTACTTATTTCATTTAAAAGCATTTACTCTCACTCATTCATTAGTTTTTGAAAATCTTTTTAGAGAGTAAGCTTTGTGTTTTTCCCATATTATTTCGTTGATAAATATTTTTAGGAAAACTCCTTATAACTAGTAAATCTTTGTACATATCCATTGCAAGATTCAAAAGCTAATTTTGTGTTTATTACAAAAATATATTTGTGAGCTAATCTCCTACACTTTATCTTTGAAAAACACATTTGGAGATATTATTTGGGTCTTTAGATCTTTGAAATATACTTAGTGAATATTTCATATTGGAATCAAAGATTATTTTCATTATCATCTGTCACATCATTTCATAAATATACTTTTGAGAGATAAACTAGAAATAAACTTTTGAGGATAAACTCCCATCATATAACAGTGCATTGAGTTTAATATTGTACAAATTTTCTTATTGAAGAAGCACTTTACTTGTATGCAAAAAATTCATTTTTGTATCTTTGTATTCCTAGCGTGGGGTATCGCCAAAGGAGGAGGGCACCATCCTGTAAGGTATGTTACAGTTTGGCTGCACCTGGTTAGGTGAGCTAGGGGAACTCCACCCTATAAGTAGAACTTGTAAACGGCGTCACTCCACCCGGTTAAGTGAGCAAGTATAGTGAATCTTGAAGCGGGTTAGCTTGAGGCGAGGACATAGGCCAGTGTGCCAAACCTCATAAAATTCTTGTGTCATTCTTTCCCTACACTCTTTATATTTTGGTATTTGCATGTTTGCATTTGCTTGTTGATATTATTGCTTATGTGCTTGAATACAGATTTGTGATTGGTTGAGAATATACTGAAACTGTCATACTTGTTTCATTTATTGCACACTCATATATCTACTGAAATTGTGATTGATTAGAAAAGACCCTAGGTTGTGCTATACTGATTATGGGTATAAAAATGGGACACCCTTGACCTAAAGATTTTAAAATATCCAACCCCTACCTCTTAGGATTACACCAAAAATCACAAGTTGGGTGCACCCAAGAGAATACATGGCATAGAGATTAGCAAAGATAGAGCAGCAGAGAGGCTATAGTTATCTCAAGGCGGCTATATGGAGAAGGTGTTAGAAAGGTTTAGAATGGCCAACGCTAAGGCGGTGAGTACACCTTTAGCGATTAATTTCAGACTATCTACCACCCAATGCCCAAGGACGGATGATGAATTCCGAGATATGTCGAGGGTCCCCTATGCTAGCGTAATGGGGTGTTTGATGTGCATCATGATGTGCACAAGGTCGGGCCTAGCACATGTTATCAGCATCGTGAGTAAGTTCTTTTTGAATTCGAGTCGATAACACTGGATGCAATGAAGTGGATGCTCATGTACTTGAGGGGTACAACCAGATATGACATAGAGTTCAAAGCACAATAGAGTGATCCATTAGTGGTGGGGTATGTGGATGCTAACTACGCAGGAGACTTGGATGACAAGATTTCTACCACGGGGTACGTATTTATCCTTGTGAGGGGGACCCATTTCTTGGAGGTCTATGGTGGAGTCGCTCATGGTGTCAAAGTACATGGCAGTGATTGAGGCTACCATGGAAGCTTTGTGGCTTACGGAGTTAGTCATATAGTTGGGTGTCTAGCAAGGTGGAGTTTGGCTGCAGTATGACAGACAGAGTAGAATCATGTGTACCAAGTGAGGACAAAGCACATTGGTGTGTGGATTCATAGAGTCAAGGAACTGATTGCTTTAGGGGAACTTCTTCGTAAGAAGGTCCATACATTTGACAATGCGGACGAAGCCAGTCGCGATGAACAAGTCTAAGCATTGCTTGGACTTGATTAATGTCTCCAAGGGCTAAAGGGGAAATGAGCCCAATCTACATGCCCAAGTGGAGCAGTGGCTATGCTTTTAGATTTACAGGATGGTGAATATTTGCCAAAGTGGAGATTGTTAGAGATGTGGCTCATATTCATAGCATATCACATATATCGTAGAAAGCTATGTGAAGCGAGGGACAATTACATTAGAGGAGTTTACAGCATTAAGGGCAAATAATCAATGGATTGGGCCCTAATCGTCGACGGTTTCAGGTAATACGCAGGAGGTTATTTTCTTAACACCAAATTGTCGACTATTACTATCGCGCAGATTACGTGATTTCAAATCGGGGGCTTGCAGATTGGGCTAAAATAGAGGGATTTCCTTTGGGGATTGACACATATGTAGTTTAGATATACTAGAACACTCTTATGTGCATTAGGTTCATACTTAAACAATATTGTAACCCAAGGATTGTAGCTTTGACATTAATCATTGTGAAAATCGAAGTGTTGCTCCTATGGACGTAGGCTATTACCGAACCATGTAAATCTTGTGTGTTCTAGTTGTGTTTTGATTGTTCTTATCATTGTTTGAATGTTTCTTGAGTATATTTCATCATTGAGTTATTGCATTAGTGGTTGTTGTTTTTTTCGTGTTCGATTGTTTGTTTCCACTATGCGTGTTCAAGTTGAATGAATGTCAACATTTAAAATCCTAGTCCATTTTTAAACGAAAGGGGCCTAAGGCCCAATTTTAAAACCGTCGACTACATTTAAAAAAATAATAATAATAACAAAAGAGGGTCTAAGGCCCAATTTTTAAACCCTGGGCTATTTTTAAACAAAAGGAAGCCCAACCTAATTTTTAAAATCCTAGGACATTTTTAAACAAAAGGGGCCCAAGACCTAATTTAAAACCCTCAGCCATTTGCAAATAAAAGAGGCCGAAAGCCCAATTTCCCTTGGTTTCTTTTTTTAAACAAAGGGGCCCAAGGCCCAATTTTTAAACCCTAGGATATTTTTAAACAATAAGGGCCTAAGCCCCATTTTAAAAAAAGCCCTCGACCATTTTTAAACAAAGGGGCCAATGCTCAATTTTTATTAATCAGGGGTCCACATTTCAAAACAAAACCAGCCCAATCAGTGAGTTATGGAGTGAGTTAACCCAAACACTCAGGGTGGGTTGACTCGCCGCGATTTAACTTAGTCTCATTGATTTTAGTGAGTCAACTCTCCCAGATCATCCCCAAACCCAAACAACTATAGCATGATAAATCAAGAAAAATAATAGGGTTGGGATGCTTATCCGAGTGATTGAAAACCCATTCACTTCAGGCGATTCATTTTCCCCCTTCAAATTTAGGCTTGCAAGAAAACAAAATCATTAGATTTGAGGAAAAGTTGCAGATCTAAGAAAGGGAAGAAGGGAGAGAGAGAGAGAGAGAGAGACCATGAATCTAAAAGGGAGAATAGAGGGTGAGAGAGTGATAGATCATGAATCTAAGAGGGGGAATGGAAGAAAGAAGAAGAAGAAGAAGAAGAAGAAGAAGAAAAGGGAGGGTGACATCGCAGGTCTATAATAGAGGTGGTAGACCTAAGAGGAAAGAAAGGAGAGAGAGCAATGAAACAAGAGAGACGAGAGAGAAGAGATAAAGGGGAGAGTTCGGAGCGAGGGAAGAAGTGAAAAATGGCAAAGGAAGGAAAATTGGCTTTATATTAAAGGGTTTAGTGGCCACGTGCCACACCCGAACAGTGACACGTGGCATAATATGGTCCGCACTTTTAGTACACGACGTGGATCGACTGGAGTCGTCCGATCCATGTTTTCTTCGAACGGTCTAGATCATGCCATGCCACCCATCCCCACCCATTAATTTGAACCACCTGGCGGGTGACATGTGGCTGGGGTAACATTAGCATGATGCCTCCCCCACTCTTTTTTTAAATGTTTCAAAAAAAAAAGAAAAAAAAAAAAGGAATCCCTAAGGCATTGACACGTGTCCTAGGTTGACGTTAGCATGATGTCACACAAATTCTGGAAAAAAAAATATATCTATGTAGTATATATATACGACCACGTGTCTTCATCCTGAGCTGACACATGGCCTGGCTGCTTCAAACACCTCCTCCCGAACTGGCGAAATCGGTTCATGTTGGTTAGATCGGTTCATTATTTACTGTCTATTTAATTATATTATTTTTAATTAGTTTTTAATTAGAGAGAAAATAGTAGAAAAATCACAAAAAATCAAGAAAATAGGAAAAATTTTGGAAAAATATTTTTAAAGTCAAGAAAAAAATTTTGAGGTATTTTGACTAGGAAAATTGAAGAAAAATCTTTCAAATATTCCAAAAATTTTTCCAAAATGTCAATAATGCTAAGAAAAATTTCTACAAAATTTTGAAAAAATTGTGAATATTTTTTTTTAAAAATGATAACTATTATGATTTTTTTTAGGGGGAGTGTCCCTATGATTTTAAAATGGGCAATGAGATATTTTTAGACCTCACGTGTATCGGCTCTAAGGGGGGTTTTCTAGCAAGATCTCCTCTTTTGGATGTCTAATTGGACATTCCTAAGTCACGCCAAAATTTTCTTATATCATATTAATGTTATATATTTATTCATTTAATTTTTTATTTATTTTAAAAGGAGTAAATTAAAAAAGTTATTAAATTCAATTTGGGGATAATTCTTAATTAATTAAGTACCGTTCATAGAACGAGTGTGTAGGGGGTGTAAATACCTTCCATTCGCATCACCGAACTCTCAATCCCAATACTGGTATACGAAGACCAGGACTGTTGATTTCTTGGCCTAGACTTAGTCTAGTGATCAATTAAATGATATTTTAGGAAATCAAACCCTAGCACTAGGGTAGTTTATTTCGTGAAGAGAAAAGGTGTCAACATCTTTGTTATAAGATCAAGAAGCAGAACAACAAGAACAAGAAAGGATTGAACATCTTTGTTACGAGATCAAGTTTCAATCCCACCTATGCATATTTGGTAAAAACTTGTGGTAAGTATCATGTTCGCATGAACCAACTCTTGGTGAAAACTAGAAATGATGTCAAGAGGGAATATAAGCGTACAAAAAAGAAAGAAAAAAAAAAAAAAAAAGAGAGAAAAGAAAAAGATAAATGGCAAAGAAAAAGAAAAAAAAAAGAAAAAAGAGGGTTAGTTCATACCATGACATTGGAGAGTTTTATCTTAAAGAGGAACAAATTAAGTTAATGATGTATGAAGTTCATAAGCAAACTACCGACTTTTCAGAGTAATCACAATGAAATAGTTTTGTTTACATTGAAAAATAGAGGTAGCTATGGTGAGGAAACCAATGATACAAATAATGGGGCAGTTATTGTTTGAATTTGAATTAATGGAGAGCACACCAGTAATTTGGTGTCTTCCCATCCTTCCTTCAAATTCAAAAATGGTATTATTGCAATTGATTTTTATTTGCAAGACGTATTGGTTGGATAACTCTCTCTCCTTTCTTATCTATTCAATCTTGTTCCTATATTGTCAAAACTAGTTTACATAAACATCTTGGCTCATTATGTTTTTGTAAAAATCATAGATTTAGACAAAATTTAGGTTCATAGATGGCACTCATATAAAAGCTTTAATATTTAACATGATTAGCTACAAAAAGTGGTCTAAGCAATTCATGATCTCAGGTAATGACAAGATTAACTCGATGTCTGGTGGTTTCTTGGGTAAGCGTTATATTGATGCTTGTTTGAAACTTTATTTATTTTAGCACTTATACTGGTTACTATTTTTCTTACCAAATGCACTTGCTCTTACTCGACTAGTCAAGTCAGGGTCTATTAAATCCCCGAGGTTAGTCCTCTTATCGACATTGTAAGATTAGTTAGGTTAGGGTATAGTAAATCATTGAGGTCTAGGTTAGTCCTCTTATCGACATTGTAAGATTAGTTAGGTTAGGGTATAGTAAATCATTGAGGTCTATCCGCTTACCATCATCACGCGACTAGTCAAGTTTGGATTTGATAATTGGAAATTTTTTATAAAAATGCACATTTGTAATCTCAAATATTGTTTCAATCCATCTATTTTTAGATCTATTGGAAATGAGCATAATGGCTGGCTAATTATATTGCGCTATGTGCTGCTGTTGCATGCTTGTGGGGATTTTGTTGCTGATCCACCTTTCGCTCTAGTGATCTCTATCCCCCATTTTGCAAGATGGACGTCTAAGCTTAGATTCTAGTGGGTGAATTTGGACAAACACTCCACACAAAATTCGATTTAATTAAATTTTATTTAAATTTACATAAATTTAAATTTAAAATTCAAAATATTTACCTCTAAATATTACCCAAGGATAATCTGAATCCTAGCCACATGGGTGAAGGATGAAGTCTTAGTGAAGGTATGCTTCTTCTAGAAAACAAAGACAAAAACTAAGAATGTAAACACCACCTTGCTGAAATGATTTCGTTCAATAATTGATTTTCAGCGGAGGAAAAGAAAAGCCCGGCAATCGACCACCTAACTTATTGCACAGCTCTAGCGAATTGAATTGGGTGGACTGTACAAATGCAGTGATGTACAGTCACATGGGCTCTCCTGACACATCAATGGCTCCCAACATGTGAAATTGGGTAAAGAAACTCCGATTTAGGTTAGACAATTAGGCTGCTTTCTCCTCCTTCCCACATGCCAACTAGTCCCGTAGCTTGATTAGACAATGCAACACCGGAACTTGCCTTTAAAGCTTTCCATCCATCTTCCACTTCCTGTTTCAAGGCTTTTGTACTCCATGAATTCAAAAATAATTTCATGAATAAATTTTTCAAGGCTAATTCAAAAAGATAATTTGAATAAAGAAGAGAGAGAGAGAGAGATTCGTTTTAGCAAAGTGAAAATTTGAGTAAGAAAGAGAAAAGAAGTGTTGAGTAGACCAAATAATGAAAACAAAAAAAGGAAAATATTGATTGTATCTTTTGCCTTTTCTCCTCTCCTTTCCATTTCAAGCTCTATCTAAATCAATACTGCGCATGTTCAAATTTTGAATCTTGAATTTAAATTTATATAAATTTACACAATATTTTATTCATGACTTATTAATTCAAATATAATATCCCACTAAATTTCATAATTTTAAACATTGACGGACCATTTCGATTAAGGAATTTGTTTTAGAAAAGAAAAAAAAAATAAGAATGAAACTCATTTTTCATTATATTTTCTTTCAACATTAAATTGTATAAAATAATAATAATAAATTTTAATATGACTAAATTTTAATAAAATCAAATGCTAATATGTTAAAGATCAAAAATTTTGTTCATTGGTTTGTTTTATATTTTTATATTTGTATTTTTTTTTGTTTGATATTTTTATATTTATATTTTTTTCCCAATATCAAACATAAAAAAATTTAATTCTAGACTTTGAATTTGAATTCACTATTATTTAGACGGAACACAACAAATTTGTAATGAGTTTCATATAAAATATAGCAAACTCATATTCTAACCTTGAGCTGCATTTATATATAACCACTTTTGGGACAATAAAATATGAAAAGAAAAATATACTTCATATTTTCTTTTACAATTTTTTTTTGGGACAAAATACAGTCACTTTTCCTAAGGTTTGGCAAAAAAAGACAGAATCCTCCCTTAAGATTTCAAAAATGTCACCAACCTCCCATGAGAGTTCAAAAATATCACATTCTTCCTCTGAGGTTTGTCAAAAAGATACATGCCTCCGCCATTTTTTTTGTTTTTTTTTTGGTGTTTTTAAAAAATATAAGAAGAAATTTGTATCTTTTGGAAAAATCTCAAGGGAGGTCCTGAGATTTTTAAAACCTTAGGGAAGATTTTTGAAGTCTCATGAAAGGTTATTATCTTTTTTATAAGGGTAAAAAACATTCACCTCCCCTGAAATTTGACTAAAAGATAGAAATCTCAATTGAGGTTTCAAAAATGTCATGAACTTTACATAAGGGTTTAAAAATTCCACAAATCTCCCTTGAGGTTTATCAAAAAGACACAGAATTCCCCTAAAAAATAGTTATCCTTTTTTGTAAAATATAAGAAGAAATTTGTATCTTTTTGAAAAATTTCAGGGAGGTCCATAAAATTCTTCAAAACCTCAAGGAAGGTACTTGAAAATTTTAAAGTCTCAAGAGTGGTCATTGTTTTTTTGTCAAATCTTAAGGAAGGATAGTGTGTTTTGCCATTTTGCTAAACCTCAAGGGAGATTAATGTCATTTGCCTCCCTTTTTTTTTTTCAATACATAACTAGTGTTTTAATTTTATCCCATCACATGCTAAAGGATCAATTATTTCTTTGGGAGTGAATACGAACGAGAACACGCAAGCAATACCAAAAAACTAGACATATTGAATGGACCACATAGGAAGTGCACTCTAATTCGATGCTGTAAATAATGGGGTGGTCCATCCTCCTCCATTGCCTTTCCATTAGCGTTCCAATCAAGATATTGGTGCAGTCTTTCTATGCAGAGCCCTTTATGTTGGTGAGGTGCACAAATTCCAATTAAACCTTCCGTTGCTATGTTGACAAACATTCAACTAACCCACTAGCTAATCTGCTTGCCATGATCTTCCTTCGAACTTGTCTTACTTAAAGAGATGAATCTTGCTCTTCCAAAGATTGGATAAACTTTTAAACAAACAAGCTTCTTTTATTAGTCAAATTGTGCAATTAGTCAAAATAAGTAATATCTAGTTAGAGCTTAGCAAAAATTATTATCTCTTTTTGTAAAAGTTAACCGTACATGAGAGTGGAATTAAATGAGGAAAATGAAATCAAATTTATTACTTGATTTCGTAAAACTCTCTATTTAAATTGTCATTCTTTTCTTCTCGTACCTTATTTCATTTTTCAAACCAAACATTACGTAATTAAGGGTATTGTCTTATAGGCAAACCTAGAATGATTGATTAGGCAAAATATATAACCTACCTTGATTCCATATTAAAATGTGTATAGGGTAGACCTCCTTATTAAATGATCAAAATTTAAGTCTTGAGGATTATGGATTTTCATTTGAAATAATACTTTGGTATTTAAGTAGATAATGATAGAGGGGGAGATCCATTATCCCAATGGATTGGTCGAATGTCCAAAGATTCTCACATAAATTTTTTTTTAAAAAAAAAAAAAAAAAAAAAAAGAGAAGCTAGAGTAGGCTTCAAGCATGTGAGACGTCATCTTTTATAAGACACAATTCTTGTTTCCTATTAAACCAGGCTAAACAATAGAAAATATTTTTCTAGAGTTTGAGAGAGTGTTATGCTTATAATTTTTTAAAAGAATAATCAACTTCTTATATGTAACAATGCTTTGGACAATGATAAGCAAGCCCCCAATTATCAATTGAGACAATTAGCTAGTCAAGTAGCACCAAATATTTTATATATTCAAGGTTAAAAATTGAATGGTATCATTCGGATGGACAGGTTGGGTTTAATTTCCTTTTGTCATTAGTTCAACCTCTCATTTTTTGTTTGGTGGGTTTAGGTTTGTTTTAAGGTTTTGATTTTTTCTAGATTTGCTTAGAGTTGTTTAGTGGTTATCTATTTGTAACTTGTTTTGTTGGAACCACGATTTTCCTCCGCCATAAGTGAGAGGTTTTCTAATAAAGAAAGGAGGTGTTGTCCTCTTTTACCAAAAAAAAAAAAAAAACCCATTTTATTTAGAGGGTAACCAACGGGAAATGAAAAGTGCACCTAACAGGATCCTAAAATTAGTGGCTTTGCACCTTTCAAGTTTGGTGGTTGGTTGTCTCAGCCCCATTGTTACTTTTCGTGTTACGAATATAAAGCTCACAAGTGCGGAAAAAGTGTGGGTAAGGAAGGGCCATATTTATGAATAATTAACTAGTGTCATAAGTGCATCATTATGTAATTATGTTACAAAAATATTAAGAAAATTATAAAACTCTAGTAAAGGGCAAAGTTAATATAAATTAAATAAAAAATTTATATTTTAATATTTTATGTTATTTTTGTGAGTAAGATCTTGTCAAAGGTAGTGTTTTCCTATTTTAATATTGATATAAATTTTCTTAAATAATTCATCAACTATGATTGATAACATCATATCACCTTTCGGCTTATAAAAGTGCACCAATTGTTGTATTAGTTCAAAATTTTTTATAATTATAATTTCTAATTTATGCTTAGAGCATAAAAAAAATACTTGATTTAAATAAGACCTAAATGTACATAATTTCAATTTTAAATCTATAGCCTGAGCATTAAACTCTCAAACTCTAACCATCCAAATCCCCCCCCCCTCTCCCCCAACTCTCGTGTCAATTAACACACAAAAAATCAAAATGAATGACATAAGTAATTAAGATGACCCCCTTTATTCTAAAATGGAAAATGAAACATGATTTAGGTAAAAAAGCCACTAGGTGATGTTTGGTAATATAATTAATGGAAAGAGGCTAGAAAAGTTTAAATAGACACCAATGCCAAGATCATCATATAAATTAATTAATTATGTGAAAAGTGTCCTCATTTAACTCATGCCTGCAGCCATAAGTAAAATTCTTGGTTCAATGCAGTATACATCCACTTTTTTCTTATATATATATAGTATAAATTAGTTCACACTTCACATTCCAGCAACCGATCGTCTGCATTAATGTTGTAGCCAACTAGCTAGCTAGCTATTTTCCCATTCATCATCTTCACTAGCTATGTATATAAATGGTACTACATGCTTGGAATAAGCATGTTTCAATTTGTCCATTTAAAATGCACAACCAAACTAAAGTGCAGATCGAGGCACAATTGCCAAAGAGATTTAAAGCTGTAACATTCGGCATATGAATAATTGCATATGATCTTTAACATTATTGAGCCAGGGAGGGAGAGATTAACATTAGTTGCCTACTTTTTTTTTGGTCCTGTTGAGGCTTGGACTTCTTTTTCTCTCTTTTCACATGCTAGAAACTCGCGGTTGGACTGTGTTTGGAGCAAAAGACATGAACAAGTTGGTCCTTCGAGGATCTTTACCATATACCAGCATATGCATGGTCACATTCACATTCAACTTAAAATTGATGAGGCATTTTATAAATATGAAAATAAGCTTGTGCCAACCATTTATTGATGTGCAATAACTAGCTAGTTATTGCATAGTATCCACCCTTCATAATTATGAAATGTGACTTAGAGAGAGTAATATTACACTTGATTTGTGAAATGAAATTAGGTAAAAGTGGAATAGTTATTATCTAGAAGTAGGATTGTCATTATTTTAAAACAAATGACCATAACAACATTGGTACCACTAACACTAATTTTCGTAACATCCTGGAGAAAGGGTTTGGAATGGTGAGGGATAATTGATATTGAAATTTGAATGGAGTTGCCACTAACCTATTATTTACATTGGTGCAGTTAGAATAATTATTTATTGCTCATTGATTAGTTTTTAGACTATTCCTAGGCCAAGTGTAGAGACTCGAAAGATTTAAATTATGAAATTAAAGAAGGAAAATAAATTTTAAAGGGAAATTCACAGGGCATTGTCGACCAGTGCCTTGAGCTTGTCGACGAACTGCCTAATGTGACCCATCGACGTGGACACGTGTCTCGTCGACGAAGAGATACTGAGAGGAGAAAATTTCAGACCTTCGGTTTGTCGACGAACTCACTACCTTTGTCGGCGAACTCCCTTCATACGTTTGTCGATGAAGCCACATGGCTAGCCATTTATAAATATACAAAAAGTCAGAATTTGGCTAGAAAAATAGTTTCTCCTCTCTCTCTCTCTCTCTCTAGAATTCGGTTTCAGAACCTTCTCTTTACTATTCTGGACCCAATTTTTACCATTTCGACGATCAGAAGTTATCATGATGATCCCAGGGAAATTTCTACAACTTAGCAGGAGCAAAATTTTGGTTTGAGAAGTTCAAATACCATCCCAAATTCAAGGTAAGTGGGTTGTTTTAGGGTTTATATAGTTAGTAGGCTTTTCTAAACCCAGATTTTGTGTTAGATGAAAATATACCGATGTCAAGTTGATTAAACTAGGGTGTTATGATTTTAGGGTTTGCGTTTCTAGACACCATAGGCAAGGGCTGAGGATCCTAGTGGGTGTTTTCTCAAAAACTCATGTAACATTGATAAATAAGTAGTAGTTTATAATTTCATCGATCAAAGAGATATGTGAGCTTGGGGAAAAGGTGAGAGCAGTTGTTAGTTTGAGTTGGGTTGATTGAATTAGGAAATGTTCATTATTTTAGGATTTTGGAGTTTGGTATGCTATAAGGCATAAGAATAAAGTTGGAGCCAGGCCTCCAAGTGAGTGAGAAAAGGGAAATATGCTATGCTAGTTAAATTAGAAATTTTACTAGTAAATTATAGTATTTGATTATGAGTTTCAGAGTGTGATTTTTGAACAAATTATAGCACAAAAATTATACAGTTTTATAGATTTCAGTACCTGGCTTTTATTTATTTAATTGTGTGGTATGAGTAAGTATTAGTTCAGTATAGAATTTATAGAATCATGATTTACAGTATACACATAGAAAGATATTTTACAGCATTTACAGAATACCATGATATATAGATTACAAAACCATAACATTCAGATATTATAGTTTATTCAGATATTACAGTTTACTCAATTATTTACAATTTATTCAGATTTACAATGTTATGCTTAATTCAGTTGAAATAAAATCATGGTAAAATAGTAAGATGTATATATAAAATAATATTATATAGTATCAGATTCTGATGGACCAGATCATATTTTAGAGCATTGTATCGTAGCTATTTCAGTTCAGTGTGCAACCACATATCTCAGGTAGTGTGTGGATTTTATAAGTAGTCTATCATGCCTTGTGAGAGATTGCAGGTTCCCTGGTAGTCCAGGTTGAGGCGACCGATTTGACGACAATGGTTTCAGTTGACTTATCATGGTAGGCCAACCAGTGTTAAGTCTCGCCTACGAGCCACACAATCCTGTCATCACGGGTCAAATCATGACTTATAGTTATCCATCCAGGGAAGTTTTTCACAATTATGTATATTATACAGATTTATGGAAAATAGTAGATATAACTATAGATACTAAAAGTATGATTAAATAGAAAGTTCCGAAACAGTTGTATTTTACGCTACATAGGTGTGACTTATATTGTGTTTTATTTTGTATGTTGTCTCAGTTTCAGTTGATTAAAGGCATATTGTTCATGTAAACTCAGTTGTCACACACTGGTAATAGCATATTTCATCTTACTGAGAGTTGTCTCATCCTAGTAATTTAAACATTTTAGGTGATCCAGTTAGACGAGCAGATCAAGCTCGGAGATAGAGGAGGCCCTGTATTGCCCTGTCTGTGGGGTAAGTGAATGTTGGGAGATGCATTTTTGTGTAGATTCTGGATGATCTAGTAGAGAGAAATGGGGAGATATGTGAGTGTATATATATGTTTTGGGAAAATACTAAATTCTGGTATTGTAATTATGGTTACATGATTTTATGTTTTGCGCTGCATAGGTGTGTTATCTTATGAATAGGGATTCCTCGATTCCTACTTTGGTACCAAGATGTTATAATAGATATTGCAGGGGTATCAGAGTAATATAGTTTTATAGCTTTAAAAAAAATAGTATGAATTTTTAGGTCATTACAGTTAGGTATCAGAGCCTAGGTTGTTAGGTTCTATAAACTTTAGTGTATAGCAAAAAACAATATTAGAATATAGGAATGGAATTTTGAGATGGATAGAAATTGGGATAGAACAAAATTTCAATGAATTCATGTTGGGAAATTAATATGAGAATTTAGGTTTCTATTCTGCAGTCTGGAAGCAGGAACTTCAGGGTGGTTTCTGAATTTTTCTTGGGGTGACGATTTCAGGAGAACCATAGTAAACTATCGTCGGTTTCTATTTCCATATGGTAGGACTAGACCTTAAATTAGTGATAGGTGGTATGAGGATATCTTAGTTAAATTAATGTAAAAATAACATTATGAGGTTTAAATTCTTATGAATAATTTAGTATCCTTGTAGGATGGACCCTGGTGGTAGTAGTGCTCAAGCTAGCGGTGATGATGGTGCAGGGCTTTCTAGCATGGGTTGCAGGGATTCAGATGCTGTTTTGAATAGTGTAGTTCAATAGGTTATGGCTGAGATTACACGGAACTCCAGGGAGTAGGGAGGTCTGTCTACAGCCCAGGGGTGTACGATAAAGAACTTTACCAAGATGAACACTCCAATATTTTTAGGAGGAGCTAATCATGTAGTTGCTGAGAACTAGATGTAGGAGATCGAGAAGGTACTAACAATGCTCCACTGCACTGATGAGCAAAGGGTCCTTTGTGCCACGAACAAGTTGACAAGCAAGGTAGAGAGATGGTGGACGGCAACGAAATTATTGGAGGAGCAGAGACCCATACTAATGGCTATGACCTAGAGCCAGTTTAGGGAGGTATTTTTTTGACAAATATTTTCATGCCACCGAAAGAGAGGATAAGGTAGTAGAATTTATGAATTTGACTTAGGGAAATAGCACAGTTTAGAAGTATGTGGCAAAGTTTATAGAGCTAACACATTTTGCTCCTTACATTGTACCAGATGAGGCTAAGAAGGCAAGAATGTTTGAAAGGGGCTTGACACAAGAAATATTTAAACAGGTGGCAAATCTAAAGGTTCAGGACTTCTCTGAACTTGTAGACAGAGCCGTAGTAGCAGAGGAGAGCAATCATATGGATGTGGGAGCACCGAGCAAGAGGAAGAGGCCCATGCCTCCGAGATTTCAAGTAGGTTGTAACCGGGGCCCATGGAAAGGAGATCGATTTAGTGAAGGTGAGAGGTAGATAATGGGACATCGTGTTTTTTAGGGTGAGCAAACTTATCCCATCTGCCCTAGGTGTAACTAGATACATATGGGAGAATGCCGGTTAGGAGAGAATGTCTGCTATCGTTGTTGGAGATCAGGTGATATGGCTTGATCTTGTTAGGGACCGCCGACCCATGTACTAGCACTCAGACCATTTTGAGGAGGTTATCAGGCGCCCCGAGGAGGCCAGCAAAGGAACAAAGCTCTGGTGAGGATTTATGCATTGACGTCGAGAGACGCCGAGGCTACCTGAGACGTTGTGACAGATATTCTTATCGCTTTACCATATAAAGCTGTTGTTTTTTTTAACTCAGGTGCCACCTATTCTTTTATGTCATCGGGATATGTTAAATTATCTGGGGTGGAGGCATAGCAGTTAGATGTGGAGTTGGCAGTAGCTATGCCGACTAGATCAGTGGTGAGGTGTGTGATGGTAATTAAAAACTATCCAGTGGGCATTCAGAAGAAAGTACTATGATCTCGTGGTATTAGACATGCAGGGGTTTGATGTGATATTGGGTATGGACAAGCTAGCTGCCAACTACGCCAGCATTGATTGCCATAAAAAAAGGTGATTTTTAGATCCCAAGGTGAGTAGGAATTTAGATTCGTGGGATCACATGTGCTTTGCCATAGTTAATGTCGGCTATTTAGGTGATGAAGCTGCTTCGGGGTGGTTGTCAGGGGTATGTAACTTATATAACGGGGACACCATAGGAAGAATTGAAACAAGATGATATTCTAGTAGTTAGAGAATTTCCATATGTTTTTCCATAGGAATTACCTGGTTTACCACTAGATCAAGAAATTGAATTTGTCGTGGATTTACTACCAGGGTCAGCACCAATATCTAAAGCACCCTACCGGATGGCTCCAGCCAAACTGAAAGAATTGAAAGGTCAATTGTAGGAGTTGTTGTATAAAGGGTTTATCAAGCCTAGCATGTCGCCTTGGGGAGCACCAGTACTGTTCATAAAGAAGAAATATGGGACTCTACTCCAAGATTGACCTTCGGTCGGGATATCATTAGGTGAAATTTAACGCAGGGGACGTTTTGAAGACAACTTTCAAAACCAGATATGAGCACTAAGAATTCCTGGTAATGCTGTTCGAATTGACTAATGCACCGGTAGCGTTTATGGACCTAATGAATTGAGTGTTCCATCGGTACTTAGACTGGTTTGTTGTGATATTTATTGATGATATATTGGTCTCCTTGAAGAGTTTTTAGGAATACGAGGACCATCTGAGGTTGGTATTGCAGATATTGAGGGAAAAGAAACTATATGCTATTCAAGAAATGTGAATTCTGGCTGAGGCAGGTCACTTTTCTCGGGCATGTGATCTCTAGGGATGGCATATTAGTAGATTGGAGTAAGATAGAAGCAGTGATGAATTAGGTGAGACTGGTGAATGTTCAGGAGATCAGAAGCTTCCGAAGTCTGGCAAGGTACTACCTGCGTTTTGTGGATGGTTTTTTCAAATTATCGGGTCCATTGACACGACTCATGAGGAAAAATGTGAAGTTTGAATGAACTGATGAGTGCGAATAAAGCTTCTAGGAGTTGAAGCAACAGCTGATCACTACACTAGTATTGTCTATTCCATTAGGAGAGGATGGATTTCTTATATACAGTGATGCATCCCAGAAGGGACTCGGGTGTGTGTTAATGCAGCATGGGAGGGTTATTGCTTACGCTTCTTGGCATCTTAAGGAGTATGAAAAGAACTACTTGGTACATGATTTAGAGTTAGTTGCAGTGGTATATGCTCTAAAGATCTGGAGGCATTATCTTTATGGTGGGAGATGTGAGATCTTTACTGATCATTAAAAGTTTCAAGTATTTCTTCACCCAAAAAGAATTGAATATGAGGTAGAAGATTGTTGGAGCTCATTAAAGATTATGATTGCACTATCAGCTACCACCCAGAGAAAACAAACGTGGTGGCTGATACTCTGAGCTAAAAATCAATTGAAATAACATTGACAGCAAAGGAGATTTAGCAGTTGATTCAAATGGATCTCGAGAGGCTCAGTGTGTAGCTAGTAGAGGATGATCACCAGACATTTATTGCCAACCTAGTGTTATAGCCTACCTTGTAGGAGAGGATTAAGGCTGCTCAGAGGAATGATGCATAATTTGTATAGTTGATAGCTAAATTGCAGGACGGATAGGTGGAGGAGTTCAGTATTTTAGATGATGGAGCTACGAGGTTCTGTACCAGGCTGTGCATACCTGTAGATGCTGAGATTATGAGGGTGGAGGCACTAAAATATATCGAGACCTTTGGGAATCCTTCTAATGGAGCCGCATGAAGAGGAAAATAGCTGAGTTTGTGGAGCAGTGTTTAACATGCGAGCAGGTAAAGGCTGAACACTGAAGATCGGCGAGATAGTTGTAGCCACTCCACATCCTTGAGTTGAATTGGGAACATATATCCATGGATTTCATTATAGGGTTATTGCCAGTGTTGTGTGGACATAATACTATTTGGGTGGTCGTTGATCGATTAACAAAGACCGCTCATTTTCTCTCGATTAAAGTCAACTACTTTATGAATAGACTGAATAAGTTATGCATTCAGGAGATAGTTCGACCCCATGGTGTGCCAGTATCCATAGTTTTAGACCGAGACCCACGTTTCACGATTTTGGAGGAGCTTTCAGGAAGCTTTGGGGTCTTAATTATCTTTCATCATGGCATTTCATCCTCAAACTGATGCGCAGACGGAGAGGATAATCCTGATACTTGAGGATATGCTATGGGCATGTGTCCTAGATTTCGGTGGTAGTTGGACCCAGTTTATGTTGTTGGTCGAGTTCGCGTATAATAACAGCTACTAGGCCAACATCGGGATGGCGCCTTATAAGGCATTATATGGTAGGAGGTGCTGTTCTCCGCTATACATGGATGAAATGGGTGAAAGGCAAGTTTTGGGACTAGAATTGGTGCAACGGGCGTATGATAAAGTCCGACTTATTAGAGACAAGATCAGTGCAGCTCAGAATCCACAAAAAATTTACGCAAATACTCACCGTCGTAAGTTGGAATTCGATGTGGGAGATCAAGTATTTCTAAGAGTAGCATCGCTGAGAGGAACTATGAGGTTTGGGAAGAAAGGTAAGCTAAGCCTTTGGTTTATTGGCCTATTCGAGATATTTGAGAGAGTGGGTTCAATCGCCTACAAGCTAGCTTTACCATCAGCTCTATCCGGGATTTATGACACATTCTTTGTTTCCATGCTGAGGAAATACATCCCATACCCTTCCCACGTAATCAGCTATGAGGAGATAGAGCTTAAGGATACTTTAGTATATGAGGAAACACCAATGTAGATTCTAGATAGAAAAGAACAGGAGTTGCGTACAAAATTTAGTTAGGGAAAATACTATGGAGGAATCATGTAGTAGAGGAGGCTTCGTGGGAGCTTGAGGAGGAAATACGATAGAGGTACCAACATCTGTTTAGTGGGGATCAGTATTAGTCAGGAAAAAAGGAAGGTAATAGTTCTTATAAAGTCAATATTGTTTAATAAAATCAGTATTGATTATATAGTGTAGGGTGATTAATGTATAAGTTGTATTATAGATTAAGATAGGTAGTATTTTTGATTTGGGAGAATTTTATTTTATGTGTATACTTGTTGTAATCTCTCAGAACCATAAATGTAACCATGATATTCCTCCGCCATAAGTGAGAGTAATTACTAAAGTAAGTAGTAAATTTTCCTCAGAGGATGGTGTATATGTATAGATAGAAAATATCGAGGACAAAATTTTTATAAGGAGGAGAGAATGTAAAGACCCAAAAGATTTAAATTATGAAATTAAAGAAAGAAAATAAATTTTAAAGGAAAATTCACAGGGCTTCATCGACAAGTGCAATTCACAGGGCTTCATCGACAAGTGCCCTGGGCTCATCGAAAAATTGCCTTCTCTAGCTCGTCGATGTGGACACGTGTCTCATCGACAAAGAGACACCGAGAGGGGAAAATTTTAGATGTGTGGTTTGTCGATGAACTCACTACCTTCGTTGAAAAACTCCCTTTATACATTCGTTGACAAGTCCACGTGCTTCATCGAAGAGCGTCGCTAGCCATCTATAAATGCGCAAAACGTCAAAATTTGGCGAGAAAAAATAGTTTCTCTTCTCTCTCTCTCTCTCTCTCTCTCTCTTTTCTAGAATTTAGTTTCTCCACCTTCTCTCTACAATTCCGGCCCTAATTTTCCCTATTTCGATGATCAGAAGTTATCACGATGATCCCAGGGAGATTCTCTATAACTTAGCCAGAGCATAATTTTGGTTTGAGAAGTTTAGGTACCATCCCAAAATCAGGGTAAGTGGGTTATTTTAGGGTTTATATTGTTAGTAGGCTTTTCTGAACACATATTTTGTGTTAAATGAAAATATACCGAAGTCGAGTTGATTAAACTAGGGTGTTGTGATTTCAAGGTTTGGGTTTCCATACACGAGAGGCAAAGGTTGAGGATCCCAGTAGGTATTTTCTTAGGAACTCAGGTAACATTGATAAATAATTACTAGTTTAAGATTTTATGGATAAAAGAGATATGTGAGCTTGGGGAAAAGGCGAGAGAAGTTGTCAGTCTGAGTTGGGTTGATTGAATTAGGAAATGTTCATTACTTCAGGGTTTTGGACTTTGGTACGCTGTAAGGCATAAGAATAAAGTTGGATTCAGGCCTCCCAGTTAATGAGGAAAGGGAAATATGCTATGCCAGATAAATTAGAAATTTTACCAGTAAATTATAGTATTTTATTATGAGTTTCAGAGTGTGATTTTTGAACAATCAGAGCATAAAAATTATACAGTTTTATAGATTTTAGTACCTAGGTTTTACTTATTTAATTTTGTGGCATGAGTAAGTATTTGTTCAGTATAGAATTTACAGAATCATGATTTATAGTATACACACAAATAGATGTGATTACGCAACAAAACTGCGTAATTGGGCATCTTAACCCGGGTTTTACGGTTTATATTTTTATTTAAATGTCCAACTTTGTTCAATATTTTAATAAAGTGTCAAAATCATCATTCTTGAACTTTATTGCACTATTTATGAAGTTTTGGTATTTTTTTGTCGCAGGAAAATTCTCGGAAACCAAAATCGACACCTGTTCGTATTTTGTATATAACTTTTCCGTCTGATCTCCGATTGAGACGATTCAAATTTCTGAAAAAAGAGGAAAGGATTATCTACAACTTTCATGTATTGAGTTTTGTGAGATACGAGCTTTAGAAGAAAATATAGTAATTCGGGTCAACTCCAATTGGGTCAAGTTGCTGGGTCGGGTCTCCTATCCGGGTCTAGGGCTTTCCCCCCTATCCTATTTAACGCTTCTCTTCCTCTTCCTACGTAGGTAGCCCTGTGAGGGCTCTCCTCTCTTCGCTCTTCTTCTTCTTCTTCTTCTTCTTTAGTTTGTTTTTTTTTTCTGCTTTGTTCCTTCTTTGTTTCCCTTTCCTTCTTCCCCTGTTCTTCCTTAGCTTTGCCTTTTTCCCTATTCTCTTCCTTGCCCTTTGTTCCAGTCCTCCTTCAGCACAGCACCCACGCACAGCATAGCTACAACACCAGCAACACAGCAGAGCTTCACGGCACAGCAGCAATACCGACAGCTTGCAGCAACTTCTCCAGCACAGCAGCAGCTTCACGGCACAGCAGCCCCTGCACAGCTCTTCTCTCTCTTTCTCTCTCTCTCTCTCTCTCAACTTTTCTTTATGATTATTTGATTAGTATTAATTGTTTGAGCATTGAATTAAATTGGTTTGAATTTTATTTTAGACTTTGATTGTTGTTTAGACTTTTTATTAAAGTACGAATTTTCATTGGGATATTTGTTTAGGCTTTTTATTCTTCTTACAGTATTTATTTATCTATTTACTTATTTTCTTTTTCTTTTAATTGAGTATGTGTTAGGATCGGTAGTGCTCGATTTAGTACCTTAATTTGGTGATGTCCATTCTAGTTCTTAAATAATAATAAAAAAAAGGAGAAAAGTGTTATTGTGATTCGTTAAATTTAGATCTTTGTTCATGTTTTGTTCCTTCAGTTCGAGTTCTTGGCTCGTATTAAAGGTTCAGTTTTTAGTCTGCATTTAAATTGTGATTTTGGTTCGTAATTTTTAGTTCATGTTAAAGATTTGATTTTTATTCCGCGCGTGTGTGTGTTTGATTGCGTTTCCTTTGCATGTTTTAATTCCTTATTTGTACTTGTCATCTTTAATAATGCTTGTTTAGGTATTTCCTTAAGTAGACGTAGGGTTTCTATTCTTGTTTTCTTTTATTTAGTGCATGTTAGTTTAGGGTTTTAAATTATGTGTCATTTAATTCATCAAAAGTGAAATTGAACCATCTTGAAAAACCCGAATTTGAACTGAGTTCAGTGTATTTTTAATTTCGATTGGAAGAACGTAAAATATGAGATTTAACGCATTCCCTGAGGAGACGATCTAGCCCTTGTGCTAAATATTACACGACAGAACTCCTATACTTGGGATAGCTTTCGAGCTGCTCATTTTTCGAGTGAGTCAAGATGTTTTATAGCATTTACAGAATACCATGATATACAAATTACAGAATCATAACATTCAGATATTATAGTTTATTCTGATATTACAGTTTACTCAAATATTACAGTTTATTCAGATCGGTTATTATAATGTTATGGTTAATTTAGTTGAAACAGAATCATGGTAAAACAGTAAGATGTATATATAAAATAGTATTATACACTATTAGACCCCGATGAACCAGATCAGATTTCAGAGCACGGTACCGTAGCTATTTTAGTTTAGTGTGCAACCACATATCTTAGATAGTGTGTGGATTTTATAAGTAGTTGATTGTGCATTGCGAAAGATTGTAGGCTCCCCGGTTGTCCAGGTTGAGATGACCGACCTAATGACAATGGTTTCAGTTGACTTATTATGGTAGGCCAACCAATGTTAAGTCCTGCCTACGGGCCACACAATCCTGTCATGAGGGGTCAAGTCATGACTTACAATTATCCATCCAGGGAAGTTTTTCACAGTTATGTATATTATACAAATTTATAGAAAACCGTAGAGATACCTATAGATACTAAAAGTATGATTAAATAGAAAGTTCAGAAACAGTTGTATTTTAGGCCACATAGGTGTGAGTTATATTGTATTTTATTTTACATGTTATCTCAGTTTCAGTTGATAAAAGGTATATTGTTCATGTAAACTCAGTTGCCACACACTGATAATAGCATATTTCATCTTACGGAGAGTTGTCTCATCCTAGTAATTTAAACATTTCAGGTAATCCATTTAGACGAGTAGATCCAACTCGGAGATAGACGGGACCCTGTATTGCTCTGTCTGTAGGACAAGTGAATGCTGGGAGATGCATTTTTTTCTAGATTCTAAATGATCTAGTAGGGAATACTGGAGAGATGTGTGTGTGTGTGTGTGTATATATATATATATATATATATATATATGTATGTAAAATATTGAATTCTGGTATTGTGATTATGGTTACATGATTTTATGTTTTGCGCTGCATAAGTGTGTTATCTTATGAACAGGGATTCCTCGGTGCCCACTTTGGGACCGAGATGTTATAGTAGATATTGCAGGGGTGTAAGAGTAATATAGTTTTACAGCTTTAAAAAAAAAAATGGTATGAATTTTTCGGTCGCTACACCAAGGAACTAGTAATCTCAGTCTACTTTACAAGAATAAGGATTGGGAGTTCGGTTATGCGAGATGAAGATATGAACACCCCTTACACCCCCATTCTATGAATGATGCCTAATTAATTCAGAACTATCCCTAAATCAAATTTTAATGGTCTTTAATTTACTCATTTAAAGTAAAAAAATAAATAAATAAAATAAAATAAAAAATAAATAAGTAAAAGTAAAAAAAAAAGATAAATAAATAAATTTAAAAGAAAAGTAAAAAATTAATGTGCGATTAGGGATGTTAAATAAGGCCTTCAAATAAGGGGATCTTGTTACATAAACCCCCCCCGCCCCCTTAGAACTAATACAAGTGAGGTCTAAAATATCTCTTTACCCTTTTGAAATCATCACGACACACTCACAAAGAAAATCATGTAAAATCATAAATTTTTGACCAAAAATGACTTTAAAAAAACATTCCTAGATATTTGTAGAAACATTCTAAAATTTTCCGACATTGTTCTAAAATTTTATTGGACTTTTTTAAAAAACTATTTTTCCTCAATTTTGTTTGGTTCTTTATTTTCCAATTTTTTTTTTTAAATTTCAAGTCAAAATAACTGAAAATATTTTTCTTGACTTCAAAAATATTTTTTTTCTAAATTATTCCTAATTTATTTTCTTTATGATTTTTCATTATTTTTTCTCCAATTTAAAAAAAAACCAATTACAAATTAAATAAAGAAAATAAATAAATATATGTATTAAAAAAAAAACACATTAAGAAAACATTAATTAATCCTAGCTCAAACATTCAGGCTACTAACTTAAATTTACTAACTTAGCCCTGAAGCCCAAACTTAACCCAATTTAGCTTAACATAGTAAGGTAAACCTATTTGGACAATAAGAAAATACATGAAAATCTCATCAAACACAATATTAAAAAAAATTCGAAAGAGAGTGTACTTATCCCTAGGGTTTCCTTCAAATTGACCATAAAACTATAGGTTTTTTTATGCATTCCAATACGAAGCTACTGTTACAATTGTGTTGGAATTAGTGTGATCCCAAGAGGGGGGGGGGGGGGGGGGCGGAATTGGGTTTTAAAATATTTTTCACTAATTTAAACAATTATGCTGATTCACCAAAGTTCATATCCCATTCAATATTGAAAACGTGTATGTACAACAATTAAGTTATCCGTGTGTGCATACATACACGTGTGTTTCATATCTCATTTAAATTAGTTCTATGTGCATGCAAGATGATTATAACAAAACATGTACAAGCATACACATATTGAAATTTAAGTGTTGGAATTTAAATAAGATAGGGAGAGAATGACACACAAATTTATTAACGAGGTTTAGCCAATAATGCCTAAGTCCTAGCCTTGGGCATACCTCCCAACGATTCCACTAAGCCTACTCACTTAAACGTGCGGAGCAAAAGCCGTATACATCCTCTCCTTACGGGGCAAGGAAAACCCCAGTTCAATTTTCGGGCTGAACAGAATCGGTCTTACTTACGGGGTCGAGACTCCCCAGTTCAATTGCAGGCTGAACCCAGCAATTACAATAAAAGCAATTTTGTACATATAAAAAAGCTTCTAAATACAAGCATGGACAAACACATTAAGCTCATAAAAATGTATGCACTCTCTTATGATATGATTTGAGCTCAGTAAAGTCAAGGGTGTTTATCTAAATAATTAATGCACAAATAAAACATATGAATATATAAAATGATTGTTATGTTCTCCAATAAAGATATTTTCAAATAAAAGTATTTAGATAATCTGGAGTTTAAGTTCAAAAAGATTTGTGCAATAAATAATTTCTCCTAGAGAAAATGTTTATCAAGAAAAAAATAACCTGAAGAAATATTAAAGTTACTCTCAAAAATGATTTTAATAAATAAAGTTGCAAATGAGAGTAAATGTAAATGAGTGTAAAATAAATGCCCAAAGTAAATTGTCCTCTTCAAAATGATTTTCAAAATAATAATTGGAAGAGATTGGAGAGAATAAATTGTAACCCCAAAAAGATTTTATAATGAAAATATGAGTTGGGGAACTTTGATTAAGAAAATGATTTGAGAGTTTTTAAAGTTAATCAAAGTTGCTAATCTGGAGTAATGTGGGGCTATTTATAGAGTTTGTGAAAATTTTGACCGTCGGGGACATATAAGTCATTTTAGAAAAACATTAATGATGTTTAATTAAAAATAACCTCATTTTTCTGCGGTAAAAAATTCTCCAATCCGAGAGGCTCGGTTGACTGAACTTGAGGTTCGGTTGACCGTGGAGCCAAGTTCAGTTGACCAGGGAATTTTTGAACTATAGGTTCGATCGACCAAACTTGGATGGTTCAAGGGCGATTTTCCAAATCTGCGCGGTTTAGTCGACTAGATCAATTTGAACTACGAGGTTCGGTCGACTAGGTAGTTGGCATTTCCCATGTGGGGGTTCGGTCGACTAGGGCATTGCCCATATAATTATGGTCGATCAACCGAGTGGTCAATATGTTGACCTAGGCAAGTTCGGTTGGCCAGGGCTTGCCTATATACTTCTGGTCGGTTAACTGAGTGGTCAACATGTTGACCCTGTGGGGGTTCGGTCGACTAAAATTCTTAGTGTAACTGAGTTCGGTCGACCGAACATGCCATCCTTGGGCATTTCGATCTTTTTACTTTTATTAAATTGTCCCTAATTATATGATGTTTATTTTCAAGACTATGGGGGACATTTTTGTGCAATATTCAGGCCCTAAAAAACCAGCGTCGGTCAATCGAAGGTCAACCAAAGGGTGCCCTAAGGTCATTCTATCCCTATGGTCATTCTATGGTCATCTGAGCATTTAAAACATATCATGTAGATGCATGCATTATTACAACCCAAAGATAAAAATGAAATGCATATACAAATTAAATGAACTTCTTCGTCTTTTTCTCTTTAGTCTTCATTGAATACGTCAGAAAATATGATCTTTATGTTCCTCCAGACTTCCATGTCCTTTACTTCATGTGTGTGCTGAATCATAAATCTGTTCAAAAACACTAAATGCACACATGAGATACTTTTACTTTGTCAGCATCAAAACAGGGATTGGACTCAAAAAATCAACAAATTGAGCTATCCAAATTTTAGCTCAATTAGACGTGAAAATCACCTTCTAATCATTTAGATCAAGTTGACTCCGCAGGCACCATCAATCTTGAAGTTGTTGCTGCAATGAGGCTATTGTCCAAGGCACAAAACCAAAGTTACAAAGCTCCAAATAGAAATCCGACTGATCATATTTAATAAGGATGAATCATAAACATCATATCATAATTTCAGCTCTATTGGTCAAGAAATCGCCATATGATCATCTAGATCAAGTTGACTATGCAGGAACGTCCAATCCTGAAGCTGATGCTACATCGAGGTTGCTGTCCAAGGCACAAAACTAAAGTTTCATAGCTCCAAATGACAAGGTGACAAATCAAAATGAATAAGGATGAATCATAAACCACCTGTAAAATTACAACCCAATCAGACGAGAAATCAACATCCGATCGTGTAGGTTAAGTTGATTGTGCAAGCACCTCTATTTCAGAATTGTCAGCAAAAATATATTTTTTTTCTCCCTCACTCTTTCTTAGCACAAAGCTCTATTTTTTTTTTCTCCTCCTCTTTTCTTATGTTGTGTCTTTCTTCTCTGAATATTTCTCTATTTATAGGCCTATGAAAAATAATTCAATTAAATTGTGATTGATTTATTTAACGTTGATTGCTTAATTCCCTTAGCAATTGATCATTCTTTCAATCAACAATTTAATTTAAATTATTCATATTTAGCAGATGCATGTTTGAAAATGATTTGCAGATTGAAGAATACTTGGCCCACTTCCATTCATTTTAATTTTTTTAAAAAAAATTCTCAATGTAAAAATGTACTTTCTTTTTCTCTGCATTTTTTTTATATTTGTATTTTTCGTGTTTTTTCGTATGAAATAAAAAATTATTTTTTTTCTTTTGTTTTTGTAATATTAGACCCTTGGACAAATTAGGGTGCCTGCAGTTGCCCCTCTTTATAGGTTTTGTTACTAAAGATGACAAAAGACATGCCTCGTATTGTCTTTTAATGACAAATCTATAATGACGAAAGACACAAAATTTGTACTGGGTCTTATATAAAAAAAAACCCCTAGGTATATATATATGAATTTACAAAGATGTATGGAATCCTAGGTCAGTTCATAGACTTATAGAGTAAGGTGTAAAAGTAATATCTTAGTTAATGGAAAAGATTACTACCACGTGTTTAGAAACCATGCCTTGGACCACATAAGTAGCTCTCAAATGAAAACAACTGCTCATACTTAAGAAACTAATATTGCCACATACCTCTGAAAAAAAAAAAAAAAAAAAAAAAAACTTGGTTGGGACTTCTCAGATTTGAAAACTATAAACATCAAAACCCTATGAGATAAAGTTATTCGTTAGAGCAATTTAAATGAGTTTGTGGTTAGTATAACTTGAAGATGACTACTCAAATTTGGGAATGACATGAATGGTGTATTCCCAAGAGGAGGGGTGAATTGGGTGTTAAAAAAAATCTTCCTACATTACATGTATTCAATTTTAAACTGCAGCCACTATTACACAACCTAGGGTCTTTTTATGCAAGCACCAATACCAAAAATATTTAAAGCATGTATGTAAAACAATCAGGATAATAAATAATTAAACATATATGTACAGAAAATAAAGTGTGGAAATTAAATAGATAAGAGAGAGAAAGAGCGGACACAATATTTGTTATCGAGGTTCGTCCAATCCCGCCTACGTCCCCACCTCAAGCCAACCCGCTTGAGGATTCCACTACCTTGCTCTCTTAATTAGGTAGAGCAATGCCATTTACAAATCTCCTTACATTGTGGAGTCTCCCTAGCTCACTTACCAGGTGGAGCCAAACTGGTTCTTTTTACAAGGTGGAGTCTCCCTAGCTCACTTAACCGGGTGGAACCAAATCAGTTCTCCTTACAAGGCGGAGTCTCCCTCCTCAAACCACACCTAGAATACAAAAATATGAATATATGTGTACAAATAAATTGCTTCTCAAATAAGTAAAGATGTACATGTTAAAGCACTATACGCACTCTTTAGAGACATGAAATAATGTTCAATAGAGTACCGTAATTTTCTCAATGAAACTTTCAGAATCTTTGAATAAAATGTGTATGATGAATATTTCAAAGATTCAACCCCAAATGATCTTCCAAAAAAATAGTTCAAAACTTGTTCAAATGAAGATAAGGTTCTTGCTCAAAATGATTTTTGCAATAAAGACTAGTGAGCTTTTGAATCTTGCAATGGATAATCACAAAGATTCATAAGCTAGATAAAGTTTCTCCAAAAATATTTATCAAGTAAAATATGTGGAGAATCTCAAGCCTTACTCTCCAAAATTGATTTTCAAAGTGAACGATTAAATGAGAGTAAATGCTTTGGATGAAGAAAATAAATACCCCAAATAAATGATTCTTGAACAATCTCAAGTGCAATAAATTTGCAAGTGAATAGAGTAAAAGAGTAATCAAAGGTCTCTTTCAAAATGATTTTTCAAAGGAATAATAAAGGAAGTATGAATGCTTGCTAGAATATGTACGAGAAAGAATAATAAAGCATAAATATTATGCGAGGATTTTTAATATAAGCATTTGTTAATAAAAGTGTTATGAGAAGCTATTTATAGAGTTCTACAAAAATATGACTGTTAGGGACATATAATAATTTGTTTAGTTCCAAAAAAATGACAAATTTTCATCTAAAAAGTAGCCGACTCGAGAGGTTTGGTCAACTGGGGAAGGTCTTGTTCGGCTAGCCTTCAAAAGATTTATAGATCTGTGAAAAAAGGGCATGTCGGGCTAAGGTCCGATTGATTAGGCTTTGAGGCCGGCTGATTGGGGTCCGTTTTAGTGCAAAATGGCCAGTCGGCTGGCTCTTTGATTTTGGATAAAATCATGGTCCGATTGGCTGGGGTTTTTCAGGTGTGTTTTGGGCCGGTCGACTGGGCGTTAGAAAACTTGCCAAATGTAAAGGCGGATCGGCTAGAGACTTTGAATTTTGGCATATAACCAAGGTCCGTCGGTTGGGCAATTTAAGTTTTGAAATTGCCGATCATCCGAGCTTAGTTAAAATACGATTTTAGCCCTATTTTTGACTGACAAAAATTTTCAAACCTGTTGTGTATGATTACGACATTTTATGAAATTTTTTTTCCAAAAAAATCTTGGTTCCCTAAGGTTAGTCTATGGTCCATTTGAGCTTAGCATCCATATCATGTAAGGCATGCATTATTACAATTCAAAACCTAAATGCATTGTAAGTTTCACATATTTCTTTTTCGTATTCTTTTGCTTTTCCGATTCTTCATGGAATACGCCAAGTGTATTTGCTTTTAAGTTCCTTTTTGTTGACCCTATAGGTCACACCCGATTTTGATAATGACAAATACTCTGGTATTTAATGTCTATCTAGTTTGTATGTAGGTTTATATTAGCAAACCAATTGATGGCGCATGAAGACTTAAAGAGTAAAGACCTTGAAGACTTATTGTATTTTATATTTTGTGTAATTTGGGTCTATCATAGTAGCTAGGTATATCGGTCTGTAATAATCTCTACATGTCATGCATGTAGGTATTTGTAAGCTCTCAAAATGACCATAGATTGACCATAGGGACCGAATGACTTTAGGGCACCCTTCGGTCAATCTTTGATTGACCGACGCCAGGTTTTTGGGCGTACTTGAAAAGACCCTAGGTTCCTACACATTGTACACAGAGTCCTCATAATCACTTACATTATCAGGGGAAATAATTGAATTAAAAATTAGACTTAATTGAAAATATGTGAGAGGTTGGGTGGCCAAACCCTTAGTGTGTAAAACACTTTGGCCGACCGAACCCTTGCCAAGTCAAAATGTTGACAAAGTTTTAGGCGACCGAACCTTTTTGAACTTATCTTCCTTGGGCGCCCGAATCCATGTCAGAGTGCTTTTCACCAACCCGGGCGATCGAACTGTATAGTTCAAAATGACCTCGGGCGATCGAACTTGTGAGTTTGAGCTACCGAAGATATGACCGAGAATCCGAATCTCAGACTTAACTCTCTGACTTTTGTTCAGCCAACCGAATGACAATTCGGGCACCCGAACTATTTTATATGAGTTTTCAAGATGAGTCTATTCGGGTGACCGAACTTAAGTTTAGCTACTCAAATTCTCTCGGGTTGATTAATATTTTTATCGAGGTTAAAATATTAAACAGGGTTAATTTTTGCTAAACCTTTTTAACAAATTTAAGAATATCCTATGTGTCCCCAACAATCATAATTTACCCTTTCTCTATATATAGGGGTTCATTTGTCAAGATTAAGTAAGGGATTAGCAAAAATCATTATCCAAAAATCCTCTCTATTTCAAAATCCCACTTTACTTAAATACCTTCAAATACTCATTCCTTTGATAAATCTTCGTATTGTAAGGGCTTAGTAAGTGTGCTTGTAATTGCTAGATAGTGCTAAACACTCCCACTTGCTTGTGTGGTTGAGAAATTGTTTTTGGGGAGTTTAGCTTAGGTTTATCCCATAGATTTTTCATACTATGAATCTTGTGTTGGGATAACCTAGTAAGCTTAGGATATTTGCATTATTATTGCAAGTGTCCAATAGCTTTCTTTTTTGTTGTGCAAAGATTTTTTCAAACAAGCAAAATATTTTTAAACTAGTAGTGTGCCTATTTCATTGAAGAAAATATTCTTAAACTAGTTTGAATATTTGATTGATATATTTGGAATACTGATTTGCTATTGATTTGTTCTTTGCTTAAATTCCAAGGTATTGCTTGTTTAGAACACTCATGAACATTATTGTGATCATATCTTGTTGAGTGTTATTTGCACATATATACACATCACTGAGCTTACATTTACCTACATTGTTGATGTGTATGTGATTGCGCGTATTGGGTATATATCTGTTTTACATGAAAGCATAATTATTGTACTAGTCTTATTGTGAAAAATACTATTGTATTTCCAGGCGTGCCCTGAGGGGGTTTGATCTAACCCAGAAGGATCTGGTTGGGGTCAGCCCTGTGAATTTGACCTAGGGCCTTCTCCGCCCTATAAGGAGAATTTGTAAAGGTTGAAATCAGCCTTGTGCTAATTGACCTGGTTGTATTAGGTGCCGCTCCACCCGTTAAGTGAGCTTTAGTGGAATCCTTGGGCTTGTGAGCTAGAGGTGGGGACGTAGGCACAGTTGGCCGAACCCCGATAACATATCGTGTGTCTGTTTATATTTTCGCACTTTATATTTACCGCACGTGCATGTTATAGTGTGAATGATGCGCATGATTTGAATTTTCGCATATTATATTTATCTACGTACTTGAGATTTGTATAGAAAGACCCTAGGTTTTGATATTCTGCTAACATTTGGTTTAACCTAGGAATAAGTTTTAAAATTCCAATTCACCCCCCTTTTGGGAATACTCCAAAGCTAACACTCTTGGCTCCATTTCTCCTTTTCCATGTGTGCTATCTGAATTATGAACATGTTCAAGTACTAGGAACACACATGAGATACTTGTGGTTTATCATTATAAAAATAGGGATTGAATTAAAAAAGTCAACAATCTCCCCTTTTTTTATGATGACAAACACATACGAGCAAGATGGGTTCAGCCTAAAAAGGCTCCACCTCACCATATGCATAAATTAAAGATAAGCAATGAAGCTCAAGCATATCAAAGAAAGAAGACATTAAAACTTAATTATGCATTTAGTTTTAGCATTAAAGCACATTAAAGCTCAGATACTCGTACTATTTAAAATTTAACATGCAGAGAGTATAAAATGATATGACATTTTGCTCAACAATCCTCTCCCCCTTTTGGCATCAGAAAAAACATTAAGCTAAGTATAAGATAATCTAAGCATTTAAAAGAAGACTTGGCTTAGAAGTGAACTTTCCCCATTTGACAAAAAAAATTGGGCATACTTATTGCTGTTTTGAGAATTTCGACAAATATGCGTACAACAATAGTGCAACTGGTCAATTGGGATTATTACTATATGATAAGCTTAGTGAACATGGTAAGACCAGAGATATTTACAAACCATTGTCATTTAAACATTTCATAAGACCCATAAAAAAATTTGAGTTCAAGGCGTACGACATATGATAGTAAGTGTAGGTTTGAGCATAAGATTGGTCTAACTGGTTCACATGCATTTCATATATATATATATGTGTATGTATATATGTATAAATATGATCAATGAACCAGGTATGCAATGCCCTTTCAAGAAAATCATAAAAACAAGTAAGCATTTAAAATTTTAACCTTCATGACTAGCATTTGGATTTCATAAAGACAAGAGCTACACGTTATGAATCTTTTAAGGCAAGAGAAAAGAATTTCAATTTAAAATTATTTCTTACCAAAACAGTATATCCCCTTTTTGATTATCAATAAAAAGTATTGGGTATTTTGCTTGTTGAAAAAAAAAATTTAATCTGAAAGTTCAAGCAAACTCCATTTTTCTAGTTAAGCATTTAAGAACGATTCAAGATATAATTGCTAGAAAAAATCAATCATAGAGATCCCAAAGATATCATAAGATTTAAAAATAGGGATCATATGGCTAATCCAAAGAACTAGTGGCAAAGCAATACATTTTCAATGAAATCACTATAATTAAGCACATGCCATAGTGTATTCAAAATAGATCTAAGCCAAAAGTGTTGGTGAGCATAGCATGATATAAATTTATTTTTAGATGCTCCCCCTTCTAATTTGAATCCTAGCTTAGATGCAATGAATCACTTATACTAATTAAAGATAAGTTTCATTAAGAAGGCCAGTCAGTATAAGCAATCATTTAAGATCCTTTAAGTATATAGGATGTTGATTAATTCCTAACATGCAACAAGTGTAATAATCCCTATAGACCACCAATGCATCAGTGAAATAGATATTAAGGCATGATATAATGCTCATAACTGAGAACAATCCATATCTTCTTATAAACTTTTAAGAGCCGGATATGATGTTCAGGGTTTTCAAAAATGTCCTTTATACTCTTTCTCTAGGGATGGAGCTCAGCTGCCCTATATATGTTCTCATGCATGCATTATCAATCAAAGATGAAGATCAATTATCCATTCAATACAAAATCATCATAAAAATAAATAAATCTAGCATGCAACATATTGTGAACATTCAACACAAGGTTACCGCATATTGCATTCAATTCAACTCTCGATAGCCAGTACGACTATACTCAAATAATCACGCAATAATTATGCAATTCACATGAGCATTGTTGACTTTTTGAGTCCGATCCCTATTTTGATTATGACAAACCACATCATCTCACTTGTGCGTTTAGTCTTTGAATAGATTTATGATGTAGAAGACACAAATGAGGGATGCAAAATGGAAGCCAATGAGTACCTAATCGAGCACAAATTATGGCGTATTCCATGGAATATTAAGGAGCAGAAGCATGAAGATTTTATTTATTGCTTAAGTTGTAATAGTAATTAGGTTTCAATTTATGCATGCATAATTATATGAGTGGAATTGAAGCTCTCACAAAATGACCAAGACCTTAGATTGACCTTAGGGGCATAAACTTTTCATGAAAACATTTTTTTCCAAAACAAGTTCCTTTTTTTTAAAAAAAAAAAAAAAAAAAAACCCCCCTTGTTGTCTCTTTCGTCGCATTGATGAGCACATTTATCTATCAATAACTCCTTATCGTAAAACATGTCCAACATAAAAGTAGTGATATTTTCCTTTAGCTTTCTGTTGATACCAAGTACATTCAATTTGGAGTTATATAGTAAAAGTTATGTGCAAAATACTGAAAGGAGTTTGTAGTAAAATAATTCCCTTCATGTTTCTTCCATCTCATTGATGAGCGACTTTATCAATCCAAAACTCCTTATCGTAAAAAGTATTCAACATAAAAGTTCTGGTATTTTCTCTTAGTTTTCTGTTAATACTAAGAACATCTAATTTGGAATTGTATAAAAAAATGTTATGCCTGACAAACGGAAGAGTGTTCGCATAGAATGCACCCTAATGACTAGTTTTCAAATTTATTCATATCTTAATACCCTAACGGCCATAAAACAACTATATCTGCAATTTTCCTATAAATACCAAATCTATACACTTGGAGAAGACAAGTGTTGACTTTGATGCAATCCCAAGAGGGGGGATGAATTGGAGATTTAAAAAATTTCTCCCCTAGGTTCAACTTATCCAAAAAATGTATTACACAACCTAGGGTCTTTCTAAAAAGGACTCAATTCTCTAAGCGAGTATGTATGAAAATATTTAAAGCAATTAAAACATGCACAGTATTTCAAGTACTAGCATACATGTAGGAAATTGAAAGTGCGGAAATTAAATAGAGAGCCGACACAAAATATGTTATTGGAGTTTGGCCAATACTGGCTACGTCCCTGCCTTGGCTCACAAGTACAAGGATTCCACTATGGCTCACTTAATGGGTGGAGTGACACCTAATACAATAAGGTCAAATTAAAGCAAGGCTGACCTCAACCTTTGCAACCAATCCTTCTAAGCTGGATTAACGACCCCTCAGGCCACGCATGGAATACAACAGATTCACAATATAAAATTGTGTACAAATAAAGATGCTTCTTATACAAGCATATTTGTACCGATACGCACAATCAATAATCAATACACTTCCAAAAGATAAGAACTATAAGCTCAGTGCAAATATGTGAAATAACACTCTAGGTAATGTCAATAATCAATCAAGTGTGAGAGTGTATTATCAATCTATCCTTGAAACAATATATAAATATATATCAACCACAAATAGGTTTTCAAAGATTTCCAAAGAAATAACCAAAATATCTCAAAATGATTTTCTCAAAGTTTAAGCACAAAAGATTTTTTCAAAGCAAGCTTGTCAAAAAGTTTTCTACAAAACATAAGACAAACTTAAGAGTCTTGCAATAAACAATGCAAAGACTCACAAGCTAATTAAAAGTTTTCCCCACAAAATGAATATTGGTTAACTCAAGGGGGAAAGCTTTTGGGCTTAACTCTCAATAAAAAATCAACAAGCAATTTGTGAGTATGAGAGTTTGAGCAATATTAGGACTTGTAGGATCACTTAGAATACTCTTACTCAAAAATATTTTGCAATAGGATGAGCAAAGGAAGAGTATATGGCATATATGTGAAGAAAATGCTCTCAAAATTTTAGAGGAAATTTTTCTTAATCAAATTGCCAATTAGAGTATTAATCTTTGCAAATGAACACATATATATAGCTTCACCCAAAAAAATAACCTTTGGGATACAGAGGAGATCATTAAATTTGTTTTAAACCAAATTTAACCTTAATAACCCCGTGTTACCGTAGTTAAAAATATAGCAACCCGAGAGTTTCAGTCTACTATATTTATAAGTTCGGTCAACCGAACTACTTTTGAACTACAAAATATAGTCGGCTAAATCAGGGCGATTTTGGAACCCTTCGAGGTTCGGTCAGCTGTATCTAAGTTCGATCTGCTATTCATCCAATTCAGTTGACTCAATAAAAAATGAGCTTGGAAGTTCGGTCGGGTTGAATCGTTGGGTGTCAAACATAAGCAAGTTTGGTCGATTGAGGAAGACATGTTAAAAAATATATGGTCGACCGAACCAAGTCAACAAGTTGACTTTTGGTCAGTTCGGTCGACCAAGGCATTTATAACGCTCTGAATTGGGTCGACTGAAACTTGTTTACACTTAAGATTTTGGTCCTGATTGAGTTAAAATTTAAGTGCAGGGACCTAGGGTCTATCTGTTAGCTTTGGTGTATTCCCAAAAGGGGGGGGGGGTGAGCTGGGTAATTAAAATTTCCTAGGTTGATTTCAATTCCCCAATAAGTAATTCCCAACCTAGGGTCTATCTAAGCACATACCAATACCCCAATAGAATGATACTGAGCAAATATATAAAACAGATGCAGTAGACTTAGTATTTTCAAATCATTCACAGTATTTAAAGCATGCACAAAATTCATATAACTATTCAAATATAAACATACATGTGCATAAATTAAATTGTAGAAATATAAATAGTATAGGGAAAGAGAGAGCCGATACAGGATTTGATATTGGGGTTTGGCCAACTATGCCTACGTTCTTGCCTTGACTCACTAGTATAAGGATTTCACTAATGCTCACTTAACGGGTGGACCAGGTCAATTAATGGGGCTGACCTCAACCTACACCTTACCAGGATGGTGCACCTAACTTTCCTAATCGGGTTTAAGCCAATCCGGGACTATTCAACTAGGCTAGCCACCCTTTTTAGGCCCACACTTTGAAAACAATAAATATAAAAATTTATGTACATGTAAATGCTTCTTACACAAACTGATTTGTACCACTAAGAACAAGCACTAATCAATTCACACCAAACATGTAAGAACTATAAACTTGGTGCTCTACATGTGCAATCAACACTTAGTCTAACGATTGTTCTCAAGCATGCACTAGATTGTTTAAACAGGCTATTCTTTGAAAACCAAGTATACCAAATCTCAATGTTAGATCAGTGTTTTAGAGATGCTAGCAATAATATTCAAACAAACTCAAAAACATTTTCTTCAATGTAGCAAGCATAAGAGTTGTTTGAAAACGAGCTTGTAAAATATTTTTTGCAGACAAAATATAAGCCTAAGGAATCTTGCAATATCAATGCAAAGACCCTCAAGCTACCGAGTTTTCCCACACAAGGTTTATTTGTTAAAATCAGTGGGAACAACTCTAGACTAACTCTCAAGATAAAAATCAAACAATACAAACTTCAATTGAGAGTTGTGGGCTTTTTAGAATGGAGGACAAGCAATCTAGAAACTCTCACAATGCTTGGATAATCAAGGAATAAGTGTATGAGAGTGAATGGGAGTAGTTTGAGTCAAATAGGTTTTGGAAATTTTGAGAGAATTTTGGCTTAATGATTTTGCTAATTCATCATTAATTTTTGCAAATGAGGGGGTATGTATAGACACCACTAAATTTTTTTTAAAAAATAACAGTGTTTTAACCTCGGTAATTTTTGCCAACCTGAGAGCACTGGTCGACCGAACTTAAGGTTCTGTTGACCGAGTGTCCTAGTTCGATCGACCGGGAGTATTTTGAACTAGAAATACGATCGACCGTAGTTGAAGTTTTCAAAGGCAATTTTCCAAATCCGTGTGGTTCGGTCAACCGGATCATTTTGAACTAGGACGTTCGGTCGACTAGGCGGTTGGGCTTTTCCTGAGGATGTTTGGTCGACCAGAGAGTTAGAGTTCATTTTCTAGTCGGTCGACCGAAGAGTCAACTTGTTGACCACAGAAAGGTTCGGTTGACCAGGGCGTAGGAGTACATTCCTAGTTGGTCGATCGAAGAGTCAACTTGTTGACTTAGTGGAGTTTGGTCGACCAAAGATCTCAGTGTAACTGAGTTCGGCCGACCAAAGATGCCAATTTGGCCATTTTTGGTCATTTTCTCTTTAAAAGTTGTCCCCATTCATATGATAACTAACTTAGTTTTAATAGGGCACACTTTTATACATTGCATGGGGACCTAAGGTTAGTCTAAGTCTTTTTGAGGTCTACCGAAAAAATCTAGCCTCGGTCAACTGATCCCCAAGGTCTTTCTAAGGTCTTGAGCTTATAGTCCTATATATATGATATGCAGATTATTACAGACATTTTCTTAATTAAGATTACAGACCCTAACAGAAATTACAACAAATAAACATGCCCAGGTCTTCCTTTTCATTAAGTTACCACATGATATAAATGTGATCCAGCTTAGTATGATCCTGCACACAAATTTGAAAGTCATCAAATGCCAGAGTATTTGTCATTATCAAATTTAAGGCCAAGGCTATTTAAGTTAGCCAAAAAAACCTAGCGTTGGTCGACTG